>NC_137694.1:31770231-32496856 GCF_964034855.1 Anser brachyrhynchus | reverse complement strand
ATTGATTTGTCTGACTAGTTCACTGTAAATTTTATATAAAGGTAACAATAAATAAACTGGCCCTCTCATTTCCTTCCACTCCAATGAATCTTGGTAATTGCTGTGATCCCTGCAGGCTTTTCTGCCTGCTTTTTCCAGCTGTCCTTGAGATTGTTGCTATAACACTCTCAAGTTCTCCACTATTTAGCTAGTCTGTTACTCCAGATTGTATTTAGAAACTTCAGAAATGCCATTTTACTTGGCTTCAGCCAGGCTTTTTGTTGTCTGGAATAGTCTTACCAAGAGATGCTCAGGGTACCTACCACTGGGTTTTCCACTTCCCACATGTATAGGCTTTCCCCTAGGCTGTTATGCAGAATAGAAATTGTCTCTTTTGTGTGTTCCTGAGTGGAAGTAACCCACTGGGGGGCTGCTAGGGTACTGGATCCAAGACTACAGTTTTCAGTATGGTTAGATCAGGCATGATCTAAACACATTAGTAGGTAAGAGCCCTTCAGGATTTTACGTGGAACTTAATTATGTAATTCCAAATTGGAACTTGTATTCAGCCAGTGACTAGGGACCTGTCTTCTCAGACGAGGATACTTCTGAGCAAGGATGGGTTGCCTTACTAATTCTGTTACAGGTGTGATTTAGTACGCCAAAGGTATGATTTCTATCTGCTAATGAAATCCTAGTGTCACTGAATTTGTGAGGAAATGTGAAGTCAGATCATATGGTTCAACTGATGATCAAATATTTTTCCCCATTCTTTTTGTAGCACTTTATTCTATCAGTCTTTAAGAGCTTGAAATGTAATGCTGCTTCTAATCACTCCTAAAAAGGTGTTCTACCAGGTAACATTTTTTCATTGCTAGGTAGATTTTTTTAATGTTGTTTTGCTGGTATATTATTTATTATTTTATTCCTATTTCCTTTATTATATTATCTGTAGTTGTAATAAGTGAGCTGGCAATCACTACATCTTACTGTGCTTCTCGTTTGTTTTCTGGTAAAAATCTCTCTTCCAGATGTTGGCACTGTACCATGATCAGATAGCCTCTAACACTTTTTTTCTTCGGTGAACTAATTAGGCTATTCTTCTCAAGTCTTTCATTAGAAAATGTTGTAACAGTGGAACAGGCAGAGAAGGGCGAAGGGCTTCTCACATTATTTGGAAGAGTTTTGAATTAACACAACACTGAACGAGAGAGAGAAAATAATACGAAAGAAAGGTATTTTCTAACTTTGACTGAGAAAGTACCTGTTCTGTAAACTACTTGCAGGTTTTTGAGCTGGAGTTGAGAAGCCATGCTATGAGGGCACGAAAAATACTTAAGCATAGGAGCAGAGCTTACCTGGGAGGGAGTCTGCCAGTTTGGAGTCATGTTTTCCAGAACTTCAGTCATTCGTTTAGCATTTTTCTGAAATCTTTCCAATTTTGCTGTTGGACATATTAAGATTAATTCCATGTTTCTGAAACCTGCTGTATATCCCTTATGTCTTCCATGTGTTCGTCCAAGTTGCCATTATACACAAGGATGTAATTTGTATATATGGGTATGGTCCGTACTTTACCCATAAATCCTGCAATACTTATTTCTACTACTCCTGGAATAGAGCAAACGCATTGATTAAGACTATACACTTTTAAGCCACTTTAAACCACTGAGACATACCATACAGAGTGAGTAGCTGCCTTGATCCATTGAACCTTGATTCAATATAACGTGTCTAGCTCATCCAGAAGATCTTAAATCCAAGAAATAAATTATCTTTCTCATGTGGGCTTTCTCATAAATTTCCTCAAATCTGTGCATACGCACACAGTTCTGCGTAGTGCTCACTCTTTCCTACTTTCTTTGGACCACTTATTTATGATGTGCAAGAGACTGTTTTCAATTTTGTATTCCACTTCCACCGAAGAGATCTTTTAAATGTACTTTTCCCTCTTTATCTGAGAACAGAAATAGAATGTTTAGGGCAGATTTCTTGTTACATGATTTCAGAGGCATCTGTGGCTGATAAGTAAATCCAGTTCATTTCTGATTTCATTTCCTGCAAATGCTTGGGCTCCTGTTTCAGCAACCTGCCTCTGTACATCTCAGTGACTTTGTTTGGTTTATTTGTTTTTACCAAAGTAATCTTCACTTGGATCTTACAGCCCTCTTCCTTGCGAGCCTAACTCACAGTAATGGCTCCATTTGTATCTGCAGGATCTGCCACCAGATCACCAGAAGAAGCAGCGCTTTTGTGAATGAAGGACTGCACACCAGGCAGAACAACGTATTTGTAGACCTCTGTGCTAGGCAAATGAGGAGAAAACCATGTGTAGCTAATCAAAATCCAGCTTTAGTCTAAGAATTGATATTGGTGGTTTCAAGCTTAGCTTCTCTTAACTTTTTCTTTTGACTGGGTTGCTTTCTGAGATGCTGGTTTCCACTCATTAATCCGACTGCGACCACATATGGGTAGTGCTGTCTCCCAGAGCTTGGATTTTTGTTAGTTTAGTATTCCACTCCAAACTTATTTCACTGGTGACTGTTGAATAAATTGTAATGTCTGCTTGGGTTTTAAATTACAGATATAATACGCTCTTCTGATGTTAGAGCACTTTTTCCTCATCTCTTATCCTTTGTGTTTTCACTTGCAATATAAAGAGTTCTCTTGAACTTGCACAGGGGATGTGCAACAAAATAAAGTTATCGTGGGCTGCTGCTGGGAGGTGTTCCTAAACAATGGCAGTAGTTATTGCTTGTGTATCCATATACTGTTGATGAGGAGAGAATTAAGGAGAGAATAAAAGTTTTTTGCATTATGGGTTTTGATCAGCCATTTTGTATACGACTAAACAGTGGTCCTGGGATACTGGGCCAGAGCGTGAACAAGAGAGAAGAAACCCAGCACTGTTTTTCTAAAGTGGCTAGCCCAAACATCTGGAAAGTTGGAATCTCCTGTTTTAAGGACATTATTATGCTTTTGGTATTAATCTGGTTTCAAACAAAAAGGAAAAACACTAAGAACAATTTTGAGGGCATGAAATATAATGGAGGATTCCTTCCTTCCAGCTGTCTGTCCGAATTTTTTGGATTGTAAGCGTATGATGTTTTGTTTTTTTCTTTGCTATTTTTAACAAAGGAGAATTTGTTTCTTTTGCTTTCTAGGCATTTTCTCTATTTAATGTAAACTAGAGGTAAACACAGTTACTGCTACTTCTGAATATCTTTTAAGAGGGAAAATTGCCTGCCTTTTTTCCCTAGGCAACTTCAACGCATCTATTCTTAGGACAGGATTCTGGATTTCAATTAAGAAGATACTTGTATGAGTTCTGACTGAGATATTTAAACTATAAGGTAATGAAAGTTACGCCCAGATGTTGCTAGGCATTTGATACTGTGTATTTGTTGTTAGGCCCCGTGGGATAGGCAGGCATTAGAGCACCTTCTGAGGTGCCCGATAGTCTGGTTTTGCAGTTAGCTTTTGCTAACAAGGCTTATTTTTTATTTATGTATCTATTTTCAGGAGAAATGGTCCTCTGTTCCCAGGTAACCCTTGCTGTTTTGGTTGAAAAATAATTTTCCTTGATAGGAGGCTTAGATTTTACTTGGAGAGGGGTTGGTGCACTTTTCATTGCTGCTGCTGAAATGCAGTGTGGGAGTGCACAAAGAGGAAAGGGGAAAGGCAGGAATGCTGCTGTTGGAATATCAGCAATGTTAGACTGACTTAGGTTAGCCATGATGCCTCGTGATGACTCTCTCCATGAACTGGACAGGTCAATGCATTCAGAAATGTAATTCCAAATTCCTAGGTAGTGTACCACTCACAGCATTTGATTGAGTACAGGATCAGGAATCTGAGTGGAGTTCTCAAAGTTATCAAACTCACTCAAAAACATCTTAGCCATTTTTTTTTAACTTTTTTTTTTTTTGAGTTTGAAATGGTAGAGATATAAACTCTTGTTCTTGCAGCTCTCTTTTTTTTTTTTCAGTGGAAGTTTGCTATTGTGGAAGATGAGTTTGAAAACGCAGCACAAACACTTTCCTTGTTAGTTCTGTGCTATTATTCTCATACTTGGTATGTTTCTCATAGCTGAAACCATTTCTTTGTAAGATCTGAAAGCCTGTTAATTGGAAAAGCCATTGACGTAGCCAATAAAGAACCTGCTCTAGCTGTTAGGGGTAGAGGGAAATAAAATGTACATGTGGGAATAAAGCAGCAGCAGTGAAGTCTTTGCTTTTATTAAATCTTAAAAATAATAATAATAAAAAAAGACTCTGTTACCTAGTAATAGGGCTTAGGATATGCCAGGAGAAAAGAATTAATTAGCGTGTTAGTGTTCACAAATCTAAATTTATGCCACTTGGGTGGTTCGGACTTGAACAGTTTAAATAAAAACATTGATGTGAGTCTTAGCATCCCTTCTTACTGCTTTGCCCCTTAGGGATAGGATCCCCACATCTGTGCCTGTCAATTTGCCCAGAAGGTTGCACCCACCTGGGTCTAACTGACAAGCTGTAGCATAGCTATTGCATAGCATAACTAACGGTCTTTTAAAAACAGAAAACTGGCCACTGCTAGAAGGGCCCTGAATTCAAGGGGATATTATAATTCAGGTGTAATGCCCTGGTTACAAAAGTAGTCTGCAGCAGATTTTAAAAGACTACCGTAGGCTGCTGGGGAAAAAAATATATATATTCTCACATCTATTCTTAGATATCTTGCTCTGCCGCTCACTCTTCGTTTGCAAGGTTGACTTGAATACCTAATCTCTTAATCCATATAATGTAAATGTTTACTGTTCTCTTTATAGATAAAAAGCCTATAATAGTTAGCCTACTAATATAATATGGCAAAACAGTCAACGAGATGCTATGCGCTCCCTCTTTCTGGATGCTAAATTGAAATTCTTACATGTTTTTTCCTCCTTCTAGCAGTTGCACTAGCCTCAATTGTGTTTTATAGAACTATGTCCTCATTTGTTGCTGCGTAGTTTCTAAGCAAACCTTGTGCCTGTCCTCGCCTCTGCTAGTTACACATCTTTTGTTTCACATCTTTTCATAATCTTCTGAAATATGGCACTAAAGCCATAGGAAACCATAAATTTTTGTTAGAAGTGCAGAGAGAAGGAAGAGATTCCACGTTAGGATTTTGTAATTGAATGGATTATGGGGTGGTGGGAAAAGGAGCTTAATTTTTGTTCTTTTCCTTTGTATGTATGCCAGTGCTTTGGTTGGTAATCAAGTTCTTTTGGTTCCCAGTACATAGTTAACCATGTGTGTCCCCTAGGGAAAAAAAAAAAAAGAGAGAAGAAACATATTTATGAAACTGTCAACCCTGAATTCCTGAAACTAGTTTCAGTCTTTTAAAAATACTGAAAAGAATATCAGGTTAACACTGTTGCTAATATGTGGACAAAACGCAATTTTAGAATAAAAGTATCAACGATATAAAGGACAGAAGGCCTCATCTAGAACTCAGACAACACAAATCCTGAATTTCTTGATGGCTTCCACTCCCCTCTGCACAGTTTCCCAGGTGATCTTGCTTGGTTATACCTACATTGTTTTGACTTCTCTGATCTTCTTTGTTTCATTAACTATGTAAGGCTTATGTAAGTTTTATTGGTAATACGTAAGGTGGTCTTTGTTGTGGTTTACACTGGTGGGACAAGATTCTCAAAGAGAAACTTTGCCTTACTTCCAGCTTCCGTCTCTGCAGCTCCTGCTGAAGTTTCCTCCGTCTCAAGTGCAAATTTATTTCTGTTATTCTGAAAATATTATTTTAGTTTACTTCCATTAAAATTGTTTTTATATTGGTATTTTAGTGCAAAATAATTTTATTACTTCTTTACTTTCAGATGGGCACCTTTAAAGCACATGATGGTGAATATTTTTTAGAACCTCTCATGAAAACGGATGGAGGTGAACACGAAGATGAGCATAACAAACCACATCTTATATACAGGCATGAAGAATTTAATAAAAAGTATCAGAAATCCCACAAACCATGTGAAGTTTCAGGTATAGTCCTACTTTAAATTTCAGTGTGACTTTTTCAAGTGTCTGTGTTCTGATATTTAAAAAAAAAAAAAAAGAAAGATTGTTCCACTAGAACTTATGCTTTTCTTTCACATAGGCTTGGCAACAATTTTTTTTTTCTTGCCAGTGGCTAGTTTAGATGTGGGAGAAAATGGGTATGTAGAAGTGTATCCTGACTTTTCAAGAACTTCTCTGTGGATTTATTTTTACACCTGTGTGTCATATGTAAACATTTAAGGAGCAGATCCACAGGAGTTTATGTTGCTTATATTCACAAAAGATAATGAATTTATTGCAAATCTAATGGATAATATAGGACATCTGTCCTTAAAAATGGAAGTATATAATATTACCCATCGATACAGGTGTTTTTCTGTATGGATATTTTAATGTAGTCATACTACAAAGCAATATTTAGCTTTATTTAAACTAAGTAGAAGCAAGGGGGTATAATATACAAGCATACTGTTAGGATGTATCACAAGTGAATGTGTCACATTCTAAATACTGAGATGTCATCTGCTTTGAGATATTATGATGTAGAAGCCTTTGAAGGCCCTGTCTGAGTAGTGTCCGTCTGAAGCTTTGCTAGTAGTGCCATTTTAAAAACATTTTTGCTGTATCTGAAGCATTTCTTATTTTTTAAATTTAGCGAGAGATTAAATGCCTTCTTTTAATAGATGCATATGGGCTTCATTTAGTGGGCATCAAAGAAAACACAACTGGGTGGAGACCCAAAATAGGAGAAAGCAGCTTAAATTTGGTTCAGCTTGGCATTTAGAAATATCCTGTCTAATTAAAATTCTCCACTTTACATGAGACTAAAATCTGCATTTCTTGCATTTTGAATCTACTTGCATTTCAGGAATGTTTATGCAACGCTGAGTACATCTGGAGAAAAGGAAATTCAGAAAGTCTCAAATATTACTTTCTTTTAAGGAATATCTGACCAGCTGTTTTCAACCATAAGTTGCAAAAATAGTGGAGTAGCTTGTGGCTAGTGTTAGAATTTTGGGAAATTCTTAGATCGCATTTTGTACTCAGAAAAATATGTTGAGAATTCTGCTTTTCTTTAGAAGATGGCTGCTTTCTGGCCTTAATTATGGTCATCTTCCGTTGAACAAATTCTGCTGAAATGTATTTATTTTCTTGAGTCTGTTTTTCTGGAAGCTGTTGCTACCTGTTTATTTGTGGTTGCTATTGCAGAACATGGAGTTAGTACTTTGAAAGCCAGGCAACTATTGATTAAAAATATATATATATATTTTTAAATTATGAATGGTATATACTGAACCAAAGAAGAGATCTTTAAGGTTGTGTTTTTTTCCTATGCTGCATGTGATAGAATATGCTTAATATAAACAATTTACTGTAAGAAAAGGCTCTCCCAGCATTAAGAATATGGTCATTTTCCCCTTTTCATGTATTGTATCAGCTACAGAAGACTGTGAGCCAGGGATTACTGTAACTTATTTTGAGGGACGGTGGACATTGCACAAATATATATGGAGAAAAAAGCTTGTGTGGTTATATTTCTCCTAAGAGATTTGTCTCCTTTAATGCTAGCCTTGCCTGTCTATTTCTTTTTCTTTTTTTTTTTTTTCCTTCAAGGAGAAACAGTGTATCTAGCAATACTTGTGATCATGAGAGTTTGTTGTTCTTTAGTTGGTGGATTTTGACAAGGGGATGTGGAGAGGCTTTCTATTTGGCAGTATTATTTCTAAGTTAAGCAGTGGATGTTTGATCAGGTTGTGATTTATAACAATAATGACAATAGTGATCCGTCTCATCCCACTCCAGACATTGTACATCTGCATTAGTCATCCTTAGCCCCTTTTTAACTTTAAAGGAGAGAAAGTCACTTATATTTACTATCATTCATGTGCTTATTTTGGACATGTTCTTTAGGGTAAGATGATTTGTTACCAAAAAATGTGAGTTTCATTGCACTGACTGTAAGGAGAAGCTGGATGATTAGACATACATGTTTAATATAGTCAGATGAATTCCATTATCTGTGTTTAAAGAAAATTAGTATTGGATATATCTAAATTTTCTTTGAATCCCTCATCTATTTTCTTTTGTTTTAAACTGTTTCTTACTTGTTCATCGATACAGTATCAAAATGTTAAATCTTTCATCTTGACTTGCCATATTCTGTTTTACCTTTACAGTATTTCCTAATTTGTGCATATATTATTTGTTTTCTTAAAATATATTACAAGAAGTACTGAAAGAAGGATTGAAAGAAAATAAGATTGCTTATGTTACTGTAGCAAGTCAAGGTCAACTCTTCCTCCATTTCTAATATTCATTTGTCAGATCTCTATGGAAATTACAAACTTTCCTAGACTTCCTATCCCTGCATGTAACTGTTTGTGAAATAATGTTTTCCTTATAACCATACCCACAGTTGCCTTTTAACAATTTAAGTCCAGGAGGTATTCAGCATTTTTTCGGAGTTGATAGTGTATTCTTTTCCTTGCAGATCTGAAGAAGGTCTGCTAGTAACATACTTCTCTTTGGAGTAAACATACCCTTTTTTCTAAACTGTTCTGTATGGATCATGTGTTCAGGTTTCTTCACATAGTTGTATTTTGCTGGATTTTTCCAGATTTTGTGTTTTGTATTTGAAAAAAAAAAAAACCACGAAAAAATATTAGTTTAATAAATAGTTAAGCTATTCAAATTAGTTTACTTTAAAAAAAAAAATAAATCCCAAAACACGAGGTTTTAGCAGAAGCAGAGTCTATGCTGAGCAGCGTGGAAGGAATACCTTAGATGCATATGGACAACGTAGCAATTTATACATTCCAAGATAACTTACTCTGTTGTTGTTGTTGTCTATGTCTGTCCTGTCCCATCCCCCTCCCCACTAACCCCAGAAAAAAACACTATTGTTTCAACTTGTCATTGACTGTAATGTTTGAGATCCTTTGCTTAAAAATAAAAATATGTTATTTAACTTGTCACTTTTCATCCCATGCATCTCTGGCCAAATGCAGAACTTCTCATTTCTTTCCCTTGAATTGCAGCTTTTCTTTTTCTAAGCCACTGCCTCCGTTTTTCTAGATCATTCTGAGATCTGATGCTGTCCCCCAACATGTGTAGTACTCTTCCCAACCTCTGACATCTGCACATCTAGTTTTTTACTTTGTGAATAAAATATTTTGAATAGCAGATATACAACATGTCACCTTTTGAAATCTCATTTAATACATCTTTTTAGTTTGGAATCAGGCCATGGTAATTACTTCTATAGATGTCTAGCTAATCTTTTTCACACTTGTTTCTAGTTTCTTTTTAACTTGCTGATGAAAAGTTAATTGGAAACTGTGCTATAAGCCCTACTCAAGTCAGGGTAAGACATCTGTTGCATTTCCTTTATTCATAAATTCTGTTCCCTCAGTACAGGGAAACTAGAAGAGTTTGTCACAACGTTTTTGATAAATATGATAGCTATTACTCATCCTTTTCTTTATTTATAAGCACAGTTATTTTTATTTGTTCGAGTACTGGAGCTGTCTTGGCTGGTCTGCAAATTTGTCTTAAACTCTCATTTTAAATACGGGTGCTGTTTTGCGCTTTTTCCAGTAGTCTAGTCTCAGACACCTTCTGTACCTTACTAAAGATGATGTGAATGTGAGACTGCTTCAGCTAGTTCTCTTTAATCAGGCTCAGTCAGTCTGAAAATATCTGATATAGGTAGGTACTCACTAACATGTTCCTCTTCTATGCCAGCCCCCACATTTCTTTTGAATTCCCTCTTTAATTGTTAGTGCCAATATTTTTGCAATTACTGTGCTTATATTTTGTGACTGATTCTCAGGTGACTACTCAGCAAACTTAAAGGTGCTTGCTGTTGTCCCTTTACTGCCATTTTGGACAAGAGGAAATGGCCTCAAGTGTTGCCGGGGAGGTTCAGGTTGGAAATGAGGAAACACTTCTTCTCAGAAAGAGCAGTCAGGCGTTGGGATGGGTCGTCCAGGGAGGTGGTGGAGTCACCGTCCCTGGGGGTGTTCAAGGAAAGGTTGGACGTGGTGCTTAGGGACATGGTTTAGTGGGTGACATTGGTGGTAAAGGGATGGTTGGACCAGATGATCTTGGAGCTCTTTTCCAACCTTAATGATTCTATGATTTTCTGGCTGTATTGTGCCCTGACTTTAATGGGGACAGATAGTTTACCTGTCAAAAGTAGCTTAAAGTTTACTGATGAGGGATCTTCCACTGAAATATGGAATGCATAGATTTAAATCCTCTCCAATTGAGAATGACACCGAGTCAGGATCTTTATAGTCAGTACTGTAGTCCTTCTAAGTCACTGGAATGATGTAGTTAGTTACTGGGACTATATTCTATATATTCTATATTCTATGGTTATATTATGAGCCATATTCTTCAGTAGCTGCTCATTAAGAAGACGTCTAGCCTCCAGAAAAACAGTGAAGACTGCTTCTGAGTGGCTTCTGAGTGGCTTGAAGTATCTCAGTAGGTGCTCAAGTTCCTGAGAACAGTTAGAATTCAGACGTGCTTCTCAGCTAAGTATTTCTGTGGGCTGCTGCTGAGGTGACTGTGATCAATGCATGGGTTTTATCAGGCATCAGAAGTCCCTGGTGGCTGGAGTACATGCTATAACTGGGAAGTGTTACAATACTAAAATGCCTCCAAACTATATCTTTTAAACCCTGATTCAATATGATGAATATTAATGAAGCTGTCAAGGAAATCACTTTATACAAATTTAATGATACATAAATGAAAAAGTCGACAGGGACTTGAATTCAGGACTCAGGTCTAGTCTTTGTCATGGCTTGCAATGGTTGGTTTTATTGATGTTAAAGGTTTGTGTGTAAAAATGGATATTTTAATTTGCTCTTTTCTTGCACTGCTTAGATTGTAGTACGTATCTCCTTCCAGCCTGCCTGTTTGAATTACGCTGTATTCCAGGAACAATATTACCACTGTCTAATTCTTAACCAACTTTCAACAATTAATTTGTATATGGAGGGAGTAAATGCTAATGTTCCAGATAGCTATTTTGGTGTTCCTATTACAGCATTTCATGTTTAATTTATTTTTTTGTTCTTGTACTGGTTTCATTGGAAGTAAGCTCATAATTACAATTTTTCTTTGTCTATTTTAGGCAGAGTTTTACCTGTCTATTTCTAAATTTAAAAACTGCATTCTACATTAAGTCTTTTTTTGCTTTACAGAAAACAAGCTGAAAGAAAGCACTTTACTACATCCAGACTTCAGCAATTTAAATGAAGAGAGAAATGTTTTACAGAAGTCCCCAAGTATAGAGTATGCTTTTAAAAATCTATCTTTAAAGGATGGTGGCAATAATTCACATTCCCGGAAAAAACGTTTTCTTTCTTATCCACGATATGTAGAAGTGATGGTTACAGCTGACACCAAAATGGTTCGTCACCACGGGCAGAATCTACAGCACTATATATTAACACTGATGTCAATAGTAAGTAAAACCAAAGTTCATAATTATTAGCAATTTTTGTTATTTCTGTTCTGGTGTTTTCTCTTTTGCAACTCCCCACTCTTCTGATTTGACTGAATTCTGTATTAAAAATAAAGATTCCATAAACAAAAAATGTAAAGCCCAAATTTCAGATTCGTCATCTTTCCAGCTTAATGCAGTAAGGTGTGTAGGTGAAATACTCTGACCCATTTCCTGATTTGCTGTTACATTAAAAGAACTGTTAAGCTTCAGTGAGTTAAACATACAGATTAATTACAGCAGACACAGAGGTTAAAAGGCATTGTGAAAAAATGCTTGATTATAGTAATCCTACTTTTTCAAGTAACTTTGAATTAATATGGGTCAGATTTTGAGTTGACATTTGGTTCAAGGAAGAATTCAACACAGAAAGAGCTCAACTAAAAGTCACCTCTTGTATTGGCTCTGAACTCAGGACAACATGCTCTGTAAAATCAAAAGGTTTACTATGACATCTGTTGAGCGGTTTTTCATTAAAACATGTGCTAAAACACTCTCTATAATTTGTGTTCAAATCTCTAGATTTGTGTCCTTGCATAAATTAAACTTCTTTAGTAGATGAAAGCTGTATCTTTTTGTTGGGCTTGCAGATGAAGATACCTACACTTAGGTTTCTGTGGAGGTATCTGGTTTAAATAAGAGAGCTCTTTGCTTGATCAGTTATAGACATCTACTTTTGGATGAACAGAATAGCTCAATAGTTTCCCCGGGGCTCAATTAATTGGCACTGGATACTTCTATGAAACAAATTAAGATGCCATAGGATATCCACCTTGGCCCCAGCTGCTGCTTCACAAAGGTGTGCAGGTCTCGTGTAGACTCTGTCATACGTGCTAGTTCTTTGTAGGGATAAAATATCGTAAAGCATCTGAAATGACACTAGATACAGGTATGTAGGCAACTGAACCGAGTTCTGTTCACTCTCATGACTACATGACCAGCTGACAGAGGTGCTGTCACCTCTTACACAGATGTAGGTATCAGAGTTTAGAAGTCTTAATGCGCCACATTGATTTTTATTTTTGATTTTTATTATTTTAAAAAATTAGGAGGGTGGGGGAGGGGGATTTTCAAAATGTAAAAACTGTTTTCTCCCTATTGTGCACCTTACAGTGCAATTACAGTAGCACTACAATCTCTTGTTAAATGCTGCCTTCGTCCTGTGCGGTTGCACACTTTATCTCTATCTTACAAAGAAAATTGCATTTGAAGTATGACTAACATCTGTATCATACTTAAATAATTTTTTTTTGTAGAGCTTCTTATATAACTTCAGAACTCTGCTATCATTGCACAATAGCAGAGTTGGATGGAATCTTCTTTGATCATTTTATAAGAAAAATTATGGAAATTAAATGTGTGCTGAATCTCATGTCAGGTTTTTAGTAATTCGGTATAGTCTTTGAGTTTTTATGCTAGCACTGAAGGTCTGAAAGGTCATGTCTGACCAAAAAAAATCACTGTTGGAAGGTGTTTTTTCCTTTTAAACTTACAGCGCAAATTCAGTTTGAAAATCATTTAGAAACTATTGGTCCTGCAAATGTCATTATTATAAAATGACATTTTAATACAGAGTTGTACTACAAATCAAAATGAAGTGGTCCAAACATAATTTTAAAATAGAAGCTGTTTTTCTATAAAAACCTTGCAGTTAGATGAAATGATACATTTAATTTTTTTTTGTTGTTTAGAGCAAACACAGTTCCTGCATCTGTAGAGGTCATTCATTCAGCCACTATGCCTTATAATGTTTGTTTCCTGTGTCTCTTCACTCACATAATTGGACTTCTACTAACTAAATGGGGTATTCACTGTATAACTGCTTCTAAAGAGAGCCTATATAAGCTGTTTTTAAGATTAGCGTTTAACACATACATGGTGAATGAAAAAAACACCAGTTCTTTGCTATAAATCTTGTGACTTCATTCTTGCATGCACCTGTCAATACTGTAGAACTAGGGCTTAGGTCATTTATTGCTGGCTTTGAGGTAATGGCACACAACAAAAAGGCACCTTTAATGTGAATTTAATATCTTTATCTACTACAGTTTTCAGCAAGATGTATAATGAGCATCTTTTGGCAGCTATTAGTCCACATGCACATCTGCTAATTCTGAAGGTAATCTTGAAACAGAAGCTTGTTTAAACCTTTGCGTAGAAATACTTAGCTTTTATAAATGCAAAACTTCTTGGAAATACAAAATTGGATCCTAACTGTGGAAAATTTTTCTTCACAGTTGAGTTAATTTTTCCCACCAAGAGTACGTATCCCAGCTTAGTGTCCTCTACTTCTTTAAGCATTTCAAATAGTCATAGAATCACTGAGTAATGTAAGTTGTAAGGGACCTCTGGAAAGTCATCTGGTCTAACCCTTTACACACATACATGTTGCTTTGTCAAACGAATCCAATATATGCATATGAAGATACTATCTTCGCTATCTTTTCTTCCTTCTCATGTATGCCCCAGCATACTTGTGCTTCAATAAGCTAGTAATAAATGTGGAGAATAGGAAAACAGGTAACTACCACTCTTTGCTATGTAATCTATATCAGAATTCATCAGTAGGCAGGTGGGTATTTTCTTGATGCACAGCCTATTCCTGTTTGAAATAGAATCCTTATTAGTCTTATTTCATTACCCACAAAGGGAAGAAATGAAACTATTAAATTTTATCCTTTCTACCATAATACAGATAGCTTTGATTATTAAACTTAACTGGTACTTGTGTCTGGTCAAGCAACTTCTACTGTTACAGGAAATTGTCAGATTGCTGGCATTTTAAATGAATCAAGCATTATATTTTGCTCTTATCATTCTGAAACTTCTAAGGATATCCAGTTTTGGCTTGGATTTTAAAGAAACCTAAAGTTTAAGCGTATAAATCCCATTAAATTTTAATGAAACTTAGATATCTAGCTCCCAGAAGAACCTTTCAGATCCTGGCCCATTTTTTTTTTTTCTTCTTATTTTAAACATCAACAAAACCAGAAAAGTAAACTTGCTGCTATAGGATATTTTTTTTTTTATGGGTGGAAAATAAGAACCAAAATGTACTGCTAAATATTTTTAGGGTTTTAAGTGTCTTGTCACTCATCCAATTCAACCTGAAAAGGCTTAACTCTCAGCATGCGAGTAATCCCATTGAACTGAAACTGGAATGCATTTAAACTGGAATGAGTATTCATAGTATTTACTCTGTCTTGGAAATGCTTTTTACTGCTGGTTGAAGGATGTATTTGAAAGTACAAAGAATAGCTTTGCCATGGAAAGGCTTAGGACTTTATCAAAATTTTTATATTGAAATACAATAAACAGTGGCATTATTTAATGTGAAGTGATTAATAAAAAAAATCTGCATTCACTTAACTCCCCATGTTCTTTCTTGTTCTTCTAAATGTTGCACCAACATAGCAGGTTCTGTCTTAATAGATGTCGTGGCTGGAAGACTCTGTCTTAGGCATTTAGGTTGCAGCAGTTCAAAGTTCCTAACAGTAAAGTGAGATCTTAGAAGTTGAGATAATTCATTAAAATTCATTAAAACCCTGGAGTTTACTATAAAAACACCAGAAAATTGTCACATCAGGTTCCATAATACACTTTGTGGCACTGTCTTTTTGTCCATCAGGCACCTTAGTACTGACCCATTTAAAGATATTTACAGTTTAAATAGTTATTTTGGAGTCTTCTTAGTCTATAATTAGCCTGCTTGCAGCAAGACCTGTGTAATCTCTTGTCTTTCTGAAAATAAAATGTGACGTGAAACCACCTGGGGTACGGCTCTGTTGGCCAGCTCACATTGTGGACTTGGCTGCTTGTCTGGTCGTGAGTGCCAGGGCTGCAGTATGGCAGGAGGGCGGCCGCACATTCACGGAGAGGATTGAGACAGTGTCAGTTTAGCTCATTTAGCTTGCAGGGGGTTTGTGGAATCATAAAATGGTATTATTCAATGGCAAAACAGTACCGTTATAAAGTAGTATTAAACCCTGCTATTTCTGTTTTCATCAAGTTCCTGCGCCTCTCTTTGTGCAGGGAGGCTTTTGCTCTTCATCGTTTTGTTCTTTGATCTGAATAAATCTGAAAGATTACACAAACTGCCATTGATATACTACTGTCATTTTAGTAACATTTTATGCCTACTATAATTTACTAAGATGTAAAATGTAAGGCACTGAGTAACAGCTCTTAACAGCAAAAAAAGAAAAATAAAAAAAAAATGCTTCTAGTTGTAGACTTGTTTATATAATTTTTCTCCCTTCTGACAGCATAGTGGCAGCATATCATCAGCAGCATACACCCTGAAACATTTTCTGTGTGGAAAGAATCCGTGCCTCAGCATGCTGCCCCCTTTCATTAAAAACCAGCTGAATGATTTTGTCCTAATATATACGGAATGAGTTTAAAGAATGTTTTTAGACTTTCATAGCAGTTCATGCTATGCAACTGTTAACATTTCAGCTTTCCGTAACAGCATGGGAAAATATCCAGATGCAGGCTAGCATTTAGGAACAGATAACGTTATTGAATCTAGCATACAGTCATAATTTTTAAAATAGGCAGTAGACTGAAATAAATTGTAGGTTAATCATATTACTTTTGTATGAGTTGGCATCTGAATGACAAAATACATTTTTGAGTTCAAAATCTTCTGATGAGTGTGTTTCTCTACTGCTGAAAGGCTGCTACTCTTGTATTTTACTCTTTCTTTTCACTCAGGTCAGTGTATTGCTATTAATGCTGCAGTAATGTTCAGTGCTTTACATTTCGCTTATCTTGAGATAAAGAGAGCCAGCACAAAGCCATTTGTTCTTGCTTAAGCTCATTCCCATACAAACTGTATCTTAACATACAGATATCTCTCTCTATAAAAAACACTTTTTTGTTTTCTTGACTGACTACCCTTACAACTGTTCCAGCTCCAGCGTGCCTGTTACCAAATGCTGTAGTGCCTCATCGTGTAATGCTGTATCTTGAGGTCCATCGGGTAACACAGAGATGGAAATTCTGCAGCACTTAAGCAGGCACGTACTGCCATCATTATAATTCACTGCTGTTAGTGCTCTTTACTACTATTGTTAGCTAGTTCTGTTGTTGTTAATTAGATATTTAATAGTTAGTTTAGTACTAATCTCTGTGTTGTTCTCAGCAGGATAGTGTTCAAGGTCTACCCCTGTGGTGAAGCCTTAGTTCTGTTTAATTATAACAAAAGCCTTGCTATAAGCCACACAGGACTCATGTATAAGAAGGAGACATTTTCCAAACAATACCATTGTCTTTTTGTGTGTGTGTGTGAAGCTTCTAAGGGGTAGAAAAGTCTGGCCAAGGAACAAATAATTGTTCCCTGTGAAATGATCTTTTCAGGTAGTTTCTTTCAGATACTAAAAGGAAGGATGCTTTGACATCTGAGCCATGTGTGGTGCCATTTGATGTGATCTGATTATAGCCTTGGTGTCTGTTTTCATCAAAAGACTGTAGCTGGTGATGACTAGGTTACCATTTGCCACGTTTCTGCAGCATTAAGGGGATATCTTTGCAACTGTCTTAGTCCCAAATTACGGATAAGACAGTGCCCAGGCATTCCTGACAGGGTGACTCACCCTTTAAAAGGGATGTGTTCTTTCTGTTTGTCTCCTTCAGAGCACAACAGGGAGTCTGCTGGAACCTCTGCTTGAATAACTCAGGGGATGGTAGATTGGAGAGGACGGTAGGAAGTGGCAGGAAAGAATGGTTTCTCTGAGCTGTGTAGGTATATCTGTGCAAGTTTGCGTGGGAAATCTCTACCAGTGTTAGGTTCCTCCAAAAAAAACAACTTTGTATAGGAAAGGTGGATGGAACAGAATAGGAGTAACACTGGCAGAAATAACACAGCTTTTCCTTATTCTCTCTCGGTGAAGCAATAAATGCTGTGATGACTTCTTTATCTCATGACTTCAGACAATTCTGGGGTCTTACGAAATATATGGCAGAATCAGGATATGACAATGGAAGAGGTGAAGGAGAAATCTCCCAGGTCCTGGATATCTCACATCCTTTCAGCACCGCAGTGATAAATAAGAGATTGTTGGAGCCTGCAGAAGACATGTGAGCTAAGAGCTGATACCATGTTTCTTTCAAGTGATATGAATGTTTGTGTTCTCCTGGTATCATGGTTGCGTGTAGCAGACAAGAAGAGAAAAAGAGGTCTTGTGATGCAGTATTCAGGGGAAAAAGATCTGAAGAAATTCGATTCTGTTTAGATATATCACTTCTTTTCCAGCATCTAGAGGTACTTGCTCACGTTCTATCCCCTTTTCTGAACTTGACGGTTTGCAACAATTCACAGTTCCAGTGTAATGGACAGCTACAACAGGGACAGAAAGAGAAACTAAACTCTGCTGTGTCACCTGGCAGCCACAGCTAAGGTGATGACATAATCTGACTTTAGTCTTTGGCAATTTCATGAAAATGAAAACCGTGATCCTTCCATTGAAGGTTAACTACCTTCATTCTTGCTTTTTTTTTTTTTTTTTTGCCTTTCTTTGTTGTGTGGTCTGAGCTGCTGTTCAGTGATGTAGGTGCCCATATCAAGAGTCTGAAAAATCTCTTGAAAGTTATTTCCCTTTGTCTTGGCTGTTATCTCCTTCTTTTGTGAAGCCTGGATTTAGATCACTATAAAGCAAGTGGATCTGGAAATTGTAAAGAAATGGTGTGTTCTGTTAAATTCCTATCCCATTTCATCATCCTTTTTTATGAATTCTTCCAATAAGAAAGCACTGAAAGAGGTGTCCCTAGAATATGGGGGCCGGGAGCACGTATCCCTGTACTTCTTACAATAAAAAAAGAAATAATATCATATTCCAGGACTTTGATATTCCTGCATTGATCTATCATTTCAAGTCTCAGCTGATAATTTTAGCCCGTATAGTTCCCTAGGTAAATCTTTTGAGATTGGTTTGTTGTTTTCAACTCTCAGAATTTTTCTTTTACCATGCGTTCAAACAGCTTGCAGGAAATATCGTACATTGCTGGTAGGAGCATCTCATTACCAGCACAGAGTCTTGCTCCTTGATCTTTCTAAAGCAGTGGTAGTAACAACTAAACCGTTGGAGGTCATGAAATCACCCATGAGACAGAGGATCCGTACTTTTGCTCGAGCATAGGGTTACTGAGAGCAGTGATAGCTTTTAAGTTTATTTAACAGGTGCTTATGTGCCTCCAGTACAAGAGAAAGTATGCTTCAGATTCTGGCAAGAACTGCTGGCCTCAGATATCTAAATGTCAAGATTTCAGATCTCACCTGTGCTCTAAACAGAGGTAGCCAGTAAGTAACTCAGATGTTGTGTGCATATGCAGTTAAGGTCCTACAACAGATGCCTTTCAGGTGTACAATGAGATATTCTTTTCTCTCATACTTAGTCTGATCATACATCTTCTCTGAGGTAAGAGCAATTTGCATTGCCTTTTGAAGAAGTGCTTTGCTCAGATGTTTTACATGGATGTTGTGTCAACAGGCAGACAGGAAGGCACCTGGCTGGGTTTTGTGCTGGTTTCTTTGCATCTGTTGTTTTCAGATTTTGCTAGCAGATAACCTCAACAAACACCAATTATACAACAGTAACAGATTTTTCAGAAACCTGTTACTGTATCTGAGGAAGGATCCATCGACTACAATAAGAAACAAGAACAAGAAATGCCAAGTTTTAATCCCAAGAAAGCTCCAGCTTGGACTCTTTGTTCAAATCCTTCTTGTCACCCAGGACCAAAAATGAGTCTTCCTCTCACATACTTATAGTACTGGAGGCCTTTATGAAATGGAAGGGTAATGCTGCACTGAAAATTATGATAGTCCCAGTTTAGGCACTTGTGATATTATTTCTTGTCAGCTGAACTTAGTTAAACCCCACCCAACCTCAATCACTTTGACTGTTGTAATGGAAATATATTCTTGTAGAACCGGACAAATCCCGTATCATTAATTGTTCAATGTATCTAGTGTCACTTTACTCTTTACTTGATAGCTCTTGACAGCCAGTGAAATAGAGCTGTTCCCTGAATTTCAGAGCATTCTGTTCCAAACCAAGGCATTCTTAACTAGACTGATTTACCTACTTAATTGAAAGATGTTTACCACATTTCTATAGCAATACCTGTTTCAGCATTGTACTCGAGACATAAAACAGTCTGGCTTTGTTACCTGTTCTATAAAAGATCTTTCTATTAACATTGTATGTGTATGGTGTTCTTGTATAGGTTTGTGCTGTAACAAATTCTCTGATTATGGTGTAAGTAGCTCTTATATCAGTTTAAGTGATAGGAGAGTCAGTCCTCAGGACAATTTTCTCCTTCTAGAGTGCATTATAAGCCAAAGACCCTTGCAGGTCTCATCTCAGATTCCTCTCTGACATGATTTTGGAATGCTGTATCAACCAGTTTTCTGTTTCTTCTTTGCAGAAGAGAAGTAAAACTTGAAAGAGTTGGGCTGGAATTAATCTCATACATCTGTTAGTTAGACATCTAGTCTCCCTCCATTGTTAAGTGGATGAAGAAATGAAATAATTTATTGTACTGTTTTGTTTGAAAATACATATATCTAAATACGTATCTTAAGATAGGCATGTCTAGATGACAGTTCATCTGTTCTTCTTCTCCATTAACTGTCGAACGAGGCTAGGCAGATAGCTTAATGTTTGTTAAATGAGATGAATGTGATAATGGTGTTAGGTTATTTTAAGAGACAATTGATTCAGAAATGTACCTAGGCTGTTTGTGATCATTCACAAGAAGGATAAATACATAGAAATATCCTCACTAGGTTTATTGAAGTGGATCTCAAACTATTAAAAAAAAAGAACAAAAAGCATTTGAGGCTGATAATTTGTGGTAGTTCAAAGGTAGTTTGGTAGTAGTTAAATGGTAGTTTATTCCGTTCAAACTCAGGTAACATCCTCCGCATACATTCTTATTTTTAAATCTATAGTGCCTGAGCTCTACCTGCACAGGCACCTGTTCTTTCATAAAGGTCTTCTGAATGTTTCTATTCCTAATTGAACCGTTCAGCATGTGCTCGAGAGATGCTCCACGGAATAATCGGACACTTGCTGGTTAGTAACCAAGGATGCAGTCCATATGGAAGGAAACAGACAGATAGCTGGGCTTCTCTGAAATATGTTTTCCACATGGATTACAAAACTCAGCCTCCTTCCCTGCTATTATAGAGTCCTCTATATCCGGCTTGTGTGCCAACAAAGGCATGAAGGACAGTGCTGCGCATTGTACTCGATCCAGTGTACAGAAAGGGATGGTATGAGTCATGGGGAGCCAGGGCTCTGTCAGTGCCAACTTTTAGCAGAATTACTTGGTCTCAGGTATGTAGGATTCACCGAGAGCAAGGTTATGATTTTGCAAGCTGTTTGAGCCAGTTCAAGTGCAGGCTACCATTGAAAGAAGCCTATTCTTCTGCACCGTTCCCTCCGTCAGCACTTGTCTTGGAGAGGCTGCACCAGGAATGAGATCATGGTAATCAACATAACGTGATAGAAGAAAAAGAAAAGAAAAAAATACTGTTTTCAGCTACATCAGTTCCTTGATCCTGTTCCTTTTGTGGCCTTGCAGCCTTAGCACAAGCCAGAGGGGTGGAAGGTCAGGGCTTCTGTGTTTGATGGCAGCTTTCATTTAGATAATGCTGTTATTCAACAGCTGCTATCAGCCAAATGGTGGAATCCATATGGATGGGGTGTCTCAAGCAGTTGTTGAGAGTGAATCAAGATTTTTACTGCCTTTATGAAGAATAACTTCCCAAATGGTTTAATTTGGTGTATGGAAATGGCTTACAGTTTTCACTCTCTGGGACAATATTATACAGAAAAATACCTGTTGGTTATGTAAATACAAATAAATGAATGAGTAAAGAAACCTTTGTGCAGTGTGTCATGTATGTTTTCAGTGCAGGCTTACAACTCAGTCCTGCCTCTGTGAAAAGTAGAGGCAAAAATGTATTGGTTCAAAGTTGCTTTCTGAAGCCCTCTAGTATTTTGGTATTAATTCTACAAACGATCTCTGTAAACCAGCTTATATCTATTGTGGTCCCAGTGGCATTACTCTTTTTCTGTCTTTGATATTTTATCAATAAACTACAGGTCTTCCAGGGTATAATAAGTGTACTTGCTACACTAAGCTTACCAACATACTATCTGTTTGGAAATGAGAATGAAATTATAACTCTTTGGATATTTTAAAAATGCATTTGTAGCATTTAGGAAAACTTTTGTAGGATAATTACCTTCTATGTGGCGAGTAGTACTGGAAAACATCATGCATGCGTATTCTGACCTTCATGTGTGTAGTAAATGTGAGTTGTTTTGAGGTAGCATCTTAGTTTAAAGCTGGGCAGCTACTTCAGGTTCATTACCAAACCCTTGGGTAAAAAGGTACAGAAGGATGCCTGAGACATCTGTTGTATAGAAACGAGTTATTCTTTGATAACTTGTTTGCATGTCAGAATGATTTGTCAAATGAGTGTAATATCTTGATCTTCTGACTTCTTCCTCTTTAGGTTGCAGCAATCTATAAAGATTCAAGCATTGGAAATCTTATAAATATCGTTATTGTAAAGTTAATTGTAATCCACAATGAACAGGTAGGAAAAATAAAAAATAAAAATATTTCTAATAGAATAAAAAATATACAAATTTGCATTATAATTCCAAACTTTAAAGTATTTTAAATACTTTTTTTTTAATTTAACTGTATAATTTTATTCTAGAAAAGGAGAATAAATATTAAATGTGCTCATAGCACAGTGCATATTTAATGAATATATACAGAGGTTAACTGCAGAGCCTTTATTTGATGTGTGTATTTCACCATCTGTCTATAAGCACCTCCTGATGACCTAAACGGGCCTAAATCAGAAACTGTATGAAAGGTTTTGACATAACTATTCATGCAAATGCAACTGGGAAAGGGCAACTTTTAGAGGGTTTTGACTACAAGTTTTCAGCACCAACAGCTGTAATATTTTAAATTGTAAGAAATACATATTTTTCAGGTATATGTTTTTTATATTTATTTATTATAAATGTCTGCTGCCCTATTTTTCTGTATCTAACACAGGATACATTAAGAAAAGGGTCTCATGACTGGTGACTTTTAGCTAAGTTAAGAACCTGATTCTGCAAACAAATCTATGTGGGTGAGCTCCTGTGTGGAGTCCAACTCAGGACTCCTTTCCACTCACAGTCATTGTTTTGAAGATTAGGGGCACAAACGACAAAATAATAAGTGCAAGCATGTGAATATTACAACCCTTTTTATTTCTTGGACATTTCTTGCTTAGGAAGGACCAGCTATCACTTTCAATGCAGCTACCACACTTCGTAATTTTTGCTTATGGCAGCAAGCACAAAACATTTTGGATGATGCTCACCCTTCTCATCACGATACTGCTGTTCTTATCACTAGGTATGGTATCTGAAATAGCCAGAATTACTCAGCTAGCTGAGACAAATGCTTCAGTTTCTTTCTTACGTCATCATTTTTAACTGTCCCACAGACACTGTTAAGAGTTAATTGGAGTCAGTAAAGAATATCTTGCATTTCCCTAACCACAGATGATCAATATGTGAGCAATTAGGCTTGCAGTGCTGTGTTGGTAATTAAGCATTTGATCAAGCTTATGTTAAAGATAACAGAAATTATTTTGACCTGAAATTGTTACAAGGAAATGAGTTCTTCAACCATTCAACGCGTAAGTTGCATATAATGGACTCAGCTAAAGGATGCAGTGATGCAACTCTTTATAGTCGGGGCATAATTAGAACCGCTAAAAGCTTACAAACAGAAAATGTTAAAATATTAGTGTTGTACACTGATTTCCTCAGTGGAGGTTCTGACATTCATTCACTGAAGTATATTCTCTCTTTTTTCCTTTTCATTAATTTTTTACCTGTTGTTCAAACTGGACTCACTCCAGCACTTAAAACTGTATGATATATTTCCTGAAATAAGTTGTTATTTTGGCATCTGCTCCACTGCATAAGGTATTTTCAAGTAGGCTGGAATCTGCATGTTTTCAGCAGCATTTTATACTTGTGAACATAGTGGAGAAATAGCAAAGTACATCGATTTTTATTCTTTGCAAGCTAGATAGCAAGTAATACTGTGAGTGTTGTGTCATGAATATAAATTCTTTCACAAGAATACAAATTGTTTGAATGGACTGCAAGATTAAAAATTGAAAATTGAGATTTGAAACTGCTGTAACTAATATAGCAACAGTGAAATACTTTACATTAAAGTACATTTTATTTGCTCCAGTAATTTCAAATAAATCTTTTCTTTCAAGGGAAGATATCTGCAGAGCTAGAGAGAAGTGTGATACTCTAGGTGAGTTATTCTTTTTTAATCAGTATGATTTTACAAGAGAAAATCTGTAATTTTACTTTTTTTAATTTTACTGTAGGAGATAAACAGGGAAAAAAAAAACAGAAATAGATGTAAAATTTAATTGAGAGACAAAAAAAAGTAATCTTTTCAATACTGTGATCTCAGGTGGAAGTTGGTTTAATGTAAATTTGATTGCATAGTTCATGCATGACTTTCAAGTCTTGTGCTTTAGCATTCATTTATAGAGTCATTCCTATGTGAAAACTTGTTCTATTAAGCTTTTATATAAGAATTCAATTTTGCAGGTTTGGCAGAGCTAGGTACAATGTGTGACCCACTACGCAGCTGTTCTATAAGTGAAGAAAATGGATTAAGTGCTGCTTTTACTATAGCACATGAACTTGGACATGTGTAAGTACTTATTTCCCTGCGGGTAATTTTTTTTATTTCCTTTTGAATACTACCAGTTTCCAGTGATGGGCTCTACTTTTCCAAGAGTGAGCAGTCTGCTACATCCTTTTAGAACAGTCATTGTTCTCGCCCCTTGCAAAGTCAGGTCTGCCAGCCACCTAGAGGTAGAGAATCCATGAAGTTTATAACCTGGCCACTTGCTAAATCTGGATGATTGGAGATACTGGCCATACAGCCATCTTCTGTCCTTTTGTCATATCAGCTGGTTGGGACACTGGAACAGGTATCGCAGATGTGAAATATAGTCCTGTTAACTCCACTTGCATTCTAGCCCCAACAGGAATTTAAGGAAAGACATTTGTTAATGTAACGCAGAAATATTCTTCCTTCTCTTTGATCCTTTTAGAATACAATAGAGTAACACAAAGAGAAATACTTTACATAGAAAAATAAGAGATGACAGCATTTTGTTTTATGAAGCGTACCTCATCAATGATGACAGAAGGGTGCTATACTCTAGCTTCATGAGGTGGAGGTAACCACAGTGTAGGTAACAAGGGCATTTCAGAGCTTGGTAACTAGCTAGTTGATTTTCATAATCCTGGAAGTTCACTTATAGACATGCCATTTATCATCTTATTTAAACTGAATTACAAAGTATGGTGAAGTATTAGCTGCATAAATATGACGTTGATGTGCTCTGCAGTTTGTTATTGAACAGTAAGAGTTATGATGTGAATGTTGGGGTAATCTGTTATGGTCAGTCTGGATATGACCTGTATATTCAGTTCAGTAGATGGGTTGGTCATTTAAAATGTCGCACTCCCAAAACACTGGGATTTTTCTGGTGAACTAAAGAATTACGCAATTGTAAAATTCTTACTGGGTTCAGCATTATTGCCATAATGTCAGATAGCCATAATAAGGGAGACCCATTACTATGCTAAGGCATTTTCAAACTCAAAACTGGAGCTTTTGCTGCTACAAGAGAAGTGTTTCAGTTAATTATTGCTGAATTTGTTTTGGAGTTTTTTTGTTTTGCTTTTTAGATTCAATGTGCCACATGATGACAGTTTTAAATGTAAAGAAGCTGGAATTAAACATCAATACCATGTGATGGCTCCAACTTTAAATTACCATACAAGTCCATGGACCTGGTCAAAATGCAGTCAAAAATACATCACGGAATTTCTTGAGTAAGTACCAGTATAAATGCTGTGCACTTTTTTTTTTTTTTCCTGTTTTGTGTCAATCTGGAAAGCATTTTAAAAGTATTGCTGAAGTACCACTTCTGTGTTGTTGTTGGCTTTAACAACTGACTTGTAGGGCCTCAGTCCTCCAGAAGTGACAAGCGTTTAACTCTTTGGATGATGATTAGTTCTGTGGCTTCAGTAAAGTTACCCTCAAAATGTAAAGCTAAGAGCAACTTTTTTATGTATTTTTTTAATATCATGGCCTTGGTTATTGAAAAAGTCTTTAGTATGATTTTAATAGTCAGGCACACTTCATTTTAGGGAGTTTTTATTTCAAAAAATGTTAAGTTAGGTATAATTTTAGTCAGTAACATTTTTTCTTGTCAGATTGTAAAAATGAGAAGTGACAGTCAGAAAACAAAGACCCTAAGCTGTGTTTGGTAGATATAACATATAATCCAGTAAAGAAAAATCAAGTGACCTAGTTTATTTTATTAATTACAATTAATTAATATCTTTATATAGTCAGGTGTGCGTGCAAACCCATAATTGCATTGAGATATGCATGTGTAAGCGTTGTGTAAATATGCTCCCAATGAATTAATTAGGAATGATTAACTCACATTTTGTTCCTGTTTGTACAACAGTACTGGTTATGGTGAATGTCTTCTAGACAAACCTAGTGGAAGAATATATGATCTTTCCTCTCAGCTGCCTGGATCAATGTATGATGTCAATAAGCAGTGCGAGCTTATGTTTGGTCTTGGGTCACAAGTCTGCCCCTATCTGGTGAGTGAACTAGACACAGACTCATTCTTAATAGGTACTAAAAACTGCTGAAGGTTAGGCTTAAAAATGAAATCTCAGTCACTCCATTTTTGGAATGATTTTATCCTTAAATATGTCAAAGTGCAGATTCTATACTGCTGAAGGGAAATCATTCAGTGGAAAGCGTTTTCACATTGCAACCACTATATTACGTTAACAGCTTTCTTACCTGATTTAAGTACTTTTATAAATTTATAACTTTAAAATTTATCTATTAATTGAAATATTTTCTCCCAATGTTTGGTCCAAATATTTCCTCTACTTTGTTAAGTATTTCCATACATGTTAGAGTGTACATTTGATGTACTTCACCAAAAATTTGTTAATGCAAAATTGGCATCTGGAAAGAAAGTAATAATATAAAGAATTGAGTAGATAAAGATTGAAACTTTAGTTGCATTTTGAAAACTTAATGTGGCCTGTTTGCCAGTACAATATATAATGACAAGTATAGCGTTATGGCTTCATTTGTTTCTGTCAAGATGTCACACAGAGATTTTGGACCAACTTGTTGAATACCTGTAGTTGTATTGCATGGCTTGTTGGAGCTGTTTAGAGGAGACAATTTAAGATCAGATTCAGACTGAATTAAGTGGAGCTGTTGTTGAGGTAAAGTACTGTTTAGGAAGAGTCAGGCTTTATGGGAATATTATAGAAAAGTAAAGAGGAATTCAAAGACCTAGGGATGGTTACTGAAGACTGCTTTGTAAATTTAGTAAACCGTAAATGGTATTTGTCCATTAAGAGTCTTTTTAACAATCTGAAAAGAAGGTTTTCTTCTTAATATTCTGGCCAGCGACTTTTTAAAAATAATTCCAATAATGTCTTTATCTGGACATTATTCTCAAACTGTGCTGCATAGTATCAACCATAATCTCATACATGCTTTTTTAATTAAATCATCTAATGAATTAGAAAATAGTCAGCTATTCTTTCTGATCATGTCTGTTTCAAATATTCCACATTCCTGCCTAGTGTTATACAAAATCAATTTTTTTTGGGGGGGTGAGGGAACAGTTATGTGTGAAAACTAATAGTACTAACAATGCAAATATCCCAACTGATATCTGAAGTGGTGTTACAGGCACAAAAAAGGTAATCTTTTTTTTTTTTTTTTTTAAGAAACAGTGCAAGCGCTTATGGTGCACAAGTACAGAAGGAGTTCACAAGGGATGTCGTACTCAGCACATGCCTTTGGCTGATGGAACAGTTTGTGGTGTGGGAATGGTAAGCCTTTGTTTTTCAGAGCTTGCATATGGCAAAGTCGTTGGTGGAAACCAAACATCCCAAAAGCATGTTCCCCCAATTTCTCTAGTTGAGGCTGTTTCACTGAGCCAGAACTAATTAAGTATGAGTGACTTAGGTACAGGAGTACACTTTTTTGGAAAAAGAGTTTGTATTAGACTCCTGGCTTTAGTAGATATTTGTGTATTATGTTTGTTTCAGACAAAATGTGAAAGCACGTATCAGTACCTTTTCATCTATTCCAGTAAGTACCTTAACAACACATATCTCACACATATTCTGCTTTGCCTACTGTAACATAATTCAAGATACTTGGATCTGTTCAGGGCTAAAAACCAGAACTTCTCATCCATTTACACCATAAAGTGTTTTATTCGACCTGGCTGTGTGAGGGACAGATTTTTTGAGACATAAAAAGGAACAAATTGAAGCTGGACTTCCTATGTATACTCTGCTTGTTGGTTTATTTCATAGAGAGTGTTTAGAGGATGAGACAGCAGCTCACTAATTCCTTATCTGGCAGGTGTGGTTTTGGTGTTGTTTTTTGTTTTTTCGAATGCCGATCTTGATCTGTATCCTCTGAGAACATAGCCTGTCTTGGTCTTGGCAGGGAGTCATGAACAGCTAGTTACTAGATATAGTCAAGGCACTTAAAATACCGTGATAGAAACAGAAGTACTGGTGGATGGTAGTCGAATCCAGTGTTAACAGTGAGGATTTGAGGGTCTTAGTTTTGGATTTACATGTAGCTTGGGACATGAACAGAAATAAGATGCTCGAGTTCTTTGCTGACCTAGTCTTCGGCCTCTCCCTGTCTCAGTTCACTACCAGCAAACAGAAATATTTTCTCACCCATCGAGGGACTGTGAAAATAAATATTTAAATATTTCAGAGATTTTGACATGCTCAGATATGACAGTGTTTATCTTAAGTCTGGCAGGTTTATTATGCTGAGCTGTTTGTAATAGTAGTGTGCTTTGCCAGCTTCAGGGGCTGTGGGAGCAATGTTAATTTTTATCTTTTAATAATTTTATACATTCAAATATGTTTTTTAAAATTCTGGTCTAATTTCTATGTGTAATAAGCTATATTTAACTCAGTTATTACTAAATTTTCCCCGATAACTTTTAATCTTTAAAGATTGCTTTTTTATTTTTTTTTCTGTATTTGATAAGACATAAGAAGTGAGAAATTTGAAAATACTGTCCTAATGGTTAACAATTTAGTGGGTAAACTGTCTCAGAAATCTCTTCTCTCTTGTAAAATTAGGAAAAGTTATTTGAAGGTTGCAATGGAAGCTCTGCTTGTTTATGTCTGATGATATGATATATAACATTAAATCCATTTTTCAATCTGTGATTGATCAGAAAGGAAGTTCATAATTTATATAAACTTCGTACGTAACATTTAATTCAATTGACTCTAATTTGCCAACATCAAAGCGCTTCTTTTATGTAAGAATACAAAAACCTATTTTATGCAATTACTGCAGTGAAACCAAACAGTTTTCTCTAGGAAGTGAAGAACTAATTACAGTCATTACCTCTGAAAGATGTAAGAAAGAGCAGCAATTAATCTGACAAATTGTCATCTGTTTCTATCTAAGGGACAGTTCTTTTCAAGCTCAGTGGGTGAGTTTCTTTTGATTTTAGTGAGATTAAGGCATGGTGACTAGTAATTGTAACTAGTATTTGTGAGCATGCTGAATACATTTATATTTGGTGCTTGTAGCATTTTTGCTGTGATAAATACAAAAAGATCTATTTAAGGCATTTGCAGTTTATTTTATTTGCAGTTTATTTTATTTGCATTTTAAGCTTAGATTTGACACATGAGTTCACTTTCACAGTAATCTTTTGTTTTTCTTCAATTTGTGTGTCTGATTAGTGGATCTTGCTTTATGGAGTGCTCTATAACAGTCTGTACTTTATGTCTGTACTTTCCCAAAATATAAGAAGGTATAAATTTAATATTATCAGAGACTCTCAAGAGAATGAGCAAACTGCTCTTTCTGAGCTCAGTGGAATATCTTTTTGTCATATGCAACCTGTCAGCATGCAAGCTTTTTGAAAGAGATTTTTTTAGTACGTACACTCATCTGTAGAGCTCAGTGACTTCTTAATTTATGTAGTATCGGTAATAGGTATAGATAAGATTTTCTTGTGCGACTAAAGGGAAAACTCAGCCTAACTTACTTCAGGGTCTTAGTAGAGAATAAATAAAATATTTTCTTGGGAATTTGAGAGATTCCTGTATTAATTCTATAGTTTTAATATTATTAATTATCTAGAATTAATATTGCAAAAATAGAAACCATTTACTACAATTTGCTGTCTAGTAAAACTCATTCGATTTGATCAAACTGTACTTTGTTCATCCTAGAGTTATCTGCAAAAATGAATTGTTTTTACTTGCTGGGCTTCTACCAAAGGTAGAAAATTTCTCTCCTCCTCCTCTTCTTTCTATACATTCTCATTACTTAGATTTGACAGCAGCCTGTATGTAGCCATTCTGCCGTCTCTGAGAACGGTTTTTCATTCCGTTGATACTCGTGTTGTGTTACATCACTTCAGGTGCTTTTTGTTTGCTTTTTTGACTTCACAGAGATCCATAAGAAGTCTAAGCTTCTGCTAGGTCTTCTAACATCACACAGAACTTCCCTGAAGCAGATGATGCAGTCTTTAAATTCTTTGGCCTAATTGGTATTTCAAAGAGAAAATAAGTGTAAATATATCTTGACATGCTGTATGTGAACATTTACTAATTTTGCAGTGGTGAATTTCTGCAGACCATGGGAATACAGTAGTCATTGCTTGAAAATGTTTCTGGTGTTTTTTTTGTGAGAGACATCCAAAGGTATTCATTTCCTGGATTGTCTTCCTAAAGGCAATAATATATATAACCTTAACATATAGTTATTATTTAAATTTTGTTTTTAGTTAAATGTTATTTTTATTGTGTATTGAGGCACAATGATATGAAAAATATTATATGGTTAGTGCTTTTTTGTCTTGTCTCTGTAATCAGAGTTACCATGGGAATATCTTTGGTATTAAGAACTATGCTGTATGATTAGTCTGAGGTAGGCTGCTCACTGGATCCCACAATGAATTCAGTATATCACAGAATCACAGAATTGTTTGTCTGAGAGGATGTTCTTATTTTCATCCTTGCTCATTGCTCATGCTCATTCATGCTGAATCTGTGTAACTTCTAAGGTTCGTACTCTTTTCCCATTTCTATGTAATTTGAGTCTACTTTAAGAGTGCTTATATTCAGACTTCTGCTATAGGCCAGATGCTGCATAGCGAACAGATATTATGCTTCTGCATTGCCTTTAGTGTTTATCTGTTTTGTGCCACCAGGTATGCCTATTTTCCTTTCACACATTCAGCCCGCTACAGCTTTCTCTTCCTGTTCTATCCACTGGCTTAGTCATTCTCAGAGCTCTGTCTGGATATCAGGAGTGAAAAAATCATATTTTTTAAGCAAAAAAATTAAACAGAACACTATAGCTGGATATTTGGAAAGCAAAATACAAACTATAATGTCCACTTCTGCAACACTGTCGTTTTCATGTCCCCCTCATACTTTTCTATTCTGTTGAATCGTCTTCTTTCCTTTTAGAAGCACCAGCAGCTACCAGCAACATCTCTGGAAACATGTTGGTGTTTCAAAGCAGATGAACTATTTTTTCCGAGCCTTCTTTTCTGCATGGCTACACAAGACTCAGATTCATGAAGCTATGTCCTCTCACACTGATTGTCATTTCAATCTTTGCCCCAAGGTCTTCAAAAGCCATGGCGGTAGCTCTGGAGAATGCAGGCAGCAAGAGTGAACTTGGAGTCCTTTTCCTGTTGAATCATACCAAGCTCTGTATGAAGTCCTTGATTTCTGAAGAGCTCTGGTGCTGTTCCATGTCCATCTGTCACTCTTCTTGATTCAGTCGAAGTTGATCTAGCCTGACAACGCCTTTTTTTTTTTTTTTTCCTAAACTTTCTTTCCTGGAAACTTAGAAAGCACAACAAGCTACGAGATACCCTGGAAGTACCTGAAATCAGTTTATCCTATCATAGTTTAATCCATAAGTATGCGTCAAGCTACTTATTGTAAGCAGGCAATTAAGAAATATGAATATGGGTACCTGTGGGTTCATTGATCCCAAACTTGAACCATTAACCCTCCCTCTCCTATCTGCAGATATAATAATTACATGTGGATTTGGGTCAGAATTACTGCCTTTTTGACAGAAAAGCTACTCTTGACCCTAGCTAAAGCAGAGTTGCCACTTGCTGTAATCAGTATGTTTGGAATTACAAGTGATAGCCATTTCACATGATGCATGCATTATATTTGCCATAACAAATGTAGGAAAAAAATGCTAGTGATTATATTTAAGTTTATGAGAGTTCTGTGTATCATAGCGTTCTCAGTGAAGCAATGATTCAAGGAGGCAAAGAGGAACATCTGGAATGCGTCTGGTGCCTGAGTTTTCTACTGTGACTTCATCATGTTGCTTCTGTAGGAATGTAGCAAAATAATAGCTGATACAAGTTTGTTGAATAAGCTATTAAAATCCCAGATGTGAACATGTGCTTTGCATTTTTATGGATCAAAATAATGCTGTTGTGGGTATAAAATTTCGTTTTACAACTCTGTCTTTTTCTGAACTCTCCCTTCAAGTTATTGTAAATGTTTTTGTGGATGGGAGAAGGATGTAAACTCTAGGTCCTAGTCACGTATTTGGATGGGGTATTTCTTTTGTGAAGTGGGGCTTAGAATCCTCAGACTATAGGAATCCTCAGCCTGTATATGAAAAATTATTTCATAAGATGTTAATGACAATTATTGGAAAGGCAAGATCTTAATGTTTCTTCATGTTTACCTTGCTCTTTCATATAGTGTAGCCGTATCTTTTATGTTAGTAGTTGCTTTAACTCCTAAAGGTACTAGAAGGTTGAGGTATAGAGGTACCCTAAAGGCATCTAGAAAAAAGTAATAAAAGGTAGCAGTAAGCACTGCAGTGATATGCAGATACCCACTGAAAGCATGGTGTCTTTTTGGAGTTAAGTTATAACATTAGTCTGAGCATTAAGTGAGTAATCTGGCCAGTTTGCTGAATCATTTAAATAGTAATTTAGCAAGATAGATCTAGCTTTTGTTCTGTTTTCGCTTTGTGCTGGAAGTCATCTTAAGTGGTAACATTCTTAGTTAGAGGAGGGCATTCAGGGCTTAAAAGACATGGCCAATGCTCAAGAGTCAATGCAACCTGGCAATTTATTTGCAATATTTGGCAATTTAATCCAATTTTATTGCCAAATTAGATTAAGAGTTCAGGCATTATTCAGAACGGATAATCTGATTCTATAACAAATTCCTGTTTGGAGAGTAAGGCCCTGGTCCTCATGGGGTGCTTCAGCTGATATTCAGCTGATATAGCTGGAGGGACAACACAGCACAGCATAAGCAATCCAGGAGGTTTCTGGCATGCGTTGATGGTAACTTCCTTCTCCAAGTGACAGAGAAGCCAGTAAGGAGAGGTGTGCTGGTGGACCTCATGCTCATCAACTGTGAAGGGTTTGTTGGGAATGGGAAGGTCAAAGGCAGCTGTGGCTGCAGTGACCCTGAGATGGTGGAGTTCAGGATCCTGATGGCAGGGAGGAGGCTGAATAGCAAGTTTACAACCACAGACTTCAGGAGAACAGACTTTGGCTTCTTCAAGGATCTGCTTGGTGGAGTACCATGGGATAAGGCTCTAGAAGGAAGAGGAACCCAAGAAAGCTGGTTAATATTCAAGAATCACCTTCTCCTAGCTGAAGAGAAGTCCATCCTAAAGAATAGGAAGTCATGCAGAAATGCCAGGGGGCTTGCATAGATGAACAAGGAGATCCTGGCCAAACTCAAACACAAAAAGGAAGTGCACAGAGGGTGGGAGCAAGGACAGGTAACCTGGGAGGAATACAGAGACGTTGTCTGAGCATTCAGGGATAAAGTTAGGAAGGACAGAGTTCAAGTGGAACTGGACTGGTAGATGAGGGGAGAGCACTGGATATTGTCCAGCTGAACTTCATTAAGGCCTTTGACACTCTCCCCCATAAGATCCTCATAAACAATCTGTAGATGTATGGGCTGGGTGGGCAGACAATGAGGTAAAATAACTGGCTGAATGGCCAAGCCCAGAGAGTGGTGGTCGGTGGCACAAAGTCTAGTTGGAGACTAAATGTCCAGACCCAGGTTAAGAATAGGGATAAATTTTCTTTCATATATAGTAACCTTTTGCTTGACTTACAAATTTTGCTTTGTTTGTCAACTGTGCAGCACTGCCGCCACGGAATTTGTGTGAGCAGAGAAATGGAGACACGTCCTGTAGATGGAGAATGGGGACCATGGGGACCTTACAGCTCATGTTCAAGAACTTGTGGAGGTGGAATCAAGAGCACCACCAGGCTGTGTAATAGACCGGAGTATGTTTTTTGCTGTTCTTTTACATTAGAGCGTAATGAAGGTATTACAACGTAATGGATTCATTCAGAACAAAATTAAGGTATTATGGTTGCATGAATTTGTTCAAAGCTCCAATAAGCAAATGCTTTTTTCATCAATGTTTGAAAAGAGGGATAAGTCTAGAGACTCCAAAATGCAGGGAGTGTTTAGATTTCTTTTGTCTCACATGTATCATTCACATTTATAGGTAGATCTGAAGACTTAACTTTGTTAAAGTCTTTTTTTTTTTTTTTTTCTAAATGTCGAGGGTTTATTTAAACTTTCTGATACTTTTTATGGACTGAAAGCTGCAAAATGAAAATAGATGTATTGCTAGGTAATCTTTTTAGTGAAACACTTGATTTGTTTAGATTTGAGGCTCTTTGACAGCATCACCACCAGTAATGTTCACAAGGAACCCTGGTTACAGCAGGGTCATTTACAACTTCCCTTTATAATAAGAAACTTCCACTGACTGAATAATTCCATGTGGGTTTCATTCTCTGTAACAAAGGTCAGTGAGAACTTTACCCTTAACTTCTACAGAACAAGAGCTGCAGCTATGGTTATGGTTTTTATTTTTACGAAGTCATGTCAACTTGATATTATCGGCAGGATAAATGAACCTCAATCAAATCACCCCAGATTATTTTATTTTTTTTTCTGATGAGTGGACTAGATTCCTATTAAATATGGCTATGTCAGTCTTAGTATCTGGTAATATCAATATGCCATTGTTTAATTTATTTTCTTTTCCTCCACAAGAATCTGCTAATACTGAAGTAAAGTGTAACAGGGTTTTAAGTCAGGAACTGTATGTTAGACTTAAGAGTAAATGGGCTGTTGTCCACAATTCTCCCTTTTTAGGTCTTTTGATCCTCAAACTGAAACTGACATTAAGACTAAAGAGAAGAGTGTACCAGTTCTTAATTTTATCTTCTTTCTTTGTCACTCTTTTAACATAATAATTTAAAATTACTGAGGGAGGTGCTTCTGTGAAAACAGGGTTGTAATCCTGGCTAAGTTAATGGAAGCATTGAAGTTCATTTGCCTTTTACCAGGCAAAATAATAATAAGAGAAATAATAAAGCATTTAATATAATAGACAATTAAGATATTAAGACATTAACATCAATAACTTGATTACCACCACCCCCAGCAGTAATCTTTTATGTGGACTTTTTTATTTTCTTCATATGGGTACAAATGTATACCCAGTGCAATAGAAGATGAGGGGTTTTGGGGGGGAAAGTCAATACCAGACTGACAGAATGTTGCATGTTCCCTTTTAGATCAGTAGGTCAAACCACTTTTCATGGAAAACAGGAATTTTAGAAACAGAGAGAGATTGTTTTACATTTAACTGTTTTTATTAGACCAAGAAACGGAGGAAAGTACTGTGTTGGCCGCAGGATGAAATTTCGATCATGTAATACTGATTCATGTCCAAAGGGCAAAAAAGATTTCCGGGAGCAACAGTGCTCTGAATTTGATGGCAAACACTTTAACATCAATGGTCTTACGTCTGCTGTTCGCTGGCTTCCAAAATACAGTGGTAGTAAGTGATTATATTTTTTTTTTCAATTAACAAAATAAGAATGTTATTTTAACTAAAGTCCTAAAACAGTCAAGAAACCTGTTGGATTTTCTTTCCAGTTTCTATGAAAGATCGCTGTAAACTTTTTTGCCGAGTTTCTGGAACAACTTCCTACTATCAGCTGAAGGACAGAGTTGCTGATGGTACTCCCTGTGGAGCAGAAACCAATGACCTTTGTGTTCAAGGCTTATGCAGGGTATTTAAATCTAAACTTACTAATTATTAAAATCAATTTTAACAGATGGTTAAATAATTACTAAATAAATATACATCCAAATAACCATTACTGAAAGTATGTAAAGCAAGCTGTTTTGAATTTACTTCAGTTAATTTTAATCCCTACCAAATTAAGATCTGGAAATGGAGGCAATTAAGTGAAGAACATAGAGTTGAATCTGAACACCCACAGTCTTTCCTCATTAAGCCTGATGTGTGAGAGGGTTAATATTGTCCACATGAGCTGAGAGAAGCTGATCCAAAATTGGTGTTAAAGGGAGTAAAGAAGCATGCTGTCTGTTTATTGCCATCGTATTTCTGCTAGCAAAGAAGTGAAAAACTAAAAAATCCGAGGGTAGATAGATCACACATTTATGGTTTCATTGCAAAATCAGGTGGAATGGACCCCTGAAGGGGATCATTTCAGCATTGTTTGCTTAATAGCAGTTAATAGAAGTGCCACAAGATTTTGTTAGAACACGCATATTATAAAAAATCAAGACTTTTTTTGTCCATCCCAGGTAGAATCATAGAATCATTAAGGTTGGAAAAGACCTTCAAGGTCATCTGGTCCAACTACCAATGTCACACACTAAACCATGTCCCTAAGCACCAGGTCCAACCTTTCCTTGAACACCCCCAGGGACGGTAGTTTTGCTGATTGCAGTGAAACTGGCTAAATTCAGGATGAGGAGAAAATGTAACCTTTTTTAGAGTATATATCAAGAGGAAAGGGGAAGTCCTGTTTATGACCATGTAAAAAAGAGAAGATTAAGTAAAGATATGTAAATGAAGTGTTTCTATCCTAGTCTACATATTTTCCTTTTCTTGTTTTGCAGTAATGACAGACTCTAATAGAATTGATGTCTATATACAAATACATACTGATTTTAGGATTCAAAGAATTTTTAATGCAAATATACCTTAAAGTTTATACTCTGTGTTGATATTTTTATACAAAGTCTTTGCACGCTGTTATGTATTCTTGTACAGTTCTTGGCATATTAAGTGTATTTGGATTATACATTCTTAGTACAACACAACTGTTGTGTTTTGCCTGTATATCACAGCACCCGAAAACATAAAAGGTTTTTCATGAATTGCCAAGGAAGACTAGATATATGCAGTGAATAAAAATGTTTTAGGGGAGTGGGAAGTTTACATTGTATGTTTTCATTGTTTTATGTTGGGCTGAATGACACGGGATTGTATTTTTTTGTAGCAAGCAGGCTGTGATCATGTTTTGAATTCCAAGGCAAGGAGAGACAAATGTGGAATCTGTGGTGGTGACAATTCTTCATGTAAGACTCTTGCAGGTACTTTCAACAGTGCTCGTTATGGTATGTTTTGCTTTTCTTTTTTTTAATCTTAATGTACGTTTCAGTATGGCTTAGAGATTGTATTGTATGTTTGAGGAAGTGGAATTTCAGTGTATGTTCTTTAGGGCCTCTGCCAACAAAAAATATCTCTGATTGTCAGTCACACGTGCCCTCTCAAAGATGCAAAAGGAAGCGCTGTCACACACTGACCCATTCAAGGGGCAAAAACCAATCTGCTGTAAGGTCAAAACAAAAGACATTAAAGAAGATATGATGAGGGCAGAAGTACTTTAAAAGGAAGAATGCTTCCTGCTGTGCACATTGTGATCTCTCTTATCTGGAAGTATCTCCTTTTGGTTGTGTAAGGAGATATCACGAGGGCTGTGGTGTGAGCAGCTGGTGAGCTTTCTTTTTCCCTATAGTGAAAGCCTGTGAAATGTGACCCTTTTCTTTCCAGAGAATATGGGCAGCAACATTTATGTTCTTTTCTCTTCATTGGCATGTAAGGAATGAGAAAGTCTTCTGGAAAACTCTGGTACTTTATATTTCTTTGATTTAATTTCTCTAATAGAGCTACCGATAGTTCTTGTATATAGTGATAGTTCCCATTCTGGGAAGTATGGAGAGACCTTCATATGTATGTAGCAGTGCAGGTCAACAGTTAGAGTGTAGAACATAAGGACAGAAGTCTCTGGATTAATATCATATTCCAAAAGGCCTCTTGATGCGGCTTCATTGGTTGAAAGAGACCACAGGCGAAGTGAAAATGACACCTGGAGAGCTGCCAAATAGGATCTTCACAGGACAAAGGAATTGCTGGTCAAAGAGGAAAGTATGCCCAGTATCCTGTTGGATTTTTTTTTCCTGGCAGAGGGCTTGTACCATGCAAAATGTACCAAAAAGCTTAAGGGTGGGCTATAAGTATCCTTCCTGTACAAATACATGTAACTTTTCTTGTGTTTGTCCTGAGATGCTGGAAGAAGACACAAACAACTATTGTTATTGGAGACTGGATTTCTGAATGTGTGGTCAAAACTCTGAAGGAAAATAACGTATGACTTTGATAACTCTGAGTAAAGGACTGTCAGTCTTTTTGTTTTCAACCACTATGAAAGATCTTTTCATTTACAAGTATCGCATGAATTATGTCACAAATACATTTAATACAAATAAGCAGTATACTGAAACTGCCATTCATTCAAATATGGTTGACATTAACACTCTATTGTTTATCAGCTTTGTGTCATCTCAGATTTATTTGCTCCGAAGTGAAATTAATTCCACAAAGTAATAAAAGTTTAGTTTACTGTATTTTTTTAACAAAATGATTCTTCTCAAAAAAAAAAAAGAATCCCTATCATTTTATATTAAATAGTAAATTATGAATAATGGAAGCTCTTTTTTTCCTTTTTATAGTCTATGACATAAGGTAGTCTGATTTGAAAGCTACTGCTTCATTTGTTTTCCCATATACTTTAATTGACATAATGTAGAACTATGTATTCTGAGGGAAAAAGCTCAGTTAGGGGTTCATACTTATATTGGGAAGATAGATGACTGAATTCACTGTGAAGAATATGATTAAACAAATTTCCCACCTTGTTACCATAGAAAGGATGGAGGGTCCTGAGTTCTTTCCGTACATTCCTTGAACAACTGCTGGATGGAGCCACTGCTGGATGTCCTTCAGTTATTGTGGACTCTCACTACGCTGTAATTCAATATGCTTTGTGTTTTGTTCTCTAAGATTCTGCCTTTATACATATTGCCATCTTGGCTTTTTTTTTTTTTGCTAAAAATACTCATTTGGATATTTCTGTGGCTTAGCTGGTCTTGCACAGGGCTTGAGAACAAAATTCAGTATGAAAAAGACAAAAAAGATCAAAAAAGATTTTTTTATTATTTATTTTATTTTTAGGATCAGGAAAAACTTGTTTTAATATTTTGGTGGGGTTTTTATACTCAGTTGAATGATTTACATTCTGTTTGCATCTTGGAGTTATATAAAAGAACACACTGAACTATACTACTGGTTAGTAAGCTATAACATAAGGGATTATCACTCAGCTGCGCTCAGGCAGGAGTGCAGCACTGCAAACAAGAGGTTGTAGCTAGCCGGCCACCAAACTCTGTTCACGGGAGGCCTATGACATCCCCAGGCTAATGACTGAAAACACTGTCTGAGGAAGAGTCCTGAGTTAGGCATCACTCAGTAAAAATGCCAGTCTGTGAACCTGGTCTTTTTCTTTTAACTGTAAATGGTCCTGTTCCGTACTGTCACAAGCCATTTTACTGAGGCCGAATTTGGGATTAGACAAAAGCAGTCAGTGGTACAGGCTCGTATTCATACAGTTATGATGATGATTGTGATGTTGTCATTAAGTGTTTAAACAGCAGTGAAACAGTCATAAGACATTCATTACAATGAAACGCTAATTTGCTTATCTCCCAGTTTAGGAAATGGTCATCTCATTATGTGCACATAGTTGTTATGTTGTCTATTACTGCATCAGACTAGAGTATGTGATGATTTCCTGGAAAATTGTCTTTCTCACTGCCTTAGTACATGATCTGGTGTCCTGTCCTATATGTTAGGCAGTTTTATTTATAGTTTCCTCCCATATTTTTTCTTCTGTCTTCCTATTACCGCAAGGTTTTCAGTGTGTGTGGTGAGGAGCTTTTTAGTGTGTTTTGGTTTTCTTCCCAGTAATTTTGAAAGATTACCAAACATTTATTCAGAGCAAGCGGCATGGCGATTTGCAATTGCAGTGCTGCCCCCAGCTGGTAACCGTGGTGGACCTGTGATTAGATGAAATGTTCATTTTAAATGCATGACATAGTTTTATTAGATTAAAAGCACTGGGAAATTAGCGAATTAAGAAGTTGAAAGAGGATATTGCCATTTAATTTGCATCCCACATATGAGTCAACTAACTAAAGTTAAATTCAGTCGAGTCTTTAAAACACAGCAAAACAAGTGGCAAAGTTAGCAAAGATTAATGTTTCAGATTGCATGTTTGTGTTTGTTATTGTTTCCTGTGTTTGCCATATTCAGTTGTTCTTAGACATTGGGATCCTTTTGAATTTATAATCAGTATCTGTGAGAAACAACTTTTTTTTTTTTTTGTTAAGCTTATATGGATGTACAGATCAACAGTTCTAATACATAGATCTTTGTGCATCTATTTTGATACCTCTAGGCCATAATTCTCATTGGAGGTATTATAGGAAACAATCGCTCATTATCGAAGCATTTATATTTTAGAGGGCACACACTAGGGTAACACTTTGTGTAGGAGAACGTGGATCTGGCATGGCCTGTTTACCCAATACACCTACATCTACTGCAGCACTGCACTATTTGACTATTTATGACTTGCTTTTTAGAGTGTTGTCATGTCTCTTGTAAGGCAGAGAAAAACTAACCCAATTGTACAGACAGGGAATGGAGGTACCTGAGTTTAAGTGATTTATTCAGATATCATTCAGAAAGTTTTGTGGTTAAACTGTGAGCAGACACCATGTTTCCTGAGTCCCACATGAGATACTGGACTGCTCCTTAGAGTACTGCTAGCTCTCAAGAGATTTTTCTGAATAGGTTTAACTCATGTTATTGTCAAAGAACAGAATTCACTTTGCTGAACACAGGAATTATTTTTAACTGTCTCGAGTTATGAAAATAAATTTCAGTTCAACTGATTAAAAAAAAAAGGAAATTTAATATGCATAAAAATACTCATATTTCCTTCCTAAAAACATGAGGGTATTAAGCAGCAGTAGTTGCTGGTGCACTCTAGGTTTTTGTGAATAAAACTAGTTAAACTTATGCTGTATTTTTGTCTGCAATTAATTTGTGAATAATTGCATTGCAGGTTACAATGTCGTAGTAAAGATTCCCAAAGGAGCAACAAACATCGATATTCGGCAGCACAGCTACTCAGGGAAACCAGAAGATGACAACTACCTTGGTAAAAGCCTCCGGTGTATAACACTGATAGATAGTTTTTGCGCTTTTGCCAGAGGTCTGCTCTAAACACACAGCCAGAAGTCTTTAGAGTAAATATGTAGTCATTATCATCATTTGCCTGATTCTCTCTGTAGATGTTAGTTTTAAGAAGAATGAGATGATGATAGGTTTCTAATTCCTAAATGTGTGTTCAGTTGTCAGAGAAGGAGAATTAAAGCACATTGTATAATTTTGTCAATTTTTGACTTTGTGGTGGCCATGTTAATTAAATCATCATGAGTCAACTAAAGAATAATGCAGGCATTTGTGTTTCCAAACACTGGAATCATGTGGTTTATTTAGAGATCAAGCAGTCATCAAACATCAGTTATTTCACGTTTCTGTTTTTTTTTCTGTCATGTCTGGGTATAAAGATCACATTTTAATAAATTTCTTGATAAATCTGCAAACGTGAGAGAAACAAAGAACAAGTGAACTGTACCAAGTGAATTGTACTAAAAATCTTGGTTGTCTTATTTCACAATATTTATGTTACCTCTGAAGTGCCTGAGAGTATATTGATGCATAATTTCCTTCTTTCTTTTTTTATTACCATGCTATTTGATAGACTTCAGAGCATTCAAATTTTTTTTTTCTTGCTGCCTGATGCCCTGCTGTTGCTTGTGCATCTCGCAGGATACACAAACAACCCTCACTCCCTGACACATAACATGCCTTTACTAAATATTTTACTTATTTTTACTTTGTTATTCATCTTTATTGTTATAACAATTGGTTATTATTTTTATTGTAAATACATAATAGTTTATTTTTACTTTTAAATTTACTTTTAGTAAATGACTATTTAGTTAGCCACTTAACTAAAAATACCTCTAGCAAGTACAAGAATGTGGACTGTAAAATAGGACACAAATATGAATAATGTTTGTTCTCTTCTCCAGCAGAATGTAACACTGTAGTTAGCTTTTAACAGAACAAATATTGTTATAGTTAAGTGTTATTGCAGAGAAAATCCATGACAACTGCTCAGGTGAAAGCTACTGATGATTGGGATTGAATTCATGAACATTTAGAAACTGTTCACTAGAACTGTAAAAACTTACACATGGACTAAAACAAAGTGCTGATGCAAAGACATTTTTAGGAATTTTGATTGATAGAACCTTTTAATCAAAATTGTTGCTTTACTTCCAGTATTCTTTTTTTTACTTACAGCGTTATCTGATATTCATGGAAATTTCATTTTGAATGGAAATTTTGTTGTAAGCATGTCAAAAAGAGAAATCAATATACAAGGAGCCATTTTTGAGTACAATGGTTCAAATAATACAATAGAACGAATTAACAGCACTGATAGAATTGAAGAAGAGTTAACCTTACAGGTGAATGTTTACTTTTTTTCATAAGCTTAAAAATTTTCTACATGGTCATTGTGTTCATTATCTTATGTCACGCTCAATTTCACTGAAAAACAGTTATCGTTTTATCTCAATTAAGGTTTTGTGTGTAGGGAATTTATACAACCCTGATGTGCGTTATTCATTCAATATCCCAATAGAAGACAGAAGCGAGCTGTTTACGTGGGATCCTTATGGACCCTGGCAGGACTGCAGCAGGATGTGCCAAGGTACTGTGAATTCTTTTGTTAGCAGATCCAAAGACCTGATGCCATTTAGGAAGGGACTAGTCTTAAGCACTCAGATTTTGTCACCTCTACTAATGAAGAAACTCAGCATTCTCAGTAAATTTTAGGCACGCATAGCATTTAAGTGCAGAATAGCTTCTGATTTTGTTTTCCTGTTTTCAGTATTTATGCAGCACAATTCTATATCCAAAATTACATTTGTGTTCCTTTCCCTTTTAGCCATAGGAGTGGTTTATAGAAAATAGTTGAATCGAGTATAATGTATCCTTAGTAAGTGGAATTGTATATCTACTAAGATGTATTAAGCTTCTCTTATATTTCCAGATGGTGCCTGAGGGGTTGTCTAGTATCTTTCATATCTATTTCTTCAGCTTGTTTTGGTTATCTGCTATTTGGAGTGAAGCTATTTGGGAATATAATTTTAAACTGGCATGCTATAGGCCATTATAATGCAAAAATGGAGCCACAATATGTATGCAGTGTATATATGAAGTGTACGTACTCAGATTTTTGATAAATACTTTTATACAGGAGCTAGAAATGCCTGTACTTGAGACAGAGAATGGTGAGTTTCTTTGGATTTTGAGCCAGGCTGTAGACATACTCATGCGTTAGGGAAGCAGCGCATCTGTCAACTGTGCTACTTCTCCAAACACTCTAGTTATTTTAGGTACTCCGATCAAACTTTCTCTTTTCCTGAAAGAAAGGATCATGACCTCTTAGATAATATAGTGGTGTTCAGTAATTTGGTAATTAGGAAAGCACAGATATGATGCAAATGGAATACGTAGCCTGATGAGTAAATTTGTTGTTGTACTTTGTATTAAATGTAGTTTTCTGGAGTTTGAAATCCTCATGAGACCACTGCAGTGTAGCTGGGAGATGGCAGTGGTGGTGGGCATGACCAGGACAAGTCTAATGTTTATGCAGAATCTCCTGTATAAAAAGATTAGTGCTAATGGGGTGTCTCAGTTAAATTCCTAAATGATTAATGTAATCCATTACTGTAGAAATGCTCTCTTATTTCAGCCCCTTTTTCACTTTTCTTGTTTTCAAGGTATTCGAAGAAGGAGAATGACATGCATACGTAAAAGTGATCATGTGGTAGTATCTGATCAAAGATGTGAATTTATACCTCCTGTACCAGATGTCTCAGAAGAGTGTAATACAGAATGTGAATTAAGGTACAAAGAGGTTCCTAACTGATGAAACTACTGTGGTCTTTCCTATTTTTGTTGATAGAGACTGAAACAAAGCAATTGACTGCTTTATTGTCCCTCCCACCACCTCTTCTCCTTCCCTCATTCCTCCCTTCTCATGTCTTTCCCTCCTTTCCTCAAATCTGTCGATATAATGGGTTTATACTTTAGACTTACACCTTTGAAATTAAGTATAATTAATGTATTTTTTCTAATTCTTATTCATGAAGTTCAATGTCTTTTGCTAGGATTGTGAATCTGTTCTCTATATTCTGTCACACAAAAATTGTATTACTGGGTACAATATATTTTTCACCAGAATTGTACCCTCAACTGGAACTAATTTGAAACACAGACGTGTGTTTTTGCACTCCAAAAAAGCCCACACTGAAGTGTTCAGAAGATGAAGGATTAGAATTATAGCTTACATTTTTCAAAGTCTCCTGGGAGATTTAGACAAAAGGACCTTTAAATTTCAAAAGATGAGTCAAATTCTTTTATATTGTTCTGAAAATTCCAGTCATGATACAGATTTTATAGTTTTAGCCGTTGCCTAAAATTTGTATTACAATTTTAGGTACACTCTCTGAGTGCTTAATTAACCATAGTTTTACTCTTTAAAACACAGTTAGCTTTCTATAACAGTTTATCTTTGTAGGTGGCACAGTATTGGCAAAAGCGACTGCACATCAAAGTGTGGCCCAGGGTATCGGTCTATAGAAATCCACTGCATGAAGTACTCTGTTTCAAAAGGACTCACTGCTCCAGTGGATGATAGGTACTGTGCCGATCAGCAGAAACCACCAACCAGAGAGCCTTGTCATGGTGACTGTATGTTGACAAGTTGGCACTACACAGAATGGTCAGAGGTAAAAGTTCAAGACCTTATAATTGTTGCATTATAGTTCTAGTTAGTGTTCATAACAAATCTTAATTTCTATATATTTTTTCAGTTTAAATAGCTAAAAGAAAATAATAATTGACAAATCCATTGTTGTTGGAGGAGCTAATATCAATCTCTATATTTTGGTAACTGCTGGATGTAATTCCTTGTATGTTTATAAGAAACTGTAGCTGCCTATAATAGTTCCCAGCTTGTATTTGGACGTCAGCAGAGAAGATCTGGGGGATAAAAGTATGTGTTTTATTTGAAGTTTTAATAATTTAGTTCTGTATGGATTGGAGTAAAAGAGTTCAGCTTTCATCTTCATAAATGAGTTTTATCTTGGAACTGCTAAACAAGGTGCCAAATTTATCTCAAGTTGACATAGTAACAGTCTGTAACTTAGATGTAGGATACATCTGTCTAACATAATCTTTAATGTCTCACATTTAAGACCGACAGTGCATTTTGACCTGCATTTATCATGCTGTGTTTCCTGTTTCATAAAATCTTCTGAACACTGTAGTGTTCCAGGAGCTGTGAAAGAGGTGTCAGAACCAGAGAAGCTTTCTGTTTGAACAACTTGGGTCGTCATCTTCCTGACAGAGAATGCCAAGAACTTCCACGAGTTGTAACACAGAGTTGCAATGAATTCTTATGTCCAAGCTGGTCTGTTAGTGAGTGGAGTGAGGTAACGAACCATGTAAAACTTATTACTACTTCGGGCCTGGTCATTGATATTAAAATAAGCTGTTTTGAGTGTTTGTTTTTTGTTTTGGTTATTTTCCAAAGTAAAAGCTCTTTAATCCTAGGACTGTGTTGATACATATCTCAGATGTACAATGGCATGAAAACTTCTGAAAAGCACACCTGTAATTAATTTCTTCTCTGAAATTTTGTTACATTAATATGAGATAACACAACTGCTTAATCTATTTAGTCATACATATACCTTCATTTTTTTCTGAAGCAAAGAGAATTATCCCACCAAATGAAAAACAGAATTATATCCATTTTATTACAGTTTTTATGTATATAATACAATGATTGATAGTTTAGACATGTTCCCTGTGATATGTGCACTCACATTTTAACTGTTTTTTGTTCTGATGGAAATAAGTGAGCTGTACATTGTTTTGTATTGTATAGCTTTGGAAACTTAGTGTTATGTATTTGCACTGATATTTACAAGAAATACAGAGTTCACAAAATAACTAGTTTTGTTGCATGATGAACACTTATGAAATATTTTTGTCATTTATGTGACCTTTAAAATCCAACAGATTAGTACAAGAAAGTGAAGCAATTAATAGAGATTCATGTCTTTACAAACAGATGACTAATATTATTTTACAGTGCCCTGTTACATGTGGCAAAGGAATGAAACATCGGCAAGTATGGTGTCAACTTAATGATGAACAACTGAGAGATGACTTCTGTAATCCAAACGATAGACCAGGTTCAGTAACACCATGTGAACTTCATGAATGCGCATCTTGGCAAGTAGGGCCTTGGGGATCAGTGAGTACATCAGGATTCCTGGCTTTTGTCTTGTATTTCAGACTATGAGTGATCACAAAACAACACCATTTAAATATTTTAATTGGACCTTAAGCAGCTACTTGAAGGTGAATTGGTTCGCACATTTGTTTGTTCCTATTGACTATCTAACCTGTAATTTAGAAACACCCTTATGTAAGTTAGGTGCCTAAAACAGACACTGACTCTGAGCCTTAATATCAAAAATCGCCAATGCTATTTCACATGAATGTATTTAATTTCCAAAATAATGAAAATGTAGATAGCAAAGCATTCAAATGAATGAGACAGGTAAAAGACCAGATATTTATAGGTGTGTCAGCATATTTAAGTGATAGCTTTAATTAAGATCATAGAATTATATATGCTAATAATAGCAGACAAAAAGATTTAGTATTTGTTTCCTTTGTTTTGATCTTCAATGATGAAAGAGTTTCTATGTCTTAATGTGAGAGTGCTGTTCCTTTGTCTAATGATGCTTATGTATAGCAGAGGGGCTTCAAAATTCCAGAAAAAGTTGAATTAATTTTTGAAGGAAGCTTTTGTCACCAAATAGGTGAGCATTAATTAAAAAATAATAAGGTACTCAATGCTGTGGAGCTTTCTCATGATCAAATTGCCCAAGCCAATAGAAGTATTGGATTGTTTGGTGTTTCTTGTTAGTGAGAACTCATAACTGAATAGCAGGTAATATTTATTTTTTACATATAACCAGTCAGTTAAATACATAATAAATAAATCCTTTGAAAATTAAGCATGTATTTAACTTACACATTTCTTTTGTATAGAACTTTTCTCATGTCATATTTGTTCATGTTAGAGATAACCATGCTGTTGTCTAACATAGAATCATAGAACCAAAGAATCATAGGTTGGAAGGGACCTTAAAGATCATCCAGTTCCAACCCCCCTGCCATGGGCAGGGACACCACCCACCAGACCAGGTTGCACAGGACCTTGTCCAACCTGATCTTGAACACCTCCAGGGATGGGGCATCCACAGCTTCTCTGCGAAACCTATTCCAGTGTTTCACCACCCTCATAATGAAGAATTTCCTCCTTATATCTGATCTAAATCTACCCTCTTTCAGTTTAAAACCATTCCCCTTTGTCCTGTCATTATCTGACTGAGCAAAAAGTTGCTTTCCATCTTTATGCATCTCCATAAGCCCCTTTTAAGTATTGAAAAGCTGCAGTAAGGTCACCCCAGAGACTTCTTCAGGCTGAACATCCCCAGCTCTTTCAGCCTTTCTTTATAATGTTGAATTCCTTTTGGGTAATCTTCTGGTTATAGGATGCTGGCATCCTGGCTCCCTACAAGCTCAATGCAAAAATGAAAGAGGAAATTAAATTTCTTTAATTTCTTAAAAATTAACCCACCCCGCCTTACCCCAGTTTTTATTACTGAGCATGATGTTTTATGGTATGGATAATCCCTTTGGTCAATTTGGGTCAGCTGTCATAGCTGCATCCTTTCCCAGTCTGTTGCCCACCTCCAGTATACTAGAGGGGACAGAGTGGGGAAAAAAAAAGGACACTGTGCAAGCACTGTTGGGCAATAACCAAAATTTGGTTTGTTATACTATTTTAGCACCATATGGTCTGCTGTGAAGAAAGTTAACTGCATCCCAGCCAGACTCAGTTCGCATTCCTATTCCTATTCTATGCTAGAGAGAGTTTTAAAATATAAAAATTGTAGTTAAAAAATTAATTTGGATTAAACATAGTGCTATTTCAAGTGTGTGAAATTATTAACAGTGTACTGTAACATGTGGACGTGGATACCAAATGCGTGCAGTCAAATGTGTTACTGGGACTTACAGAGTTATTCTGGATGATGACAGAGAATGTAATGCTGCTACTCGTCCTAGAGATAACCAAGTAAGTTAAAAACACTTTTCAGTCGGTTGTGCATTTTAGTTAAAATAATTTAAAAATGAATGTGGTCTAGTGACTTTTTGGTGAAACTTGCAAGAAACAATTTCTAGAATGAGGAAAAAAAAAACCTGAAACTGTCTGGTCTTTTTCTATGCTTCAAATTTGGCCTTGGTAATTAAATAAAAGAAAAGTAATAAGGAGATCGGAGATTTGAAAATCTGGCATATATTGACGGGGTCAAAGACCTTTTGTTACTTGTAAATAAAAATCTTTGAAGACCCTAACATAGAACAATGTGAGGTTGACTGCTTGTCGTGATGTTTAGTAATCACACCTAACAGGCTTGATACTCTACTCTAGAATTCTGTTTGTTCTTAAAAGAAAGTCATGGTTACTTGAGGAAAGCTTTGATGGTGGCAGTAATGCTAATTTGAAACAGTATAGACTTGAATTATATATAGTTCAGTATGGTATTAATATGGTTCTCTACATTTCCTCCCCATCTCTGTTTGCTTACTTTTTCACTTCTTTTAATTTAAATCTATTGTTTTTTAGAAGAAATGTCTTTAATACAGTCAATGGGTTTACCTCTAACTGAAACCAATTATTGTCTAACATGCTATGGATTAATATGTTGATCTGGCTACCAGATTGATTCTTCACATTTATATCCAGTTAGGCTGGTAACCACTTACCTCTCTGAGGGCAAGCTCTGATTCTGATCTGTTTTTTAAGAATAAAAACCATAGGGTATTGTGGTCCAGAATAACCTGGTCACAAGTCACCAGCCCTGTGAGGGCTTCTTGAATAAGTTTTCAAATTATAAAAGCCAAACAGATTAAGTACAGATTAATTTCCACTCCACTCCACTCTAAATTGGTTGGAGTATGCTTCTTATTTTGAACTGTGGTACCTGTTTATCTGTTGGCTGAAACTGAAGAATTTCCTGGTTTTGGTAACTGAAGGTATAAAGTGGCACAGCCACTTTCTTCATTCAGTTCTGTACCGCAGGAAACAGAACAGTCATGTTCATGCCCCTTGTCTCCAGCAAATTACCTGATATAGTTCTTTCTCAAAGCACAAATATTACCAGTTATCATAACTCATACAGCGTTAACATTAAATAGTCTTTGCCTCTCAATTTGAAATAAAACAATTTAATAAAAAGCTTTGATTATAATGCCAGAGGAAAGTAAAAGATGACATTTACTATTTAATTAATGCTGACTTATTGGAATAGTAGCATCTATCTGTTTGTATGAGCCATCTGCTTTATATTTGTTTTTTCCAAATCTCATACTTTGAAAGCTTTGTTTGTTTATTTATTTATTTATTTATTAATCACCCCCACAGGAATGTGAATTGCCCGCTTGTCCAGAAACTACAAAATTATGGACTACGTCGCTTCCTCTAATCCATGTGGGGAAGGTGACCCAATGGAGATATGGATCATGGACTCCGGTATGTAATGTAAAAGTGATCACAGCTGCCAGAGCAGTCTTCCCTTCTGTCACCCATTTTTCCATAAAGGTGTCATTAGTATATCTTTCAGACTGAAATCTCCTTGAGACGATCTTTAAAGAAATTCTCTTTTTTTTTTTTTTTTTTAAGAACCTGTTTCTTTAGAAGGAGATAGACACTCCCAGCAAATTCTGTGTGTTTCAAATCTAGCTAGGGAAAGTAAAAGAAAAAAAAGATTTGGGGGATGGGAGTTCTGAGTAGAACAGCTTTGATATGATTGAGAGTGTTCGAGGAAGTGTGTTTCAAAACAGTTTTGATCATTGTCTGAACATGGAGAACATCTTTCATTTTCATAAAATATGATTTAAATCTTGTATGTGAATAGCAATATTAAATAGTTTGGGTCTTTAAAGATCCAATTTCATACAACTCGTAAAATAAGTGTTACACAACAAACTAATTTATACACAAACTCTATTTAATCAAAGAGTGTTTGATTTTTGATTTTCATACTAATGAAAATTAGTTTTATTTGACAGAGATATGAAAATTTAGAATCATCTGTAAAAATATAGGTGTTTGTTAATCCCTTGAGGTTCTTAATCAAGAATATAGCATTTTTATCTTTGCACAAACTGTTTTAACAAAATAGTAGTAAAGAGTGCATAGACTGGGGCTACTCAGAAGCTGTTTACTAAATCCCCCTGCAACTGTTCATCTATAATAGCATCAGAAGGGGCTCAATTTAATATGCTGATATGAACTAAAATGGCAAATGAATTGTGAATATCATTTTTTATTATTATCAGTTGATGTAAATATTGCATCACTGTGAAATAACTAAAATGTTCTGGAAGTTGCTCTCTAATGTGTCTGGTTCTGGTTCTGCTCTCTAATGTGTCTGTGTATGGTTCCATATTATAGTTGAAATGCTACCTGTTAGATATGTTGAATTACTTTCCAAGAATGAAGGCTATGCACTTTAGTTCCAAGCCAACAGGAATTCTTAAGGCCTACAACATCCAGCAAAATTTTGCTTTCCTTCTTGAGTGCATGGCTCTATACTTGTATATTGATTTGAGATAAAATCTGTTTCTCAGTGTTTAATTCTAAAGTTAAGCTGATACTAAGCTGTGTTAGCATTTTTGATGCTTGCATGATCTTTTTTTGGCCTCATAAAATGTGGTGAAAATGGATTGTTCTCTGACAGTGCTCTGCATCCTGTGGGAAAGGTGATCGTGCTCGCTATGTAAGCTGTAGAGATGCTCATGGAGGAATAGCAGATGAATCTTTCTGTGCTCATTTACCACGACCAGCTGAAGTTTCAAGTTGCTTTAGCCCATGTGGAGAGTGGCAAGTTGGAAACTGGTCCCCTGTAAGTATTGCTTGGAGTGTTTTTTTTCATGTTTCTAGTTAGAAATTGGGACTTCATATTCTGTACATGTATTATTGAATTTGCATCCTTTGAAACAGTGAAGTATATGTTTCTTATTGTCAAAAGTAAATAGAAATGTCTTTGGTTATTAGTTACCAATGTTCTATCACAAATATTGGGTTAATTTTTGGTCAGTGTACAGTTACGTGTGATAGTGGAACAGTAACAAGACAAGTTATCTGTGTCAACTATCATCAACAAATCAACGAGAATTACTGTGATCCTGAAGGCCGTCCCTCTAAAGAACGAGAATGTAACATGCCACCATGTCCACCAGTTTATCATCATACTCCAAGAATACATGACCGTCCAAGTAATTTTCCAGAAATAGGTTATCTTCCAATACACCATCCGCAAGACAATACAAACCAGTGGAACCATCCTTCTGTAGGAGGATATCAATGGAGAACTGGACCCTGGGGAGCAGTAAGATTTTTTTTTAATATATATATTAATTTGTTATCTCACTTTTGTGTAAACATTTCTAGAAACATTATTGCAGTACGGGTTTGGTCAAAAGAAAAATACATTTATTTTTTAAAAAAGTACTATTATGAAAAATACATTTGATCTGAAACATAATTTTTGTGCAATTTCAACTTTAAAATACTTCAACATGGTAATTTTTATTTGCAAATTTCCAGTTTGGAATGTTAACATTTTTTATTTTTTTTTAAGTTGTAACCAACGTTATACATTTTTCTGATTACGCAATGGTGATATATATCTTTACATGTTTTGGTAGTGCTCTAGTACTTGTGCAGGTGGATTTCACCGTCGGGTTGTAGTATGTCAAGACGAGGAAGGAAGAAGCGCTAGTTACTGTGACGAGGCAACAAAACCTCCAGAGTCAAGACACTGTGATTCTGGACCCTGCCCACGATGGAACTATGGGAACTGGGGAGAAGTAAGATCATTTCACTTTCAAGTGGAAACGTTATTTACATAAGCTTAGATATAGCTTAGATATAATAATTTGAATGTGAATGAAAACATTTTTTTTTACTTATTTAAAAATAATGAGTTTCAACCTGTTTATCTAAAATTTGTTCTTTGATGAAATACAGAAGTCTAGCATAACTATGGGTAGTGTAAATATACATCTAAAAGATGTAGGTATTGTGTGATGCTAAAGGTGTACAAAATAATTGGAAATACATTATTGTATTTTTAAAAAATACTATAGTGATAACTTCAGAAATTCTAGTTTTATTAACACATGGCTGGTATTTCTCAATCCATTAAGTCATTAAGTACTTGCTGTAAAAGCTTATAATTGAATGTTGTAGTAGTATATCGAATCTTTAAACAGACAGAATTATTTTCCTTTATAAAAAGATGAATTATATGAGGAAAAACCACAATGTAATAGCTAGCCTCAGAAAAAAAAAGTGAGCACAAGAAGCTTAAAAGAAAGGCTTTTACTTCAAATTCCATAGGCGCTGACTGGAATACCTGCAAGCAGGTATACTTATTATATGTATGAAAAAATGAAAAAAAAAACCAACCCTCCCACCCCCCACCCCCCCGCCAAAAAAAATAAACAAAAACAACCAACAACAACATAAAAGAACTTCCCCCTCCCTTGATTGTTGTAACAGATGAAAGGTATGAAGATAAGATGGTGCATCTAAAAAGTGTGCCAGGGTTAGAATGTTTTAATGCAATGTTATACGTTGTTGGGCAAAGAACGGTTTCTCCATTCTATGTATTGTCATTTTTGACCGTGCGTTCCTGATCAAACGCTACAGAAGGAGTTAGAAATGTTTTGTCTGACATTCATTCTGCTATAACCTCTTACGGTTCCTACCCTCTTCTCTTACTCTTGATACATCAATATCTAGATTTGAGAAAAGAAGAAAAATTGGGTGAATTTTTATGTATTTATTTATTTTCTATTTTGGTCAAATCTAGTTGTTTTGTTCTCAAGTCCAGTCTCAGTGTCATGTTTTTTCATGTTTATTCTCACAAATAGTTATTTTTCCTTGAAAGAGTAGATTTTCTGTAACTGAAACTTTTTGTATTTTTTATAGTTTGGTAAATTATAAAAATGTAGCTTTGTAAATGTTTTGGTGAGAGAATAATTTTCTTATTATATGAAATTAGAGTGTAAGTTCTTATTCTTGAGTTGAGCACCCAGGGAACATGAAAGTAGACATGGTAGATAGTAACATGCATCGATTATTGCTATATTGCTTTACATCAATAGTTTTTGATGACCCTTAACAAAAAATCTGTCTGTAAAATTTTATGTTTTAGTGTACTCAAACGTGTGGAGATGGAATAAAGACAAGACTGGTGATTTGTCAGCTTCCTACTGGCCAAATGTTGGGTGATCAAAACTGTGAAATTCTAGACAAGCCACCTAATATGGCACAATGTAATGTGCATTCTTGCCCTGGTGATGTTTCATGGCATCGGGGACCATGGAAATCGGTACGATAGCATTCACTAATATTTTTCGCTCTTTGTTCTTTCTGTCACTCTATTTCCCCTTGCCTTTTAAAAATTATATTATTATTTTATTTGATAACAGTGAAATAATAATGCATGTGGAAATATAGTTGCTGTATTTTTATTAAGCAATTGCTCCTGCTGTCATTGAATTAAATGGGAAATAGCCATTTATTTCAGTGGGAACAGTATTGTGCTCTGTAAAACATCATAGAGAATATTCTGAAATTTACCAGAAATCATTATAGCTAATAGTGATGCCTATTAGGTTGTTCTATTTTGAAGGATTACGATTTGATCTGTGTTTTAATTTAAAAGTATATGCTGTAATTTATACTGTAGCATTATCTACATATTTATATTTGTAAAAAAAATCAAAAAAGGCTTTCTAGCGCATAACTTTTCACTAATAGAATATTTAAATATAAGCTATCTCACACATGTATATTACACTCTGTCATCAAACAACATATTACTCCATATTACGTGTACATTTGTGTATAAAGGTTTATATTTGTGGTTTTAAAACAGTGACTAATTAAAGTTGTCTGTGTATAATTATGTATGTAACTATAATATGTTTTTGTCTATATGTCACTGTCTATTAATGTATAAAAATGACCACAGTAATTACCATTAATCTTTAAAATTGCCACTAGCAAATAATTAACATGGAGAAGTAATCATAGTATACTCTACAATAGAGAGTACATTATATTTCCCAAGCTATGAATTTGACAACAATATTTATTAGTTATTGTGCTCAATTTTAAAGAGATTAATGGCAATCAAAGGAGGTTGGATCCAGTTCTGGTTCCGTTAGAAATCAGTTCAAAACCTGTCATTAACATCACTGGGAGACGGACTAGGATAACAGTTCTGTACACTTATTTAAAATATATATATAATCTGGTTCTTTGAATTATCATGGAGACATTAAAAAAATATTATCCAATTTCAGCTTTAAAAAATTGATTAGTTTATATAATCTAATTTATTGCAAATACATTTTAAAATGAATGTTTGAATTAATAATTTACCACAGTTATCTTTCTTCCACTGTGCAAACAGTTTTGGGTTTGTGTTTAACAGACACCAGAGTTTCATCTTTAGCCGTTATTCAAAAAATTAGTGGTGACTTACTAATACTTTATTAATATATTACTTCAGGTGCTGAGGAGGCAAACAGGGCATTTGGCACATCGTTGCCTTTGCATTAATAGCTTACCTATAAGTTATTGCAATGTGTTGTAAGTGGCATATATGGCTTAGCTTTGCAAAGATTTTCTGGTTGTTTTATATCACAGTTAAAGCCAATGTAATCTTTCAAAAACTAAGTTTAGAATGGAATCTTACCAAGGAGAGAGTTTGTGGCTTCTGTTTTATATGCGATTGCAAGTTCTGCAGGTATTCAGTAATAACTTTAATTTCATGAGAAATTTCATCTGTGACGTGGTGTTGAGCAGAAACCAACCAAGTAGGTTCAGGAAATAAAAGTAGGCTCACATGCTAAATACGGTGTCACTTTTCAGTAGTTTAGCTAGTCTGAACACTGCCAACACACAACCTTCAGTTAATTTTTGTCGCTGTTTAAATAGAACAAACTTTCTTCATTGAGGACAACTACTATAAAGTAGTAGAAGCTTTAGTCACATAAACACTGATGTACCTTAGCACAACTGGCTCTGTTTAGTCTTCACCTATGGGTGGCTGACCAGCTATGTGACAGTCTGGCCTTAGATGATGGCTCTGCCTGTCCCATGCCTTCCTGGAGTACAGTGTGCTCTCATATAGGGTGCTCTTAATGGTACATTAACATAAATGCTGTGCATTTAGATGTAGTTTTGTCTAAACCATGACTGAACTAAAAGCTTTAGCTTACTGATTATTTCAGCTTTTACAAAGCCTGATAGTTTCCTTTTGATTTTTGTGTTCAAGCAGAAATGGATTCACAAAAAGCTCAATATTAGCAAAGACTAATCCAGAATCCTTAGAGTGCAGAACCTGAGCCACAACATTGAAAGACTGTTCTCGTTAATCAGTTTTCAGTGTCTTTTATGTGGAAGTGCGAACCTCCGATGGTGCTTGCCCTCTGTTTAGAACGTAACTAAAATTACACTGATCATTTTAATGATGAATTTTGGTTAGACTTTTGAAGAAGTTTAAGGTTCAAATCACTGAAAGTTGGCCATGTGCACTGCAGTAGCTGTCCACTGTTCTCTCTTGAAATCTAATCAATTACGTGGGGAAGTACCAGGTATTTGACCTTTGTTAGTCTTTGAATTGCTTCAGACCACGATGAGCAGGCATCTAGTGATTTGTAATGCCTGGCTGCTTGAGCTTGTCCAGTTCTGCAAAGGAAAGGAAACTGATTAAAATGACTCAGAATAAACTCTTCAAAATAATGTTTAATCTGTCTTCTGAAGTACCCATTTCCTTATCTGAGTTTAATCATATCATGCGAAGATAAGGGAGTCAGGCAAGAGCATTTCCAATGTCTGCTCTGGACAGAAAGGCTTTTACTATGTCCAGTACAGACTTGTAAACCATTTATTGTAGGGCTTTTTTAACAGTAAAGATTGAGAATTAAAATTGTGCAATAGAAATAATGATCCCAGATGCATAAATTTGTGTGACTACCTTGTATTTCAAAAGAAGCAGCTTCTGACCACTTCAGATAATTAGCTAATTATTGATTAACTAATTCCATACTATTGATGTAATAAATCTTACAAAAGCTGCTGGTTAGAGCAGATACAGAACGACAAGGTGAGGTTTGCAGCACGTTAATGTACAGTATCTTTCCCCCTTCAGTGCAAGCTGGGTACTTCTGTTTTAGGATAATAAGCTTGCTTATACTTAGGGATAGCTCTAACTCAGACGCAAGAAAATTTACTACCATGTGGAAAAGAATGTTAGTTCAGTTAGTTCAGGTCTGTTCCAAAAATCAGCAGTAAAAATGTTTTTGGTTCTTCATCTTGATATTCTAGGCTGATACTTTGTACGGATATTTTTAGAGTTGTGAACTACCATTAACAGTACAGCATGAGAGAAGTAGTAAATTACTTATGGCTGAAGTCTAAATTAATGAGTCATTATCTAATTAATTTTAATCGGATTCAGAAACTTTGATTGTTTGAATTCCCGAAACTTTATTCAGTCCAGAATTTTCATATTCATGCTATCCAAGCCAGAGAAGCACTCTGCAGTTTTACAGATGGCTAAGAAACACAGCCTTTTGCTTGTAAGTTGAATTCATTTGACCTGGAGGTCACTGAGAGACTCTGGCAATGATCTTTTTATCTTTAGCTTACTTTTTCTGCCCTGTTATTTTTTAGCAGGAACTGAATTCTGCTCTTCTTTTGTTCAGCCTTTGTATCAAATTCCAGAAAAAATGGAGTGTGTTTACACCGTCCCTGCATCCTGAGGGACTTTGGATGATTGCCTTGTTTGTAAAGAACATTGGTGTCAACTCCTAATGTAAATGAGGTTGATAAAATATTGTATGAACATTCCTGAGTTCAAATGTTTTAAGATAATGTTTTAGCCTGAGTGGTTTGTATCTCAGTACACTACCTCATTTTTGATCCATGAAAATTATGATACATATATATTTTGATGTGTACATATCTATAATGAGTTTATAAGTTATTATTTACTTCAGGTAAATACATTCTTTGCTTACTTTAATGGAGTTGCACCACCAGTAAATCTGGCCTGTGTGTCTTGGGTATTTTTCTTTTAGGCTACTCTGGTTTCATTGGTGAAGGGATTGAGGCAATGATCCAAAACTACACGAAATAATGAATAAATTACAAGCTACAAAGTATGGAAACCATATGTCACGTTATATAATGTCAAGAAAAATTCCATAGCATTCTGACAGCTGGCTGAGAGTACTTTGTTCTAATACAGATTTTTATTGTATTCCTTCCTACTTTCCACAGTGCATTGTTGGGTTTTTGGTTTTAGTCCATGCGGTAAGACTTGAGGGTTTTTGTATTAATTTTCATCGTAGTGGGTCAGGTTTTCTGACCTTAATGTCAATAAGTTATTTTTTACCCCAAGCATGAAAAGGGAGAGTATAACAAATTTACCAAGATACCATAAAATTTTAAAACTGAACTGTAGTGACTAGATTTAACAAATTTCTCCTAGAAGTGCTTTAGGATAATGTGACTTTACTTAGTTCAAGAATACGGTTATTTTATTTTACTTTACTTTACTTCATTTCATTTCATATTTCATTTCATTGAACAGCATCTCCCATATCTACATGCTTTAGTACTCTTAGCCAAACTATTGTCTCTTACCTGACAAAAAGTTATGTGGGAATATAATCGAATCAACAGTTAATCAGTTCAATGGTTATGCTTAGATACACCAAACCTACGGTGCACATGGTCTTCTAAAGCTTTTGTGGATACCAGTAATGTAAAGTAGGTATACTAGAGAAAAAAATACTATTTTTAGCATATAGTACACAATAATATTAAATGTAATTTTCTTATGAATCCAGTAATTGACGTATTTATCACACTCTAGTTTTCCGAGACTAAGGACATAGAAAGTGCTGACTGGTAGCTGATAGATTGACCCACTCTGCTGCAGAAGGTGCTTGTTACAGCAGGTTTAAGGACTCCCCAGCTGTAAGCTGTCTGTAAACTGGAAGCTGTTCACCTGCCAGGTGAAGTGCAGTACTTGGCTGGGAAAGAGTTTGACGCAGTAGCAAGTTAAGAGATTTCTGGTGCCAAAGCACTGACCTGGTACCCAAGCAAAATGTGTAATGTGAACATACTTTTTGTTTTACTCTTCCTTCTGCTGTTCAGTAACTGATGACTTGTTTGAACAATTTGTCCTGAAACTTTGCCATATACCAGTTGTGCAGTCAAATTGTAATTGGAGGATTATTTTCTTATTTAAAGTTTTAAAAAATATTTTCTGTAATTAAAGGGACCTTAAATTAAAAGGGATAAACAAAACTTTCCTAGGAATATTGCTTTTGCAGAGTGCTTTCACACCTGTTCAAACTATTAAAATACCGAAACACTGACAACAAACTAGTCAGCTCAATTATACTTTGTTTTTAGTTAAGAAATTGAGTGTCACAAACAAGTGTTTCACTAACAGTTCAAATTACATTGAAAAAGTCCCAGGGGGAAAAAAAACAAAACAAAACAAAACAGTTTAGGAATATTAGGTTGTTGTTGTTTTCAGAGTTCTTTCAGAACAATATAAATCTGGTTGTGCTGTGTCTTTATGGTCAGTGTTACAGGTAACGTTTGACCCTTACAGAAAATGATTATATTGTGTTTGTGTGAACTGTTGATAAAATAAGGATTTTCTTCCTTACTCTTATAGTTTTTACATAATTTTGAAAGTATTATTTGTGATTTCATATAAATTTAGGCATAAAAAGAGTGGATCAGCTCATCTTCTAAGTTAGCTTTAAGTGTCTGAAATTCTTATGAACTGCCTTTCAGACACATACCGTAATAGTCTTCAAAGTAGCTGTTCTTCTAGTTTTTCAGTTTTCTCTTGAGTTATTTGCTTCAGAAGAATTTCTGTTTAATTCTGTCTTTGCAGTAGTGGAAGAAGTCTATTATTACTTTTAAGAATATAAATTATTTTTTTTAAATTGACAGTTCCTTTCCAGTGATGTTATTGCCAGGCATCCTATCAATCTCTGCAGGAGCAGAAACAGCCTAAACATGCATAAGTAAATATTTATTTGTTTTCATTTTAATGCAAAAAAAAAATAATGCTGTGTATGATAAGTGCCTTCATTCATTTTTTCTAATGTGTAAAAAGTATTTATATCTTTAAAGATAATCTTTTATATTAAAAGGGAATTCAGGATCCGTGAACTTGGTTTTCAAAACCAGCTTCAGTCTTATACCTCTACTTCTGCTGCTGCCTAATGTCGAACTTCAGAATACCTCATTACCAGTACAGCACGTTTATTTAATATCCCACTGGCTGAAATCTTAATGTTAGCATATGCTATTCATTTTTAAAAATTCTGGAAATGGGGAGTGCCTTTTCAGAGATAACTGATAACATATGTCACTACCCAAATAATGTCATGAAACAGGCTTGGGACAGTGGATTTCATTTAGGGTAATTCTGATAAAAATGAAAGAAAATACTTGTTTTCAAAATTCAAAAGCAAATATTTATGTGTACTGTTCATCAACTTTAGAGCACGTTTCTCCATTTTGGTGCTATGTTACCTGTATAGCTTGAAATAATAAATAAGTTATAATGTATGTCTGATAATTTAATTTAATGACTGTGACTTGTGTCTGTGAAATACAGTTGCATTTTAACCCTTCTTTTTGATGCATGTTGTGTGGCTTTGTGCTTATACTTAATGTGTCTTTTATTAACGAATGCTGATGTTTAAAGTCCTTAGGAAAAAAAAAAAAGAAAAAAGAAAGGAATTAACTACTTTTGCTGAAAGTGCTTTTTTAGCATCGAATAATCTTTGTGTTGCACTGAACTTCTTATGATATTTTAATGACATTGTTTTCATGGAGTAAGCACCTTTAAAATTTCCCTCTGTAAAAGATTAAAGGTTGCTGTTCCATAGAATTTGTAAAGGATCTTATACTTGAACAACAAGAATAAAACAAACTTGTTTCTGATAAAATCAGCAATTGATGCCATTGCTCAATTAGACCGAAATAGGCTGATGACTTCTGATCTCCTATGATACATGTCATTTAATGCCTTTTGCTGGAGCTGTCATTTTACAGCCCAGTCCTGCTCCCACGTAGTCAGTGACAAAAGGCATAGAAAACGGAGGATCATAACACAATGCTCAACTCATATAATCTCAAAGAGAGAACACTTTCCCACATTCCTAAAACACTTTTACATAACTTTCAGACCTTTCATGTATGAAGAGGACAAGTAAGAGGGGAACACAGTCAAAGTAAAAAAAAGAATATCATGAGAGGGGAAAAAAAGGGTGATCTTGGTGATCTTTAACGCCATTCCTAAATATATATAGCCATTCACTGAAAGTGAGTGTAAAGCTACTCATATATTTATTTCTTTTTGTAGTATATGAATTTTCAGAGAAACCTCTGGATTCTGTGTGGCCAGATCCATAAAAAAAATAAAACATTCTGAGCTGCCTGTGGCAGCTATGTGGGGCAGTTCTGAAAATTCCAGTCCATGCTCATAAACATTGCCCCAAAGCGTTTTTGAAATCCAAATTTAAAAATTACTAAACATAGATTGAAGTGTTAGCATTGTCTAAAATTTATGGAGGTTACTACACATTTGGTTACCTGGCATCTGTTAGGAAGAGAACAAGATGTTCCATAGCTCCCTATTAGGAGAGTTCCTAGTCCTTTCTGTGAAAACAAGTTATCGTGGGAGATAGCCTGCTCCACTAATGCTATATTGATCAGTGTATGTGCTAGCATGAATCTAGCTATGGCCTTTGCACTTCATTGAGAGCAGGATTAGATTTCCTGCTGTTGCAGTCCTTCAGAAGCTTGGGTATATGCTCACATTTATGCACATAACTGAGTAATGTTGAAAAGATCGGTCTGTAAGTAATTGAAAATATACAGAAGAATGGCTTAGGTTGAAAATAAACTGGAAGACAACATGCAAAGGTGGGTAAAATGTTGTATTTCTTATGTTCTAAAATATCCTTATAAACATCTATTTTTGCCCAGTTAATATTTAAAATAATGTGTTATTTTTCTTAATTCTTTAGCTGATATTTAATGACATTCTTTAGAAAGAGTTATATTTTTGCATGCTTCTAGAAAGTTTAAACAAATTGTGACAATACTGTATCATTGCAGTATATATTGCTCTGTTTCCTTTTTTTTTTCAAAGTTTAAATTAAAATAAATAAATGAAAAAAAGTGAAGTGGTAGATTTTGTAGAACCGACAGACAGAAAAAATCCATATGTATTTGGTATTGCTTTAATTTCTGATCTACTGTTTTGCTGCAGCTAACATTATTGAAAATGATAAACCAGAGACTGCAGTTAGTGGGATCCAATGTTCCCTTCTGATCATGTTTACCTTTTTGCAAATTCAGCTTAAAGTAATTCGTCTGCTATAGTAAGACTTCATTATGTCATTATTTCTGTAGTTTGTAGGTTGAAAAGACCCTATGTCTTAATATAAAAAAGGAGAATCCATAAAATGAAGTTTTAAATTGTGAAAAGTATAGAAACAAATCATTTTATCTGTGCAATCACTCTGTGAAAATGTGGCTCCCACACCAGAGGTCCTCTATCATATTAAAAATATAGTCCATCTTTTACTGTGAAAATCTATATATCACTCTCAAGGGGCAAACATTACTTTTCAGTGAGAATGCAGATCATGTCATTCCCATGCCTTTGTTCAGTCTTCCCAAGCTTCATAAGAGGCAGAAGGCTATATCCAGACTCCCTGTGATGCACTGTTAAATTGTCCTGTTGTTGGAAGTAATAATGGATCAGTTTGGGTTTTATTGTTGTTTTTGTTTTGGTGGTTGGTGGTTGTTTTTTGTTTTATTGTTTTGTGGAGGTTTGTGAGCACAACTGCTGGATGGACACAGGTACATCTGTTGTTCTCCCTTTGGAAAATACGTCTGGGAATTTATCCTTTGATTGGAAACAAAAAAGAAAAAAAAAAATGGTGTTTCTTTTGCTCTCACCATATCTCCTATCTCCATTTCTGCCTCCCTTCTTTCATGATACTTGCACTTTACTTACAATTTGTCTCCAATGCTGCTGCCTTCATCTAGTTGCTTAAAGGGGTAACTTTTGTTACATTCTTGTGGAAAAAAGAAAGAATAAGACTTGTTGAAGTCTAGCCACACCAGAAATTTTCCATCTGCAATGGTGCAATGTTGAACATGCCTGCACTAAATATTTTCTGGGAGTTATCTCAAAGAAGGCAGAGAACAGAATTGCTGTTCAGTCTTGTAAATTTGCCACAAATTTATACCCATAGATTAAGATTTTTCAGAAAGACCTAGTGAGGTTCTGTCTCTGTTCCTGTTTGCCATTGATTTCAGAAGGAGAGGTAAGGCCGAATTGTCTGGTTTTGGTTTTTAATTTTCCACTGTTCTTTTGTTTTTACTTGTTGGTTAGCCTCAGCCATCTGTCTCCATTGTATATATCATCAACTGAAAGGTGATAAAAGTTAGGTACATGTACCAGATACGCTGTTGCAGGAATGCTTAATGGGCAATGCTGTTTGTCAGTTCTCTTCCCCACCCTCTTTGCTTCCCCCCAGCAAATAAATAAGCTGATCATAATTCTCATTGTTTTAATATATGTTCTGATTAATTACAGTGATAATGTTGCTTGAATGAGGGGTGATGGTGAAGTTCTTAGCAGAAGTATATGCAGACCCTTCAGTGACATGTAAGGCCTATCCAGACCTGCACATGAGGTAGCAGAGCCTGCCAAATGGCTGCTGAAAGGAGACAGAAATACCCATTGTTTTTCTGATTCTCAGGTGGCAACCAGATGCAATGGACTCAAATCAAGAGCAAGTAAGGCAGGAAGAGTAACTATACAACTGAATTTTTACTGTAATAGAGAGAAGATGAAATAGAACCCATAAAGGAAGTGTTAAATGAGTTACCAAATGTGACATGTCATTACTGTTGAAGGCGATCACATTAATCATCCACTTGTGAAATAGTGACTTTTATTTTTAAATTTTCAAAAATATCAAACATATGTTACTAGCAACAGAAAATATCTTCAGTTAGCACAAGGCTTGTTTTTGCATCTCACTGGCGTTGTCATATATTGGTGCTAGCATGTCTGCCGCTGGGTGTCCTTTAGGTTACTGTTGTGTATAATAGTGAGCTTGTCTTCCAGGAGAGCTGAAACCTGGAAGAAAATAATATCTGGATGACAAGTCACGGCATCTGAATACAATTTGGGACTTTGACTCAACTATTCATGTTTGAGATCTCTGAAGTATGACAGTGGTCTTATTTTCTGTGAGACATTTTCCTCTTGTAGCCCATTTTTGCCACTGCTTTGTTCATCTTCCTTTCCTCTTATCCTCTTCCACTGTGCCACACAACCTTCCATCAACACACTAAAATCCCCATAGTCTCTGTGAACTGGCTTTTCCACAACACGGAGTACAACACAGTTGTTCTCCAGTGCCTTGATTATACTCTCATGGAAAATGGGAAGATGGTAGCCTCCACAATATAAGCCATGTTGACTTGTCCAAAATTGGAGTGAACTTTGGTTTATTGTTATGAAACTCAGACTTGAATATTACCTGTGCCCAGATTTTCCCTTTCAAATCACATGATTATGGTTTTTTAGGCTCTACATTGAACTTACACGAGAGGTTGCTGTTTCATTAGTCCTCCTCAGGCTTGAGATTTTTACCTGGCATCAGGAATCTTCACATTCCTTGTAGCAACCGCATACTGGAGTCACCTCCAGATCAGACACATCTTTCTTTTGAAAGAAAATGGATCAGACTTTGTCTAGAAACAAAATCTTGTACTCCTTGCATGGGGAGAAACATCTGTTCAGAACAATGTCACCCAAAAGATTCAGACGATGACAGTTCATATCTGAACGTGTGTGATTCTACTGTGCACATTCTCACATACTGGTACTCTGACTGTAACTATACAATTTATTTATTTATTTAAAAAGCAGTCTCCAGAACAAACAGCAAAGCAAGGAGTATTCTGTCTCCTCCTGTTCAGATGTGACAGGTGTTTTTAGTAGCTTAGGATGAAGAACTTTGTGAGCACTGGCAAACTCCTTGGAGAGCTAGGGAATTGCACTTTAAAAGGCAATCTAAATGTGCTTACATCACTTACTAAATCTCTACAGTAAAATTGTCCTCTATAAATTCTAAACTAATTATTTCTTAATACATCTTACATTTTTAGAGACAAAATGTAATTTGAAAATGCCGGATGAGTAGTTATGCAATATGTAAAGTATGATCAGTCCTTTACAGAAAAAAGTTTCTGATTTCTTTTTCTTTACTGAAGGCACCTGGAGTAGCACCTGTGGAATGTACTACTTTGAACACTGAATTATTACCTGAGTATTCCCTTAAAAAAGACTTGGGTATAAGTGAGTACCCAACAGGATCTAAAGGTATAGGTAGAATAAAAGCCAAATCCTGTAGTTCCTAAGACAAAGTGGCAGCTGTTTTGTCTGTTCTGTTTTTCTTGTGTTATTGTACTAACTAAGATCCTATTGGAGGGTTTAATTGTACGTGGTATCTAGGTAGAACAAAGACAAGGTTGCTGACTGGAAAAGCTTACAGTCTCATTACGAGATGTATGTAGACAAATTGGGAATAAAAGGCACAGTGAAACCCTGCTGAATAGGACCTGGTAGGTGGGGAGCTGAACTTATTTTTCAAATGCTCTGTAGTTGGCCTCAGAAATGATGCCAGGCTTTAGGCAGTGATGGACAAAATGGTGGTGTTCATCCTGAGCAGGAAAGAGATGGCGGGGCCTTTGTAGATGGACCTGGTTTTCTGATTTGGTTGTGCTGAGCTTGAGGTAATGGGCAGTGCTTTGATGAGATGCCAGAGACATAGGCCAAGTTAAAAAACTTACTCACAAATCTAACTAGAATAAATAAATGAAATTCTGTGGGTGATCATTAAGTGGAATTTCAAGAGTTCTGGTTTTGATTTTTCCAACAGCTGCACAGAGTATGGTTGTTCATCTGCCATCTAGGCAGATTGCTGTTTTGGTGAGAGGTATCCCTCATTAACACTACAGCCAGTTGCACAAGACAAAGAAATTCAGACCACATGGTGGCAATTCTAAATACTATCTAAAATGCCTCTGTAATACCATCAGTAGAATTGGACTTGTGCAGACAAGAAATCAACTTCCCTTCAGCATCTGTCCTGATGAGACTGGCTTTAATATACTGAAAAAGGTTTGGTTTGTGTTTTTCTAGTTGTTTTGTTATTTAATTGGGATGTCTTTATTTGTAAGGATATATTAACATACACAATCCTAGTAGGTGCCTTACAGATCCTCTCATAGCAGTTTTAGCTTCCTGCTCTCTACATCAACCCTAGAACGTCCTTCTTTATTCCTTCTTCATCTCTTATTTTTCCACATATATATGTGTATATACTTAGTTTCTCATTTATATCTACCTCCTAAATACTTATTTACTCTACTTAGTGTTGGTGAGGCTGCACCTGTGTCCAGTTCGATCCTCCCTCCCCACAGTACAAGAGAGACAATAGACATGGACATAGTGGGGAGAGTCCAACATAGGCCATGAAGATCTTTGAGGGTGTGGAGCACTTCTCCTGTGAGGAAGTCTGAGAGAGCTGGGGCTGCTTACCCTGGAGGAGATGAGGCTCAGGGAAAATCTCATCAATGTCCATAAATACCTGAAGGGAGGGTACAAAGAAGACAGATCCAGGCTCTTTTCACTGGTGCCCAGTGCCAGGACAAGAGGCAATGGGCACAGACTGGAACACAGATTTCCTCTGAACCTCAGGAAGCATGCCCTTTACTGTGAGTGTGACAGAGCATTAGCACAGGTTACCCAGAGTGGTTGTGGAGTCTTCTTCCTTGTAGTTCTTCAAAAGCCACCTGGACGTGGCCCTGGGCAGCCTGCTCTGGGTGTCCCTGCTTGGGCAGGGGCTGGGGCAGGTGGGCTCCTGAGGGCCTGCCAGCCTCAGCCAGTCTGGGGTTCTGTGATACGATTCAACATGCCTGAGAAGCAATTATTCAGAAACTGGGCATTTTTCTGTTATCTTTCAGATTAAAGTTGAAACAAAATTATCATCTTAAAAAGAGACAGACAAAGGTTGCCTTTCCATGGAGCAAAGAGCACTTAATCCTGTCAGAAAGGATGTGGCCATGGACTGTGGACAGGTTAGATGACCTCAAAAAAAACTGCTGCTGTCTTTCACTGTTCTCAGCCATCACATTCAGAGTTACCTGTTAGGCCATACTGTGCTCATACCCTCCAGAGTCCTGTACTCCCACACTGGATTCGGTTTGGAGTCCACTGGTGTTCATGTCCATGACACATACCATGGAAACCAAAGTATGGATGATAGGAAGTTGCTGTGTGTCTGGTTCCTACCCTGTTATGCAGCCAGTCCTTCTGAGCCCAGTTTCAACCCCTTTCATTTCTCTAGTTGCAAAGGCAACTAGCTTTTTAAAACTGTGGTAGGGCAGATCTACAGACCACAGCTGCAAGGAGGACTTAGTTTAATCAAAACAAAACATTTTCTCAACATGAGAAGTCTGATATAACACAACTTTTCAAATGAAGCTGTGCTCAATGAGGTGACAATGTCTTTAGTGCAACTTCTGTAGTTAGCATATGTCTAAATCTACATGTAAAAATAAATAATACACATGCCTCTTGGAATTCAATCCACTTTCTGAGAGTGGTGGATTATTTGTTCTTTTGTAGGCATGGTCCTTTCTGATTGCTTGAGCTAATGGCATGAGCATATGTGCTCGTTTTAGTGAAAAGTTCCTGACTCTGAATCCAAGAATTCAGTAGGACCCCTTCTCAGAGTCTGTGTTACTTCTTGACACTAGTGTACAAATGTAAAGGGAATGACAGTTTTGTGAAGGCTTTCCTCTGAAGGCTTTCATTTATACCTGTTTCATGCTCAAGCGTCACACGGACCTCTGGGGAGATGCAGCTAGTAGAGAGGAGGCAGGCACAGGAAGAGCTAATTCTAATACAGCAAAGGAAGTGTTGAAACAACTCACAACTGAGTAGTGCTCAAAGGCATGTTTTATGAGTGTCTTGTGCAATAGTGGTCCCAGTCTACCTCTAATATAATTTTAAAAGAGCCCAAACAGACTCTTGGGCCAACCAGAGATCATCAAAATGCGGTTTGTCAGACAACTCAAGCAACTATAGGACTGGAATTTTTCTGATCCGTTATCTTTGTCATGTTTTAAATTCTTCCTGTCCAGTCATAGAAGTGCCTGCCAAAAAGGAAAAAAAAAAAAAAAAAGGAAAAAAAATAGAAAAAGAAAAAAAAAAGGAAAGAAAAAGAAGATAAAAACCCACACTTTCTAACATTTGTAATATTTGTTATCATGTTTAGTGTCAAAGCACTGCTTTTGGTCACATTTGTGTGTTAAGTCTCTTTATGGCTAATATGAATACAAAGAGACCCTGTTATATGCTTCCCATTTACTGGTTTGTTCTTCAGTCTCTTGAAGCCCGGTAAGCTCCAGCTAAGCTACACAAAATGCTCCCTTGAAAGAAAAGGTTAAGAAAATTTAGAATGAAATCCACCAAATAATCCAAAGTCTTCAACCTTGAAATGAAATAATACCAATAGTAAAAGCATCAAAAAAGGTTTTTTTTAGTATGGTTTTTGTGAAACCACATCTGTCAGCTGCAAAGAGAGCCTTAATTTGGTAGGACCTGATCATGGCATGCCTGCCTGAGCATCAGTCTGTGCTGCGGAAGGCACCAGGAGTCCTGTCAGGCTGATCCTCGTAGAATTTTACTGCTATGAAAAAAACAAACAGATGAATCCTAGTTACCAGTGTTATGGAATGACTTTGAACAATAGTAATCAAGTCCAGCTTTTTACTGCAGTTTTATGTTTTTAAAAGAACCTGACATATGGGAAATATTACTTTAGCCAATGTTGAGACAAGTGCTAGAATTTCTGTGTAAAATGATTACAGGATGTTTTTTTCAACTAGTATTTAAAAAAAAAAGTTCGTATTTATTTTGAGATTTAAAGTTCTTATGGATTTTTTTCTACACATGCAATCCACAGAAAATGTATGGAAAAAATGTCCTCTCCATGAGCCTCCAATCATGTGGAATGTGGTACAAATGAAGCCACTTTACAGATGTCTTGAATTGTAAGGACCAAGTTGTTCTTGACCACAAGCAAATTTATTGAGTAGAAGGAAGTCAAGCAGCAAGAGAGTTAAGTGCCATTATACTTCTCCCAGTCAGGAGAGCTTTGCCTTGGGAAGATCATAACCAGAGCATCTCACAGAACAGAGTGGGCACCAAGCAGCGAGAGGACCAGATTCCACAAATAGCGTGTAGTAATGTAGTAGGAGCTTCAAATATATGCACACAGGCTTGTGGAGGGCAAAACTCACCCTCCTAAGGAATGCACTATGGTCTAGATTCAGTAGAAGGACATGAGTGGATACCAGAGCACAGAGCGAGGCCTTTGTCCAGTGCAGGTGAAAATCCAATGCTTTGTACTGATGCCCTAGGTCGGTGTGTGCAATATGCAACTCTGAGGAAAACATAGATGATGGCGATGGAGCTCAATGCAGGACACCTCACTGTAAGCTGCTTGTAGATGCTTCTAGACGCTTGGGATTCCCAGTCTGGGATCTTGCACAGAACCTATGTTTCTCGTTTAAAGAACTGAGCAACAGCTATGATCCATCTTTACAGAAAGCTAGAACACTCATCCCTACTTCATATTGATTAAAGCTTTTGATTCATCATTTGAGAATTCTTTGGTATTTACTCTCTGTGCTGGAGGACAGGCAACCCCCACCGGGCCAGGAGTCACCAGTGGGAAGCTGTGTTGGGCAGGAGCAGTCTTCATTTGCCTTGCTGAGGGTGGGCCACTGTCCACTAAGGAGCACAGCTGAGCCTGCCTGCATCCGATGCCCAGGCATTTTGGGGAGGAAACAATCCTTCTAAGAACTATTTTTTATGTATTATCTATCATCCAGAATGTGTCCTCTTTCGGGAGAATACTGTACCTGCAGAATAATATGCCCTCTTGAATTTTCCATTGATGATCCTTGGATCATCTACATCCAGAGTGAGGATTTACTTTTGAACTTCATTTACTTTTGAACATATTAAAGAAAAAGAAATGGGAGCATTTCTCTTTCTTTGTTTGCATTAACTATTGTCTATCAGTGTGTTTTGTAAGGTGCCTGCTGTGCTACCAGTGTACACTTAAGAGGAATTTCTTTTTTAGCCTGACAGTGTGGAAAGGGAGAAAAAACTGTTTTTAGGATATTGATCATCCTTATGGGGAGGTAAAGAACTGAGCTGGTCAGTCTGTTAAAGGATTGTGCATGGTTGTAGAATTACTACCAAAGAAATTTTTTAATGTTTTAGACTGTGGCTCAGGGCTGCCTAAGTGCTTTTGCAGCTGACGTGGATGCAAGACTAAGGATAATAGTCTTGAAATCGGTTGTCTAAATTTCATCCAAGCCCCACTGAAGTTACAAAGGATCTGATCCACAGATACTTAAGTTTCTCTTCCTCTCACTGGAGTTGGTGGGAGATGCTTGCTGCAGTGCATATAAGAATCTGTCCTGTGCTGGAGGTGCCAGCAGCTTCTCCAGGAGACACAGTACCCCAAGAGCCTGACTCAAGCAAAGCTGCTTGCAGTTACTTAGTTTTGTGGTTTACTTGTTTTTAAATTTGCACAATCAATCATATTTAAGCAGAAGTTTACAGCTACTTACTGTCTGCTGTTTTTTTGTTTTTTTACTAATGTTTTCATTCCTTCAGTGAAACAACAAACATGCATTAACCTAAATGATTTAAACTTCAGCATTTCTTCATGTCTTTTTCAGTTAAAAATAATATAAAAAAAAAAAAAGAACAAAACTTCAAAAAGCTCGTAAGTTGAAACCCATAGTATCAGAACACTAGTGAATTACCTCTTGCATAATGAAGTTTCTGTTTTACTGTAAGATCTGTTAAATAGGGGGTTTAGATACATGGAAATACAGGATCAGATCTGTAATTTGACGAATATGTGAAAGAAAATGATACCAGATCTGTATACTGAAATGCTGTTCCTGTGTTTCTGGAAAGCTTACACTTTGCCCATAAGGATTTACTGCACTTTGCAGATTTTTTTCCCATAATCCTGGCCTGTTGAATGCACCTTTTTAGTTTATTACATATAACATTACATTAACATGAAGTGAAAAAGCTCCCTGGAAAAAGTATTATTCAAAAGTGGATAATTTCCTCCTATGAGTTGGCAAAATTCTGTAACTTACTGTCTCTCAAAGCAACAAAAAAGAAAACTTCAGATGATTTATCAGTTGCATTAACTGGAAAGCTAAAATGATCATAGAATCACAATATGGTTTGGGTTTGAAGGGACCTTAAGGACCACCCAGTTCCACCCCCCTGCCATGGGCAGGGACACCTCCCACCAGCCCAGGCTGCCCAAAGCCCCATCCAGCCTGGCCTTGAGCACCTCCAGGGATGGGGCATCCACAGCTGCTCTGGGCAGCCTGTGCCAGTGCCTCACCACCCACGCAGTAAAGAATTTCTTCTGAATATCTAATCTAAATCTGCCCTCTTTTAGTTTAAAGCCATTCCCCCTTGTCATATCGCTACACTCCCTGACAAAGAGTCCCTCTCCAGCTTTCCTGCAGGCCCCCTGTAGGTACTGTAGGGTACCCAGTATATACCCTTTAGGTATTGGAAGGCCACTATAAGGTCTCCCTGGAGCCTTCTTTTCTCCAAACTGAACAACCCCAACTCCCTCAGCCTGGCTTTGTAGGAGAGATGCTCCAGCTCTGTGATCATTACTGTGGCCCTCCTCTGGACTCACTCCAACAGGTCCAGGTCCTTCTTGTGCTGGGGACCCCAGGGCTGAACGGAGCACTCCAGGTGGAGTCTCACAAGAGGGGAAGAATCACCTCCCTCAACCTCCTGATAAATTGAAAGGTGTTTCTTTTGAGAGCAAAAAGATTTAATTTAGAAACATTTACTGGAATTGTCTAGCACACAAGTAAAAGGCAAGTTGTCACCAAATCAGCACCCTTAGCATTTTGCAAATATAATTATAGTTGCAGGAAAAACATGCTATCCATTGCATTGTGTGATAAAAGAAATTTATTACTTTATTCTGCAATGACTTAGTTTTAAACACATTGGTGGTTTAAACCTTTAATATTACACATATCAATGTTTACAAACATATACAAATCCCTTTATATCGAGGGCAAGAATTTCAGCTGAGATTCTATTTAATGAGATGAAGTTACTCTTATTGTGAAAAATGTTTTTGTATTAGCAGGCTAATTTGATATAGTTTCTTGTTCTGTATTTTAAAAGCTTATCTCTAGCCAGGTTTTTTCTGGTTTTGTACTGAAAGCTGTCTGTTCTGAGCTTCATTTCCCGAAAATAGAAAATTATGTGTATTTTAAAGTGCTTGAATGTAGTAATGTAGTGTGTAATGCTAGTGACACAGAAAACAATATAAGATAAAAGGCAGAGAAGTATCTTAGGTACTTGGAAATGAAGTCAATATTTATATCTTCTTTTTTTTTTTTTTTTCCATATCCATGTAGAAATTAAATTTTGATTTGAGTATCAATTCTGTAGCTGATTGTAAAGGAAATGTTTGTCCAAGTATAAAAGTACAGGGTAAATTGTAGAACAAAGTAAATGTGTTCTCTTTCCAGACACAAAACAAAGTGTCTCCATTTAACAAAACTTTTTGTTAGTATAACATAAAATAGAAATGTTAATTAAAAAAAAAAAAAGAAAAATAAGAAAAGAAAAAGACTTAAGTGCTTGCTTTTTGAAAGTTCACGATCCAAAATAAACCAGCTGAGTTGCCACCTCATTTATAAATGCTTCAGATACTCTTTGGCTGAAAGTTCCCTGGGACCTGCAGTTCTGCTTTGCAGGTGACAGGGACAGCCCTGGTCTGAAGAGTTCAAGACCAACCTCACTGCTGCCCAGGAGGTGAGCGGAGTAATGGCTCATTTTCCAAAAGAGAATGATCTGTCAGATGCACCCTACTCATGGCAAATGCATACTGTTGGGATGGGCTTCACAAAATATGTCTGCAGCTCCATTGGTTTTATGTCAGAGTGGGAGATGTCCTAGAGCTAGCCTGGCATATCGCAGCAATTTTCTGAAAGAAACAGAAGAGCCAGGGGAGATCAGGGGCAGGGCCAAATCTCCAAGGCCTGCTCTGTAAACTGGAAAGTCTACTTAATACATCTTCTCTGGCCTCTGTGCCACATACAGTGAGATACCCAAAGCTCGTGGAAAGGAGGTGTCAGAGCAAGCTTGAGTTCATAGCCTAATAGTTGGAAACATCATATCCATGATTTTGCGTTTTTCTTTCTTTAAAGCTTATATTAAGCATGGTAAGCATACTGCTTACATGAAAATAGCAATATGCTTAGTAGAAACAGAAGGCTGATTGTGAGACTATAATGTCAAGCTGGCATGGTAGACTGAGCTCAGATATGCATCAGTGACTATTTGAATGAAAGAGCAATGTGTGATAGGGATCTGATCAATAATGCTAGGTACAAGAGAAATGGCATAGAAATTTCAGAAACGTACAGTAGATATGTCAGAATATAGAAGCTTATTCATAAAGCTGTAGAGTCCATTTGGGGCTCCTCCACAGATTCTTCTGGTTTTCTTATTACTCTGAGATTCTTACTGAAGTAATGAAATATACTTCTCTTTTCAGTGTTCTGTTTCCTGTGGAAAAGGTTTGAAGTATCGTGATGTGCATTGCTTTAATAGCTTCCAAGCTAAAATAGAGGAAGGAAACTGCAGACATTTAAAAAAACCACGGACATACAAAATCTGTAGAGCTGGAAGATGTCCTGCTTGGAAAGCGAGCAGATGGAAAGAGGTATGTGAAATCTGCTATAATTATGTTCTTCTCTTCTATAAAAGTACAAGGCAATATCATATTCATAACATAGTGCTTCAATAAAAATGTGTCTGCAAGTTTTTACATGCAAATCACAAATTTGAATATCTGTAAGAAGTTCATTGTTTTTCTTTTCTTTTCTTTTCTTTTCTTTTCTTTTCTTTTCTTTTCTTTTCTTTTCTTTTCTTTTCTTTTCTTTTCTTTTCTTTTCTTTTCTTTTCTTTTCTTTTCTTTTCTTTTCTTTTCTTTTCTTTTCTTTTCTTTTCTTTTCTTTTCTTTTCTTTTCTTTTCTTTTCTTTTCTTTTCTTTTCTTTTCTTTTCTTTTCTTTTCTTTTCTTTTCTTTTCTTTTCTTTTCTTTTCTTTTCTTTTCTTTTCTTTTCTTTTCTTTTCTAATAATTTACAAGAAATATCTCTGAAAATTGAAAGTATTTGGTAATCTGAACCTTGTACAGAATAGTTACTTGCAACTTTCCTTGACTTGAAAATTCAAAATATCAGTAAATTTTAGAAGCTTACTTCTCACCTACAGTGACAAATTCAGTGGTACTGCTGTTATTGCTGTCATAGTCTGAATATTGAAGTAAAGCCAGGTTTGTGGGGGGAAGGAGAAGAAAAACGGATTGTGGACACAAATACGTGATCCCTCCACCCCACTTTGATCTTGTAAAATATCTCTCACCTTGTTAGAATTATAAAATCGCTTAGGTTAGAAAAGACCTCTAAGATCATCAAGTCCAACCTAGTTAACCTAGCACTGCCAATTCTACCACTAAACCGTGTCCCTAAGGACATCTTCTGAATGCCTCCAGTGATGGTGACTCAACCACTTCCCTGGGCAGCCTGTTCTAATGCTCCACAATGAAGAAATTTTTCCTAATATCCAACCTAAACATCTCTTGGTGCAACTTGATGCCATTTCCTCTTGTCCTATCACTTATTGTTATGGAGAAGAGACCAACCCCTATCCTGCTACAAACATCCTTTGAGGTAGTTGTAGAGAGCATTAAGGCCTCCCTTGAGCCCCCTCTTCCCCAGACTAAACACCCCCAGTGCCCTCAGCCTCTCCTCACAGGACTTGTGCTCCAGGCCCTTCACCAGCTTCGTTGCCCTTCTCTGGACACGCTCCAGGGCCTCGATGTCCTTGTAGTGAGGGGCCCAAAACTGAACACAGTACTCGAGGTGCAGCCTCACCAGAGCAGAGTACAGGGGGACAATCACTTCCCTAGCCCTGTGTTGTGGTTTAACCCAGCTGGCAGCTAAACACCACACAGCCGTTCGCTCACCCTCCCCCCTCGCTCTCTGGGATGGGGGAGAGAAACGGGAAAGTGAAGCCGGTGAGTTGAGATAAAGACAGTTTATTAAGACAGGAAAATAATAATAACAATAATAATAATAATAGTGATAATGGTAATAGTATTAACAATAATAATGTGTAAGAAAACAAGTGATGCACAATGCAATTGCTCACCACCCGCCGACCGATGCCCAGCCTATTCCCGAGCAGCAGGCCCCCCCACCCCGGCCAGCCACCCCTATATATTGTTTAGCATGACGCCAGATGGTATGGAATACCCCTTTGGCCAGTTTGGGTCAGCTGTCCTGGGTCTGTCCCCTCCCAGCTCCTGCTGCACCCCCAGCCTGCTCGCTGGCAGGACAGAGCAAGAAGCCGAAAAGTCCTTGGCCTGGTGTAAACACTGCTCTGCAACAATTAAAACATCAGCATGTTATCAGCGCTCTTCTCATCCTAATCCAAAACATAGCACCCTACCAGCTACTATGAGCTACTTAACTCTGTCCTAACTGGAACCAGGACGCCCTGCTGGCCACACTGCTTCTTATGCAAGCCAGGATGCTGTTGGCCTTTGGCCGTCTGAGCACACTGCTGACTCATGTTGAGCAGGATACTGACCAGCACCCCAGGTTCTTTTCCACCAGGCAGCTGTTGTGAAATCGTGTTAAGCTCAGCACATGGCGGTATTTTGCATTTCCCTCAATATTTTCCTACCGTCTCATATAGGAAAATGCCACTTTCCATTTAGAAGTCTGTTCTAAAGCTGATCCCAGCTGATGCCTTGTTTTCTTTTAAATGCAAATATATATATATATTTATTTATTTAAGAAATAGAAACCAGATCTTCTTTTTAAACAAATTAACCTAAATGGTCATTCTCTTGCTACACAGATCAGTGAATAATTTCACGGAGAGTGAAATAGCTCTTTTCCATTTTATTTTCCTTTTAAGTGAGGTCAATGGGTAGTATGTTGCTTTAACTCAACCAGTATGAAAGAAAACCAAAATGTTCCAGACAGGTTTTGGTTTTGTGGTTCATTTGGGGACTTTTTGTTTTACCCTCCTGTCTTAATCAGTGTAACGTTTCTGATCACAATAGAAATTCCTACTATGGAAAAAACTAATCAGTCTCAGATAATTGCTACTAGCAGACCGAGAACACCCTAGAGAGGGAGAGTTTAAACATTTATCTGTCTAATGAAATGGGTGCAGTAAGGGCCTGGCTGCTGCCTAAAACAGGGGCTAGAGGCAGAGATTGTACAAAAGTCAGGAATGTTCTCCAGAGTTAACTCATAAACATGCTCTTATGCTTATGGTTAAATAGGTGTTTTGCTCTCTCTTTAAGAAACTGAACTAATTCACATATCCTGATAAGACTGATACATGTAATTTCACACATCAAAGAAATTGGTAGGCTATTACACTCAGACTGAAAAACAACAATAAAAACCAACTGACTTTAAAGAGAGAATATGAGTTAATACCCCAAGCATTAAAGACCATACCTGAGTGATAAGGAGTGTTGAAGGATACACAAAGGTACAGAAACAGATGCTCTCTAGTGTTATCTAACTTTAACCATTTGGTAATTCTGTGATTTCATTAAAAGACCCATACTCTTAACCTTTTATAGGGAAACATGGAAACTTTGGATATTACAGGAGGAGGTGATGCAAGCTCTGTTCCAAAATGGTGGTGATAAAATGCAAGCTGCCATTTATTACTAGTCTCCACAATTTGGCCCCATCTGATAGAGCAATATCTACTTTATGATTAGGTTGAGTCTTTAGGTATGTTTTGGGACCTAATTGTGCTTCTTACTGGGGTAAAAGAGAACATCTATTGCAGCAAGTCTTTGTATTAAGTACTGCTTAGTAAACTACCATTGTAGTTAACTCCTTTTGGCCAGGGATAAGGAAAAGAGACATATGGTAGACAGGTTCTGAACCTTTTTAAGCTCATCACGATTTAAAACCTTTAGTACTACCTGCAAAAGAAAGACAATAGCCTCATAATGCTGCACCATTTGCAAGATTTTTCTAGAATGAAATACTGAGGTTCTTTCTCTTTCAGTTTGATATTTGCATTTTAAAATAACAGGCAAGACTGACATTCTTCAATTGGATAATGAAATAAGGTGAACTCAGGACTTTGAACTGTTTGATCCTGCAAACCCTTAAACTTCTGTTTTGCATATGCATATGCTGATTGTTCCTACTGTGAATTAAGATAAGCAGACAGATCAATCTAGGCATGTTGGATGCATTTATTTTCGTATACCTTACGGGCTTTGATTTTAATTGTAATGTACATTTTCATCATAAATTTATTCAGATAATATGGTGGGGTCTGTGGAGTGTATTTTAAAAAATATTCTAATAACACTCACTAACGGCAACTGCACCACTTTCTGTTGACTGTCTCATTTCACACTGACATAACTAATTTTGATCCATTTCAGTGTTCTGTATCTTGTGGAGTGGGGATTCAGCAAAGGGACATCTACTGTCAGCTGAAGGGCCTGGGTCAAGTGAGCGAAGCTGTGTGTAATCACGCTGCACGGCCCGCTAGCCAGAGGCGTTGTTGGCTGCCTGCCTGTATGCAGTACCGCTGGTTGGCAGATGAATGGGAAGATGTAAGTAAGGCTTTCAACTTGTATGAAGTAACTATGAGTGATGTAATGAGTTTTCCTACTTTTTTCAGCTTTGGATACATTTCTAGTAGCCTTTATGTTGCAGAATAACAAGTGAACATGCTGGATATTTTAAAGGTCAAATTTGCAAAACTGCTGTGGTAGGTCCCTAATGATAGGATTGTGTCATTTTATTACAAAGGTCTTTATATAATGCAAAAAAGTTTTAATAAAACTTCATGATGAAATATGCAAAAACCACATTTTAAGAGGAGAAATACAGATGAAACATCAGCTGGAAGTAAAAACCTCAGCAATAAGATTTTTGGGAATTATTTTTTTTTCAAGAACTTCTATATGGCAGACTAACCAGAAAAGAAGAAACAAAAACAAACATGTCATACTCAAGAAAATCTAACGACTAATCTATCTTCAGGAAACAACTTTTTTTTTTTTTTTAATGTGATGACTATTTCCTACATGCAAAAATAAGTAAGTTTTGTATCCATGTATGCACACACGCACATATGGACAGAGGGAGAGAGAAAATAAAACCTAGATAAATACGTGAAATGGTGTACAGGAGAGCCTGTCTCTTACTGTAATGTTAAACAAAAACTCAGTTTGTGCAGTTGCAGCATCTTTAATCTGCAGTGTTACATTTTTTAGGACAACCCCCCTGAAACTTTGAATATGAAGACTCATGTGTCAGAGATGCAATGCTGTAGAACTGGCTACTGCTCGTATGTAAATTATTTGCTGGTGTTTTGCAAAAACCTGGATAATAGTCATGCAATTCTGGCATATATTCCTCTGTTAAGCCACATTGAGAGAAAGGTGACAATATAGGTTTCTCCCAAGTGTTCACTTCTAACATGACTTTGTTAAAATTAGGAATTAGAGTAGAAATGGCTCAGAATGTCCTTTTATCAGAAATGCAGATTTTCAGAGAGTGAGGGTGAGTTTTCCTTTCCTATCAAACGCTTGTATATTCCAGCTGGGTATTATGAGCTCTTCACTACAAATGCATTGTTTCACTACATGATCTGTCTACTTCCTAAATTTTTCCACATTTTTACTGCTGTTTGCTTGAAATTCCCATGTTCAGTTACCTTCTCTCACCAGCTTCCTACATAACCCTGAACATCTAGCACTGGTAGTAACTCTTCAGGTGTTTATCTGTATTCCCCTCCTGGTGCAGTATGTGCTCAAACTCAGAATATTTTCCCCAGCTGTCTCTGCTCTGAGTGCTCATGTGTCATTTCCTTGCCTCACCAGTCACAGCATATGAGAAAAATTTCCAGATCTAGCATTTGTACAGCTTATAGCTGGGAAGCTGGCTATTAGCAGCAGCCAGCTTTTTCATACCACATAGGCATTTTCACACTAAAAAGAAGAATCTCTACTGGAACAATATATAAGGCATAGTGAAAAGTAGCCTGTCCTCATTACCTAATGATTGGGTTATTCCTCATGTGCCTAATATTTTGACCTACTCCATGCCATTAAAAGATGACATGTCTCTGTAAGCTACACCAGCCAACTGTATCCACACTGCACCTCTGATACAAGTCCACACATCTTCACTCTCTGAGTGACAGGATTTTTTAAAGGCTTAATGCACATATGGCTTCCACTGCTGAGCCCCATTCTCTTGTAGATCTTCTGAACAGGCAGGTAAGCTCTCTCTCTGGTTTACATCCGTTATTCTCTCTGATTTCCCACCATCCTGCTTGTGGCCTCACCTTTTCAAGAAAGTAGGCAAGCGCTCAGATTGCAAGACTAGGAGATTATAAGCACTTAATTCCCTAATCATGAGTCAATACTTGAATTTCTCCTTCAGGTATTAAAACCTTACTCCTACCTAATGCAAGTGAATTTTTGTCTTTTTTTTTTTTTCTTCAAAAAAAGACCACTACAAAGAGTGATGAGAAGCTGTTCTCAGATGTAATAAGGCTGTTGTTTTTCCACATCAGTAACATGATACCACTGATTGTTTTGCCTATTAATTTCTTGCTCACGTGAAGAGATAGAAGGCTAAAGCTTTTCATCTGAATGATTGTTTACCTGGGTCTCAGCTTGTTTAGAGCTTTCTGGTCAAGAGTGGTTTGTAAGCCCAGGTGTGTATTTTGCAGCTTCTTTCAACAGTGTATTTATGTCAGTGAAATTTCTAAAGCAGTTGCTTGGGGCTCAGTGCTTGCTCATGAAGTTTGCAGGTGACACCAAATTGTGGAGACGGGTTATATACACTGGAGGGCAGGGCTGCCATCCAGGGGGTCCAGACACGCTGGAGGAATGGGCTGACGGCAACTTTCTGCATTTCAACAAGACAAAAGCAAAGTGCTGCCCTGGGAATGAAGCAACCCTGCAGCAGCCCAGGCTGGGGAGGAGCAGCCCTGAGGCCTGGTGGCAGCCGAGCCTGGCCCAGCCGTGTGCCTGGCAGCAGTGACAGCCTGGACCGTACAAACAGGGACATGCCAGTACATCAAGTGAACTGGTATCTCTCTCATCATTTGTTAAACCATGACTAGCTTCTACATTCAGTTTTGGTTCCCCAGTTCAAGAAAGACATCGATAAATGGAAGGCTGGATGGGGGCTGAGCAACCTGCCCGTGAGGAGAGGCTGAAGGAACTGGGCTTGGTCAGCCTGGAGAAGAGGCGGGTTGGGGAGACATATCAGTGGCCTTCCAGTATCTACAAAAAGTTGCCAAGAAGATGGAGCCAGGCTCTCCACACAGCGTTGCATGGTGGGAAGGCACAACAGGAATAAAGTGAAGCCAGAGGTTCGAGCTGGCAATTATGAAAAGTTTTTCCCCCATGAAGACAATTCGGGCAGTGGAATGGACAGCCCATGGAAGATGTGCAGTCTCTTAAAGGTTTTCAAGGAAACTTGATAAAGTTAGAGGTTTCCTCTCACAGAGCTGTTCTACCCTACATCTATTTTCTGTACTTCAGGTTGCCACTTTGAGTCAATAACAATAAAATTTGAATTATACATTTGGCCTATACATCAGACCTTGATGAGTCTCCTAATTGACTGTGGTTGGGTCCAAATCCATATTAAGTTATGCTCAGAGTCAAAAGTACCAAGTAGACAGTGGTATTGATTAATACATCTGCTCAGACTGGAGTTTGTGTATTTGAGCCTTACATCTTTATTGCAGCCAGTTCAAACAGGTTAGTTTAAGCATCCGGAGCTGGGGACGTGCTGTTGACCTGTATTATTACATAGCCTGTCCCTCTGTGTTATGTAGCCTGGACTTTTCTGGATTCAGGTGGCAGCAAGGTTCTCAGTCCGTGCTGGCAGAGCTGCTGACGATACTCAGTCTCACAAACCTGCCATGGAAGGAGGTCTGAGGACATCTGGGGCAAAAGCACAGTCTCAATAGAGACTGCTGCCCCAAACTGCCCCTGGTTTTACTAATAGGCAGTTCTGCTTTCTTTTGTTTTATCAGTGTAATATCACGTATGTGCCTCCAGGGATTATTTATGTTTTGTTTCCAAGACCAAGTTATTCTTTCCATATTTCACTTAAATCCTATCTTGACTGTTTCCTTTTCATGCAGAAGAGCTTTTTCACTCAACCTATCATCTTAGTCTGACATTTTTATTTTCTGCTCCATCTCACCCAACAATTACAGTGTCATGCCATTATGTACTGTTGTTTTTGCAGCTGATTGGAGGTATCTGAACACTGAAAATAAAGGATTTTGATTCAGTGAGTAATTTGGTCCAACTCTGATAACACGTCATAAAATTTTTTGCTATCTGAATTTTAGTGATATGTGACAATTGACAAATAGCTTTATTCTGTAAATGAGCAGTTTAGTTCCACATACTGTGATTGTTTTTCTCACACTCAGTGCTCGACATCATATAGAAGAGAGGAAATACACCGAAAGGTTAAGTGTGTGGATGAAAACCAGATCCAAGTGGGTGAAAGCTTCTGCGATCCTGCCACAAAGCCTCCATCAACCAAAAACTGTAGGGTAGCTCCCACTAAGTATGTTGTGCTTACAGGAGAACTGTCACAGGTAAACTAATGATATTGCTCACACATTTTCATGTGACGTTACACTGAAGAGTATTATACTGCTGCAAAATGTACTTCATGAGTGCAGAGGAAAAAAAGCATATTTTCATCTGAATGAGGGTGCCCCAACTTTCTTCACAGTGAACCTTCCAGTCAGTCATGGTTTATTGTAGTAAATCTGTCTGACTACTACCAAACTCTGATTAGTAAGGGCTATGGGATACCAAGTTATTAGAAAGAAGCAGTGCTTGGTTTTAGAGAAGCTTATGCTGTAATGAGGGATGCTAAACGATGCGAAAATGAGTGGTGGTGGGAACATGAACAGGAAAAGGCAGTGCTAGGGACTGTTTGCTAAGTGTTATGATTAAGGGAGAGTCACCATAAATAATACCATACGGGGTGAAAGAGTGTTATCTTTGCCACTTGACTCTGACCGTCATCTGGTAGCCTGCCTGGGAGCTATGAACACCTGCCAGAGGACAGCTGCCCTTACCACCAGACTCCTCTGCTAGCTCCAAAGGAAACGTCCTTACAAACTGAAGCAAACAGAAATCCCTTCCTTGATTTCAGTGAAATGTGGGATCAGTCCCTCGTTTCCCTTAGACTACCTACATGTGCATGAGAGGGAACTGCTCTGGAAACTCTGTGAGCTCTGAGAAGAGCTGCATGGAACTTTCCCTTTCCTCGGGTGTGTAATTATGGTAGACCTTCACTTCTGCACGCTGATTAACTGAGATGTCACACATAGGATTACAGGCTTTTGCCAAAATGAGGATCAGTGATGACTTATCTGTAGCTGCAATGCTGTGGGAAGGTTCAGCTCTGCAGAAATAATGCCTGTGCTTGGGGATTTTATTTTAGTGTTCAGCCAGCTGTGGGCTGGATTACCAGCAGAGGATCACATACTGTGTTGGAATCCATTCTGTTCAAAACAAGCATGCCTACGGCCTTCGAACTGTGGCGTACCGAGAATGCCCAGTAACACCCTCCCCATACATTTATACGTGTAATATCAAAGGATGTTCACAAGGAGCTACCTGGAGAGTGGGGAAGTGGACCAAGGTGAGTACAGATGTGCAAGCTTATTTTTGATAGCTGCCTCATACACAAACCGATGCCAAGGTATTTGCTGACAAGCTTATGTTAATTATTTTCTACCTTCTAATCTAACTTTTGATTGCTATCCTTATCTAGTGCTCAGTGACTTGTGGAATGGGAGTAAAGGAAAGAACAGTAGCATGTATGACTGAAAATGGCTTATCCAGTGACTTGTGCCTGACGCGTTTAAAACCAGATGCCAGAAAGATCTGCCATGCAGAAGAATGTAAGTGGAAGCTGTAATTTTTAGGTGAACTTAATGTTTTCCCAGGTTATTTATTTTAAAGCAATGAATATATTTGGAGGATAATTATGGAAAAGTCCTAAAACTAAACTCTGTTCAGGAAATATTAATATGATTCAATCCTTCATTTTGAAGGTGAAATACTTTCCACCTGCAAAGATATTCAGATTAAAAAAGGGATTAGAAAAGATGGTGAATACCTACTCAACGTTAAAGGAAGGATGATAAAGGTACTCTTAATATTTATGAACATATATTTTTATTAAATAATACTTTCTAAGAAAGATTTTGCTAAAGGATTATATTTTCTCTGGCAGATTTATTGTTCAGGCATGCATTTAGAGAATCCCAGAGAATATTTGACGTTGGTAAAAGGTGAAGCAGACAATTTTTCTGAAGTATATGGATTCAGGTACAAATATGGTTTTGTAAATTTTATGAAGTGCATTTATATCTCCCAAAATAAAACAATCAAATAATACTTACCTTTGCTAAGAAAAGATTAATATATATATATATATTTTTTTTTCCTTTATTTTCTGTTTTGAATATCTAGGCATATGAACACATGCAGAAACGTGGATACTTCCAAGCTGGACTTGAGATAATTGCACTAAACGATTATAATTTTTTTTCTATCTTGATTTTAGTAGAAAATGATTGAATCCACATTAGTATTTCAGCTGAACCAAGGCTAATGGCTGAGCTTCTTGTTCAGTAACTGCTGGTTAATTTTCTATATGTGGCATAGTTCAATGCAATTATTTTTCACTATGATGTTCTGTTATGGAAAAATGTCAAAAGGAAAACTAAATCTTTGCTGTTCTCTAGGTTACAGAATCCATATGAATGTCCTTTCAATGGAAGCAGAAGGCAAGACTGTGCCTGTCGAAATGATTACCTTGCAGCTGGCTTCACAATTTTTAGCAAAATAAGATTTGATGTAGACTCCATGCAAATTACAAGTAAGCATTTTAGTAGTTTTAGCCGACGTGAGCCTTTTTTGATACTGTGCATGGTCATGATTACCAAATTTTCACTTCAACTCACTTGTGGATCTAATGATGCCATTTTGGGGCAAAGAAAATTCTTATTTTCTTTAGGAATTCAATATGAATTAAAAAAAAAAATAGAGAAACCACCGCTACTTCCTTTGTTAGTTTGTCCCTAGTGGTCAAGTGGCATGAATATTACAGTTTCATATTTAAGTGATTTTGTAAATATTTTGTTCCCATTATTCCATTTCCTTTTAGCCACTGGCACATTTTTCTTGGGAAAGTCTTGTCATGCCATAGTTAATCCCTCTCAGACTGTGGTAGAAAGGCTAAAAGGACGGGGTATCTTGCAGCACTTTGAAGCCTCTGTCTGAAGGTGGCAAGCTGAGCCACAGCCAGCTCACGTGGGCTTATGTCCAGGTGCACGTCAGTCCTCTTCCTATCCCCATACTGTCTCAGAAAGCAAACTGGGCTTGTAGGTTGGGTTGTTGTGGCATAAACTAGAATTTCAAAAAAGAAAAAATAAAAGATTGTTGTTTCACACAGTTTTCACCTAATCTTCTAATGCAGCGCTTCCAGTGTTGAGTAATTTTCTGTTTTCTAGCCACAGATTTTCTTTTTGCTCAGACTATACTTGGGAGAGCAGTTCCATTTGCTACAGCTGGAGATTGCTACAGTGCTGCCAGATGTCCGCAGGTATTTATGATTCCTTCTCCCCTTGAAATGTGCACATAGAAGAAAAAAAAGTCTGCGTGACTGGTTTAGAGCTGTAACTCTAAAGCACTTAAAATCTGTTCTGTCTGATCTGTGTATGACTTTATAAGTGTTGTTTTTTTTTTTCTTACTGCTTTCTCTCCTGTTTCACCATCTCTTTTTTTCTGTTTCTACCACAAATTGTTTACTCCATGATTTGCCTCTAGGCCTGTAGCTGTATCATTTTTTGTACTGCTTTCATGTATTGCTCTCCCTCCCTCTTGAGTACCTGGATGTGAGGTATCCTTTGTTTTCCCTTCTCAGTCTTCATTCTCCTTTTATTTAACGCTGCAGTTTTTTTCTTTTCTAATTTGTTTCTTTCCTGACTCTGCATAGCTTTGAAGGCTACCAGAGAAATCGATCCTGTTTAGCACATGAATTCAAATTATACATCTATTGGTGTGTCTATGTTATTGTTTTAGTTTGGATTGGCTGGTGCTTCTTAAGTGAATCTCTCTATTGTCCCAGTTTACTGTTTGTTGTTTTGCGCCATGGAGCAGTCTTGGGACACATGAACCTCCAGATGAAAGTAAATCAAAGCTCCAGAAGGACCCTAGTGCATGCCAACTGCTAACGAGAATTCAGTCTGTGGGAATCCATGAGAGTTAGCCCAGTGTAAAACTCTGATTTGTGTACTGTGTACTGTACACTAGGTTCTCTGACCCAATTTTTTCACTTTACAGGTTTGCTCATACTGCAGCCTACTTGTTAACACAGCCATAGCCCTAGTCTGAGCAAGTCAACCTAGGCTGCCCTTGGAGTCCACTGGCAGAAATGGGATTCCCTAGAACACAGTACCTCTAACCTTACCCTGTTAGACATTTTATGGTTACCATCCTCTGTAAGCGCATATTTCTTTCCACTGATTATAAAGAGAGTTAAGACTCAGTAGCCCAGCCTTGCATGGAGGTGAATCCCTGTTTTCTGTCTAACCTGGGTGCCTAAAATTAAGACAGGCTATATGCGTGGATGCATTCAAGGGCAGCTAGAGACCTACAGTTTAGGGGCAAATGAAGTGCCTAAATTATGCCTAACCTTAATCCCTAACATGAAAACAGTTGGAGTTCATTACAGTATTGGATACCTTCAACCTGCAAACTCTTCAGGCTTAATGCAATACATGTCTATCTGCAATCTGTAACTTTTGTTGGAAGTCATTTTGCTCATGTGTTTTTCACTGATATGTTTTCATCTGTGACATACGCATTGAAACTAGTGCTCTGTGTCTGTATGTAGATAAAAAGCCTCAGTTACATCACTCTGTCCTTGAAATCTGCTCCTGGTCTTGAGTTTACTACATGACAGAGAGCTGTTATGCTGTCATTGTAACTGCACATAGCACTTTTCATTTATTTTTACAAAATGATACCCCTGTAAATGTAGTTAGTTTGGGCCTGTTAATTGTGGAAAGCACTTCACACTATTTGAATGAATATCCCCCAGCTGCTTTATTTGTTAATAGAAATCTATAGAAACAATAAAATACAGAAGCTACAATATGTAATGAAGATTTTATCTTTCCTAAAACTTTGATCTTGTGTTTTAAGCAATTTTAACTAGGTCTGAATACAGAAATTCAGGCCTTCAGTGAACTGGAGGGGGGTTTTCAGATTACAGTGTTGCCTAAAGCAACAGTTAGGCTCTTTGTGGAGGTAACATATATTTTAAACATACCGCACTTCTCTGTGAATGCAATTTAATCATTTTCTGTACCCCAGTTTGTTTACCAAGGTTAGTTCTGTTAGTTCTGTATTCAGACTCTTCAAACAGATACTGCAGATCAGCTGGTTCACAGGTGCTACTTACTGCAGAATAACTTGTTCATGCATCTCTGTGTCCTGAGAGTCAAAAATTAGGAAATATGTGATGTAACCAAGCCAGGTTAAGCATGCCCCTTTGAGTACTTAATATCTAGATATACCCTAAGTTATATGTGTAGCTATGCCAAAGTAAAGTGTTTTAGTGTTTTGAACTCTGCTCACAAGCTCTGTATTTTACCTTTTGTTTTTGTTTTGTTAGGGACAGTTCAGCATTAATTTGGCTGGTACAGGTCTGAGATTATCCAGTACAGTTAGGTGGATTGCTCAGGGCAACTATGCAACTGCTGACATACACAAATCTCACGTAAGTCAATGTTGTTTTCCTTTACCTACTATTATGACTTGCAATATTATACCTCAAGAGGTGCTGCTGATGATTCTCTAGTGCAACACTAGTTATGAATCAAGCGTAGAGCTCAAAGTCTCTGATCTGTCTAAATTTTCTTTCAAGTGCAGTATGAGACCTAAGCCTGATAATTTCACCTTAAAAATCTCATGGAATGTTTAATGACACCTCTCAGAATCTAATCCAGATCAACACTGCCTACCTAGCCTTCCCTTACTGGTTTTAAGGGCCTATTGCCGTATTAATTAGGTTCATTAAAAAATTGGAGATACCTAATACTGCCTCATAAAAAATACCATTTTATTGAAGATACCTACTACAGAAGATTCTTACAGATTGCTTACCTCCAACTTGATTCATATGGGAAACCAAAAGACCTGTTGAAAAAGAAGAGTAAAGATGCATACTTTAGGAAAACATTGGATAGTAAGGTGGGAAAGAAGGTATACAACTATAATGATAAAGGATCTCTGTGCCTGTTCCATTAATCTGATGCCCTCTTGATTTAGTGTTTACAGGTTTGATTTGTCAAAAGGTCTATTGTGTGCAAACCTTGAGGATCTTTTTGTACAACTATGATTACAGTTACTTCTCTTGATTGATTGCTTTCTCTGTCTCATTTCCAGGATGGTACTAAAATATATGGAAGATGCGGAGGATTTTGTGGGAAATGTATTCCTAACACAATTACTGGTCTCCAGCTTCAAATACAGTGAGGACTTTGGTGTGGTAAGAGCATCAAAGCACAACATCTGTCATTTAGGTGCAAATTGTAGGTGCTGTGTATATATGTATTTTTTTAATTTTCATCTCTGTAATGCTCATGACTGTAATGCTCACTGCTAAGAATTCCATTCTATTTTCTTCAGTGTTTATCTGGGGAGGTGCTACCTGTTTGTGAGCTAACAAGTGTGTAAATCACAATCATAAACCTTCAGGTTTTCATGGAGAGGCATTCATTCAATGTATAGTAGGTATATCAACCAGTAAATTGCACTGAGATTGCTAGCATGGGTAACACCTTGAACTGTGCCATAATTGCAATACTGTACCTACAACTAATTGGTGCAATTCTGCATGCAGTATTCAGTAAAATTCATACTGTACTGATTTTCTTGATCAGCTACACTAAAATGTGGAAAGGAAAGAAAAGTCATTCCTATATAGAGAAAAGAGGTAATAATTTCGGATCTTTCAACTTTGTGAAACCTGTTAGGAATTTCTGTCAATAATTTACAACCAAAAAGTATATAACCAGTGTATTTTCTCCTGAGATCAATAGATCTGTGTGTTTCTCTGTCAGTAAAAGCATTTTTCCCCATACCTGTCATTATATCTATTGTGGTGCTCAAATACTAGCAGCAATGCTGAAAAGTGTGGTTTAACCTCTGTAGTCTCTATAGCACATGTTAAACATCTAGGCTTATTTTTTTGTGGTTACAGGAAGAGATAAATAAGGAGAAAAATTGCTTGGAAATCTGATTTTAAATCCCTGCCTCTCAGCTAAGAATGCTGTAAAAGGAGCGTGGTCTGTTTACATACCACTTGTATGTGATTGTATGTATATGCATTTACTTAAACCGTTTCCATATACCCCTTATTCCAATAGCATATTCGTAATGGCTATAGTGTGCTTCCCTTTTTAAATTCCAACTCAATACAGTTTTCAGTAACCTTAAGAAAACTCTGGGGCAGAGGCAGCATCAAGCACACGGTGTGGCTGGTGTCCATCTTTGACTCTGTTTGATATTTTTGAATGGCTATAAGTAAAGCTCTGACATCTGCTAGTTAAAATTATTTCTTCCAGAAAAGTAAGTGTATGAGAGAGTTATACAGTTTTAAAAATGATCTAGGTGGTTGATTTGTTGTTTTGGATCGCCTTACAGTCCAGAACCGTAGAAGTATATGCTTATAAAGATAATGTGTTTCAGGGCCCAACACTCAGGTATTCTGAATAAAATTTACTACCTGCATAATAACATGTATGATGTACTGGATAACTATACATACTTTTTTTCTGACAATGTGCATTCTGTAAACCAAATATCTGTTTTGCATGCCAGTAAAATTGTTAGATCAAATGGCAGCTATATCATATTTCTACCCACAAAGAGTTAGCCATGAATTAGCAATATGTATTAATTAAAACCAAGACTGTACCACATAAGTCTAAGCAGCTACTTTTAGATAACACATGTAGGTAATTATTTTGTGATCTCTGCATCAGAAATGTATTTTTGCACTATGTGCCTTATATTAGTTGTAAACATTAATAAGAATATAAAACATTATTTTCCTAGAAATGTTTACATTTATAATTAAAATCTTGTAATTTATAAAGTATTTATGTAATAAATATGCTTGTGTGAATCGTACTTGAGTACTTTTGCTTTTTTTTTTTTTAAATCAAATACAGCACAGAACGTTGCAAAAATATATAATCTTGTTTATGCATCGAATAACTACAATATTAATACTGCCTCACCATTATAGATAAAGACTTATACTGGAATAACTGTCACACAGGCAGGTGGTAGTCATACAGACGTTTTCAACGGAAGCAAATGCTACTTCAGAGGTACAAACTCCACATCTGCATTCTCTTTCCAGCCCCTACCCCCCTGTTCACCTATACATTTTTTGGGGGGTTGCCCCATAGATCATTCACTGAAATAATCTAGGTCAGTTCTTCTGATTATTTTATAGCATGGTCCCTCAACAGCTACTTTGGCATAAGGTGAACTGAAATCTACCTCCATCTACAGGAGGATCATTTTCTTTTCAGCCCTGAAACACTGGTCACAGGCTGGGAAGTGCTCAGCTCTTCTGCTGCAGAATCTCTCTGAAAATCCACTACCAGATCAAGTGACTTTAACCCGATATCCAACATAGCATATTCTTGGGTAATGGTAGTGATTTTTGAATAAAAAATTATTTTCTATAATTAAAGTATATCCTGTGACCAAGTTAAACTTTTGCATGAAACAGCATTGCATCCTATTATTTTTTTCATCCTTTCTTTCCTTTTTTTCTTGTTTTGGGATTTCAGCCCTAGTCTAGGAAGAAAGTACTTTTGTGCTCTGTCATTATATTTTCATGTTATTATTCTGATTTCACTGAGAAACAGGGCTTAATCAATCCATTTAAACTTCCGATAATTTTCATCTTGTGGGCAATTTGAGGGAAACATGAGCCTGATGATTGGCTCTGATGAATTTGGAAACTTGGTGATGCTGACAAGTTAAAAGGTTTAATAAAAGGAGAATCGTGGGTTGTACTTACAGTACTGTGCTTGTATTCCCTTCAACTGACGTGCCCACAAGCCTGCATCGCAGCCCAGCTGGGTGCCAGCACAGCCGGGTGCTCGGTGAGAGGCTGAAGGCTCCACCAGGTGGGTCTGTGCCTGCCGAGCTGGCACCACTGGTCACAGACAAGTGATTCTCCAGCTTTGGCTGATGTCTAGGAAAGGAAACATTGAACTGTCCCATCACTCATCCTTACAGTAAAAAAATAAACTAATTGAGCAGTGATAATAGAGGACTGTAATGATGCTTTCCCCGGATGTCCCCTAGACCACGTTCAATCCCATCAGCTGTTAGGTGACACAACTTGCTTGTGTATGCACACACGCACATTGAGGGCTTGTCTGAATGTTGAAGAGGGACTATATGCAAAAAAAAACTTGTTGCTCACATTCAGCCCACAGAACGTCTCTCGGTGTGCTATGAAATGGTGGTGTACTGCCTAGGACCTGTGACATCTCTTCCCAGAATCTTTCTCCTACCCTTATTTCCCCTGAGGTGGAGCCAGAAACCCTGGCTTTGTCTCCTCTAATGGGTCTCCAATTTGAGTCGAATTCAAAGGTCTGTTCTCTCGCCCTTTTGTGCCCCTCTCCCTGCAGAGGAGCAGAATGCATGCAGAGGTGTGTTGTACAAGCAGCCCACCCCACGTTCAGGGGAACAGCTGTGGCTGTGATTCCACCACGTTTGTGTCTGTGTGGATTTTTGATGATGGTTATATATTTTTCTTGTCTAACTGAAAGGCTCTAATATCCAAGATGTACTTGAAATAATGAGGGAAGCCTTGTGGTTTGTTTTTGTTTTTTTTTTTTTCCAACTCCTGTAGCCTTGAATGTGGTTAGCATAACTTCTCAGATTTGTTTACTATCTGAAATAAAAATTACGCATGACTAGGAGGGGTTTTATGTCTTAACAGTTTTATTGTGGTAACACATGAGATCCCTGAGAAATTCAGAATCTGAACAAAATACTACAAACAGATTCCTGAAACTTGATGACTTGGTGTTCTGTGGCTATCAAAACTGCACATGAATTAGAAGTGAAGCAGAGATATGCTAAAATACTTTAACCTCACATTAAAAATTAGAGAACCAAAAAATAACATACAAAAACAGTTTTAAAGCATGATAGTTGAATTTTAATAGGAAATAAATATTAAAATGAGCATTATATATATACATTGCAGTTGAGATTCCATGCTCACCATAAATCCATGCTGAAGCTATTTACTTATTTATAAATTAAAACAATTCCCAGTTGTACTCTAAAGAACCCCACCAGAACCTTTTCCAAAAATTAACTTCCGTGATACGACAGAATTCCCTATTTCATTTGTAGATGTCGTACTTGAGCCATGAAATGCCACAGGCTAGCCTTAAATGCATTTATATTTGCTCAAGTGTTGAACAATTCTGAAGTATTTTGCTCACTTAACCCAGGTAAGAGTAGCCTGGCAGAACTGATAGGAGATAACATCCTCAAGGCTAAAGAGTGGCAGCCCTGGGGAAGAATTTGCATCCTACGGACCAGCTCCTGGTCTTGTTCTTGTAAGGCCTGCTCTGCTCTCCTGGTCATCATCTCCTGAGCCTGTATGTTTTTTTCAGGATGGCCTTGTTGTGTTTATGCATTAACGAAAACTTTGAGGGGGGTCTCATCAGCCCCCTCTCTCTCTGGTGTGCTTTGGAAATATGCGGAAAAGATCATAGAAGAAGTAAGGTATTGCTTTAAAAGTTCATTCCTGCTTCACACTACTGGCTTAGAGCAATAACTATGATAAGAGCAGAGGAAAATTACCTTCTGCATTATATTCAAACAGAAGAAAAGGCTATCTGACTTGGAGCTGAATCCAACGATTAATCTTCTCATCCACAGAAGGTGGGTTTCTTTTGCACAATTAAGTTTATTTTGCAATACCGCAGCTTGAGAGGCTTTTCTGGGCTATGTTTATCCTGGCCTTAGAGAAGTAATCTGTGCTCTGTTTCTGATAAATTTCTCCTTGTGTTCACTTATGACAGATATTCCTTTGAATCGGCTGTATAAAAATACTGTAGCAGTAGAGCAGAGCAAAGATCTAACTGTATTTATGTCTATATTCTGTCTTTAAACATGAACAGCTGTGCATACATTCATCTGTCTCATGTCTGACTCTGTGCTGCCATCCAGAACCTTTTCCTTTTTAATAAACAAATGTTTCCTTCTTTAATCTGTGTGTGTGTTTTTTCTCTGTTCCTGCAACAAAATTTTCTTGTCTGCATATGTTTTTCAAATCTTATTTGTATAATTAAACAAAGCATGCAACACAGAGAGCCCACTCGGCAAATGGTCGCTCTCTACTCTCTCTCAGAGCAGCTGAAATAAAATACACTATTTCTGTCTTGCACACCATTACTATTTTGTTTTGGAAAGCAAAATCCTGCATTTATGAATACTGAAAGACTCTTTTTGAAATCCCTGTATGGTCTTATTTTACAGTCTGATTTACAGAAGCAAGGAACATTCAGGGAGAGCTCATGAATTTTCCATATGCAAAGGGCTGGAGTGATTCATAGCAGCAACAGATATTCATGCCTGATGGGATTTAATCCTTTTTTACACTTCAGTTGTCTCTGGTGGTTGTTCATTGATCATGATGATGATGCTCCGGGTCAGTTCATCACTCTCTGTGAGTTTTTTGATGTTCCTCTGGAGGCTGGAATAATTAAAACTGTGGTTGTACAGAACATATTTACATTTGTGCTAGTAAATACAGGGGGCAGTGGTTTTTTTTTAATGCTTTGTGTTTAAAATGTCCTGCAGAAAAGTCTTATTGTAAAAATATTTATTTAACACCTCTGTAAAGAAAACAGCAGCTCTGCTACTATTTGTGTTCCTTGAAGGTCTGCAGCTCAAACAAGGCCAAGACAGCAGCCACCAGTAGCCCCTTTCATCAGGGTTTACAAGGTATTTAGCTAAGAATTCTTTTGCCCTTCCGTTATTGCTTTCTGTCTTGAGTTTATTACTACTCTTGCCTGAAAAGGAACATCATCTCCAGCTCCTCAAACAAATCCCTGCTAGCAAATTCTGAGAGAAAGGAAAAAGAGGAATCAATTCATGGTTGTTACCTCAAAGGGAAAACACATAAGCTGTGGGTTTGGATATTTTTTTTTTCAGCTAACACAAAAACAGTACCAGAAAGAGCCCAGTTAAAAAAATAAATAAATAAATAAATAAAATAAAAGAGATTATTTTACTTCTAGAGTTGTATCTTCCAGCTTTAAAGATTCATTGCAATTCCCTCTTACACGGTTGGGTATATTTTTGGTACTCCTCAGCCAAATATTTACTCGGAGGGATTATTCTAAGATGGATCTATGGGGGAGAATGCAGATAGGCAGGCTTAAAAGAGGGAGATTGTCTTTGGGTTTGAAGTGCACTCTTCTGCAGTGTGTTTGCCTGGCCAGCTGTCGACAGCATTGCTTCATAAGAAATTCAACATTCAGAATATTTTCGATGAAGCAGAGGAAGTGAACTCTGGAGCACTGCTCTGAGCAGCAGCTTATGCCCCTGTTTAAGCAGAGGCACCCAGAGGACTTTTTCTCTAAAATGGAAACAAGCTTCTGGCTATCTGAAAAGCTTACCTATCCCATAATCAAACAAAACCCCCACTATTGTTACCAGTGCTCTGCGTGGTCTGCTGTTACTGCCCTAATAAATTATATATAAACAGTAAGAATCATGAAATTTTAATAAAAATACATCTACAGGCAATTCTCTGCTATGCGGTGTCTTTTTCTTTCTGTGTGTTTTGTTCCATGTACCACAAACACTGTTTCATACCCTTTGGATGAACCTGACATTTCGAGCTGGAACAATGTTCTTTGGAGGAACTAGTTCTTCAAAATGCTTCTGCTTTACTTTTGGAAAATGTAGGATAGCATATTCTAATATTATTGCCCAGGGAGCAGATATTGAAACAACCACCCCACACACGTACACTCCTTATCAAGCCATTGCAATGGTGTTTTCTGTGTCAGAAGAAAGAAAGAATTTGGCACGAGCATGAAAAGCAACTTGGCAAAGAGGCTTTTTTTTTTTTTTTAACATGGTACAAGATTTTATGTGTGCTCACAGTTCAATACAATAAAAGACTGCTGATCCCACAAGTCACCATACCAACGTGTATTTCTAGCCCTTTATGGAACCCCAATAATACGCAGCACATAATCCTATGCTGGTGCACAGATCTAGTGGGGGGGACCTAGCTCCCTGCACTTCAGACCTTAGGCTGTGGGGTTTGTTTTGGTTTGTTTCTATACATATCTGTGTGTGTCTGTATGTAAATGTATATACACACATATATATGTATAAATATTAGTGTTTATACACTAATATATACACTATATATTACAAATATATATACACACACACATACTAGGAGCTACTTTTGCAATGAAGTTTGTTCCTGGTTATGTGTCTTCCTCTAGTGTTTTGTCCAGGACAAAGCACGTGGTTATTTTTCATACATATTTTTCAAAATATACTATTGCTAATAGTAAAACAGGAGAAATGAAGTAACACATTAACTCTTTTTGTTTGTTTTTCATTTGTTCTATATATTTATTTTTAATCATGAGTTGCTATTTAAAATTTTAATTTCTCATCTTACTAGGAATGCTGCCAATTAAATTCCCTAGAGCTACTCAAGAGCTACTCACTCTGAAAGGAGGAATTACATACAAATCTGAGGGCATATTTTGCTTTAAAGATATATCTAGTTGTACACCGCGCTGCTAATTTACTGTGCTTTAACAATCTGAGCCAAAGCTAAATGATATGATCAGTGTCATCCCAAATATGAGCTAAAAATATTAGCACATTAGATATGAGGTTATTCAAATGCTTTCCTAGCATGCAGGAGACTCAGGCTGTCATTCCTACATAGCTCCAACTAGCGTAAGAGAGTCTTAAACCTTGATCTTCTTCCTAAAAAGAGTATGCTCCTAATTGCTGAATTTCAGAGCATATCAAAGAATCTCTCTTGCATATTTTTATTTGTACTTGTAAATATATGTATAAAGCTTGTTAGGCTGGAAAGTGATTTAGTTTTTTTTGCACTGGGTTGACCCAGTCCTTGCTCTGGCGATGTCACATTGATTCTTTATCACCAGGAAAGGGCTTGTCTGTGAACCGCAGGAGGAGTCTCCTGTGTGGACTTCAGTGGTCAGCTTAGATCTCACACCTTAGCATTTCCTAGAGGCAATGTGGGTAGCTTGTGCTCCAGCCATACTGGCCTTCTGTCAATGTCACGGCCCTAATTTTTCCCCAGGTACTGTCAAGGAACATCCTGCATGCAGCTGCGGCTCTCAGGGCCTGGCAGAGCACCTCGGGGGCTGCACTGAGGTCCCTGTGGTGTTCCACTCAGGACGGATCTCCTTTCCTCCCGCTGAAGTTCAGGAGTCGCCTGTCTTTCAGCCCGTTGGAAGGAGCAAGACAAATAGCAGGTGAAAGGTGTCCTCTTCAAATGTCCCATTGTCTTAGGGCTTTTGGCTGTTCTTAGCATTTATTGTCTGTAGCAAATTTCACAGGTCCATTACAGAAACAGTAAGAGGGCCCAGCAGCTCTCAGTGGTCTATTTTATAAAGTCCTGTACAGCCAGGTGCCTCAGGGCCAAAGGACAGTAATATATTGAACAATGAAATATGTAAGGCGACATACGCTGTTGAAAATTGGGAAATAATCTGTTTCACAATTTCCTATCCTGGTCACTGTATACCTGCATTAGGGTCAAAGGTGCTTCTTAACAAGGAAATGTGACTGTCAATCCACACAAGAAACATTAAACAGCTCTTGCCTGGCATCAAATAAAGTCTTGCCTTTGAGGTTATAGCTACTCTACTAAGCAGAGGCACAACATAGATCACCTCCGTGGGTGTGTAGGTACGAGAGCCCCCACCAAGGCAGGGGTCCCTGCTTACTGCTGGGAGCCCCTGTCAGGGGCAACTCCAAACCATGTCCACAGCTCATCTGCGGGGTGGTACAGGCCCCAGCAGTGCCAAGAAACGTGGCACAAGCAGTGAGACAGTGTTGGGAAAGCCCACAGCAGCTCCCCTGGGGTCCAGTTTAGCTGTGGAAAACCTGAGGTGAGAGCCAAGTCCCTTCTTGTCCCTCTCTCACGCAGCTTATGCTCGTCACCTCGGCTGCAGCAGCAGCCTTTGTATCAACCTTTCCCTTTGGTGCAGAAACCTCTAACACCCCAGGCAGGGATGAAACACTTGCTAATGTGTTCCCATGCATGGAGCTGTCACGCTGTTTCACTGCCACCCTCCCCTCTTCTCATTACAAGCACAGCTAAATTGCATTGCTAATTTTCCCTGGGTGCGTTTTGAAGGAGGAGGATGCTCATTTGGGGAAAACATCTTGAATTTTTAAGAAGTTGCAAAAGAGTCTGTAACTCTGGCAGATTGTGAGGGAGAGGAAATTTGTGGTTTTGAATAACATAAAGTGGCGCCAGCTCCTCTACATTTATTCCAGGGGAAATTTTATTAATGGTTGGGAAATACAATCTGACTCCAGATTTCCCTATCTCAGACCTTTCCGATAGGCTGTCCTGCCTAACGCAGCAGCAGCATCGGGGCTTTCTGCAGGGTACCTGCAGGTGACACAGAGGGATTGCAGTCATGAGCCCCTGAGGGCTTGGCACCTCAGTCAGAAGCCCACAGAGTGGCGTGTTTGCTCATCACAAATCCCTTTTACTGTGCTAGGCCCTGCGCAGTGACCCTGGAACGAGTATACCCTGCATTTTGGGGTCAGGGTGCTCTTTCCAGCAGATGCTGCATTGGGTCTGGGTGAGTAGGGGTCTGAGCAGTGTGCTTACGGAGACAGCCCCTTGCCCCTTTGCAGCTCTGCAACCAACACGCACCGGGTAGAAGCACAGGACAGGTCACAAGTCAGGGTTTGGGAACATCTGGTTCACATTTATCCAGAAAAATTTCCATCAGACACCAATGGCTTGGACCGATGGAGAGAGGGAGTGTATTTCTCAAGCATCTTCAGACTAGGCAGAGTTTCTGAACTTGAAGCAATAAATTAAGGCTTAAGGAAAACATTTAATACCCAATGGCTGAAACAGGCCCATTCTCTGAGAAGACATAGCTGTTTATGTTAGAAATCTGGTTTCTCTTACATCTCTGTTGTGCCAACTTTTGTAAGAATCTACACTTAACCTTTGGGAGAAATATTCTGCCTGCAAATGGGAAAGTTTGCTGAGCAGCACAGTAAAACTGCAGGAACTCCAAAATGCTCATTTTACAGTATCATGCGCACCAATACCAGTGCAGTACTTAGAGCAATCGCTTCCTCCTTGTTTCTGGAGCACATATTGGGTGCACAAGTTGAAATCAGAAGCTTGCCAGATGTTACCCTAACGTCCCACAAGATGGTGACAAAATAATTCTAATTACATAACACTTTGATTTGTGGTACATGCAGACTTAGTGACTCCAACTATTTTCTTACCATGCAGTTGCATTAGACTCTGCTGATATAACATACTATGAGCGTATTTTAATGTCTTACTCATTTGTAAGAGGTTCGTTCTTTCAAGTGCTTTTTTGATTGTATTTTAAATTAACTTCAGGACTAGATAGAGACTTTCAGTCCTCCCACATTCGGAGTCACAAGTTCCCTACACACTGGAGAAGGAAAAGCAGTTTTATTGCTTCTGATCTATCCCTTTGCCAGACTGCTTCCCTTCTCCTCCTTCTGTGTGTTTTGTGTGTGTGAGATCTCATGTTTCATAAACTCTTTCCTTTCTGAATTAAACATGAAAAAAACTGCGGTAAGTGAGGCATAAGAGAAGGGATCATTGCAGAGCAGGTACATGCTCTCCAGAGGCAAGGCTGGGAACAAACACGGCTGGGAAGAAGTGAGGCTCCTGAAATGGGATGGCTGGAACTCCTCTCCCTTACCCTTACTCACCCAGATAGATTGTTTATTAGAGTTTTTTATGGTCAGTTTTGGCTGTTTGCTTTTTTGGGGCAAGCAAGTTGAGAAGCCTGAAAGGGGCCCGAACTGCAGAATTCATCTCTGGAAAATCATGCCCTCAAACTGGGCACTGGAGTGGAGATGGAGCAGGCATCCAGGCATCCACATCACCAACTGCTTGTCATTTGGGGTAACTGTATTGTCCTATATTAGAAACAGTTGCTTCCCTGGGTCCTATTGTTTTAGAAACAATAAAGGTGACAGAGCTCCTTTTTTTCCTTTTTCTTTTATAGCCTGTCAAAGGACAATAAAAACAATCTGTAAATATACTGTAAATATTAGCTCTTCGTTTTGGTGAAGACAGGAGCTGATTTTCATAGACTGAGTGGCTCTGTCTCTTCAGTTGCCTGAAGATTGTAAAGAAAACACATTCCCAGCTGTAGCTGTGGGTTTCTATCAATAGATGGCAAGATCAGACTAGTCCTTTGGCTACAACTTACAAATGCATTTCGGTGACTTGAAAGCCACAGGACCAGATTTTCAGAAGTGTTTAGACATCTAATTCACAGTGATTTAAATCTGAATTTGGTGCCTGAATACGTTCAATTTCTGTCTGGAAATATCACTTTAAAATGACTTAAGCATTCAGGAGCCAGTGTTAAATGCAAAGCTTGTGTGATAATGTGCAGAGATGCCCAACTCGTTCTGAACAAGCTCGTTTGGCTATTGGAAGTGGTGTGGCCATGTGAGCACGGCAGCCTGCCCAGGAAAATCATTCCTGCTGAGGCATGTACTCAGATCATCTTCAAAATCTCACCTCCTGCCTTCAAAGGTATTTGCTGTAAATTTCTTTCCGAAGGATTTTGACCAGAACCAATACAGGATGACAGCACTTGCTATTTTTAATACTACACGATTCAATTGGATTTAGTGTAGCATCATTTAGCTTCTACCCCGTGAGACTGGTTGTAGCCAGCTGGAAAAGCACTCTGATGGCAGTGTGAGCAGCAGCAGAGGGATGGTTTGGACTCAGGGACAGCCCTGTTCTCAGCACCAGTAGTTTACCAAGACTTAGGAAGATTTTTTTTTTCCAACCTTAATTCTAATTTTAAGGGTTATTCTCTCTCCCTGCCAATTTCTCTTTCTCTCTCCATATTCTTTGTAATGTCCATCCTGGACCTTCTCAGTGATGACTTCCCCCACTGGTGCAGCCTCACACCGTACATTGCTCCACACCTCCGCTATTGTCTGATGCTGCATTTGACACCTGACAGTAGAAGAAACCCTGCCTTTCTCTGCTGGCACAGCCACATTGAGTAAGTTTGTACTGTCTACACCCACTTTTAGCAGATTTTTACATATAAGCACAGTGAATAATAACAAGCACAACCATGCTCGTCTGGAAGTGGGCTATTCACGCTTGCTGTATAATTTTCAAATAATAAGCTAGATGCCTAAACCTATGTTCAACATATAAATAAACATGACCTAATTTTAAGCATCTGCCATTCCCATGGCCTTTGCAGACATAAATTAAATGTGCAGTCTTTGGCACCCAACTGGGAAAGTTTTGGTTTATTTTTCCAGGGGCCTTCAAGAAAGCTTATTTGTGTGCCAGTGCTTTAAAGGCATAAATACAGTGACTCAAAAGCAGGGCCTTTGGGCTTTACCATCAATCCTGGGCAAAACATCAGAGCTACTGATAGAGTCCTTTTTGCAGGAAAATACTATCAGCAATGCCAGTCAGCAGAGTTTTATGGAAAAAAAGCTCTTGTCAGATTCACCTAATATCATTTTTCACGCTGTTTTAACATGGGTGTTTTAACAAAATGAGGTTGGTTGATAAAGGTTTTAAAACTGATAAAATTTATTTATACTTCTGCAGGGTATTTAACATGATTTATTGTGTGGTTTTTTTCATTAGTGGAAGAACCAAAAATCTAATTGTAGAAGAGAAAGCATCCTCAGATGACTCTCTTTCTAGTCAGATCCCAGTACAGGTTCTTGGCTTTTTACAGCAATGAAGGGGAAAAATCATTAAGCTGTGAATGAAAATGCTGCAGAAAATGCATGCCTCCCCTGCCCTTAGTTGGCCATCCAACCAGATCACATTGCTTATCTCCTCATATAGAATCATAGAATTATAAAGGTTGGAAAAGACCTCCAAGATCATCTAGTCCAACCATCCCCCTACCACAAATATTACTGATTAAACCATGTCTCTAAATAATGCATAATTTAGTTATGAATATCTCCAACAGTGGAGATTCCATAGTCTCTGGGCAACTTCTCCAAATGTTTGACTACTCACAGAATGGGAAAAAAAAAAAAATCTACTATCTGACTGGAATTTCCTGTGTTGCAAATTCTGTGTTGCAATTTGTGTCTACTGCCTATAGCCCAAGAAGAGCATGGTTTCTTCTTCTCTATATCCCAACTAAATTTTTGTAGACAGCAGTAAGCTTCCCCCAAAGCTGTCTCTTGCTTGTTTACTAGGACCCCAGCTCCTTTCTGCAAGGCTGCTCTCTAGTCAATTGACACCCTGCCCGTTTTGGCTGTTGCATAGAGTTATTCCAGACATGGGACTTCCCCCTTGCTTTTGTTGATCCTGCGGGGCTCCTGGCTCTATTCCTTCAGTCCATCCTGGTCCCTCTGAATAGCAGCCCTGCCCTTCAACAAACCAGCTACTTCCACAAATTTCATATCTGCAAAGCTGCAGAGAGTGCACCTCATCCTGTTGTCCAGGTTATTAATAAAGATATTGAACATTATTGGCTTCTGTGTTGAACCTTTAGTATGCCACTACTGACCAGACACATGATGGATTGTGCCCTGCTGCTTACCACCCTTAGTCCTGCTGGTCACCATACACCTAGCCAGCTTCCACCTATCCTGTAATCCATGTCTTTCATCCACATCTCACCAGTTTGGTTATAAGGATACCATAGAAAATCTTGCTAAAGTTAAAGTAAGCAATATGCCCTGCTCTTTACTTGCCCACACTGCCAGACATCTCATTACAGAGGACTAGCAGGCTGGTCACTGTCTGGTTGCTCCCAAGCACCTTCCCATCCCTCATGTGCTCAGAAATGGCTTCCAGTAGGATCCGCCCATAGAATCATAGAATCATTAAGGTTGGAAAAGACCTCCAAGATCAGCTAGTCCAACTGTCCCCCTACCACCAATATCACCCACTAAAACATGTCCCTAAGTACCACATCCAACCTTTTCTTAAACACCTGCAGGGACAGTGACTCCACCACCTCCCTGGGCAGCCCATTCCAATACCCACTCCATAAACTTCATGGGATTGAGGCAAAAATGACCCCTTTAGCCTCAGAATAAAATTAAATTCTGAATATTTCTCTACACCGGAAAGAATCTGGTCCTACTTTACAGGTACTAAAGAGTTTATAGTTAGTAAAATCCCAATTTATGGGATTTTAAGCCAATTACACAGGAAAGTTGGGCCAGAATTAGGAAAAGACATGAATGTCCTCTGTCACTGCTTTATCTATAAATATGACCAAATATTTTGGGGGCATTATACCCTTCCCCTCTTGATAGTGTGATATTTAGTCCGTTTACTTCCAATGGATGTCACTCCTGATACAACAAACCTCTATCACCAGAGGTATATTTCAGCTGGAAACTGCTAAAAAGAGAGGAAGTAGAGGACAATAACAGTCCGCAGGGAGGTTATGAACCAATTTTGCAAGCAAACATGCAACTGCAGCCCCCAAAACCCAGTGAAGCAGGGTGGGCTGAGGAGAAAAACATTTCTCCAAGCTGCATGGCAAGAAAGAGTGGTTCATCTTCCTCTTCTGTGCTGTGCATCCTGCTAAAGAAACCGTCCTCCCCCTCACTGACTGACAGGCTGGGTGTGAAATGTAGGCCACTCCACTATGTCCTGCACCAGAACTGGGGCAACTGGTGGAGGAAAGGGAGGCCAGAGTGGAGGCAGGGAAGCTGTGGCCTCTCCAACTGCCTCATCAGGACCCGTCAGAGCTTCTCTGCAGGAGCCCTTTGGCACAAGCAGAAGGCCCAGTGTGAAGCAGTGGTACCATTCCCTCCATGTCTTCGAAGCTGAGCTCTGCCATCACTTCTTCCACTTCTCTGGAAGATGCCTTCTGCCGATTGTGTCCTGAAAACCCGAAATGTTGCAGCACTTGGGAACACGTAAGAAGAAGAAAAGCTCAGTGCTGGATTAAAGCCACTTTTGGCACAAGATAAAAGACGCCCTCTCTCTCTCGTGCGCACACACATACACAGACAGGAGAAAAAGCTCCCAGGGGCACAATCAATTACAGCTCTCTCTCTTCTGGACTGTCAGAGATAGTTGCTGGCACAGGCCCTGCTGGAGTATAAACCAAAAGGGATTTACAAAAACAAATCCTCAGCTGGTGTATATACCTTGTACACCCGCATGGCCCACAGCAATTTGTAGAACAGGAGGAAGAAGACTAATATATGATGATACACAAGCACAATTAATATTTTTCTCTTAATTGAATTTCCTCTGGCCTTCTGTAGTGAACTGACTGAAACAAAAGCTTTGCTGTTTCATGCTGCTCATGAAAAGTTCAAAATTTTCAGAAATCTGACTTAGTCCCAAGTGGGACAGACAGAATCTTTAGATATAGCTGGATGTATTCATGCAGATACAAAGCAGGAAATTCTACAAAGGCTTAACTTGGAAAATCCAAATTACAGTGTGGGAGACAGACCTGCTGATGGTGTATTGGCTTGTCCATTTTGCGGCTGCTGGTAGTGTCTGTAAAACTAGCCAGAGTATGGATAGAAAAGTCATAGAAGTGTCACACAGGAAGGTAACCTGAAAAAGTCACCAGGCCTTCCTTGGCAGAATCAACAGCATGTGTTTTATCAATTACAGCTGGGGAATACAGCTTGAGTGCAAATATTTGCAACCAAAACAGAAGTAAATATTTGTTCTGTGATCAGGTAACCAGTGCTGGGTCACTGTGACAGCCACATAGATCCAGACTAATATGGTTAACATGAACGATGGGGATCTATGCTGCAGTCATGTAGGAAAATGCTGTATTGCCTTGTTCTGGATATAGAAAACATTAGGATAAACGGTAGGAATATATGGGTTCAGTTTAATGTTAGAAGGGGATTAAAAACAAGCTGAGAGTCTGATGTGAACCTGTTACTTATTTATTTTTGATGTTACACTCAATGCATCTCATACCCTTCTGAAATTTTCAGTTCTGGCCTCATGGCAGATTTCTATGATGCAACCGCCAAAGTGCCAGGAGTAGGTGAAGAACAGAAGGATTTGGAAGCCTGGCTCAGGGTGCGGCAGGCACCCTTTCACCTAGGGGGGGCCATGGAGCTGCTTTGGGTTTTAGGAGCTCAGGAGGCCCCAACATGGGCAGTAGGAGTGCAGTAATAAATAAAAAGCTCAGCCTAAACAAGTTTCAAGTTTAGATTAAAAGCCTAAATGCAAGTCTCCAGCTCTAAAGATCTGGGGCAATAATTTGAGCCACATGTCTGATTACATTAATGGCATGTGTTAATGTTTGTAACCAAGCGCAATCTTCACTGCAAGCAGCACCTCAGAGCCTGTAAGCGGCAGTCTCTGCGTGTGGGGATCAAGGGCAGGATCAGGCCTTCCCCTTCTGGGCAGGGGCTAGAGGTTTCAGCGGTTGTAGGGAGGAGTGGCTGGGGCTGTTAACAGCCTGCTCAGTGCTGGGCAGACATTTCGATGGGCTGGGGACACAGGCCTGAGCCGCCATCTTGAACGCAGGCCGCACCGTGCACCTGGGAGTGCTGTTACCCGTCACCCTGCTCTGCTGTGACCACATGGGCCGTGCTAAAGAAAAGCTTGCAAAACTGCAAATCCAAATCTAAGCTAATGGTTAGTTAGGGGTAATACATGCCCTCCTGGACACGGCAACTCGGTGTGCCTCTTCTTGTGTGATCACCACAGAGTGTGGCGGGAGTTGTGCAATTCAGAGAGGCTATGGAAAAAATAATCAGCTGAGGTGTGCAGAGAAGAAGAACTGGGGAGGAAGGCTCATTATTATTATTATTAATTATTATTATTATTATTATTATTATTATTATTATTATTATTATATTTCTTTATTATTCTGTTTTCCTAAATATTGTGGAGCATGTTGTGGGAAAATTTTAGCCATCTGTCTAACGGATATTAGTGAAGGGGAGACTGTGTTAAAAATAAAGTGCCAGGTTGTCCTCTGCAGAAAGTTAATAAAAAGAAGGAAGTGAAAGACTGCTCATTATTTTTAATGACTCTGCTTTCCAGCAGAGCGCCTGTATCTCCCTGCCTTTACATTCTGCCTTATTTCAGTTCATTACGGCACATTAAACTGCTCAAGAGAATGACGGCTTTGTTCTAAAGCACTGAATTTATCAGGAGGCCCCTGGCCCAGCCTGCCCAGGCTGTTAATCACAGCCCTGGTGCCAGGAGGAGGATGCTGAGAAGAGCCCGGCAGCCTGTCCGCCCCACAGTGAGTCCAGCCTGGACGGCTGGGCGCTGGTGCTGCTGAACACCATGCACGACCCCATCATCGGAGTCGATTAAGCTGTGCTTGACGAGTGCCTGAACGTTTTCTGCATGCACATGTCCACATTTGTCTCTCTTACTGGCTCCGTCTGACATGAACCTCTCATATCCTGTCAACTGATATTTGCTTTATTAACTTTAAAATATAGGACATGTTCAGCAGTCCCGAAGATGAAGATTCATGAGTGTGCAATTCAGATCACAGCACCATGCAGAGCACCCAGAGCATTCAGCTGTATCTGCAGGCTCCTTGCAGGGAGCAGACAGCAGGTAGGAAAGCTAAAAGCAGAAGCTGCTTTTCCAGATTTGGGAACCAATAGCTTTTCTCAGCTTTGCTTGCAAAAGTACATGCTGTGATTCTCTTAATCTGAAACTCTTCTACTATGCATAAATTGTGCCACATTACAGCTGGGTGTTTGTAGCACTACATTTACTGTGGTTTGTTAAGAAGCATAAGACATGCATTTTCTAGGACTTAGAGGAATCACCTAGAAGGGGTCCTCAGGCCCCAGGATATTTCCAGGGTTTTGTCGTACAGCTCCTCACAAAATCATTTGTCATCAGATTTCATTGTCTTGTTCTGCCCCCACTTCTTGTTTACTGATGGTTGTGGTCCTGAAGTGATTGGGCACAGTCAGACATGCATCCTGCATCTCATACATAATGCAAGCCCACAAGTCCTACACGGTACGGAGGAGCATCTATGTAGCTTGGGGCAGTAGCAGGGAATGTGGGGAGACCTCACACAGCTGTGGTGACGGCAGGAGCATGTCTCTGTACCCTGCTCTTTCCATGAGTTTCCTGTGACTGCTGCTCCACAGCCTCAGCTGCCTCTCCTGATGGTACAGAGACCTGTGGGATTTCATAATGCCAAGGGCCTTCCAGTGCAAGTGATGCTCCACTGAGACAGCGGCTTTCAAGACTAGCCTGGCCAGTGGGACCAAGTTTTCCTGGTGTTGGGGTAGAGTCGGATGGGATTGGAAGGAGACAGTGTTGATCCTTTAAATTGTAGGCTTGGCAGGCTGGCTGATATTTTGAATTTGCTTATCTTTTAACACAGAACAAGGCCAAAAGTGATTTATACTCACAACTACATTTTTTTCTGCTTGTCTTAATCCAGGAAATGAAAACCGTGACCAGAAGTGTATTCCCCTTGTCTAAACACTGGCATGCTGGTGTTTAGAAGAAAGGGCTCCACCATGATTCTTCCCAACTGCCTGCAGAGTGAAATGAGAGCTTCAGCCAGGGAGAAAAATGAGCTTGTTCCTGGGTGAAAATGCAGCACAGAGTCAGGCAGAGCTTTTTTTTTTTTTTTTTTTTTTTGGGGGGGGGGTGGAGGGGGGAAGGATGAAGAGGAGGGGAGATATGGGGGACTGTTTGTTTTCCAGCTCTACCAGACACTAAACTTGGCAGAACCCCGACAAGGCGCTACAAAGTACCCTTCTGGCTGGTGCTGTAAGTTAACAAGAGAAACATTTGATAGATGCCTACTGGCAAGCTAATTAGAGGAGAAGTGATTTGCTGGATTGCAGGAAAAACAAAGGAAGGAGAGGAAAATGTTCAGGCAGATCATTTAAGGTCCTCATCCTGGGAGAGAGGGAGTAACTGGTTTCATTTCCCAGAGGCTAATCCTGCTCTAATTGACTTATTATTAGACTCCAAAGGAAAACAATCCTTGTGGCCATGACAACATACCCAGGGAATGCGTGACTGGCTGCTCTGGGGAAGACACATGGGGAGACAATAGGTTGCAGTGTATGAAGTGGCACAGGATCACATTTGTCATGTGCAGATCTAGGAGGCATATTAGCCCTAACTGGGCATACTGGTTAGCGTTACACTGTGGAAGGGGAATATTAAAGACAACCGTGTGATTCATTTTGGCTCATTTGTCTTCCATGAGAAAATGCACAACCTCTTTCTACACACAGACCAGACAACCAGGGATCACACGTTACAAAAACAGACAATGTGGTAGCTGTAAGTTACTTGTGAACTACAAAAAATAAATTACATATTTATAAACCAAACTCAGGACAGCAAGATCCTGGTACTGTGAGAGGTGCTCCTACGGACGTGGTACTGTAGAGCTTTAAGAACAAAGATGCATCAAAATACACTGAGTCTGGGAGCTGAGCAAAGGCTTAAAAGATTTGCATTTTTCAAATTGGGAAAATCTGGTGTGCTTTCCATTAGCACTTTGAAAATTATTTTGAGTCACTAGTTTGCATAATTCAAATACATAGCTATAAAATACATAGTTCAAATTTGTGCTAAATTGCACTGAGGAAGCTATGCTCAGTTTTGATCATTATGTTTGACATGGACTCTTTGGTATTAGAAATGCACTGAAGATATACTATTACTAAAATAAGAACTATTACAAAATGCCTAAGGGATACAATTCATTATCCAGATAAACTTTCAAATAAGCAGACATAGCTTAGCTTTAGCATGCTAAATTACAATAAAATTCTTGTGGAATTACATATTTCTGCCGTAACAGGCCAGATGATCTCATCTCATGCATGTTATTGCTATGAACACCAAAGTTCTTCAAGGAAGCTCAGAAGATACAGTGATGTTCAGGTATAGTCAGATAATATAAGTATCCTGTAAATTAAAGAAATCAAACACAGAAGAAGAAAATCCATAAAAAAATATATATCTTCCACCTCTCAGAAAAACTTTAAGATGTATTTTCATTCCCAAAATTAGTGGAAATGCTATCAAGGACTTGAAAGGAACAAGCAAGTTTTGAAAAGATCTCATTAAGTATTCGATTCATGAGTGTGGTATGGCAAGAAAGGTGTAAAAAACTGGTAACTTCTGTTGAACCAGGTTTTCTGAGATTTTGGGCCAGGCTTTTTGGGTAAGGTTTTTATTTCATTGTTTCCAAGAGGAAACTGGTAAAAAGAATAGCTTAAAATTAGGAGACCAGAAGTATTTTATGTTGCTGGAGTACATGTATGTCCAGGCAATGTGCATCGCTAAGTAAACCAAAAGCTCATCGTAAAACAAATAGCCAAGGCATGCCACTCATTGCCTGCCACTGATGTTTGCAGCTTCACCTGGGATACAGCTATAGGGAGACAAAAAATTAGAAATTCCTCTCCGAATTCAGCCCATTGCAAACAGAAAAGAGACATGTCACCCAGACGAGTGCAGGGGCTCATTTTGCTCCACTGCTTTGTTGTGGGAGTACTTTTGCAGACACCTGGGGCTATGCTTGGTGCCTGGGTCAAATGTTCGACCTGCAGTTTGTCAGGGAGGGTGCACAACTCAAACCTTCCCTGGTTTTTTGTCCTACAGATAAAGACATACATCTGCATGTTTTGATAAAGCAACCCAAAGTGAGAAAATTAAGAATTTCTAAAAAATCCTTCAATGCTTTAGCCTTACTACAGATTTCTTCATGTGGAAGAACCAGCTGCTGTACCATACTGTAAAGCAAAATAAATAAATGGATAAATAATAAATACAGGTGGTAGTGGCAGTGAAAAAGCTCAAGGAGAAATTGGTGCATTTCTCATTTATTAGGACATTTCCTTGATTTTAAGCATAATTTATTCTATTTCAGTTGCGTGGTTTCTGCACATTTCCGTTGAAACATCTGTAATTCTGGCACAGATCAGAGACAATACAGTGAAGTCTCATCTGGGAACAGTATCCTAGGAAAGTGAAAATACCCCAAAGCTGTACAGAAAATAAAAATAATAAGTTAGCATTTGAAGGCTTGAATGAAAAAGCAGACTAGATCAGAGGCAGGTGGATTTCATCACCCAGTGACTTAGGCGACATTAACAAGGAGGCTGGTATCAGCCCACCCTGCGCACAGGCAGGGCTGGGAGAGCCATCCTTGCTCCAGGCTCTGGGACTCATCAAACCTGGTTTCTGATGGATTTGTTGTTCATGGCTGACTACCTTTTTAACTCAATTTTAATAAGAGGCATGAAGCTCTCCTCTGTGGAATCCACCTTGGAGAGAGAAACTGTGACTGAGGAGTCAATTGTTTGGAGGCTAATGAGGCAAAGTCCTGAAACGTTCTTTCTACAGAACCCTCTACGGGCACCCTAAGGTCTGACTCCAAGAGCAGAGGCTGACCTCCACCCAGGCACCCATTCCCACAAACCTGGTAGGAACTGAGAATCTTTTAAAACTTCATCAGCTCATGTGAGACAAAGCAACGAGTGCAAGGAGAGCCTCCAGGACAGATGCACAGAAGGCATGATCTCAGCAACCTTGCTGCTGGGGAAACACACTAAAGCTCATAAAATTTTAGGTTGAAAATTTTATGGAACAACCTACAGTTTTAGCCAGAATTTATGTATTTGCACCTATTTTGTTTACAAGCTATGGGTTTCTGCAGGTGAATTATGTGCTATATGGGCTTTCTGTTCAAGGTGCCGCCAGAGGGGAAGTCCACTACTCTAGGGCAAACAACTTGACCCACCTTGTCCATAACATTCTCTCTGCGAGTCAAAGACTACATATGAACTTGCTACTAAAAGAGAGAGTAACATATATGAATACCTTTTTTATGAAGTAGATGTGTGCACCATGGTTGCCATTTGGGCCCACAAAGAGCTATAGGATCATTCACTTCCCAGTGGAGGACTTCAACACAAACAAAATGCACAGTCATTCCTTGGTCATTTGACTAAATCCTGGGGTTCAGCAAAGGCTTGACAATGAACAAAGACTACATCTACCATGTCCTGTATGGCACAGGGTGGGATCTCAAATGGCAGCAAGCTGGCAGGTCTGTGTGGTACAGTGCTGTGCCCTACAGAGGTGCTCGCTAAGGTCCCGAAGCAGCATGACCACATCAGCATAGCATCCTGCCTGGCCTAATTAAAGAAATGGAGCTAATTAGGCCAGGCACTGTGCCATATTGATTAGACGGTATAGACACAGTCCTAGTATCTAGACATGTTAGCAAGATGGTATGGCCCTTGGCTTGCATGTTTCCCAGTTAAATCAGAGCCTTTCTTCTCTGTAACTGTCAGCTTGGCACTGCTTACAAGCACTGGCTTCACATGGGCTTTAATGCTGCATTGTGTTTTGTTTTTCTTTAATACTACCCAGAACTCAACAGTCATCTCCCTGTTTTGCAGGCACAGTTCCTGAAATAAGATTAGCTTTGTCTCAAGGGGTCACTTTCCAGCCAGCAAACCAAAAGCTTTGCAGGAAAATGGAGACGAGACAGAGAGACAAAAAATCAGGTTGCATTGCAGAATTTCAATTGAAGATGAAAACTTTTCAGGGCTCTTTATGAGGAAATGAATAAACCCACAGTTCAGGATTTTTGTGTTCAAAGAGCCCTCCATATTCATCTGACTGCAAGGAGCTGGAGGTTTCCCTGCATGCTTAGCCAGGGGCTGCCTGTCCCTGGGACTGCAGTCACACAGTGCTCAGACACGGCTTTGCTGAGCTGCGGGCTGGTTGTTCTTTCTAATTTAGTGAAGATCTTGCTAAAACAAATTAGTGAAGGGATAAATAAGTAAATAAAACCCCCCATCAACACTCACACAACAAAACGTGGACATACAGACCATAGCACGGACCCATTTCCCCATAAATCCTATCTTTGTGAGGTTGTTCATCTTACCATACAGCACCCTGACAGCAGCCCTGCTTGTTTTGCAAAATTCCTTAAGATGACAGTAAAGCTACAGTAACAGCAGATGAATTCATCCTCCTAAAGAATAAAAAAACAAAAACAACAACAACAAAAAAACCACAAACCCTGCTAATTCTTTTTTTGTGGCCTTCGCTTGCCATTTTGATGCTCATCATCTAGGAAATTTCAAAAGGATTGACATATATTTTTTTCTAAATTATTCTAGAGGGGCTCTGAGATTCTTAATATTTATGGGTCTGACTATCTGGGAAATCAGACTTCATATCACCATTTTGAAGATCCTGTTTCGAGGAAAAGTGAATCCCAAGGTTCAAGCAGGGCTGAGAAAAAAGAGAATGTTTTATTAGCTATGATCTCTCTGATCAAAGCAATACCAAAAGCATTTCTCTGTCTGCAGATAAAACAATGAAGAATGTGGAGTAGGCAGAAAACCTAATGCCTGTGCTATGGTACATATGTCTGTACTTCTGAATCCCCTCCCCACCAAAAAAAGAACAGCACAGCCTTTCAGCCTGCAAACATGTGCACAGATCTCCTTTTATCAGGCTGTGAACATCTCTATTTTATTCCATTTCAATCTGTAAATAAATGCAAATTGATGGATTAAGTAAAATGACTTTATTCTGCTTTCCTTCCATGGCAAAGGTGGCCGAGCTGTTTTACTTGAGAGCAGACAAGAGGGGGCACTCATGCATTTCCTACATTACAGCTTTTGACTTGTGCTAGTTAGTTGGTAGGAAATGTATCTGAGGCAGACATCTGAGTTGTTGAAAAAGGTTGCAGGAAAAATACTGAATTCATACAATGGCATTAAGAAGCAGAAAAATTGCCAGACAGGGAAAATAGAAAAACGGAGGCAAGAAGGTGTCCTGGTGCACCAGGCTGAGAGGTTTGATCCTGCAAATCTGCTTATGAGGGAAGAAAAAGTGTTGTAGGAACAGAGGTAGAAGCAAACTCACATGGGGGCAAAAAAAAAAGAGCTGGATCATAAGTGTACTCCACAGCAGTAAGCTAAACTTGGCCTCAGGCCCCTTGCAAGCTTTTAAATTTTCAGGATAATGAAAAAGGGCTGAATAGGGTCTGAGAACAGCTGAAAGAGATACAGCCTGAAGGGTAGTCCTCATTTTACTAATGAAACAGTTTGGGCTGCCTACAAAGGGTCACTCAGGAAAGCTAAATAAATCAATCAGCTAAAGGTGTGAAGTCAATTTATATAAGCTATAGCATATTAAAACTCTGTGTGAATAGTCTCATTCAGGGTAAATAGCCCTAGATTACTACAGTTTAAATTTCTAGATTAACAGAAACAAAATATGTTTTGATAGCGAAGTAAAACAAGATGGAGGGAGAACAAACATCCAGTTAGTAAATTAGTCCTACATCCATGGCCTGTCTTTGTTTTTAGCAGCAGAAAACCCAAAGCTTCTTAGATGGGAAAATAAAGTTTAGCGTGCTTTCTATAATCTTAGGTGCAAAAGGCTGTGAGTAGCAAAAACCGTGATAGTGCACCCATCTACAAACCTGGCTGTGCCACCACGAGTCCCTGTGCTGCCCAGCTTTCTCCGTGAGCCTGGCTGGAACTGAAGCGCATTCCTAGCGCGTACAGCAGTCAATTAACTATTATGTAACTTCTAACTACAGAATGGTAACTAAATTACTGGCGAGTGATATTACCAGAAACATGACTTCATAGTTCTTTTATTAAACGCTATATTCACTTGCTCAGTTAAATGAAATATCAGTCGATCAAAATCTCTGCCTTGCTTGGTAAGATTCCCATCTCTTTCCTTAGCTTTTCATCAGGCTCTGCTCAACTTTATCTTTTTGCACTGGTAAAGTAAATCAAGCCTTTGTTTTTTCTGTCTATTGTAGGCTTCCCTCGTTACTCTTTTCCTCACCCCAGGCTCTTCATGCCATTTACTCTGCTGTATGAATGAAGAATTCCTCATGCTACAACTAAATGAAGCAAAGCAAAAATAAGGTAATGGGCTGAGGTCAGTATGTGTTTGTGGACATTTGTTTGTGAAGCACTCCTTCTTCGCAGGGAAACCTGAACTGTAAACAACTTCTGCAAATCAGCAGTCTCCCACCACAACTTTTATAGAGGTGTTTATTAAAACCAAGGTTGGGATTCTGTAAGCAAGTGAGCTTCACTGCTCACTTAGTGACTTGCAGGTAAATCGCTACCTGAGGATGAAATTAAATTAGACAGGGAAAGATTGTACAGCTTAGATATGGTGGCGTAACAGAATTTTTGAAATTAATAGCTGTTTGTGAAGGGATTTTTCACTGAACTACTGTATTGTTGAAAATGAAGTCCACCGCAGACTTTTTCTCTAGAACATCCTAGCTGCAAATGTGTTACCTTCCTCAAGGGTCACATTTTCCTTTTGGAAAGAGGAAAATATCAGGATTGCTTTAGAAAATTTCTGACCTGTTTTAACAAGATAGGTTTGGAAATTTAACTCTAAATTGATTATTTCTCTTTTTCCACTATTCTTAATTGAGATTCCACAGGAATGTGAAAATGGGAGGAGTAATCCAATGAGAAAATGAAAGCATTGCAGTAACACTAGTATGTCTATGGCATTCACTTAAAAAAAAAAAAAAGATAAACTTCATGCTTGGGAAGAAAAGGCAGGCTGAAATCTGAAATTAGATACTTAAAAGTTACAGACTCCAAATGTAGCTTAAGAGGTTGCAGAACCTCAAGCTGCATGATCCTATCCCCAGCTAAAGGGGATGTTTATTCTCTGTATATGACATTATCTGGGTAAGGCTGATTAGATACCCTGCATAAAACTAAGATATTTCTAAAATCATTTAAAGAAACCACAACCAGTATATAAAATGAGAATCTTATGATGGTTCTACGTAGCTCTTTTGAGCAATCTAAGAGGAAACCTGTTGTTTTTCCTCAATTCAACCTTCTATCCGCAATAAACTGGTAGAAGTATTATGCAATACACATAATTTATACAGTAGAGTACAACTGGTTTGAGTCCTGTAGGCTCTGTCATGCAACATAATCAATAATTCGGTGATTTCTCCACCTTTTAACAGTTCTGTGCTATCTTTGTTTTTATCGTTGTAAACTCCCATTGCCCTGAAAGGACAGAGTAAATAACTGCAGAATCATTGTTTCCTTTGCTACAGGGAAACAGTATTTGAAATTTATTGGTGAAAATTCTTCAGGTATTTTAGCAGTGCACTTACTTCTAGATTCAGAGAAAATTTGCTCAATTCAGGAGCCAAATGGTTTCCAAACCATCTTCTTAAAGTCTGGGAAGAAATCTTGAAAAGCCTTTATGGGGTGACTCCTATCTCACCTGTAAAAGAGCCCAAAACCAAGGCCACGCCATATTAAACAATCAGAAGTCTCTCTCTGGTGGAGAGAAATGACATTTACTGAGACTTGTCTAAGGGATGCAGTTAAAAATGACCAAACCAGAAGTTTTAATTCTGAAAACTTTAGGCTGAAATGAGTTTTTTAAATCTCTATAATGTTACATGTAGGAAATCAACAAAATAACTACATCTAATTATTTACTTTAGGGACATTTGGTTGCCATTTAAAGCAGAAAGAGTTTAGAAATGCTCATAATCTATGGAAAGGATTCATCTAGGATTTTATATGTCTGTTCTCAAGCAATCAGCTCTTTAAAGTCCTCTCCAACACTTCAAGAGACTTTCTTTTCTCATCCCCAAAACACATCTTTCTTCAGCCGCTGTCCCTTTAGTGTCTTCAAAGCACCACTCTCTCCTTTTCTAACTCCGTAACACTCAAGTTATGTTCTCACTGTCCCAAAAATCTGGTTTGCCCAGAATCCATCAGTATATGCTTGAAAAGCTACTAGAAGCACAGACAGAGCATAGTATTCACCAGCCACCAAAAGACAGCCTCCCTCAGGAGATGAGAAAGGAGACGCCTCTTCTATCTAGGAAGGTTTGTAAGCTAAATTTCTGAAAACACACTCGCAACCCACTTGGTGAAAGAACCACAGAGACCTATTCCTGCAAGGTATTGTGAGTGACCCATTTTCAGGCAGAGCTTAGCATTACTCAACCCCTTCCAGCATCAGGCTATGTAACAGCCTCCTTAGAGCTTAAATGTACTCCCACGCATTTTTATACTACCCTACAAATTAGACACATTTCAAGAAATTAAATGGATGGGGGAGGGGGAGGAAACAATTAAGCTCCTGAGAAAAAGACAAATGCCTCTAATACAGAGAAATTTATGCATACATTTGTTCATTAACAGCAAAAGGAAATTTCTAATACTGCGCACAATGTTTTAAAAGCCATTGGGAAAGCAGACTCAGAAGGGTGAGGGCAAGATGTTCAGCCTCCTTAAGCAGCAGCTGAAATGGGCTCTAAATTAATCAGGATTCTTAGAAACTCTAATAAGAAGGGGCTGATGAGAAACAGCTGCACCCAATGCCTATAAAAACCTTCAAAAAGAAGGGAATTAAGTGATAATGTCAGTGGAAGAGAATATCATCACAGGATGGTCTCCTGCTGCTACAAAATGCCAGTGTAAAACCAAGTACTTTTCCAATGGGAGATAATTATGATGAGTCTCAGTCTTGTTTTCAGTTCCTGGACTTGATTTCCACTCTACGGTGTAGCGATACAGCTACCCTTTAGGAAAAATTTAAATTTTATCGAGCTCGTGATAAAGAGCATCCAATTCTAATGTTTATTGAAAATGGTATTCAAAACATCTATTCTGCCCCCACTGTAGACAGCTGTGTGAGAAGAAGTATGAATAACCAAAGCATGGCTTTGTAAAGGAGGGGAATATGAAACAATAATAAAATACATGCTCATCATTAATTGTTGAGGGTCTTCAGTATCATAGAGTCAATAAAGTTAGCTTACAGCCCACTTCCAAGTGTCCTCCAGAAAGGATGCAGCCCCAGAACACAGAGTTCCTAGTCTCCATGGATATGCAGTAGCTTTTTTCCCACAAACTTTGCAGGATTTGGGCAATGCCAACAGTCTTCAGCTACAAAATCTCCTTTATTAAGGGGAGAGTTGCAGCATTGACTCTACAGATTTAAGCATCCGGATGCTGAAGTCTGTGTTTTGCCTTCAAATGGGCTTTTGGTGACTGAAAGAAAATATTTTTGTGGGGGAGTTTTCAACTCGTTGTTTTCTCTGGAACAAATTGCTTAATTTTTGTCGTCTTCAGTTTCCGTGTTTTTAAGATTGTCTTAATGCTGTGGTTGCAATGGAGACTCAGTGAATGAAGATTTCAGGGCTCCCCTATGGAAATGCTCTATTACTTCAGAGCCGCTGCTACTTCTCTAACCTGAGTCACCACAATAGGAAATGACTCCTCAGAAGAAGACATTACATGTGAACTGTAACACACTTGTCTAACATTCCTGCAGAAGCTCAGTCTTTTTCTTTCTGAACTAACTGTATGACAAAGGTTGATCCCATATTCAGTTATCTGCACGGAAAAAGCAAGCTAAAGCAGTAAGATTTCTGCTTGTTCTGGCTGTGGAGAGGAAAAGGGAGGTACAAGGACTGCAGAGGGGCCATCAGGCAGGTACTCACCCCCACAAGGAGGTGTTACAACAGCCTCTGCACGAAGTCTCGGCTCCCTCTGCTTCCCGGCTTGTGCAATCCTCGAGTCTATCATTTCCCAGCATAGCTGAATATCAAATCCCGAAAAAAAGGTTTGATAATGCAAATGTATTTAGTAATGATGAGCCATTCTGAGGACTCTAAGAGTCATAAACATGTTTGTTTTTTCGAGGCAGGGTAGGGTTTGTAGTGCAATAGAAGGATGAAAACAGCCCGGATTAACAACTCCTCTCATCTCCTGCTCTGACAGCCCCTTTCTCAAAGCACCAATATTAACCACTTAGAAAATGGATTTATGCCAACGTTTAAAGCACTTCTTCTTCTTTCAGCACACCAGATGGTACTAAAAATTCAAAATATTTCCTACAACAGCTGTATCTTTGACAACAAAATTAATACAAGCCGAAATACCATTGCTGTGTGTAGGCCATAATGACCAGACTCTTCGGTTTTATGTCTAATGTAAAAAGGCATTTTATAGTTAAAAAATAGATCTGATCAACTCACTATTGCGTCAGTCATGTGACTCTGTCTGGGTTTTCAAAACCAGATGCAAAATTTAGTGCCTTTATAGTTTAACAGCTGGTCTGATAAGGATGTAAAATACACCTTTCCCTAGAGCTATAATAAATGTGTTAACACTTTCTTACAACCAGCCCTTTCCTACAACTCATCATTTTCTTGCCCCAAGCTCCGTCTTTATGTATTTGATGACATAAATCTTTTAAGCAGGTTTTGACCAGAAGCTAACTTCCCTTTCTCTCTGATATCTGGACAATAATATGTGTTGTTTTTTTTTCCTCTGGTGTTTAAAGAGGAGGAGGAAGGAGGGGGAGTGCTTTAAATTAAGACAACAAAAAAATGCAAATTGTCATGCCTACAGTTTTCATCTCTTTAACGTGAATTTGTACAGTAGAATTTTTTAATGATCTATTTGTTAGATCATTAGTTAGATCATTAGATATAAGGCAGGCAGCTCTCAAAGTTTTAGTATTTTAAACAGTGAGGTGTCTTTGGCAAGCCCTGAACAGTGAGCAATAAGGTCAGGAAACATGAAAACAAAACTCAAGCCAAATAATTTGCCCATCAAAAGGGTGTAATCTTTAAGCAATGTAATGAACATGATTTTATTATCTGTATATGTTTCTACATGTACGTGAACATTCTTGATGGTAACATGTGAACATCTGTTAAAAAAATTCAATTACTTAACAGCGCTGTGAAGCAAGGAATGACTGTCAGCTCTAGCTGTCTGCACGGAGAGGAAGGACAGTCTGGTGGTTATTGACACTGGACTCTGCCTAAGGAGGAACAACTTTGCGTCCCTCCTCTGTCACATACTTGTGAGACACTGAGCCACCACTGTTGGGAGCCTTACATCTCAAAGTTGTCTAAGACATGTGGAGAATCTATATTGGGAGTAGATATTAAAACGCCAGCACCTCGCCATCCTTTTCCAGGTCAGACCTTGCTTTTGGTAGGTGAACATCACCTTCCCCACATCTGTTTGTTGTTTGGCTCTCCTGCCAAGCACGGCTCCCTGCTTTCCCACTGGCACCTTCCCTGCACAAATCACTCCTCTCATCTTCCTGCAGTGCAATTCCTCCCCTCATCTGTGGGATTCCCTTTCCTCCAGTACTCTACTCCCCATTCAGCACAAGCATGCACTTGCACAAGGCATCTGGCATTGAACTGATGTGGTTGGCCTGGCATTGTCATGCTTGGACGTGGAGGTGATGAGCAAAAGGTTGTTATTTGTGGATGTAGAGCTACAGCTATTTTTAACCATCTTCCTTTTGCACAGCTGCAATGCTGTCATATTAGTTCAGCATACTTGAAAATTAACATTCACGAAGCAATGAATGAAAGGGTGTGGATCTAAAAACTATTGATAGAGTTTGTTCAGATTTTAAAAAGTGGGACAAATTATTTTGGAATGTGCTTCCTTTAAAAATGTGCAGCCCCTGCTCTTGGCTTCATTAAGCACACAACACAAGCTGGAAGTATAGAGAAGGACTATAAATCAGGTGGAGGTGGAGAAACAAGACAGCTCACATCGTTCAGGGCTCCCTGCGGGTGCCTCCTCAAGCCTACATACTGCCTCATGACCTTGCAGGAACAAGACCACAATAGGAAGGTGGGCAATAGCTATGCTCAATGACTTATAAAGGCATTTCATTAAAATCATGTGAAGATAGGACTGATGATGGTTTTTATTTTGCTTAGCTACATGAGTGCTCCCATTCCAATTTTTTAATTATTTTTGCTCTTCAAAAATACACTGAACTGATGGTCAGAGTCATCAGGCAAATAGATGGGACATTAGCAGACTTGAACAGATGATTTTACTGAACTTAAGGCTCTAAATACCACAAAGGTGATGGCTTCAAATACAGTGTGTTCCCACAACCAGCTTACTCGATTTCAAGATGAACAATATATATGACTACGTATGACTATGAACAATATATATGACTTCTATGCCCTGGTGATCACCTGAGCAGGCTCATAAGCAGAACAGGCACAACCACACAGCCAGGCAGCCAGGAAGGGCTGACCCACTGCAGGGACCCCTTTCAATCTTTTAATTCAGGTGAAGTAATTTTAAAGCTGTAATTAGGAAATATTTTCTAAAGGAACCATTGCATTTTGAAACGATAGCATCTCCCTTAATTTTTTGTGAGGAAACTAACAGTCTCTAGGCATTGCAGACTGAACAGGGTTTTCTGAGCACTGTTGGCTCATTTTGCATTTGGCCAAGATTGACTTACAGTTGTTTATTTCCCTTTCAATTTGCAAGAGCTCGGCTCTCCCTCGCACAAATTCCTGCTAGTGACACACATCCATAGCTCACTGGAAGCTGAAGGACTGGTCACACTGTTGGTTAAAATCACGCTTAGATGCCGATTTGGAGCCAAACTAGCTACTAAACATCTGAACACAGATGCTGCTGAATGCTTCCGTGGTGCCCACTGAGCAAGCAGGAGCCGAGCATCAGCAGAGGAACAGCCTGTCCAGGAGAGCTTCCCATGTGCACTGTGGACAGCTAGCCATGTTAAACTTCAGCAGATAAAAACTAAGGGGCAGAAGTTACCTCTGGACCCATTTTCAGGTGTATTTATTTCATTCCAGTGCAAAACCAGGGGTTAAAATGGAAAGTGCCCAGGCTTTAACTAATCCGCTTGTTTTTGTACAAGAATGAAGGACAGCTGAGAACAGGTTAAAAGAAACATTGAAAAGTTGTTATTTGCTCTCTTTCTTAGTGGGACTCCTTTGCCTTCTGTGTACTCACTTGGACAAAATCAGAGTACATTGTGTGATGCATTGGGTCAAGGCTTTGGCCTCAGGTTTGGGACAGAGAAACTTTTTGATTATATTCTTGGAAGCCAAAGCCTTCATTAAAATTACTTCCTTCTTCAGCACTAGCTCTGCTAGCTGCAGTGAAACATTGTGCACTTGAGTGATTCCTGGAAGACCATCTGCGCTTTCCAAAGTCTGTCCCTGTAAGTCCCTTTCTCAGCTGCAGCACACGCATAATCACTATGGCTAACTGATTATTCTGTGAGCGTGTGTGATTCCCAACCTGTCAGATTTTCAAGGTTTGAGATGTTGACATACAGCTCCAAGCTGAACACTTTCAGCTGTAGGATAAAGCACATAAAGGAAAACAGGGTCAGTTTGGTACACCTGTTCTCCATCCATCCACAGAGAACACACTCTTTAAAAACTTGAGACAAATTCACCATAGGCTCCCAGAGGTAAAAGGCAACAAATGAAGTCACTCCGCAATATTTTATTGCTGCTAAGATACTGAGAGATTGAAAGAAAGCTGACACCGGGAAAGGTTACACAGACATCCCAGGAAAGTGCTCAGGAAGCAGTGAACACCTCCCATACACTTTTAGTGCATTACTAGCTAAGCTCTGCACATTTAATAGCTTGCTCTTCATCAAAAAGATTTATGATGCTTGATAACAGAATGATACTGCCAAGAGACTGTGCTGCAGGAACGCTCTCCTTGTGGTGGCAAGCAATGACACTGCTGGAATAAATGATCTCACTCCCTCACCGCAGTAAGTGGTTGGGATCTTTCTGCACAGTCTGTTTGCTGAAAGGGAGCTGGGCTGCAGGTCAGCACACACCGCGTCTGGTGAGCAGCACGGAGGCTCCACACCCTGTCTCCTTCTTCTGTGAGGGATGGAGTCCCCGACTTGGGCATTCACCTTTCTGCTTTGTCCTGAGGAGCTCATGGTCTCTCGTTCTGCTGTCCTTGGTTTCTTAAGGTCCAGCCTTCAATGTACCTGGGGATTTCCCTTATGCTCCTCAAGTGCTTTTGCATTCCTCTAAATCCCATGGCTTGGGAAATATCTGCTCTTTGAAGGGAAATACAGGGCTGCTTCCCATGCACTGTGCAATCTTTTCCAGCCACCTCTGTACAGCAACCCGCAGCTCGGTTGTCATTGCCATGACACCACCAGTGCACTGAGTGTCCCTGCACCACACTCCACCTGCGGTCTGTAGGCATGTGCAGAGCTGTCCTCGGGCACTTCTTTGAGCCTCCTGCTATCCATTTGTGCTCAGAAGGATGCAGCGGACTGGAAAAACTATCAAGTGACGGGGGATGTTTTGAAATATCACTGTAAGGCTGTGACACAGTGCCGTGGGCTGTGCTGCACCCTCGTGATGCACGTGGAGCCACCTGCAGACACCGTGGTCGGAGGACTGGGGACGAGAGAGGACCGGTCTTTCTGGGATGTTCTCGACATGGAGCCTGCAGCTGCAGGCACCAGAGGGGTGGGAAGATCACTGCACAGCAGGTAATGTCTTCAGTCACTGCATTCACCCTCTGGCAAAAGAACACTCCTGGAGTCATTGGATTTGTTTCGAAATAGGAGTAAACGCTGGGAAGTTTTTATCACAGTAGGTTACAGTTGACATCTCCCCTCACACACATGTTGTGGTCTCTTGCAGAGATACAGCCCTCAGAGCAATGTTCTGAGTTTGTGAATTTACCTGTGGGTTTTGATGTTACTTTGGTAATTAGATCTGAAATCCATTTTGAAAAATGAGAAGCAACTACATGCTCTTTGGATGTCGTCAGACAACCGCAGGAGCCTCTGAGATGTGAACTGCAGACAGCACTGTGTCTGTCTTTATGGCTTGCTGCTGGCCATTTATTGCTACTTTTTCTCTTGCTTCTGAACATATTCTTTTTTTATCATTCACTCTGTCACGCTTTGCTCCAATTATCTGGTGCTCACTGTCCCCAAAGCCAGGATTCATCCTCAGAAGTGACAGAACACAAAGTTTCCCTTTCTGTATAGCCAGAGCTATCTCAAAAAGGCTCTGTCTGTAGAAAATAACATGCAAGCTGAGACGGATGTGAGGTAGGTACATGGCCAGTTAAGAACCACTCAGGCGTGAAATGTCTTTTCAAAAGTACTGAGGAGAGGTTGTTGCAATGATGTGGTCATTTGTACAGGGTGAAAGACATGATTATTTTTCCTAGGAACTGGCTGAAAGAAAGCAACAGTATCACTGACCACGTACCAGTGGCCTCTCCTGATAGGGAATGTGCCTGGGAAAGGTGCTTTCAAGACACAACATATCTCAGCAGCAATTCTCCGCGGATGACCCCTCACTTTCCCTAATAGCAGGTTAAGTCATTGTGACAGAGGTTCACACTCTCCAGCACAGCCTATCAGCATTTATTCCATATTATTTTATTTGTTTTGTAGACAGTCTACTCTTATTTAATCACATGGTCGTCCGGGGATCTCCTTTTTCATGGCATTCCCTGAAAAATCCCAGAGCCTTGTGCCTCAGTAGTCACAGTACAATCTTTCAAGTCACCTCTAGCTCCCCGCAGTGACCTTGGCATGTCCTTAGTCTTGCCGTGGTGATCGCACAAGAGGTGGGTATTTGCAGGTCAGACTGAGGATTTGGGAGACAGAGTCTATTCTTAGCTCTGTCACTTGGCTTAGTGGGTCACCTTGGAGGAATATCCTCCCCGTTGCTTGCTTCGGTCCCCTCATATGCAGGAAGAGGTATTTAATGTTTCTGGAAGAAAAGTGATTAGCTAAGCTCTAATACAATTTCCCTTCCTAGTTATCTGTCAGACTGCTGTCTACTGAGAGAATGCTAGATCTGTGTGCTCTCATGCTTGCAGATGTCCCAAAGCACTATTTATTTTCTTTTTTTTCTTAGCCTCTCTCATATATTTCAAGGGCACAATCTTTGTGTCTCTTACTCCTCATGAAAATGGACTATGGCACTCTGGCCATCCTCAGTCCCACCATAATTTCCCTGGCAGCCAAACACACCCTTTGCCATAAATTTAGCATCAGAGTTTTAATTTATCATTTAGCTCCTAATAGAGGCTTGATATTTGAAGCAACACAATGTTTGAAGGAATGTGAAGTAAGCAGTGGCACCCAGGCTCTCCAAAGGACTCTGGCACCATCCTACTTGAGAGCAGACAACACAGGAGAAACAGAAATCTTACTGAAGCAACATCTGGGACTGCACCTTTCCGAATCTTTGGAAGCTCCTCCAAACATCTGCTAGGACAATGCATGTTATGTCTCCACTCTCTGGAGCACGAGTTGCGCTTTTGGTGAGTGAGTGTTCAGAGTAGCTGTAAAAGGCATATTCAAGAAGCCCAGTGTTTCTGGAATACTCCTGCCTCACATTTTAAGTGCTGCATAGTCCGTTTGTTATGTGCAATGGCATTTTGTTTGGGACTTCTGGAAACCTGGCAAGTCTATTAGCATTGTTTCTCCTTCTCTTTGAACTGCCAGACAAAGGGCCAAAAAAACTTTCTTTCTCCTGATAAAGATTCTGGGGAGAGATGAAAAAAAGACATGTCTGGGAAAATCCAGAGATGTTTTGGTTGAAGACCAACAGTAAGCGTTTCTGGTTGAAGACCAACAGTAATTCCAGAAACACTCATCTTCCTTACCTGCTCCTTCCTCCCAGCCTTTGTGTGACTTTACCACAAGGCACATAGACGATCTCCTCCTGCCCTCTCCCAGAGTCCACTCCTCTCCTGCTAGGTTTCTCTTTCGTTGGATGATGGTGCAGAGAAGTCCTCTTCATGAAGGCATGCACCATTGTTCCTCCTTTTTGCCCAAAGCCTTCTCACTCTTCAAACCACTGCTCTATCACCTCTGCCCCTTTGTTCTCCTGCTTAGGGATTTTCCACTCCTCACCTTCCTGCTGATAAAGTTAATCAAACTAATTTTCCCACTCAGTCACCTCCCTTATCGCAGTCACTGCTTGGCCAGAGCCCAATGGATATGGTTTATGAGCTCTGTTCTTTGTTCTGTAGCTTTTTCTGGCCAGGGTGAGTGATATGTCTTGGGGTCTGTGTCAGCTCCCAGCTGATTCATAATACTTTGAGACAGCTAACAAATATATTTTGGACCATTTGGGGAAATAACTGGAATTCAGAAATTCAAATAATTTCATCATCAGGCAAAGATCCAGGTTATGTTTTTTTTTTTTTTTTACTATTATTTCCTTTTTTTTTTTTTTTTCCCGTTGAAACTCTCTACTCTCTGTTTTCTTGTGCATAGCTGCCCATATCTGAGTGATGACTGCCACTTCATTCAGATTCTGTGTCAATGATGGGAAAAGGTAGAGAACACAATTTATTCTGCCCTGTCCTTGCTTGCGTTGCAGTATAGATATTTTAAAGAGGCAGAATGGGAATGCATGTGAGAATCAGCTGGAAGCTGTCTCTGTCACCTCCGGCAGATATCTGGGCTGCTCTGCTCTCCTGTAGTTGGTGGAAGAGCCTGTGCTAGGCTAAGTGTCTGTGGGGTGTGGGGGAAAATCCCACAGCCCTTCAGCACCCAGTGTCTGGGGGAGCTGAGGCACGGGCACAGACCAAGTGCTTCACTCCAGATTGCCTCAGGTCTGGGGAGATGACTCCTACCAGGCAAGTCAGAAAGATTTTTGGTATCTCTTTCTCATGCTGTTGCTGCTCCAGCACCACTCTTATAGTTAACACTGAGGACAGCATGCGGGAGCCAACAGCAGCATTTTGGCGTGTCTGTCAGTTAATCTGAGCAGGTGTGTAGGGAATCCTGGTGCTCAGAGTCCCTACTAATCCCCATCATGTGGTTTTGTGCCCCTGAGTTTGTTCAAGCCTTCACAGTGGGGCTTCCCACAACTTGGCTGTCAGCATCAGGGACCTCTGAGGAGGTCCTCACAGCTCAGTGGCAGGAAAATATGTGAGTACCCAAGGCCTGCGTGGGCTATGAAGCACTCCCAAAGGGGTTCCTCTCTGCACATCACTCCTAGTGCTGGGAGGTGTCTCAGCTTTTCACAGGTTGTCCTGCTGGGGCAAGACATAAAACAGGTTTTGTTCTGTCATACTAAAAACTATTTTTTATTATTATTTTTGTTTAAAAGCCTGCTAGGTTTGGAAAGCAGGTGGGAAGAATTGGAAGATCCTGCTCTGACATCATACACCCCATCCCCATGCCAGGTCCTGGCTCCTCATCTGTGTTTCCCTTGATGAAGCTTTCCATGAGCTGATGAATCAGCAGAAAGGAGGCAAGGAAACAGGGAGGTGAATGGTTACCTGAGGTTTCGCTGAAGCCATGTGGCTCAGAAGGATGTCCTGTGGGTGCTGTGGCTGGGAAAGGGAGTGGGGAGGAGTGGAGTGGTGGGTGCAGGATGGAGCCTCCGTTCTCTATCTGCAGCAAGCTCTTTGCCAGCTCAAAGACACATGCAACTGCACTCCCAGGCAGCCCCATCCATCCAACATCAGGCTCTCGTACTCAGGGCAAAGCCTTGTGAACCCATCCTCTTCCTGGGAATTCGATAAAATGTATATGCCACACGGGGGATTTCCTGTAGCCCAAAGACTGGATAATTAATTTAATTAGGATATCAATTTATGATCTTCCTAATGAAAGCTGGTTGATACAATGTTAGCTTTTGATATGCAAAAATGCTTTTGAAACTCTACCTCACCCTGGGTGGCCCAGAAAGTGTTATCATTTCACTGTCAATAGATAATTCATTCATAAGACATGCATGTATCCCTGCTTGACAAATGCTGATGGTACGTGTTGAATAGTCTCTACGGTTATGGATTAATGCAAAGTTTTCTCTTGTGACAGTGCCAGAATGATCTGTTTTTCAGGCTCTCCCCAACCCCTCAGATCACTTCACTGACTTTGTTTTGGACCTACAAATATTTTATTCAGCCTACTGAGGGTGCATGGAGACAGGGGCAGGGGCAGTGACAGGGAGGGACTAGGACTAGTATTGGGAAAAAATGTAACATGAAACTAAAACCAGAGTTGGAGTGACTAAACTTACTATGCCATATAACCACAGCAGTACCTCCTAAGCAAGGACTGTGGTGGTTGTAAAGTATAGATTATCAGTAATCTTACATTGGTTCTTATCACAAGCGCTAGCAAGATGAACTGTAAGGTACTGAATTCCAATTTGTGGAAGATACCAGCACAGCAAGAAAGAGAAGGCTGCCTACACTGAAGCATGATATAGTGTTGGTAGCATCTCTCTGTATTTGAAAGGCCCCGGTATTTCCATAAATAGTATTTTACTAGTATGGTAATGAGGATGGTGGAATTTCTGAGGGATTTCCACTTATCTCATATAATTTTAAATAATGCTCAAACTCTCTCTTTGCCATTTGTTTCATTATTTTCTGCTATTTTGATTTAATTTAACCCGATTTTCTGCAGAGCCAAAAAAATTTCCCACTCTCATTTCTTTTGGACGGATTTGCTCATGGGGCACGTTTGTTTCTATTTCAATTATGACCCTGTTAAAATGCAAACATTTTCAATGTTTAAAAAATCTGCTTTGAACAGCATAGCATTCTTAAATTAACATTAACTAGCCATGCACTTTTCATGTTATTGCACTGATAATCTGGAGTGCTGAGCCTGATTAATTGCCGTAAGTGCTGCTAGTGACTTCCCAAATCACTTGCCATGTTGCCAGCCATTGCACCTCCTTGTTCAAAGAGCAATCATTCCCTTGACTTTAACAAATGTGTTTCCATTTCAGACTGGCTTCCTGGGTAGCCTACACAGTTCCTGCTCTCATCAGTGCTGGCCAGCTTCTGTGGTTAACCTCGCCCTTCCGGACTGGCACAAGAAGACACCCATGGCTCACTACAGAGTGTGGTGGTTAGTGCAGAGCCCGTGCTGCTGTTAGACTGTCAGTACCACTCTCTGGTGCCCACGTTAGGAAGAGAGGCCCAGCTCAGGAGAGCTGCTGTACACAGATGGAAGAAGAGGAGGGGAAGCGATGAGCTGCAAACTATTGATCTCACCATAGCATCTATACCTTCTTACCTGCTCTTGCTTTACAGACATGACCAGATGGCCTCCAGAGGTCCCAGAGGTTGGACCAGATGATCTTCAGAGGCACCTTCCAAGCTCAGCCACTCAGTGACCCAGGGAGGGAGCACAGCCAAGAGGAACTGCCACGAGGGATCCTCACTCATTAATATCTCTGGCCACATCAGGAATGTCCCATTGCCCCTGGCCCCAGGGTTACAGTAGTATCCGGTGCTTCCAGCCCCAGGTCATCGTCCGTGATAGCCAGGAGCAGTGTCTGGTCATGGAGGGAATAAGTAGGCTACCTGGTTTGTACAGCTGGTTGCTACTCTGGCAGATTTGATGATGTGTGTAGATACGAGCTTTTGAGCTGTGTACTGTGGGTGTCTTGCCTGGAGACAAAAAGGTGGTTTCCAAATTGTGGAAAACCACTGGGGTGAAAAAGCTTGAGGGAGAGTTGGTGGGATATGTGACACGATGTAACAAATACTGTAGACCCCTGACAGAGAGAGTGGCGAAGTGTTGTTTGGGCACTCTGAGGGGGTTGAGAAGCTTCCCTCAGCTTGGTGGTAGACTTCTTGTGTTTCTGCTAAACCCTACATAGTGTGTGTCCCCTGACTCTATCCTTATGTCACCTTTAGCTGATCAAAAAACCCTCCCAAAGTCCCAATTCCTGTATCTCTGCTCACACCATATGCAAACCCTCAGGTGAGGATGAAGGTGTGGGAGCCGACACTTTTATAGTGGTGGATATGTCCTACTGCCAGAGAAAAGCACTGTTTCCAAACTGCCTAGAAAAACTATGACATTATGAACTCCCTTAGAATTAAGGGTGTTCCGTATGACAGGTGGAGACTTATATCATGCAAGGAATGTGAGAAGAGAGCCAGATACCTAAAGTCACGTGAAAAGAGAAAGAAGAGGGGGAAAAAAAAAAAAAGGAAAAAAAAAACAGAAGATTTGTTTTGCACTCATGCAAAACAGGCATTTTAGACAGCTGGAGACATTTCTGCATCTCAGTCTGGATGGTGGCCAGTTTAGACAAGGAGTCGGTGCCAGTGAAGAGATGAATGAACTGCAGTAGCTTTCTCAATCCTCCCCGTATGGCTTCTTTTGGGGAGATGCAGTCAGGCCTTCCTCTTGGTGATATGAGAGAGAAACAAATCTAAATCAGAAGTCTTCCTTTCTGCTCACTAATCTTCATTTGTGAACCTCCAATGGGAAAGGTGCAACAAAACAGAAACCAAAGAATACTGAAGAAAAGGAAAAGTAGCACTTCAAAAGCAATCCAGAGGGGGAGTTACTTCAAAAGGAAACCCTGGAGTGAGAAGTACTTCAAAGGGGAAAACTTCCCCAGGGAGCCTGTTGCAAATTATTTTAAAGTAGGTCCTACCATCAAACAGATGTAATTAGTTTTATTCCTATTGCTACTGTCGTGAAATCTTCTTCAATCAAAAACACCCTGAACATTTCATATGGTGGAAGAGCACTTGCTGAAGGAAACGTGGAGCTTTAGTGTAATCATTGCCAAAATCTCAGCATCATACAACTGTGGGCAATAGGCTGCAAGAAGCACATGCTTGTCAAAGCTAACCAAAGCTCAGAAAGGTCTTCCATAGCAGATCTGTCCAGTAGTAACTTGGGCTCACTTGCTTCCCATCTTTTCACAACAGACGTGCACAGCATAAATGACGTTTGTTGGTGCAGCAAAAGCTGCTGCAATTTTCCTGCCTTTCACGTATTTTCATACACGTTGTATAGTCTGATCCAAGCACTCTAAAACTACACATACTTTTTTTTTCTTCAGCTACTTCATTGCCTCTAAGGATATGCCAATCCAAATGCCATCAGCTGCATTACTTTCAATTAATTTTCCTATTATTTTAGTCAGTGTAATCATAATAATGACAAATAATGACATGTTCTAATCCTCCTATTTTCTCTCTTTTTATCTTTCCTGTCATTTTCTTCCTTCTCATCACTTTGCTCCCTTCATCTTCCATTTACTCCTTTCCAGGTGTTTGTTCTCACCACAAGGGTACTGACTCTCCCCAGTTCTCCTGACTGCTGCTGTGTCCTCCCTTGGCTAGATTCCATCTTAGCTGCTGGCCCTCTCACTACCACTGATGCTAATGTTAAAATGTCTGTTTTCTTTTAGAAGTTCAAACTCTGTTCTCTGTGGAGAAACTGACAGGGCGAAGAGGGTTGTATTAGCAATGTAGGTCAAGCATGAACAACAGCTTCCAAAGAGAACTGAGGTATATCAGGATTATTAAGTTTCAAAGTGCCCACAACCTAACCTGAGGAAACCTCCCTCAGTTCTCAGTGTTTTGCTTCCTTGATCCCCTCCCAAATCCCTAGACATTTGTTAGTTTCTCATTGACTTGAGAACCAATTAGTACCTTTGGATTAATTAAAATTAATGTTGTTTGAAACCACACCCATGCCTTTTCAGGCACCTTGTTCCATTATATTTAGACGGATACACGAAAAAAGAGTGAATATGTATTATCATGGTATTAGATATAGCACATATCACTCGGAGGCTCTCTCACACAGACACCTAGAAAGCTTACACATCTCTTTCTTCTCTTTCCCATCGGGAAACTTACTATGGAAACTTATAACTTACTATGCACCTTATTCAACAGTTTAACTTCAATAGAGAGCATGTTTGAATCTCCCTAGGTAGCATCCGGATTGTTACCCTAACTCAGGCAAAGGTGGATCCTTACTCCCTACCTTCTGTTTCTTGTCCTCTGTGGTCAGGCAATGTTGTATATCTGTTGGAAAAGGAGGAAAGGATGTAATGAGAGTATTGGGTTTTTATTTTTTACCAAGAAGCAACATTTAGCGCCCCAGCCTGAAATTTTAGTGGTGTTTTTTCTCCTTCTCCAGACATACTGTTACACTGTATTTTGAGTTTCTAATTCCCATACTTCACGTTGAGCAACCTTACTTCAGCAAATCATCACCTTTATTGGCTGTGAGATAAACCTGGTCTTCAAAGGCAATTAGTCCATCCATGTGATTTTTATGTATAAAGAAGATATACCTCCCAATCTTCTGTAGACCTCTCAAGTGCACCAGTTTCCTGGATTTCAGCCGCCTGTGGTGCTAGATATACAGAGAAACAGCTCCTGTGAGCGCAAGGATCACGCAGTTACGGTGGCAATAGGTACACGACGGGACGTGTCAGACCTCCTGCTCTCTGAACTGCCGGTGCCAGCAAGTCACTTTCTCTCAAATAGCAAGCATTTCTTGGCCTTATCAGAGGATGTTAGAGTGTATTCAGCGTGTTATGAACATCTTTATTTAAGATTTTAATATTAACACTGTTGTGGTTGAGACTTGTTTTGAAATTTGTCTCTTAGCAACGTCAGGGTTATTTACAGTAAATCACATCTGAATTGAGATGAAAGAACTTCACCTGACTTCAGAAAGAAAAATATACACAACTTGTGTTTACAAGGCAACCCATTACATGTGAATGCCTTGATGGTAGCAACTTATGGAACATCCATATGTGCTGTTGGCATTTGTAAGGTGATGAAACAGAATGCAGTTTCTGATATCTGAGCTGCTTTTACTGTGGTATTTGGGAAAAAAAAAAAGCCCAATTAAACTAAACCTGGAATTTATAACAGTTGATTTATGTGAAAAACAGGAGCCAAACCATACTGTTTATTAAAATAAAGTTCAAGCTCTAAAATCATTAAAAATAATTGTGTATTTTAGTAGATATGCTGACCACTGTAGAGCAGCTTGACAAAGTAGTGGGGCCTGAGGCTACTATTTTGAGCTAAAAGGAAAATTAAAATAAAGTTGTTTTTGTTTTAAACTAGGAAGTAAAGAAGCTTATAGAGAACAGTTGTTCTAACTCTCCTAATTTCTTTATCACAACTCAAACAAGAAGAAAACAGAAAAAGAGCTGGCTTAGGAACAGATGACCTGTTTGTAACGTCAAGTATTATGCTCGTATGCACATTTTTCTACTTCTCTGTGTATGGGTTAAACCTCACTGCTAAGTGTTTCATTTTGTAGTGCTGGATCAATGTTACCTTGGATGGTGCAGAGAAAGGGAAGAATTCATGCTGCAGATATCACATTAAGCTAATTGAGAACATTAATTAATTAATTAAAATTAAACAGCATCCCTAATTCAAAGAACACGTTAAGCCATTCTTTAGATAGTTGCAGCTAGCAGTTTTGGATATTAGAAAAACAGACATTCCTACTGGAAAAAAATGTGCAAAATTATGTTTTGGGCTAGCTCCTGAAATCACTACAGATTGTTAGACCCATAGGCTCCTTACAGCGTAATGGAGGGTTTAGCACTGACAACAGAATGCGTCCTTGCCAGCTGAGCAGGAAGGAGTTGTCTTTGTCAGTCACTTCAGGCTGGAAGTGCTTTGGAGGACAGCATAGATTGGGAGGATCACATCTTGGAGCAGAGACTGCAGAGGAGAACATCTTTTCACCAGAGTGCAGCTTTCAAACGTGCAGTCTCTCCTAGAGTTTGGAAATCTTGCCAAACCCTTCTCATAAAGCAAGCCAGAAAAGATCTTCTCTCTCACCATCTCCCTTTCCAAAAATTTAGGTTTGCATCGCTTCCTTAACACAAATCAAATTCAAATCTCCCTTTTCCTTAAATCTTCCTCACTGCCCTTCTCTTCCACCTACTAATTGCTAGGTTGTAGTGGTTTTATGCCTATTTTCATAGGTCATTTTGCTTGGATTAATTACATGTTCATTATATCTACCTTGGTTCAGAGAAGATTTGAATCTGTAGCTGGGAGGACATCTCTTTTCAGGGAAGGGAGATAAATCTTCATGTCTTCTGTGCTTCAGGCGAATGCTGTGGCCACTCAAACACAGTGGGGAAGGGGAGCAGTCCTCTGTTTTGGGAGGGCTGTCCAGAGGGAGCTCAGCAACCCCGTGCAGGGGGATGTACATGGCAGTGTACCTCAAGAAGGCCGCAGGCCGAGGTGGACACCCAGCTGGTTTCTTAATTTTGTCACACCTTGAGGCAATTTCTTTGTGTGCCTCAACTTGAAATTCATACTCTCTTGGCTTTGTTGGTAAAACTCAGACATTTACACACTCTGACAGCATCGAAGAAGAGGTTAGCAGCCAACAGGGCACTTGAGGAAACCCCATTTTTAGACTGAAAGGTGCCTAAATAACCGGCAGTCGGGTGTTACCACCTGAATGGCATCTGACCATCAGGCAGTCTCTCTTTCCATGACATTTTTCCCAGAACAGGTAATTTCCTGGAATAAGGAGACAATATCACCCTCCAAGAAATAACAGCCTTTCTTTCCAAGACATTTGAAAATGTTTTCTAATCCTTCAAAGTGAAAGCAGCAACTGTTTCATGTCTTATTTCCTGTACAAGTCAAAGATTGCCATCTTTATTTTTGTGCCTTTCCTCAGCATGCAGCTGTCATTGTAGTTCATTATCTTGTCAGAGGCATTTGCAATATGGGGACTATTGCTTAAATATTTTCAGCTGTTTGCATCCCATGGTAGCCTATTTTGGTGAGTGAGAAGTAGAAATAGGACGGAGTAGCAGAGTGGCTGAAAAATGGTCAAGTTTGGCAATGAACTGAAAAAAGGACATGATGCAGCAGGCTTAATTCCAAAAAATCAGAGACTACAGTGATTGTAATAGCAGAAGAATATATGTACACCTTTAGAAATGGCAGAGGACAAGTACATTGCTTACTTTTAATATAAGTAAAATGGTACTAAGTAAAAAACTATTTCTTTTTAAAGTTTACTCATTATATGCAGTCAGTTCTACCTGCATGACCTAATGCCATTGCGATGACATACCCATTGAACAACCTAAGCCACTTTGTCTGAGGGCTTTGTCAAGCCCAGTTCTTGTACTGGTGCTTGACCGGGGGGAATACACAAGCTGTGCACCCGCTGCATGGGACTAAGAGATATGGACGTGTTTTTTTCTGGCTGTCAGCTACCCTTCTCCTGATGGGGCCATGTGAAAAAGGATTAGGAAGAGATGGCCTTAGTTGTGGAGAGGGCAGCAGGAATGCTGGACTAGTGAGCTCAGCCCATGCTGTATCTTTTCCAGGACTGACAGGGAAGACCTAGCAGGTATAGCATCTCCATGATTTAGTGATGTTCCAGGGTTAAGAGGACTGCTAGACACACAATGCCTCCTGGGCCTCCCATCTGGGTGAGAGAGTATCCATTATGGTAGAGCAGGCACATAAAACACAGGCTGACACGTAGATTAATGGTGATTACCAAGTCTGGACTTCGCTGCATCTCCAAATATACAGCTTGCTTTTAGGATGACATTGTCTCAAACATCTGGCCAGAGGGGAACACACAGTAAATTTCTCACATGCAGAAGGGGAGAAGTGTTAGATTATGTCTGACAAATAAACAAACCAAAGAAACCTGTTCCACCTCAGTTAGAGAGCAACAATTGCCTGGATTATCACTGTCAGCACTTGAGTAGATTTATTACTTCTTATCAACAGCTAGTTAAAAAAAAAAAAAAAAAAAGCCAAATAAGGGAACAGGGAGGAAAATCCTCCAGACCATAGTCTGCTGCTGATGCTCACCAGTCAATATGACTTGCTTGACAATCATGCGCTGGCTGTCAATAAGGATGAGCTATGCCACTTATGCAGCTGTAACTAGGGCAGGTGTGAAAGTCATCTTTTTGTAGAAGACTTTAAAAGAGAGGTTAGTAGCATATACAGGAGCACGTAGATACCTAAGTTTCATGAGTGAGGAATCTTAAATACATGGATTATGCAAATACTAAAAAAACGGCTGTTTGATGCACTTAAAAATAAAGCGCAAGGTCTTTATATATACAGCAGGCAGGTTGCAAAAATAATTCTCGTCTGGTCTAAAACTGCAAGCAAGACAAGAATATGTCTGAGGTAACCAAATTTTTTAATGGAGGAGACATTATTATAATAATAGTGCTTAGAGTGATGGCTGGAGTTTGGTTCATCTTGTTCTGTTTTCATATACTGAATTCAATTTATATCTGTCACCTACTGGTAACTTGGATGCTCAGAAGTGTGCAGGTTGCTGAGTCCTCTATTATTAAGAACATAGGAATTTGATATCTATCTACATAGCAGATTTGCAAAATGCTCTGGCATTTTACTGATGACATTAATATGGTGCTATCGCAGATCTGCATAGAGTAAGAGACAGTCAAATGAAGCTGTTTTATTTATGAAACAGAACTGCTACAGTTTTATTAATTTATAATGGAAAGGTCAATTCAAAAACAAGTGAACTTGTGAAAAATAAGTTATACATAAAGAGCACACCTATATATCACATAGTTTCTTCCCCAGTGTATATGGGCAGAAGGAATAGAAGAATTTTCCTTTTTTTTCCTACTTTGTGAAGTTCAACATGCAAAATATCTAAGAGTTTGTGTCTTTATGAACATAAATTATAACTTTCATAACACAGAGGAAAAGGAGCTTAAATATGGATGTGTTTCTAAAACTGAAGAAATTCTATACCTGCAAATAATTAAATGCTTATCTGTATAATCTCTGATTTTAATGAGTCTTTAGTGCTTCTTTTCTATTCCCACTTACACCAGATCATATGGGTAAGATGCACAAATAAGTGAGATCTCAGTGTTAGAGTGACAATGCACAGATGGTTTAAAATTCTATGAAAAAATCACAGTCTGGACTTTTTTTTTTTTTTTATAAAAGTTATTTATTGCAGAATGTCCCTAGATTTACTCTGAGGTGTAATGTTCTGCCAGCAATTGCTTTAACAGTTATCCAACAAAAAGACCCAGGGACTCACTTTATCTCTGGTTTATATTTTATTAACTCTGTAAAACGATGTCATTTCTTGTCTATGTCCACCACTTATGTTTAAGACTAATTACACAGCCTGCAACAATTACTTCATACATAATGGATACCTTTTGTTTGAAAGCAAAAAGGAAAATTCCAATGACCAAGAGATTTCATTTTTCTTCACACGTGACTGTTCTCCCTACAGAATTTTAAAGAAGTGTTTTTGTGAAAGGCATACTGTGGATAAACTGCTCTTTTTTTTTTTTTTTTTTTATCAGCTAGAGGAATCAAAGCAGGAATGACTGAAATGCAATTGCTTTTGTTTTTGCAGATCCCACTGTCTCCCACAGCAAACCACCCAACAGCCAGCTGAGCAAAAACAACTTCCCCACAGGTCTTATGTCAGCTTGTGGGGACATGACAGAAAGGACTAATTTGCAATTGATCCTTACATCAAAATATTTTTAAAAAAGCTCTTTCAAAGCTGTTTTTCCGTGGCCACTGGTCTCAGAGCACACAGCAAAGTGCCTCTGGGAGGGGCGCAGCCACAAGCCTGTACATCCGTGAGGCACAGGGGTCCTGCTGTGTGACAAGCGTGCCGATGTCCTGGCTGCTTTTCCTCACGTGGAGCTGCTGCCCAGCTGCTCCAGAAATTATCTCACTACTCACCTGACAAAGTTATGTTGCAATGAGGCTGTGGGGAAGGCACGTGACAGGAACACTGACATTAATTTGGGGATCTGGGCCCATCTTGGCTAGGAAAGTCTCAGCTGAAAACAACATATTTATTGCGTTGGAATAGTTTCTTCATTACCTGGAAATGGCTCATAAGCTGGAGGCTCGTCTGACATTAGAAGCAACATCTCCGCATAACACATTTGTAGGAGCTCACAGTTAGTTTCACTAATTAGCTATTTTGTAATTGCTTTGGATAAAGTAATTTTACCCTCTTGAAATGTGTGAGCATCTTTAGCAAATTGTCTCAAAGTGCCATGTAATTAGTCTATTTGTGATGGAGTTAAAGTGAAAAATACCGCTTGCTGTTTTGCTCCCAAATCAATAAGCAACTTATTTTGCCTGTGCTAGAGACATGAAAGCCGTAGAAATGTGACCGGTTTTCAGAACGTGGCTTGTGTAAAAGTGAAATGTGACAAGGCCCGGTAAGAGCTCAAGTGAAACCTCAGCCTTATCAGACAAAATGCTGAGCAGACAGGGACCGTGAGGCTGGAAGAACGTAAATCTAAATAGTCAGAGCATGCAAGAGAGCAAACGTTAAACCTATCTTGCAGATGGGGAGCAAAGGCACAGAGCAATTAATGTCCTGATTCAGGAAAATACTTAAGAACATACATGAATCCCACTGAAGTAATTAAGTTCAGCTCCTGGGGAATGACTTTAATGAAATGAGACCTGGGAAATTGCCCACAGCCACTCGTAATCTTATGAGTGAGCCAATGGCTGATTCTGGCCTCCAAAGCCCTGTTTGGGTAACTTAAGCACTGTCCTTGCACTGTCCCTCTGGGATCTCACACCAGCTGTTCCTGAGCAGGGAGCACTAAAGGAGCCAGACAAGCAAATGCAGAGCCCAGGAAAAACTGGTGGTTGGGAATCCTCCTGGTTTATCAGAGAACATCAGCTGATTTTCAGTTGCTCTTATGTGATTACTTTGTTATTTTCCTTCTTTTCTTCTTCACTGTCCTTTTTAACGCTGTGATTTTAGCTCCTGAGGGGGGAGGAAAGACAGTGGTTGTCCATCAAGACCATTCAGGTCTCCTTTACAACAGGGGATCGCCGGACTTTTAAGCTAGATTGAACAGGAATGGTTAAAAGAATCATTGCAGCTGAACTTAACCCAAAAAACTGTAACACAGCTTTGTTTTCTCCCCAGGTAAATTTAATAGGCAGTGTCATTTCAGACAGGTCAATGCAAAGGACCCAAAATGAAACATCTTGTAATATTGCTTGGGTTTCCTACTGATGTACTTTGCGTGGGTTTCTTTTCTTTAAGATAGAGGTTGATTTCAGAATGAAACGCACCATTTCAGAATGAAGCATCATAGTATTTATTTTTAGTCTCTTAAAATAGGGTGCTCAAACTTTTTCAGCTCAAGCTTTTGACTGAATCAGAATGGAGGTCTCCCCTCTCCCTAAAGAGCAGCATCAAAGCATTTATTCTCTCTCCATTCCTACCCATCACCTCCCCTCTGTAGTTTTGCAGAATTTATACTGTAGCAAGTTAATGACATTTAACATCCTAAATATTTTCGCTGGACAGCCATATGCGAGATGACTAATATCTCTCAAAAACATTGCTTTAGCTTCAGTTAGGCCAAGGGAGAGGACCCAGTACGTTTTCTGGCAGCAATCACTCCAGCAAGTGTTACCTCTTAAATCACTTCTTTGATCTAGTGAAAATACAAAAAATGAATTATGATGGTTGAACTGGGATGCTGTTACAGCATGTGCTGGGCTAGTTGGTTTGGGGCTGAGAGGAAACTATCTGTTTTTCTTGGTACTGCTGTTTTGTCCCATCTGTAGTAATTTGGACACAGGGTATCTCAAAGTAATCCTCATCCCTGGAATAAAGACCTGTGTGCTTTCAGTGAGTTGGGTTGATGGCTGCTGAGGAGGTTCTTGCCATTTTGGAGGTTGATGGTCACACGTGTGCAAAATGTCTGTTACTCAGACCAACTTTTGTCTCTCTCTGGTCAACAGCGTTGCTGCTCCCCTGTTTGGTTTATGATCTGTTGCTAGGGTGTATTTCCCTGGCTGGGAGCTGGCCACATTTTGCTGATGTCTGGCATGTGCTTCTCTGCTTTTTATTCATGTAATTGTTCAGCAGGAAATACCTATTAGCTTGTTATCATCTCGTGTTGAGCAGAGCCCTGGTGAGCAGACACCGAGGAGCTGCAGCACAGTTGTTTCTGCTCACACACATCATTCTCCAAGCTGTGCACAAAGCGTCTGTGTTTTCTTGTTACGCAGAGCACGAGTGTAATAAGTACCACATCATGCGATTTCTCTTCCTTTGATTAGGCTTGCAGGAAACTCACCTCCTCCTGCTAGTGAGATCCACATGTTCATCCTTCCCAGGCTGCATTACCAGACCTTGCTGTAAGTAACCCTAGATTTCTACCACGAGCATAATGTATTAACTTGTCTCTGTTTCAGGAGACTCTGTGAATAAACGAGCACCGGTGCAGTCCCTGCCGTGACTCCCACCCCGTTCTGCTGCCAGTAAGAGACCTGGGACGTAATTTCCAAAGCTCCTGGTGGGCTCAAATGCACCAGTGACTCCTTTCCAGCCAGGAGCCGTCTTTTCCCAGGATAAGGCAGCTGGCAAACTCTGAAAGCACAGGAACTCAACATCAGAAAGAATTATTTCTTATTGTGGTGTTTTAGCTCTCTAGCATGCACCTAAAATCATGACACTAATTAGGGTTTGACCATTTTCAGGGGTAACCTTTTAAAGCTTTTTTGAGAAGGCTTCCTCCCAGTAGCTGCAATAGACTGAAAAGGGTGCCTACAAAGTAGAAATGGAGAGCCTAAAATGGGGGATTGATTAGGGGCTGCAGACTTCATTGCAAGATTTCCCCTGAGTCTCCTGCAAGCTGAGGTTCTGCAGGTGGTGTGGCCAGGACAGCCCATGTCCAGGAGGCTTCTGCTGCCTCCGGCTGGGCCGTGCACACGCACATATGTTCAATGCCACCGGGAAAATGAACTAAGAGCACTGGTGGTGTGTGTGTGGGGGGAGTTCTGCTGAGACAACACCCCCCCATGAGTTGCTCTGCTGTGAGCAGGAGGCTGAAACCTCAGCAGCTCCATGCTTGCTGTTTGGACTTGGAATTTCTGAGATTCAGCCCTTTCATTTTCATGTGATTTGGATTTTAAAAGGCCTTTGCTAAATGGTTTAGTTTTAAGACTCCAACAGACCTTGCCTGGAGGCATTGTATTCAACACCAGGAGGCATGCGATGGGTGCACGTTTGGACAGATGCTGAGAGGGGGCCGAGGAGCCTGCAGAAAAGGTGTGATGTGGAAGAGGGCTGCTGCTACCATTGCAGCAAGGTATGCGACCTTCATCCCTCTTCCTGCCTGCCTCTCTGGAGCCCTTGAGGAAGCTGGCAGCCAAAAGTGAGCTTCTTGAATGTCTCTTTTGGAGAAGGCAGCTTGTTCCTGGCCCCTTTCCCAGATGCTCCTCAACAAAGCAGGAAATGGGAGCGTGAGCTGGACAGTGCGTAGCAGTAAGTCTGATCATTTTGAGAGCGCTCAAAAGTCCTGGCTGCAACGAGGTGTAATGTTATTCCGGAGCAATATTATTCTGCTTGTATGCATCTGCATCAGAGATCTTCTCTGCTAGGGATCTTTAGGTTACATCTGAAGTCCTATTTATAGGCAGCTGCGAGAGCAGTCATAATCACAGTGTGGGCCATGATTCAGCTGCCTTCCACCTACGGGACACCTCACGGACAACCTACAATTTGCCTGCAGGAGATTTGTCTTGCTCCACGCCTCTGCCCCAGAAGCCTCCAGCGGTTCATAGCAGGGCCTCCTGACAAGGACTGGGCTCCAGACTGCCCTGGGGCCTGCCTGGCAGACCTCTGTAAGGAGGTGGCTGCGCCGCCAACCAGCTGGCAGCCCCCTCGGTATGATTTAAATAACCACGTCCAGAAAGCTGTGAATGAACAAAGCATCCGATGAGTAAAAGCAGAGATATCAGGGGGAGGCTGGCTGTCGCCAGAAGGGATATCTGCTGAACTAACCTGCATGCTAGTATATCAATGGGTTCATTTAAGAGGGAATGAATCATATGACAGCAGGCCATTTTGTTCATGTGTTTGATTTTGACAAACAATGGAGTGGAGTTAAACACTCAATATGAAATACAGACTCTGATAATGATGACAGACTTTATAGGGGCACATTTTACATTACTTAAATATGTCTTTTAATACAATATAATTAGTCTTGCAAAGGATGAGTGAAAGCTGGAAGGGTTCCAGGTTGTTGTCATGCCATAACTGCAGTTCAGTTATGTCGAACCAGGAAGAACAAATTTGAAACACATACCTTAAGTGGAAAATATGGTGACAGATCTTAGTGATACATTAACAATCTCTTCTTATATAATTCTAGAGCTAGTTGGGCCTTCTGGAATTGCCATTTTCAGATTTGACCCTCAACGAAGCGAGATAAATGTTTGATACTTCAGGAAGGTGAGAGTCGTGATTGTAGTTTCATTGTTATAAGACATATTTTAAGTGGTAAGGAGATGCCCTTCAGAAGGAACATATTTTAAACTATTCCAGGAAGCCAGCCAATGTACACAGCATTTGCTGAAAGTACATGAAAGATTTATAAAAATTTCCTGGATGAAACATTAACAGCACAATGTCTCAAAAGCAGAGCTGCAAGGAATGCAACAAGTTTAGGTGAGCACCTTGAGGTACAGACAAGCCACGAAAATGCAGCACACAGAGCACCAACTGCATAGTTTTGCTTCCACCAAGAGAGCTAAGGCACGACGTCAATGCAGAGACTGCTACAATATGGAAAAGTAATATACAGACATGTTTCTGCTTACCAGCCACTCACTGCACATTTTGTCAGGTCTTATTACCTGAAAGATCCTTCTATTTGCATTGCAAATGTAGCATAACATTGCTACTCCATGGTTAAAAATTGAGTGCCTCTGGGCATAAATAACCTCAGTATTTTTTCAACATTCGTGCCACTGACCTTGTTTGTTGGCTGTTTCTTCTTCCTGGCTTTCAGCTGTTCAGTCTCATTCACTCTGTCCCCTCTGTTTCCCATTCTTCAGCACCTAATTCCCTTCTCTACCCTTTCATACATTTTAACTTGCGTAATGTCCTTCAACTCTTTCCTTCCCACCACAACAGCCCATCCAAAGTCTGGCAATCCACACACGCAAATGTGTAAATGCATGAAACTTAACTTTATCACTTACTGTGTACGTGGAATAACTTTTCCTACTCTAAGCCTTTGTCTTTTCTAAATAAAAACACATTTGGATTAGGAATTGTGACTGTAGTCATTGTAGCGTGGTGGTACTGCCAGGCACTATATACGGATGCGTTACTATAATGAAGTAACAGAACAAACAAATTAATATGTAAGAGAAATAACAATACTGAATGAGGAAAGCTCAATGTATGTTGGTGAGGTCTGGAGAGAGAGAAGAGAAAATGATTTCTTAGCTGTAAAGATTTACCCTGAAAACTTAAAATAAGATGCTCACCTAGCAAATTAGTAAAAGAGCATTAATTATTTTGGGAAAACCAATTTCATCAGAAATCATGTAACAGATATAACTGACAAAGCAGTCATCCAGTCATTTAAAATTCACCACACCAATGCATTTTTGAGCAGCCCTGGTCTAAACTCTACCCAAATGCAAGCGCATTGGGTACCATCCCACAAATTTTTGCAGGCAAAGCTGGTTTGTAAGCTAAGGTTTCCTTAGACAGATATAACTTCTATTCTTGATGCATTTTTAGGGGAGCTTAAAGTTTTTAGATGCACTGCTCAATTTTAAAAGTGCTTTTCAAAGCAGTCCAAGAGCACATTGCATGTCTTAATGCTCCATCTGGGACAGAGAAAAGTGATGTTGCCTGTTCAGGAAATAAGACAGAACACTTTTTTTTTTTCTTTTCTTTCTTTCTTTTTTTTTTTTTTAAAAAAAAAAAGTAACCTTTGGTTTTTGGAAACTACAATTTGGTAGTATAGGACACTTCATTAAGTGACTTAAGCATATATAAAGTTTGATTATTTGGCATCTCTGTTTCTGAACACAGAATGTTGCATCATGGTGCTGACTTTGGTGTGACTGCTGTCTGCTTCTCACTCATTCCCTAAAATACTCCTCTCATTTCATAAAAGCCTCTACACAGCTCTATGATGCTAGTGATTTTGCACGGAGTTTTGGAGACGACTGATTTTTCAGGTGGAAATAAGTACATAAGCCATTTGAAAGTATGCTCCAACAAACTTACTTAGTTACTGTCTCCTGTGATCTACCAAAGCTGCGATGCAGATGTTAAGAAACAAGTTAATGAGCATAATACCTATTCAAGAAAATGAGCTATGATCATCTGAATGATTCTCTGTGGAAAAAAAGCTGCATTTGTACAGATTTAGGTGAAGCATGAATATCCATTCCTACTGGATCCAACCTGGCTTTGAAATATGCTGAAGCAATCATTTCAGGCAGTGCTGACCACGATCTAATTGCAGTTTTGTAGAAACCAGCTCCTGCTACAAGGCTGAGTTCTCTGAAAAACTCACTGCAGACCACCAAGAGGAACAATATTTTTTATTGGAGCAAAGACTATAAAAGACCTGGAAAATCTAGTCCAAATGGGAAATCTTTCAACTATCACACACTGCAAAAGTGCAATTCACACGTTACCAAAAAAATTAGGCAATGTGACAATTCCTGGGTATTTTGAAGTGAGAGTTAATGCATGTGTGGAATAATTTCTTCATTTCACAGAAGAACTCAGGAAAACTGGAGCACTGTAAGCCCATATGATGATGCAGGTGGAAGAAAAATCTCAAAGAAAAAGAATATCTGATATTTAGGATTTATATCTGGTGCAGATGGCTCAGCTGGTTATAATTCACATTGTAATAACAAAATTGGCACCAGACACCTTCCTGAAATCTGTTATCCAGATTTTCAAGGGGGTGGGTAAGAATATGCTTCTAGCTAGATAACATCTAGAGATTTAATTCTAGAATGAAATAAAACTCGAAGGCCCAAATTTCTTCTTGGCAGATAGAAGAGTTCAAGAGTCCACTAGATATCAATTCTACATTTCAAGATGTCAGAAAAGATCAGGACTGCATCAGATACTTCACTTCTTGAAAATGAAAGTTAATTCCATTCATTTCAGGTTTATTTATTTATTTATTTTTGTCATATGCTGCCTAACCCAACCTGTAAGAATAAGAAATAATTACAACTTTGGCTAACTTCTTTAAATTGCATCTCTTTTGTATATCATTCAGAGGAATTTCATTTACAAGTTAAAATGCAGCCACTTTCCAACCGATATTCAAACAGACAAATAAAATAGTACACTTACGCATCTCATTAATCAAATTTTTGGAAAGATTTCATGTACCTGATATAAGCAGAACCTCTTTGAAATTATATTGATTAATATGATCATGGCTTTCCTGGACACATTACAGACATCATAAAGGGTTAGGCCCGATATGAAAGGAACTTACTAAACACTTTTCAGTTTAAGAGAGATAATAATATAAAGAGAACCTTATTGCTTTTCAGAATACACTATTTGGAAACCAGATTCATTGATTCAAACTGAATTCTTAGGAGGTCCTGTATTTGTGTTGTTTGGAGTTACCTGCTGTTTCTACTCAGTAAATTATTCTGCATAGTTTATTTGCAGTTGGCCTAATCTCTGCATAAAACTTAATGAAAAAGTGATGCAGTTCAGTCACACTGAACAAAAGTCTAAAAAAATCCTATGTCTTGCTTTCTAATAAACTTCAAGTAGCTTATACCTTACGAGTAAATTTTACACAGACAATAAATAAACCTATGTATCTATATATCCGTATCTATATATAATCAGCCAATATTTTTTCTCAGAATATCTCAAGAAGAATTTTTAGAATCTAAAATTAGGTCGGCGTTCTTGCAGTTTGTTAGAGGTTACTGCAGAAGGGAAATCTTTTTATCTGCAGTCAAATACAGTACTGCTGTACTGGTGATGAAGGCATTTGGGGTTTCAGCCATTCTGATAGTCACTTGTGGCACGCAGACAGAAACTGCTACAGCACCGCATGAGCGCTCATCTGGTTAAGCTAATAGCACAGGTGACTAAATGATTCCTGTGCAGAACATAAGATGTTTTGAATTTTCATTTTTGGCAAATGATGTGTATTTGTAAATCCTTTCGTAAATCTATACATATTGTAAACAGGCTGTCTAAGCTTAACTGGGATATCCTTTAAAAAGTCTCTAATAGAATTGCAATTAAATCAAGAAAAAGGGTTAGTGGAGCTTTTGCCCAGATCAAGATTTTACTCTGCCTACATAAATTCTGCCTTTTGCTTTGTAAGCTGAAGTATTCCCATTCCCCGTAAGTATTACAGTACTATCATTCCTAACAATTATCTCATTCTGCTTTCTCCTTTATTTTCCCAAAGGATTTTTTCCCCCTTTAGCAAAGTCTAATTTGGCCAGATCCACCTACGTATGCTCAGCTTTCAAATGATTCATTTCAGATGTTCCTTCTGCTTACTTCTAGGCAGCATTTGTTTCCATCATTCTCCATATGTCAACAGGTTATTTTGAAGCAGGCTCTCTTCCCATTTTGTCAGTAGGGTCGGCTGTGTTTTCCACATAGGGACACTGGGTATAGAATAGAGCTCACAGGCTTTTTTAGAGAAAAAAAATTGCTGAAGCTTTCATCTGTCCTTGGCTCATAACTCTTGCATAAATAACAGATAAAAATCTTCCCTGTTTTTCTTGATACCTGGCTGGTCATTCATTTGCATATTTTTTCTCATTAGACAACAAGATTTTCTTTGATTTCTCATGTTAATTTTAAGTTTGATGTTGTGTCAAGTGTCAAGTCCACAAAAAGGCACATGTTAATTATGTGGGCTTTTATTTCTTTGATTGTACAGATTTGTCCTGGAGATACTTTCTCCCTTCAGCCTTATATACTCCCTCTGCAGTAATTCATTCTTCCCCATTTTTAGGGGGCTACTGTTCAACTTCTTTTCTGACAAGTGAAAAAAAGCATGCAGCCCCTATTTCCCTTAGAGGTATTCCAAATATTTTTCTCTTACGTATAGATCATCACGATTTTAAAATATTTGTTCTTTCCAACATACTGCTCCCTCCCAGTCCACCTTTTAACATCCCACAAGAAACACAGAGCAGGATAGGAGAAGGCAGGAGTCCATGGCAGGTCCAGCCTTGAGTGCACCTACCCGATGTGTTTCTCCTGTCAGACTCTTGCAGCTCTTCTGTGTTAGTGAGTTTGCAGGGTTCCAGGAACGTTGTTTGTTTAATTTCTCTCTCATTTAACGTATCAGTTCATTCTCAGAATGAAAACCATTTGGTGTTTCTGAACATACACGATTTTTATTTTAATTGGCAACTACCGCACTTTGAAAAGGGCTGTGAGCTGCATTGTTACAAACCTTTCATGCAAACACAGTCTTGTTTCCAATCCAGTCTCATTTCTTATTTTATTTTCGAGGCATACTTTAAGAAGGATCTGTTTTGCAGATAGACCGATTGGTAACAAACAGATTTTGAATCATGTCTAGCGCAAGCATTGTGCAGACAGGCAGACAATAGCAGGCCCGTAGCCAACTTGACAAATGTTAGATGCAGATTTCCATTGTCTAGCTTGTATTTTAGGTCGCGCTGGGGAACCTCTACTGTGATTGTACTCCCTGCAACTGATTGTTAAACATCATCTCCCTATTCAAATGTTGTTAATAACACATCCAACAGGTGGCAGATCTTTTCATATGAGCAAAATTTACCGGACTAAGTGATGAACTGAGTGCAATTTTGACAAATTGCAAAATGGAGATTTAGCTTCCATCATTTGAATCTAGATCCAATCTCATCAAATGTAGTTTAAATTGCAGTATAATATAAAAGAAAATAATTTTGTGCCTCATGTTATATGTTCATCTGTAACTCTAAGCCTCAGCAAAAATATGTAGGCTTTATGTATTTAATAAGTTTATTGAAAGATGAAAAATAGTACTTTTCAGCAGGAAAATCCCATACAAGTATAAAGGCACATTGAACATGTGGAAAACAGAACAAGATTTTTGAGCAGACTTTATTAGCTAAGCTTGTTGGGATTTGTATAGCTGGGCTCTATATGCTGCCAACCATTCCTCTCTCTGAAAACAGTCCTAAGTTGCCTTTAGAGCTATTTGCTGCAGGGATGATCAGATGGAGGTGGGCTTCTGTGATTGTTTAGGGTTAAAGCAACCCCCAGGAAAGATGACATGAAGGTACATTGTTAGGAGGAGCAGTCAAGGGAGGGAAAGTTTTTTGGGCTCTACACCTGCTCTCCTTCGGTCTAGAGGATGAAGAACTGTAACTTCTCTGCAACAGCAGATAGTTCTCCCCATTGCAGCATCTGTGCTGTGTTTCTTATTTTAGTGGTGATATATCAGCAAGTTTCCTCCAGTTCTTGCACTTGATGACCCAACACTACACAGCAGCTGAGGCGGGTGGCTGCACCAGCATCCATCCACAGCACGGTCTGCATATGAATAACCCACTCAGACGCTTAGATTGCAATTTTTTTCATCCCTTTATGCCTTAATGGGAAGCAGGAAGTACCAGTCGGCTGTGAGAAGCGGAGCCCTGTGGGGCCCAACGGGGTTGCTCCTTCACAACCTGCATGCAGAATGTGGCTCCCTCCCTGCATTGCTGCGGCAGTATCAAAGGAAACCCACATGTGATGGAAACTGTGCGCTGTTTCCACCTGCAGGTGATGTTACAGCCCTGTAACGCTAATGAAAGGCCACCTATACTGTCAAAATATAATTAAAATGTAAACTAATCTCGTTACAAAAAGGAAAGTACAGCATCTGCCTTTATCAGCCCTAGTCATGACTCACTGCTCTGTGGTGTAATAAACCTGACCGAATATGCAGTTGGAGCTCAACCCACGCAGCTTCACTCTAAATTAACAGTGACAACAGCAGTGGAGAAATGTCTTGCAGGAGCCATCGGAAACTTTCGTTATCAGATACTTGTCAAAAACTACTTTTTTTTTTTTCTGAAAGAAATTTCAGTTCATTTCTTGCTAAAATAGTAGCAGTAAATACGCATAGCTAAAGAATTGTACATTTGTAAGTGATTGCTGTACTTACCACAAAGCCCCATAGAAAGTTTGATGTATGGTTAGCATATGCTGTATTGAATGGGAATACAGCTAAACTACGCTAAAGCTGGCATCAGATTTCTTGTGTTAAGCGAATTTAGCATGTAACAGTATCTTGAATGAGATTCAAACTGTAATGACTCGGATTTGTAGTTTGTACCAGGTTCTTGAAATAAATTGCACTATTTCTGTTGCAACAGAAGAGATCATTGGAAGGGGGAGGAGTAGAGATAGCTTAAGTGACATACACACCGCAAACTGCGTGAGATAATTGTCCAGAGGCAATTTTGGTTAAAATCTGCCTTTTTTTTTTTTTCTTCTTTTTTCATTCCCCCTCTCCCCCCAGCATTGTAAAAGTGCTTTCCAAGGATTACAGTGCACTCCAGGCGTACCATCTATCTCTATTTTTATCCCCAGTTTACAAAGACACCTTGAGTGCAGACAGGCAGCCGAAGGAGCTGAGGAGGATCTCGGGTGCCGTGCTGTGCCGAGCTGCTCTTTGTAGTGAACCTGAGCCTGTCGGCAGTGCTACCTCGCTGAGCTATGCGTTGCTTTCATCTTAGCTGATCACAGCTAACATGGAAATTGCTTCTTGCAGAAGGGACACCATCAGGCCCCGTGTGCATTACCATGCTGCTAGATTTAAAAATCTATCTGTATGTTAGGGGTACATTTATCCTTACAGTGCACGATGACAGGCTAAGGTAATTAAAACATCAGCCCGATAACAACAACAACAGAACTCATTTCAAGGTTTATACTTTTAATCCATTTCAGATTAAAGTTGATGATCTGAAATAGTTATATAATGTAGCCGTTAATTACAGCATGTGTTAAACTCCTATTCAGCAAGGCAGTCCAGCACGAGCTTAGCTTCAGTAGAGTCCTTCTTGAGCTTGAACTTAAACTTTTGCTTCAGCACTCAAGGGTTTTAGTACGAAGCTGAGGTAAATGCATTAATGGGTGTTGAATTTTGAATAATATCTTTATGTGCTTCTACTGTATACCTATCCTTTCATGGGCAAACTTTCTAATAAAATGTATTAATCTTCCTCATGTGGAGTTTTATTACAAATGGTGATGGAGAGAAACCTTTCAGAAGCTGTTAAAAAAGCTGTAAAATTCTTTATACAAAGTGGTGTTCCCCCAAAGAGCTCCCAGGGAAGCTCCACATGGGTAAAGCAGGGTAGTGAGCCCTTGTGTCAGTGGGCATGGGTGAGAACACCAGGGCAGTGCTCCAATACCCTTTCAAAGCGGGCTTCAAGTGTTATTGTGAAAAAGGCATGCAAATATTTTCTGCCAACAGCACAAAATTATTTAGTTATGAAAGGTGTAAGGTTGCTCCCAAAATGGACTCCTGAAAATCTGCTAACTGAATGAAGCTTACTTGAGTAACAGAACAGAATTGCATGGGCCAGGCCATGGGTTAGAAGGAAACAATTCCCTTTCTGATCTTACACTTTTATACAGCGAATTCTTCTGAGCATGTGCAAGATTCAGGATTAAATTCACGTAGAGCCTGGGAAGATTCACAGAAGTTCAGTCTTAAATTTATGCTTGACTGAATAACCTCAGATATAGGCAATTCTTCAAACATTTCAGACGAGACCCTATAATTTTAACATAGCCACAAACAAACAATAATAAAAGTATCTTCCTCTTCCCAAAGCCCTTATGGCTCACACAAGAATGTGAAGAACGTTATTTGAAATAAACAGATTTTTCAAAAGCCAGCAGGTAATTGCGAGAAGCAGGAAGACACAATACCAGCCTTTATGCCATGACGCTGTCCTTTGACAGAGGCAAATAAAGAGAGACAGAGAAATTCTAGCAATTTGCTGCTGAAACGCAAACACACAAAAGTATTCTGGAAAAAACCTGAACAGTGTAACATAATCATCTACTATATCAGCTAGTGCCCTTGGTCAGCACATGCTGGGTGCACAAAGAAAAGACAGTGGCCACTGTAGGTCCAGTTTACATTTCTTAGTTGCTGCTCTCCGTCTTCCTCCTTAAATTAGGAGGTGATTAGGCATGTGGATTTTATTTGCTTTCCTCCTTATCCTTTATATGCCTGTTGCAGAGCTGGGTCTAGGGTAAAAGTATTGTGGAGCCCTAACTTGGAAAAAAAAAACAAAAAACAACCAACCAAAAAAAAAAAAGCCAGTAGTTTCTGTTTGTACACACTGAATTCATCACAAACCCACTATATTTCTTGGTGCAATGTTTGCAGGGTGAATGGCTAATGGTTTCTGTTTCTTTACATCTGGTAGTTTATATATTATAGATAAGATAAATGCATGCACCGCAGACTGCACTAGTGCATGCCCAAAATGTGATTTTTAAGGAGATTAAATATTTCAGAAAATCTGATGGTGGATTGATATGAGGCCAGTGAGCAGGCCAAATCAGGCAGGATTCTGTCCAAAATTTTATTCTTTTGGTTTAATGCCAGATTTTCAACCTCACTTCATTCAGGTGGCAATTTTTGAACCTGAATTTTTTAGAAAACACAAATAACTACATGAAAACAAACAAACAAATAAACTTATGGTCACAGTATTTTATGCTAAAATGTATTCACTAAATCTATAGCATCTCAGTGTTCATCTTCAAATACCTAAGAATTATCTGGACCCCTGTGAGGACATTAACAGAACACGCTGTTTTTAAAGCTGATGGTGGTGTTTTGTAAGCTTTAGCTGATTGAAGCTGACTCCCCTTCAAATATGGTGAATATATAGAGAACACCGTCCAAATTCTGTGTAGCTAACAGTTACTTGTTGACTAATGAGTAAAGTCTGATCCAAAGCAACAACTGAAAGAAACAGCATCATGAAGGAAGTGATGAAACCATGAACTGCAGTTTAACAAAACAGAAGTTAAATCTTATTTTCAATTGTCCTACCATTCACTCATGATAACTATCAATTCTAATTTTCCTCCCTGTGTTGCCACAACATACATTGTTGAGCTGCATGAAAATTCTCAAGTAAAAAAGAAAATCTTCACTGTGAACTTCTTTAAAAAAATAAAATGTTTTATGACATTTCATATTTTTATGACGTCTATCCAAAACCCGCACAAAACATTCATGTTTATTAAAATTACTTTTTTATCAGAAAGCTAGTAACAAGAAAATTATTCAGTAACTTTACATAAACAAACATGGATGTGCTCTGCCCAAGGCATTTTTTCAATTATTCTCATTTTGTCCTGGAATGCTCCTTCTCATTAAGTGGCTGATCCCGATCAGAGAGGATTGCATGCTACAGGATCAAAACCCACAAGAATCAACTTCCCTCACTTTCTTCCCTTACCAAAGCTGTTTTTGTGCAAGCTTATAAATTATGTTCTTATCTGTGATCTAAAGTAAATATAAGCCTTTTATTCCCCTATCCAGCGATTATTGCTTAGCTAGCTCTCCAGATCCTGACAAATTTGGAGGTTCTTATTTAGGTAATCTGAGTAATTTTAGATACTATAAGCTATCCTTAAAAAAAATGCAGGCAGGTTCCAAAACTCCACTTCACCAGGTAATTGTACCTGGTTTTGTGTAAAAGTGAGCATCTTGTTCTTACTATTAATACAAAAGATAGGAGGAATACATCTTATGAATTGTAAGAAGATTAACTATGGGCAGCCTTTCAGTAAGAGAGTCTGAAAGTAAGTACTATTTGAAAGAGAATTTATTCTAGCAGACAGTAAAATATCTTCAAGACTAAGCAATGAACTGAAAGCCATATCTTAATCCTTTTAATTCAATTGCATGGATAATCCAGTTCTCTGAAAAGATTATTTCAGTATGAAAATAGAAAACAGAAGAGTTAAAACTAAGGGAAAAATCTAAGGCTAAGCAAAGGTGAACCTCAGTTATTGCCAGATTCAACCCAGGCTGTTCATAACACGTTTTTCTTTACCATTTTGCAGTAACACTCCCAACAGAGAAGGGACTTTCAAACAGGGAACCCAGATGCTGAAGGAGAAATGTGGTCAAGGGGGAGAGGCCACAAAAGGGCAGCAGGAGCGGGGGACCCAGTTGCTGCAGAATGCCACCGAGCCACCCTGGTTCGCCCAGTATCACTTCCTTTGGAGCTGGAGCTGCCAGGCCATGGGACAGCATGGAAAAACCTGGGGGTGGTGCTCCTTCACAGGCAAATATCTAGAAACGACAAATATAATAAATATGTAGAACGTATATTAAAACAATTCAAATTAGAGGATATCCAGGCAGGGAACAAGTCTGTGATAGGAGTGCCTCCATGCTTCTGGGCAAAAATCCTCAGCGTTACAGCCATTTTCTCCTAGTATTTAACAAGCCCATCATCCTGGAAAGCACCTTTTGGCCAAGGCACAAGTTAGAAAGCACTTGCTTAGAATCTCTCTTAGTACAGGTGCAGCTTATCGGGGTAAATTGTTTATGTCTGTATTACATTCATCAGCCTCATAAACAAACCAAGCTATCTTGCTGCTGTTTGGTGTGTGTTTGCCAAAGCAACAGTGTCTGCCATTAGGATTTTACTAGTTTAGATAAGCAATACACACCTGTTTACCAAACACAACCACCTAAGCCCTTCTTGATAAGCATGGCCATGCTAGCAAAAGCTCCTCTTTGTGTAGGGTAGCATTACTTTATTTCCTTTCAGACACCACCTGCATCTTTGTGTGATATGCATCCATGGCCAGAGGACGGTGAAGAAATATCCTTTCTTTATATATATCCTTTACAGAAATATCCTGAAGTGGATGAAGTTTCACTCACATCTAGTGGTAGGAAATTTATTCCATTGCTTATTGCTTAGCATCACAAGCACATTCAAATAGCACAGCCAGCGCTAAGCGGAGCACACGTGGAAATCAGTTATTTTGTTCTTTCTGCCATGGCTTCAGCTCGCTCTGCAATTCCAAGCTGGAGCTGAGTAACAATTTACCATGAATGTGACAGTTGAGCTTCTGCTGTTTATAAATTTTCCATGAGTGAAAATAAAGTTCTGCTGACTTAAACTTCTTCAACTTTATTAAAAGACGGCATTTTAGAATTTCTTGGCTGTCTCCCAGTTTCCTGACTTGAATTCCCAGGCAGATTTCATGTTCTCAGCTGCTGCCCACAATTTTGAGTGAAAGGGAAAAAAAGAAACTTTTTCATTCTTGGTGACTTGAAGGATCTTTCTTCTTCTGAATTGTCTAAGGCCTCTTTCACTGTCCTCTCTTTTCTCATGAACAAGGCTTCTTCTACCACATTTTGGGATATGTTATTCTTTACTGCCACCAGGGTATCTTCTATTAGTTTGCTGCTTTCTATCAAAGTTAGCTGTTCCTCTTTTGACACCAATGTCCTTTTAGTGGGTGATTTCTGATCCAGTCAGCATGCTGCTTTGAAATTTTTGGCAACTAAGATGTGAATTAACCATTCCAAGTAGGAGTCTCAGGGTTCCAGAAAATTTCAAAGCCACACACCAATAATGGAGCCTTTCATGAAATTTGCTTGCATTTGTTCTCCTGGAACCCACAGAGTTCAGGTGAGTTCAAGCCAAAACCATATCCCTCCACACAGCATCATCAGTGGTATTAGTGATTTTTTCCTCTGTCTGCAGATGTGGGAGTGTCAAGGAATGATTTACCGTGGGCTTCAGGAGCTTTTAAGCTACCTCCAATTAGTACTAGCCACTATGGTTCACATTCAGATGTCCATGTAGCAACCCCTCTGAAATTTAATCACTGTTGCATTTACCCATAGAGTATCCTAATTTGAAGGTTAATGAATATTTCTTGTTTCTATCACGTTAATGAATTTTTCTTGTTTCTATCACGTTTCAACAAGACCCTCCAAGTCTGAGGAATCATTGGGACCTTTGATTTCCAGTTCAGTAATCTGACCTGAATTCTTCTGTTGTGTTTCCTGGAAAAAACATACTTTCTGTAATACTTTGGCAGATGTTGCGCTCAGACCTCCTGGAGTGATTTCTATGACCTTGATCATGCTTCTTCAGTCAATCTTAGTGGAATATAAAGTTTCATATTCATATCTCAGCATATTCACAGCAGACCAAAACAGAGACGCTTGCTTGGAGACTAAAGAACAGCACATTGTAATCATGAACTGTGAACTCTCCAAAGCTGACTTCAGGAGGCAAGGAGATATATTTGAAAAACGTGCTAATTCAAACAAATATGGTTTATTGGAGGGGCTCAGTGGGCCTGTTACTGCCGTTGCATGCAGCATGCACACTCTGGGTCATGCAATATAGACACACCTTGGCAGACTCGTTCTCCCCTGCACAGCCAGGAGCTGTTGCTGGCTCTGAAGTCCACCCTGAGTCTCTGAGCATGGCCCCTGAAGTATGGGCTGAAGGTCTGCAGCTTCCACACTGCTGGAAATGTTTTGCAGCCTTTGGCCGTGAAAGGTGTTTTACAAGGGGTGAACACATTGCCAGGCTATTCACTCTACTGAATTTTAAGCACCTGATTTAGTTGTCTCCTAGGCTTTTCTTTTTACCAACAGGGAGGATCAGGTTGGGCATGATTCAAAGTTTCTGTTAGGTTTCTGCTTAGAAACACACTCAGAATTGCAGAATAGTTTGGGTTGGAAAGGACCGTAAAGATCATATAATTCAACTCCCCTGCCATGGGCAGGGACACCTCCCACCAGACCAGGTTGCCCAAAGCCCCATCCAGCCTGGCCTTGAGCACCTCCAGGGATGGGGCATCCACAGCTGCTCTGGGCAACCTGTGCCAGTGCCTCACCACCCTCTGAGTGAAGAATTTCTTTCTAATGTCTAATCTAAATCTAAACCTACCCTCTTTTAGCTTAAAGCCATTACCCCTTGTCCTATCACTCCACTCCCTGACAAAGAGTCCCTCCCCAGCTTTCCTGCAGGCCCCCTTTAAGTACAGGAAGGCTGCTCTAAGGTCTTCCTGGAGCCTTCTCTTCTTCAGGCTGAACAACCCCAACTCCCTCAGCCTGTCCTCATAGGAGAGGTGCTCCAGCCCTCTGATCATCCTCATGGCTCTCCTCTGGACTTGTTTTAATAGGTCAATGTCCTTATCTGTAGGAACTAACTCTCTCTTCACTGACTAGGGCTCAGGCAAATGCAGGACTTATCTTGGTTAGGTGGTTTGTACATATCCTCTGACTACCATACAACCAAATGTCACAAGATAAATTTCTACTGGACACTTTCAAATTCAGTTGGAATTTTGCTAGAGAGAGGCTTCAAGACATTGTCCTCAAGATAACCAGATGAGACAGTTGATACCCACAGAGATGTAGTTAGATAGAACAGATAATTCCTCCATGTATTGCAGACAAGCAATTAATATTACATTCACAAGTGAAAAAATGTGTTACAAGCACCACACAGTCTCTTTTCGTATAGTCTTGTAATTATGGTTTTCATCCTGGAACTGATTTTTTGCTGTGTCTTCATTTGAAAGATTTGAAAGTGCTTTACCACTATTTGTTGATTCACAGGATTTCTGTTTGTTTGTTTGTTTGTTTTTTAATTAAGGAAGAAGCAAAATGTCAACTGAAGAAAAAACTTTGTATTTCCTACATTAAAAAAACAAAACAAAACAAAACAAAACAAACAAAAAAAAACCAGTAGCATTAGAAAATCATAAGGTATCCTGGACGGTCAGATGCACCTCACAAGCTTTGATAAAATCGGTCAGATCTGTGTATACATTACACTGCTGCTTTTGGTTAAAGTATTCCATTGTATTAGAATCTGTTACATGCTGTTGCCATGTAAATTATTTGGCTGGCACTACTGACAGTTTGTCTAACTGGATTGCAAGTTGTTTATTAATGCAGTGTTGGAAAATCACGTGAAACTGACTTCTTCTGAGACCAAGTCAATATTTATCTACATTTAGAAGATACAGCTGCCACGGTGATGGAAGAGCTACGTGGAGGCCAGTCATGCCTAATTCCCAGGTCTCCCTTGCAGGCACAGTGTGCTCAGGCCTCTGTGGCAGGTATGTTCCCCGTACCCCCGGTAGGCTCGCTAGTGCCTTGGTAGAGCCAAGTAGATGGTCACTGACCCTGCGGGGACCTGGTTATAAGACAGAGCAGAGTGACCCAGCCTCCCCCCTCCCCAAGGACGGCAGTGCTCCTAGTGTGTGTAATACCCTAAGTTCCCTTTTTTCTCCTAAACAGACAGGACAGGTTTTTGTGCATGGTGAACCCAGGCAAGGAGAAAGGTATTCCTGCCCCTCACATCTAGTTGCCTGTCTTAGCCACATTAAAGCATGTGTCCCAAGTCTTGTTTTTTTGGAGTAATTTCACACCAAGACATGACTTTGTCAGTCTCATCTGTCCTTTTTAGGGGTCTCTCTTCCTCCCTCTACTGACTTTAAAAGCAGATAAGTTAAGAACATATAAATGAATAAGTCAGGGCTCTGCCTCTTACGCCTTGCATTGAACTCCAAATTGGCAATGGTCAACGTGAAATAAAGGCATATGCCAGACACTAACACAAACATTGGCCTCTTCGGGAGTACAGACTTTACACTGCCCTCCTCTGCCTGTTTGTCAGTCAACAGAGAAGAAAAAAACAGAGTTGGAAAAAAAGAGTTGGAAAATATCCAAGGCCTCAAAGAGACCCAGGCTCACATGCACAGCCAAGGAAGACCAGCACCATGGCTCATGGTGCCAACCACAGTGGCTCTGTGAACCAGCCCTGTGCCATCTCTGAGGGCCAGCTTGCACTTCACATCATCCATTTTAACAAAAAAGCATACTTTGCCCCAGAGATCTTACACTGATAGTTTTCTCTGGGATGCAAATTTATATCAACTGGATGCTTCTCAAAACAATAGGAACATTTGAAGGAAGAATAAAATTCATTATTTGCTGGTTGTGGCTTGTTTGTGTGCAACAGGAGTAGAGACAAATGCCTCAGCATGTTGGATTTAAACACTTGATTGGCAAGTTGTTATGTCTGCCCCAAAGTAAAGACAGAGCTGTGAGTGTGTGGCCTTCAGGGAGCTGGCTGAGCCTGATGGAGAGCGAGGAGACCTTGCCTCATTATCTTCTGAGTTCTTAATCTCTTCCCTTTCCTGGGAACAACTGCATGGTGTTTATACAGCTGCTGGAACCAGGAGATGTAGGACACATGGGCCACTGAAATGTGGCTTAGATGTCAAAGTAGCCCCAGTGGCACTCTTCTAAGCACAGCAGCACACTTGGCAGACATATGTGAATCCTGCACTGCTGCCATCACCCAGAGAGGTTGTTACTGGAAAACCTGGACATTGAAGCAGGGAGCTAAAATGAAGTTCACCCTGGAAGTGGAGAAAGGAGATGCTCATGGCCCTTGGGCCATGGGTCTTTGGCACATGAGGTCTGAAATAGCCACCTGAGACTATTTCCACAAGCTTTTGTAGTGTAGCAAATGAAAATGCCAGTATTCAAGATGCCTTCTCTGACTTTCTGATGTTAAGCCATGCTGTAGATTTAGGGTGAGTAGGGACTGGTGAGAGCAACCCAACAGAGAGACTTCTCTCTGGTAGATGCTGCAAGATCCTTGCGTGCAGAAACATCAGTTTAGTCTCTGACTTCAGAACAGACACTGCACATTTTCGTTTTCAATAAATCCAACTATGGAGCACTCGTTTTTATCTGTGGACCCACCTGTCAGAATAAAACAATAGTTAAAATTAAACCTTTTTTTTTTTTAATATATATATGTATATACTATAATTGGAGCTAGAATTTATCCATTTAAGATGAAATTCAAAAGATCCCCCCGCACCCCCCCCCACCCGCTTAAGGAATATGAGAGCATTTGCTTGTTTAAAACAACTAAGGGATCAAAGATGAAATCTGACAACTACCACAGTAATCATCCAAGTTTCAGGCTATCCACCTGCTGAAATGTCCCCAGATAGATGTGTATATACTGAAAGTAAAGGAAGAGAGAAAAGAGAGAAGACACAGATGAGCAGATAAAAGAAAGACCTGAAGGTGTGAAACTGGATGAACACCACAGGCAGGACTGAGAAAACCATATGCTGAATAAAGTTTTACACCATGAGTAATCCTGTAGATACTGGCAGGCCCATTGACTGAACAAAAGATTTGTAACAGTGTGAATAAGGAAACCAGTCTGGCCAATACTCAAATGAGAATGAAAAGTTCTTATCAGCAAAAGAGATTAAAGGTTTTTTTTTAAAGGCAACATTAGAGTACTTTTAACATTTAATTGTACCAAAACAAAACTATCATGAGCATTAATATTGTCAGTGTTTTCACTGTTAAGGAAGAAAGCTTCACAGCTTTCCAAAACCTGATGCAGAAACCACTGTTCTTGTCAAGTAAGATTTTCTTATAATACATCATTTGTTTTTTTCAGAAGGAAGAAGACAATGGTCTGTATACAAAATAACCTCCACATTATTATGTTCTTGATCAGGAAAAGGAAAGGGTAATTTTAGACATCTTTGTATTTGGCAGTTTTGCAGGATCTAAAGTAGTCTATGAATTAGCATGTTTGAGCAGATCTATATCTGATATGTAATTACACTTCCCAAGGACAAACCCACCCAAATCAAAGCATGGATCATCAAAAGTCATGCAGCAGCTAAGTTTCCCTTGAAATTAAAAACATAGCACTACCAAGAGCACCTCAACAAAGAGGAGGATGTCAAAGAATCTTGCTGTCTTTTCCAGTTTCTTTAAGTTAGGTACATGATTTAGTATACATTCCTTCCAAGTCCAGAAAACACTCCTGCAATATGTTGTTCGAAGTATCTTCTATATTTTAGCTAAGGAAGGATATACTGAGATATGTTATAACGAAATGTACATAATAATTGCATACTCCAATTACAACAGCATTATCAGAAAAATTAAGCACTCAATTTTTAACTAAAAACAGGTGGAAGTAATGATGTAGAAAAAAAGACACTCTAGATTGAAATTTTGCACTGAGATGGAGGACAAACTTTTTTAATGCTATCTATCTATGCATTCAAACTACAAAATTCTAACCTGTGATTAATCATCACATAATCCAAAACATTTTTCTTTAATCCTTGATTTAATGGAGAAAAAATAACCTGGATCACTAATACTGTAACAACTTAGATGTTGTAAATATTGTTAAACTAACATGGCGGATCTACAGTAAACTACAACATTTAAGCTATTCATGTCATTTTTTCAGGAAGAAAATAAGTTCATGTAAATCATGTGTTCACTCCCAGTCTAATGACTCCATCCTGTGAACACTTACAGACTGGTTTTCTTTCTCGTGTGATCAGTGGCAATGAGTAACAGGTCTCGGCCAGCCAAGTCAAAGTGTTTACAGAGTAAAACAGAGGGTGGAATCAAGCCTACCTCACCGATACTTTAGGCATGTCATGTCAGGGTTATTGGAGGCAAAGAAAGGGCTGATTCATTCCATCTAAATTTGCTTTATGCAAGGAGAGCACCTCAGAAAATATATCACACCACATTCAGCTTCTTCCATTTCTCTCCTGTCTTCAGAAGAGCTCATGAACTCCTCAAGGGAGAGCCAGTCCTCCCAAGATTTTATCTTCACCTAAGGGTATGAGGAACCCACAGCAATTTCTGGTTGTTTCTGGTCTTTCCAATACCAAATCTTCATGATCTTCTTCAAAAGATCTTATAAATGTGCATTAGAGTGATACTGCAGCACATTCCTTGCTGCAGGGTGGCTACCAGAGCCAGCCAATGGGCCCTGGGCTCTGCATAGGGACAGGAGACACACGTGCCCACACTCCTGGCAAATGTTCCCAACGCCAGAGCAGAGGGTGCCCCAAGGCAGCATCCAGGCCTCGTGCTGCCCAAGGGTGGCCTGCAGGCACCACCACTGCCCGAGAGGTGGCTGTTTGGAACCAGGCCTCTCTGACGCACACACACTGGCCAGTAGAAGAAGCGCTGGGAAGATCTGAAGAACATGATGATTAAACCATGACTGTCCCCAGTATAATCTTACAACTCTTAGATAGGGAGGGTCTGAGCCTGGGGGAACAATGTGGCAGGCCAAGGACGTGCTCAGAAGCTGGGGTGGGAGAGGCAGATCTATGTCAAAACTGACTGGGGTAGGAGTTGTGCAATGGTAGTTTCATGTTAAACATAAAAACACCTCAGAGCTGGATTCAGAGCACTTAACACCCTCATGTATGTCAAGACTTCTGCAACTAAAATATGACCTCTCTCTTGCCTCTGATATTCTGCTCTTCCTCCATAGGAGACCAACCCTGGTGACACCAGGGGATCAATGCACAGTGAGGGAGAGCAAAGACTATTTAACAGCTGTGCTGTGGCTCTGAGCAGGGAATTTTCTCTTTGCAGTGGTGTCACTTGACAGCACTCCCAACATTAATAAATTCCTCTTTGAAGAAGCCTTTTTAAAAGTCCATATTCAGGAAGAAAAGCTTGATATTTTTTCCTGCATTGTTTGCACTCCAAGAAGTGTTAAAATCACCAAAGAGACATTTTGACTTCTCTTGGGCTGCAACTATCAAAATTAGTTATGATATTTATTATTGCAACCATAAAGAACAAAGAATTTCAACAGCATCTAGTTAGATTATTTTCTCATTTCTCTCTTACTACAGAAACTTTGTTAAATATTACTGAATTTTTCACTTCAACCACTCTATAAATTAGCCTCATCTGAATAAGTTTCAGCCTTTCCTAAATTTATGGTTTTCACTGCATTTTTATTTGAATCACAGCTATTGTTTGTGTCAGTTGAAATGTTTTGTTTCTCTTCATTTAGTCCTTGCATTTTCAGTTGTCACTGTAAGAAATTTATGGCTGAATCAGCAAAAGTTTCTTTTCTAGGAGAATGTTAGTCTGCTAGTCTGGCATAAACTATGGGGAAAACAGCAGGAGGCATATTGCCTATCCTCTGTCTTAGTTGTAATAATTTCTTCTGTAGAGACAGGTATGCTACAATAGTGGCGTTCCTACCCAAAAAGAGTATGAGACCTTAAAAGCCGAGGGAAAAGAGAATCTGGAAAGCAAGGGAACAGCAGTGGTTTTTTGCTGTCTTCAATACTCCACCACCAGGAATGGGCAGACATGGGAAAGGAAGAGTGCAGAACTGTTGGCTTACATGACTGTGTCTTTCTCCTTCTGGGAAAAGGAGCTAATATGCAAAATGGAGCCTCCTTGGCTCATTGTTGCCAGCTCTTGTGGCTTTATGTGAGACCAGTGATCTTAGATGTTTTTCTTGTAGCTTCAACTCCTTGGGGGATGTGTGGGTGAGACTTTCAGCTTCTACTTGTAGAGTAAAGCTACCTTTCTAGCTCTCTTGGTAGAGGAGAAAAGTGAGAAGCAAGACCCAAGTGTACCCTAAAGGTTAAAGAGCTCAGAGGCAAATAAAACATGCACAAATGTTTTCAGGAACATCATGATTCCTGTGCTGGTTGCAGGAGTTTTGAACCAGAGTGATGATTTTTAGCTTGGGTCTCACAGTGCCCCTTATTAACATACTAGTTAACCTTTGTAAAAATCTTTAATTTTATGGTATTTTTCTTCTAACCGTACCCAGCCCCCTTGCATATGATATTAGACTGAGCCATGGCACTGGTGAGACAGCACCTTGAGTACTGTCTTCGGATTTAGGCCCCTCACTACAAGAAGGATGTTGAGTTACTTGAGCGTGTGCAGAGAAGAGCAGTGAAGCTGGTGAAGGGACTAGAAAACAAGACTTAAGAGGAGCAGCTGAAGGAAATGTGGTTATTAAGTCTGGAGAAAAGGAGGATCAAGGGAGACCTCATTGCTTTCTGCAACTACCTGAAAAGAGGCTGCAGCAAGGAGGGTGTCAGTCTCTTTTCTCAGGTGACAAGTGATAGAACATGAGGCAATGGCCTCAAGTTGTGCCAGGGGATGTTTAGATTGGATATCAGGAAGAATTTCTTCATGGAGAGGGTGGTCACGCAGTAGAATGGGCTGCCCAGGGAACTGGTGGAGTCTCCGTCCCTGGAGGTATTTAAGAGATGTGTGGACATGCCACTGAAGAACATGGTTTAGTGATGGGACTCAGTAAGTCAGGTTGTTAGTTGGACTTGATTATCTTGGAGGTCTTTTCAAACCTAAATGATTCTGTGGGTCTATGGGAGACTCAGATACTGATCTCAAAAACCTGTTGTACAGATTAACCAGTTCATGTCTGTAAACTACTACAAATAAAAATTGTTATAAAAATGCCAAATATATTGGTCACCATTAAGGTATTTAAAATCTTGTCTCTTCCTGATTTGTGTTACCATAGTATTATCTATGCAAAGGTACCATGGCAACTTTAAATACTTGCAAATGCTAATTATATCCATGTTAATGTTGACCACTGGATTGTTAACTGAATCACTGATGTTTGTAAGTATTTCAACGAGATAAAAAATGCTGTACAAGAGTTGAGCACAGCAGAGAGAAAATAGCAAATCTATAAGAGTGAAAATACTAGGTGGCCTCTAATATCCTTGTTTCTGTTTAGTTCTGTGTACTCTGCATAGGAGCTACTGAACTAAGAACTAACAAACCTATCAATGTCTTTCACTAAACCATCAGAAAATAAATATCCCCTCCTACATCCCCAGAAATGTGTCCTGTGTCTTCACTTAACACTTCAAGATATATATCTAAAGAGCAGGGTTAGAGAGGAAGGCCAAGTCTTTCTGAAGAATGTTCAAGATGAATGGCAATGAAGGTTGTTCAGAAATTTTATTCATGTTGGAGAAGTGCCAGCTGCACTCATAGTTAATATTTGAAAAATTAATTGTACTTGCCAAAAGACCCTTTCAAGACAGATGCTTCAATTCCTTTTTAAAATGCAAGATCAAAATATGTATCATCAGTTACTTTATTTTGAAACATTGCAAACTCTGCCCAAGATCAAATTCATGACACAGTCACACAAGCTGAAATTGAAGAACAGGTTGTGGGGCTTTATTTATGTTGATAAGAATAGGCTGTTTATCCATCACTCACATTTAAGAAGAAAGAAAAGAAAAATGATATGAAAAAGATGATTTGTATCTTTTTTAAAGGGGGGACACAGGAAGGGGGCAGGCCTCCAACAAATATTAGGGATTCAAAAGACCCTTTACTTCCCATTAACTCCATGTAAGATCCTGCACGGCTGGGACATTATAATGCACAGTTGCAGTACATCTCACTGGAGGAAAGTGGGATCAGCAATCAGTGCTAAAAGAAGAGGGAGAGGCTAAGAAGCTGATATACCCAAGATCTGAAGTCGGTAAGGACAGTGACTCTACCTACTCCTAGGTAGGATGTGCTGCAGCAGTAGTCACAGGAAAACATTGAACTGGGTGATCCTGTTTTGTATTACTGATCCAGTTCTGTGTTGCTAAGCTTAGCATTAAGATTTATTCTATTTTGTGTTTCTCTTATGAGTGTTATTACAAAAAGCTTTGTAGGGTTTTGTAATACATGATTAGACTTCCCCCGCCCATCCAGTTAACTAAATTCTGTTTCACTTTTTAAAGATAAAGCATGATGTATAATATATGACTGGGAATCAATGGCCATATCTTCTGTACATATAGAGCTGGACATCAGCCAGATATTCCAGACAGAAGTCTGGTTCCCAGAGAGTATTTGCCTTAAGGAGTGGTATCTGAAGAAGTTTTATAGCCGCCTGGTGTCTTTGTTACCTCTCTCTTCTGTGTTTCTGCTTTGAGGTGGCTCTTATTACTTTTTGGAATGAATTTTCTCCAGCTATTTCCTGGCATCCACTTTGGATACCCGATTTTACTGTTCTTTGGACACTGAGATAAATAGTTCAATAGTCATTAAACAATGCTGTGGCCACTGTGGCACTAAAGAAATCTTGATACATGTTTCTGTAGAAACTGCCCCCCACAGAGCGCTGTTGGCACAGCTGATGGGAGTGTAAGAATGCAGATACGCAGAAAAAAAAAAAAAAATTAGTTTTGTCTCAGCTAATATAAAATACAGGGGACTGTTTGATTCATCCAACTTATGCAGCTCCTATATCTTACGATATAACTGCTATACTGAGATCAGAATGTCTCAAACCATTAGTGACAAAAGATTTGTGTAGGACAGCAAGGAGGTAAGAACAGCATCAGTATCTGAGTTACAGAAAAAGAAAAAAAAATCCAGAAAAATTAAGTTCATGTAAAATTTATGAAAAACGCATCCCTCAAAGCTGTGCTTCTCACTGTAGGAGGTAGGCCTTGTTGGTGAGATACTGCAAGGGGCAAGTGAGACAGGAGGCAAGCTGGTACTGCAGGATTCGTGAAGCCTTCGTGAAGGGCATGAAGGCTGAAATTCAGTATGAGCTAAATATTGGAGCAGGCTTATGGTTAATAGTGTATCCAGCAGAATCTGATGGGTGATGGGTGTTTAATCTAGCAGGAAAGAAAGCTATAATAAGATCCAATGCCTACAAGCTGAATGTTGACAAAATTCAGACTAGAAGTAAGACTCTGAACTTTAGCTGCCAGAGTGATTAACTGCTAGAATAATACGTGTAAGGATGAGTAAATTCCTGCAGACAAAGACCATCTATTTTCCTAAATGACAGAGCTTCAAACAGGAGTTCTGAGCACAGTGCAGAAATTAGTGAGTACATTTTTCTGGTAAGTGTCACGTGTCATGGAAAAGGTCATACCAACCCATCAGCACCACACCTTCAGCTCTTCAAGTCCTTCTCATTTGCTCTGTAATTGGGTGTACTCCAGAGATCTGCATGGCTGCCATAAGGCTGCAGGCATACTTTGGTGTTTTCAGACCACACATCAATGCCTTTTCACAGTACATCTTCCAAAGGTGCAAGAGATGACCCAGTTTCACTGGTCTGCCCCTGAGCTCAGCAAGTCATCCTCCTGTTGCATACAGAGAGTATCCTCGGTGACTCGTGGTATTTTGCATCGTGTCTTTCTGAAACTACAGGCTACCTGAAATTTCATCAAGTTTCACTTTTTGTATATGGATTCGGTAAATTCCAAGATTCAAAATGAATCAATTAGAAATTTGGGATGAACTGTGAGTTTACTGGCCAGTATCATGTAAATAAATAAATATATATATATATATATATAGGGCTTACAATGAAAGCAGAGAGAAATTGTCAGCAATTATATACAAACTTACATTATTTAGTGCAGAACTCCATCCTTACCCAAATTTTTGATTTTCAGCCTGTGCGTAGCATCACCTTCAAATAATAAATGAGCAGGGCTCCCAGAGACCTCAGAGCTTATTTTTATATATATTTGTATCTGTATCTAATCCATTTTTCTATGACAACTTTGCGGCAGATTCCTGTAGTTTGTGCTAGGAATTTTAAACTCACCAAAAGGCTTGTATTGGCTGGAGTCAGACAAAAGATGACAAAGCTCTGTTATTGGGAAGTGATAACGCTCAAGAGATTCCATTATGTATCTGTCACTCCCACTAAGCTGAAGTGTCAGATTCTTGCATATATGGATTAACTTTTAGTCAGCATAGATAAAAGACTGTTGGTGTTGTTACTTTCGCTAAATCCTCACACACCGGGGATTTTTTGCAATTTTCTGTGGCTAAGCAGTACATGGTCGGAGGGGGAGGAATGCTGATGTGGGTGAAAAAAGCACAGCAGTTACCTTTCTTAGTCAGAAAGCAAAACACTTCTGCAGCTACATCAGCGGCCGTTGCAAGGACACTGTGCCAAGTGTCGCTTATCCCCCACTGCTGAAAACCCACTACCCTCAGAGCTCCTGGAAAAAACACATTTCATGAAAGCCTCTGCTAACAAACTGCAACTATGCTCAATTTTGTCCAGTGGTGATGATAAAGAGCTTCCCCCTTTAAAAAGAAAGCATAGTAGTTTGGGGAATGGGGTATTGGGGGAGCTGGGGAGCCTTAGGGATCCTGAGCTGAGGCACCATCACCAGTGGTAATACCGAGAGGCAGGTCCCACTGGACACAGCTGCTGCTAGCCGCAGACCAGCCCAAGGGTGGGCATCCCTGTCCCATCCCACCATGTGCCTGGTGGTGGGTCAGGGGCCTGTGGGGTGGGCAATGCCAGCTCTCTCCTGCCCTGTGGGCTGCCCCTCCCTGGGGGGGCCAATGCCCTGCGGCTTATCAGGACATCATGTCATTCCAAAAGCTCTCCAAAAAATAGTGGTAAGGTGCAGGATTTTAACGGAGGGAAAAAAAAAAAATCATTGTCTGTTCCAGTGCAAGAGCTATAGGGTGTCAACCAAAACTAAAGGACCAGGTGAAACTAGGCGGTAAATTCAAACTGGACAAAAGGTGATAGTTCACATTCACTCACAACCACAGGCTGTTGCAGATGCTAACAATGTGCAGAAGTTCACAAAGAAATTGGATGAATTCATGGGTGAAAAATCCATCTCACACTGATAAATATAAAGAAACTACTGCTGGCTCAGGAAGCACCTGCACCACAAATCACTGAAGCTGCAAGCCTGTTCCAAGGTAGTTTCACTGCATGCTTGTCCTGGTTTTATGCTTTTACTTAAGTATCTTCAATTTGATACACTTGGATGCAGGCTCCTGGACCTTTGATTTGATCCAGTTTATGGTTCTTGTAGTCCAGTAATCTTCAGAGAATCTTGGCCAAAGCTATGATGTTTGTGTACAATTTGTGATGCAAATAAGCAAGTGTGAATTACTGCAATAAATACATGACTGAAGACAAGGACATGCTTTATTTATTCTTATTCTTATTCTTATTCTTATTCTTATTCTTATTCTTATTCTTATTCTTATTCTTATTCTTATTCTTATTCTTATTCTTATTCTTATTCTTATTCTTATTCTTATTCTTATTCTTATTCTTATTCTTATTCTTATTCTTATTCTTATTCTTATTCTTATTCTTATTCTTATTCTTATTCTTATTCTTATTCTTATTCTTATTCTTATTCTTTTCTTATTCTTACTCTTATTAATCATATGGTAAAAGTAACCGAAATTGACCTATACAAGTTGTCTCCCACTTTTCATTTGGCTACACTCAATTTATTTTATCATATTTTCCACATGCTTAGCTTTCTTCTTGATGTACCATACTATGAAGCAGCTCTGTGAAATCACTGGTGGAACAGAGCCAGGGGGTGGGAGGTTGAGGTCAAATGTTGTCAGCTTGATTCCTATTCCTTTGGGAGGGAGAGAGACTTAGGTAAGAGAGTTTTCCTACCAGGGCAGAAGCCATACTCTGACAGTCACCTTCAAGGCCAGAGACTGCTCCCTGCCAGTCTGATCTGCAGTTTAGATGCAGCCCGGAAATCTATATGTGATTCCTGTTTGCAAAACAGAAAATAGGCTGAGAACCCGTTGAAGGAAGAAAAGAGTCTTTCCTTTAATGTTGCTGGGTTTTGGACCTGCAGGTTTAGGCCTGCTGTGCATAAAATAAGTTGGCATTCAGAGCTACACAAGTCCTAAAGGAAAATGGAGATCTATTGATTCCGTGAGAAGCAAAGGTACTTGCCTGAAGGATATAGTGACACTGGGCATTTTAGCAAATTATTTGTGGGCTACTGCCTAAGAGATGCCAAAAAATCGATGAAGTTTAAGGGAAGCAACATTTAGGATAGAAAATTTTGGGGTTTAAAATGATTACTTATTTCTGGATCTCTTTTCCTTATCAGGGGAATGCAGCACTGGAGTTGAAAATGGAGCAGTTTACAACACTCAGAGGCAACAAATTCTCTATTTGCTGTTCCCTAATGCTCAAAAGCAACAGCCCTACAAGCTGCAGCTGACACTAATGGATTTCATACACCAGTACCATACGAAAGTCTTACAGCCATTGCGATTTGTCTATTGTATCATGTTACGACAGCATTACCGTACCGGTATTCCAGTACAATATTAACGTGGTGCAGATGTATTAGGTTCTTACATCCCTATTTCTACTGAAGTGCATTAGTGGAAGAGACATGTGGGTACAGTTGTACTCGGGTCTTCAAAGAATCCCTGAATGATCCAAATGCATTCAATTCCCAGAAACATTCCGCTTGTAAGCTATTGACTGAAAAATGTCTAGACCATCAAAAAACTCTTTTTTTGAAGTTTGGTGCTAGTATAATATGCCTATATTTTATATAGGCACGTAGAACATCATGTAACAGGTAACAAATTTTAGGATGACGAAGACCTAAATAACAGTAAGTTGCAAATAGCATTGCACCAAATAGCTTAACTCTATAGCCTTCAAAAATTTTCCTCAGGCACAATGAAAGCATAGGAAAATATTGTGTGGTGCTCTTTTCCCTCTTTCTTTCAGTGTATTTGCTTCTCACTATTTAAGGTAGGTTTGCTGATATGGGGATAGAGCATATCACCAGTTCAAGAGAGGAGGGAAGGCCTTATTTTCAGTATAGCTGTGGGTAAGAACTATCTACTTCAGAGGGTACTATGGAGCTTAATTAATGTTTACCGTGCCTCAGGAGTCTTACCCACATAAAAGGTATAATAAGAACTATACCTAATTAACTTCCTACTAAAAAGCAAAGTTTCATGAAGTTTTAAAGCAAAACAGTGGGTGAATTTGTAAACTCTATTTATTTGAATCCCTGGAGTAGGAAAAGTTAGTGGGGAAAGTGGTAAAAGTCTTCAATTAATTTTCCTCCACCTGTGGGATTTAATTAAGATGTTAGCAAAAACCTGCAAGTTTCCTGTGGGTATTTCTTATTTAATTTTTAGTTTCATTGAGACAGATCTTGCAGCTTAGAACATATTTTTGTAAGCCATAAAGAGACTAATTCAAAAATAGATGTTAGTTTATTAAAATTGAACTGAATATGGATCAAATTATCTAGACAAAATTTGACAGTCATACGCAGCACTTTATATCCATTTACATTCTGATGTTTCCTTGCTTCGAATTTCTTTAAAAAGGATTGCTTAGGAGCTCATAATATGTCTCACTGGCATAATTCAGCCCCACATAGAGATACCTGAGGTACCCGTGAAAGAGCTAACTCGAGCTCTGGAAGCTGCATAGCTCTACTAGTTCAGAATCATATCTGAGTTAATTAGTCCTGGGGAGAAGAGAAATACATTAGCTTCAGTGGAGCGCATTGTAACATAGTGATACCCAAGCTACCTTCATTAGACATATCCTCAGGGGATATACTTCCAGTTGAAAAGTAGGAAACTATTAAAAAGACCCACAGCACTGCATGCATTGCACCACACCAAAGAGGAGGGCTCGCCTTTGCCCTCAGGGTGCATCCACACACATAGGTAGGAGGAAGACCACTTCCATGTGTAGAACTATAGCCCGTTACCAGACATACTCAAAACCTTACATTAATGTATCACTAATCCAGGCTTTGTCTGGACCTATCAAATAAACCACTGTGGAGAAAATTGAGAGCTGCCGGAGTCCCATTTCCTTGAGGACTGGTCACCATGTGGCATGTGGGGGCAAAAGGCTGTAGTGCAGAAGGCATGATGAGCTCCAGCCATGTGAGGACACAGCAATGGAACAAAGGCTGAGTGAAAACAAAAAGAGAGAAGTTAGAGAAATTTCATCCTTGTCCTGGAGAGTGAGGGGGAGCTTTAGAAGCTAAAGGACATGTCTCAGAACCCTATCAGAGCACACAGAGGACTATGTGTAAGTCTGAATATGACTCCTGCCTCTGGACAGTTCTTCTTCCCTCCCATCACTTGCCCAGCTTTCTAGCTTCTCTGTGCCTCTTCACTCAGTGTTTAGCGCCTGTCACCTTGCTGAGACTGAAGAGATCTTCTGCCTTCGAGGAAAACGCCGGTGGCGTCTGGCATGGCTTGCACTCCACACAGTGAGAGGAGCCTGGTGAATGGGATTTGAAGCCTTGCTGTGATAAGCACTCAAGCTCCCTGCCAGAACCCCGCTTAATTTAGACAATTGAATACACCTACAGCAGTTAGTGCTTAAGGCTAAGATTTTCAAAAAAAGGTTTAAAGGAATTAAACACCCAACTGCCATATACTTTCTCAGTCTAAGTGCTTTTCTGGATCGGGGCCAAAGTGCTAATCAACTTGTAGTCCTGAGCTCGTAATGAGGAACTGAAATCCCAACTGCTCCAGTGTCCTACTTCCCTTATTTGACTTTGGCCAAGAGTGTACAATAGCATCTCTGGGTTTGGAATACTAATGCTTCGCAAGTGTTACTTCACATCTTTTTGGACAAGGTTTTTGTCTGATGTGCAGCACAGCCTGCAAAAATATATCCTCTAACATGTAGAATTCCAAAAAAATGTGGTAATATCTGTCTAACAAGACATCTGTCTAACATTAAGTCTGAAGAATTGGAACCATTCGTTTGATGAGCCATGTAACAAAGACAAAAATTCATTCTTAGCATATCAATGGGGAGCTTCATTTTTAATGAAATGTGAGATTTTAACCAAAAAATATGTCCACCAGCACATATAAGCCTCCAGGCAGCTTATAAAATGTTTATAAAAATAAAGCATAGACTCATTAGAAGACTTTGGGGGTAAAATGCAAATAACCTAAGATTTATATGCTGTTTAGCAATATACAGGTGCTCTCAATGAAAAGAACCAACAGAAAACTAGAGGGCATTTATGCAGACTATGTATTTCCTGCTGCACAATGGGTTGTTTGTCCTCATATTTAATTCACAAATAATTCGAGGCCACAAATAATTTGATTTTGCTAGAGAAATCACTAGGGCAATGCAAAGCAGTCTATCAGAGGTACTAGACACAGATTTCTAGAGGGCCTCCTCCACAGGTGAGCAAGCAACCAATAAATGTATGTAAGGACCCTCCACACCTATGTGGCAGAACTGAACTCTATGAAATCATGCCATCTTGGATGGGATTCAATGAAATAGACGGTCTGGGCAAAAATGTACTGAGAAAAATAAGTAAAACAAACACATAGTGTGTCAGAAGAGAAGATGCCAGTGCTGCAGTGTGTTGTCAAACTTGACAGAGTTTTTGCAGAGGTCAGAGCAAGCTGGCTGTGGATAACGGTACATCTGAGGGAGATGGAGCATCCCATAATTCATCTAGGTTGCTGGTAGATATGAGTATGACAGATGGGAACAGATGAAATTTGCCCACAAAATGGTATTATTGACAGGTGGAAGTGTCACTATTTTCTTCTTCAGAAAACACTTAAAAAGCCCACCCACAACCTATTCAGTTTTAGTCACAAAGCTTAAAGGAAATAATTGGTGCTGTTTTACCATAATCACTGCATTACGCAAGTCACTTGAAGCTCTTTAGTTCAATGTAAAATTTCAAAACCAAATTCTCCTTTGAAGATTCACTGAGATTTTTTCTTCTTTCCTGTTAGTGTCAAATTTAGTATAATCTTTCTTGCTTCTCTCAGCTGGCTCAAAGCATAACTCTATTCAGCTGACCAGCTGTCACATAGCAATAGTTTCCATTGGAGACCTTACTAATTTGTCATTAGTTCTTTTGTTTATTCTATTAGCAAAATAAACGTAACTTGAACAGTAAAGATTAATTTTTATTAGTGGCTCAGAAAAAAAAAAAAGAAATCTTTATTTCAGACAATAATGAACCCAGGGCTATTTGATTCTCAGTTGTTCAGTACATATTTAAATGCCTTACTTATGTGTCCCATTATAACTGGGAAACTAAAATGTGTCTGTTAGAAACCAAATAATGCTTATTTATGACTCACCTCTAGTTTTTTTTTTTGCTTCCATTGTTCTCATTTTATTTAGTACAATTAAAATACAAAGGACAATGACTATCCGTAGCTTTCGGCACATTACCAATTATTTAAAATACAAGGCCAACACAACAGAGCTCACGCAAAATAAAATTAAATTAACTTAGCCAGCTAGTAATTCAAAGCAGTAAAATGTATCCTGTCCCATTCATTCCCTCAATTCTTCCCCCAAAGCCTTAGGAAATAGACAGTCTTTGTAATATGCTTTAAAGGTCAAAAGATTGTGTTTGAAACTTTTCCTCTCTTTTAAACGGAGGGGACTTGCACTTGCATCCCTCTGGTGGCACTAAGACTGGTAATGTCAGCAAAATCTGAAAGAAACAATAAGGCAGAACTCAACGACACCAGACAAGAAAATCCAGACAAGAAGTCAAACAGTGGCCAAAAAACACAGGACACACATCTTACACGCTTGCAGAAAAATACCATTACAGAAGCCCAGCCAGTTGATTGCTGGCTCAGCACAGCCGTGCACAAAAATAATGGAGACTGAGTAAGGCTCATTTAGTGGAAAATAAAATCATACAATGAGTAGGGGTACAGTCCTGTCAGTTGTCTTTTTTTTTTTTTTTTTGGTTGGTTGGTTGTGTTGTGTTTTGTGGTTTTTTTTTGCATTTTGGCCAGTGAAAAATAAAATAAAACACAGCCTCCCAAATTATCCATTAAAGAATTCAGAACTAAAACAAAACTGTTTGGTTTTCATTTTGAACCCTGTCAACTAAAAAAAAATAAAATGTCATAAGGCTTCATTGTATGAAGCTGTTTCACATCAACTACAAAGCATTTCCACTTTGTTTTAGCAGCCTTTATGAAGAGGAAAGCGGTGGGCAAGACCAGGGGAGCTGTGAAGAAAGAGACAAGACTGCAGCCTCGCTCCAGTCGCGGTGCTGTCCCGGCGCAGGCACATGAGACTTGGCATACCAGTAGGGCACCTGGCTCCCAAACTACAGGATGTTCAGGGATGAGAATGCTTGTGCTGGTCCTGATGTCACCACTTCATTTTGCATGAAACAACTTAAAACACAACAGAGCAAGGCCAGGACTCCTAATGCCTTGCCTCTTCGGTGAACACCCAAAAGTCACAGGCTGTGGAGCCATCCTCTCTTGACCAGTTGTTTGTGAAATGAGCCTGTAGCAAGAGCAGAGATTTTCCGTGAACTCCTTCCTCACTGTTCCCAGTGATTTTGTTTGCATACATATCCCAAACCCCCTTTCTCTGGGGACATGTTGTTGGACTAGATTTTATGCTAGTCACTTTGAAGCAACCCATGTGCTACAGGCAGTACACACTGCAGAAATCCCTGGCCAAATGCATGGTGGTGGAGTCAATTTCCAGGCTGGCAGGACTGATGTGTTCAAATCTCCTCAGGCAGAAGCTGTAGCTGAAGTGGAGTCTTGCACAGAGTAGATGAACTTTCAGATGACTAGGTGACTGGGGAGGCTATCATCTCCACACACTCACACCTAGCCCTCAGGAAATACATTTTTACGCATCTACCCCTGAGGAGAGAAAAACCCAAACAGCTTAAACAACTCTGCAGATGTGTACTGAATTCAAGGATATTTTCAGGCCAACTAAAATTGTGTTTTTCAGTGAATAATCTATTTGTTGGAAATAAATGGCCTAACCCTAATGGAGAGCCAGCTCTTTTCCTGCTGCTGGAGTAAACAATTCCACTTTTTCCCTGGGGCAGGAATCACACCCACATGCTTCCAGGCTTCCTTCCTGAATTACCTCCTCAGACAGTGTCCATCTCTGATGAGAGGGGCCACACCTGAGAGTGGTATCTGTAAATATGCCAAGGAACACCCACTCCCCTTTTCACAGAGTGTCTCTTGTTGCACTCTGATCCCTAACAAGTGACCTGCCATGGTCTGTGCCAGCCTCAACCTACAGCCAGGGCTGCTAATAATGCTTTTCTACCAAATTCACACGACTGAAAGAAACCATGATCTCCTGGAAGCGTCTTTCAGGAGAAACACAAATCAGCTATCTTGACCACTTCTGCATGTTTATTTTTTAAGAGTGAAGATAGCAGCTTCAGGGGCCCAACCACACTCTAATTGCATTCTGCTTGTCTAAACCCTGCTGAAAGTTTCCTTCCTAAGTATCCTATTTCTTCAGGTTTTTTTTTTTTAGTTTTTTTTTTGCCTCACAGAATGTGCAGCTACTACATTGTAAATAGGGATTCAGAGAATGAATAAATGTACATGTCCTTTCCTATCCCCAAAGATATAGCAAGAACATTGTCTTGCTTGTGATACTGTGAAATCTTCAGGGAAAGCAAATAAAAGGAAAGAAACAGAGTGAGTCCTGTGGACACACTTTTCAGAAAATCTCCCTATTTGTGCTACCGAGATGTGAGATTAGCAACACGTATTCTCCTTGATAACAGCTGAGAAGCAGTGGAGAAGACAGAGACCAGACTGTCCTCGCAGGGCCATGCGTGTAACTCACAGCAAACCTCAGAGGAGTTGTACTGATAACGTCAGAGTCTCATCGTGTCATAGCAAGTCAGCCCTAACCCATCATTCAGGACAGGTAGAGAGATTTGTGCTGCACATCACTCAGCATATGGGTTTTCAGTGGGGAGAGAAAGAGTTTAGCTCTTCTCTGAAGTCAGTTTACATTCATTGCTCTTTTAATTAAAGCAGGGTGCCATTTTCTCAGACTGAAGTGGATTAGAAATACAATGGCTTCAGTGAAAGCTGAGAATAACTTCTCTGTGATGCATTAGGAGGATGACAGAAGAATGAAAGGTTTAGTAGGCCTGCTTCTTAGAATTTGTTTACACATCCAAGAATAAAATGTTAAAACAGATTTAAAAGTCTATTGCCCGATATAAAATTATGTTCCCCAAAGCTTTTTTACCACAATGTCAGTTAACCAAATAATGTATGACTTCCCAGCCTTGGATGTAGAAAAGAAATGAAAAATCTGTAAGTTCTCAAAATGGACATTTACCGTAAGGCTGTGACTACAGCTTTGGAAGGGAGTTTATTATTATTATTATTATTTTATTACAACAAAGAACAGCATTGAAATAGTGTTCCTTTCCCATAGAAACTAGCACTGTCTGGGCTTCACACTCAGTTTAATAATATCTGTAGCAGCATCTACAGCAAAGTATAGCCAAAGTTAAGACAACTTGTTGTAAAAGAAAAGTCAATTAAATGTTTAATTTGGCACTTGTAACTAAATTAAATGCCATGGCTATGCTTCAATGAAATATAGACAGGAATTGGCTCAGAATACCTACAGTTAAACAGCCACCTTTGCCAGGTTTAGTGACTCAGTATTACTTGTTTCCTGGCTAAGATTAACTTCTGATTTTATGGATTTTTTGTTGTTGTTGTTTTGTTTTTCCACTGTAATCAGCACAGATAAACAATTTCAAGGAAATAATCATTTAGACCCTCCTTGGACAAAATGACCACATAAGAAAACATGCATTTTTCTACAGGGAGGACTGAGTCCCTGCTAACATAGCTGTGGTGTAAGGAATAACATTTAAAATAATGGATAACTATATTCAGAAAAATATGTGGGAAATTAAGGACATCCAGAGGTTTAATATTTTCTTTCTATACTTCAACTTCATCTCCTACTCCTCTGTGAAGGATGTGGGCAGCACTAGGGAGCTGCAAAAAGATTAATTCTAATCACTCCTCTCTTGTACAAGCTTAGATGTGTTTCTACACCAGCGTTTTCTGATGGTCAGGAAACAGATTCTTCAGGACAGCTTCCTTTTGCCGACCAGCAGGAAATAATAGAATATTTTTATTGCTGCTGTGTTAAAATTTGACTGAGGGGTTCTAAGAATGCAGCCAGATCAGAACAATTTCTTTCACCCTTCTTTCCAATGGTTTTATTTCTAACTTTACTGTGATGTGACTAGAAAGTCATTTTAATAACCTGTTAAAAGATCACTAAGGCTACAACTACAGACAGTTTCGTGCTGAATACAGATTTTCTGACAGTCAAAGTCAGAATAGCTGCCTGGAAAAATTTTCCACCATATCATTCCTAAGAGGTTCAAGTCCTGCCCATTAGTGCCTTCACTTGGAGGGAGCCTGGCTGACCTTAGCCCAGGATGTGCCCAGAAAGAAAGGTGTGTTTCTAACAAGAAGATATCTGGTTAGTTATCACTTTAAAATATTAAAATATCTCAGTCTCTCAGGTTTACAGCAGACATTGAACTGCTATTCCCACAGTGAAGGACTATTAACACTGCTTACTCCATGACCAATAGCATGAAATATTCATATCAGGTTATTTCCCTCCAGGGACATGATTACTTGCATTAAGGCACGTGACAGAGAGAAAACTGAGTGGATGTCCATTCATTATCATTTGAAAGCAGATTTGAATTTGCTAGTACAAATATTTCTGTTTGGCTTAAACTCAGTTTCAGCATAAGGCCTCAGCTTTCCTCCTTACCTATGGCCTTCTTTTCCTGCACAGGGTATTACATCTCCATTTCACCAGCAAAGGTCTCATGACATGGTCTAGCCTTCCTGACAGACAGTGAAAGCCTTCTTTTACATATCCATAGCTCCTCTCCCTCTCTAAACTAGGTAGATCTTTGCTTACATCACCCTGGCCTTTTCTTTAGCTTGGCTAAGGAAGGGGCTGCCATACTCTCCGAGTCCTCACACAAGAGGTCTCAGATTGTGAAAGTGCCTTGTATAGCTCAAGTCTGTTTCTTCTCTTGCTTACCCTGTGCTCTGGCTCCTAGTAGGTACCATTGCTACCATCATCCTCTGCCAGCACAGCACAGCCACAAGATGCCCTCACACCCATGAGCACCATCTCAGTAAGGAAAAAGTAAGTGTTCTATTCCAAAAGTACTTTATTTATTTTATTTTTTTTGGTGTACATTTTAATTCAGTTCAATATATACTGAGGAGTTTGAAAGTGAGATGTCTGGCTTGGAGCAGGTCAAGACTTCTAACCCTATGCTCCCTTGATATTCGTTGAGAGAAAAGGCAACTTCTGGTGGTGAATCATTGCATGTGAAGAGAGGCATCTAAAACAAGTCAAAGAAATTGCTTTCCCTCCTCCATCTCAGGAACCAAAGGTGACTGGTTCAGATCTTGCAGAATAGCTTGGAAATATATATTTTTTTTTTTTTTTTAGGGAAATCCTCTGTGATTTTTCTGCATCATAGAAAGCAGACATGAGAGTGACTAGTCTGCAAGGTTGAGGGTAGGTGTAATTGCAGCTGTCCTGGGTGTGCTCACACACTGCACATTTCTGGAAGTGAGCCTGGCAGTAGCCCCAGGTGATGAGGTGGCATCGTGGCATCCTTACTGACTGCCACTGGCCTACGAAGGCTGAGTGGTGAGCCCACATCACCCCCCTGCAGAGCCCTAACTGCACATGGATATAGTGTGATGAGCTCTGTCCCCTTCCTTTAGCATTTATCTCCACGGAAATCTGACATGTACATGCAAAATTTTCTGCAGGTTGAGGGTCTGGCCAGGAATATATTGCTAGGCATGAATGTAATGAGAAGCAACATCACCTCACTAATTAACCCGTGGTAAGTAGAGCTCTATCGGTATCCCATGTTCATGGCCCCAGTGTTCACTAAGCTGCTGGAGACTGCTGTCAGCAGTGCATCTGTGCATATTGCATTATTCACCTGCCCCGGAGAGGAGAACTGCTAATTGTCCCTTTGCTCAGAATAAAGCAAACTCTAAAAAAAGAAAAGGCAATGGACCAAGATTACACTGGAAATTTACACAGGCTCTGCATACCCTTAAAATTCATTAAAATAAAGAAATATTTAAAGAATTACCATTTCTAAATTGCCATCACTTCCAGAATACAAAATCTTAACATTCTGTAACAGTCTGATTTTTGCATTTTCCTATTTCTGCCTAACAGAAGTCTGTACTATAAGAAATGGTGGTGTGCTCTTAACAGTAGACACAGTTTCAGTCTTTGGATCTGTATTAATCCTTCAAGTTTCTCTCTCACGGTTTATTATGTCATCCAGATTTCACTCTGAACCATCTACTCTTTTCCATATGTTCTTAGCAGGAAATGTGCATGAATTTAGAAACACAGCAAGACATACGATATTCAATAGTAAGAACATTTTAAAGAGACACAAAAGAAAAAATCCAAATGAAAGTTCTAGCTGGCTTCCAGCCTCACTCGGCCAAACAAGATATCCAATATTCCTTAATTTGAAACTTTTAGTTACAGTAAAAAACACTTTGCTTTTCCTTTATTTAGCTACATCTGAGATTACACCGTGGGTACAGATGTTGGGAGTGTTGCTTTACGTTTACTCACATCTAATCTTTATATTAATATTTAGAATGATGTGGGGTTTGTTTTATTTTGTTTTGTTTGTTGTTTTTTTTGTTGTTGTTTTTGAGTTTTGTGCAGACAAAATTACACAAGGCTTTAAAGGGAAGTCTTTGTATTTTGAGATCCAGTAAATGTAGAGATATGTGAGGTGCCACAGCTTGTTTTATGAATTACGTTACAGATGTATATATCAAGTAACATGATGTAACTGTCTAAAAAACCTAAATGCTGTACACATGTCACATCAACAAGAAAACTGCAAACGATGTACAGGTAATTGTCTGAACCTGGAAAAATGTTTCCCAGATATTTTTCCCATTAAGAGTGAACTAAATAAACTACCACAGACCTTGAGCTTTCCTCCCCTGTGACCCTGTGTGTAGGAAGATGATGGAAGAATATGAAAAAAAAGAGTTTGCTACTGCAGAAAAGCAAGAGGAAAACCCTGCCTCCAGAGCCTTGTGTGTCCATGAAGCAGGGGTGAAGGCAAAGGAGAGGGCAATGGGAAAAGCAGAAAGGACAGTCCATGAGGCTTACATAAGCCAGATTCACACCCCAAGTCAACCAGGAATGTTCCATAATTCTGTTTAGTCCCGTAAAGCTTGGCAAAAAGACAGTTTATTTGATATCCTTTCCCATTAAAAAAAAAAAAAAAAAAAAGGCAACCTTTGCAACAGGAAGTTACAATTTTTAGGGGAAAAAAAAGTGTCCGTTCCATTTATTTATTACCACTTAGCAGAAATGTCTTATTTTACACCCTTCTTCTCCAGGATGACCAATCTTTAATATAAAACCCTTCCTAAAATGTCAGTTCAGGGAAATGGTGTTAGCAACGACTCTCTGTCTTTGCTTGGTGGTGATGGGGCTTCAGACAGGCAACCTGTAGTCTTCTGAATGAGACAATTTTCCCGAGGGTCTCTGTGGGATCTGCAGTCTGGATAGAGCAGGAAGGCTGGGGCAGGAGATAGCAATGGATCTTCTGTGTTCTGTCCTCTACCTCAAAGAATTGAAGTGGGGATTAGTTTGTGTTGCTTCACAAAAAGATTTATCATGGACATTAATGGTGCTGCAGCCCTCCTGAAGTAGGGCCGAATGTTCGAGTAGATGTCAGCAGATGTGTCAGGCATCGCACCACATTTGCTCCCCAGTCCTGGCTCTGACCCACATCTTATCATCAGTATGAGATCCACAGTTCCACCTCCCCCACTGTGTTATACAGTCACAGAAAATACCAAAGGCTGAACACTTTTAGGGCTTGCTAGGATCACTGGAGACAAAACTTAACTACTTCAGCTGGAGCAAGATCTTCCTTTTAAAATTACTCACAGAACGATTTTTGTTTCAAGACCATAAGCAGATAGTATTTATGATCAAGATCATCAGTTCCCAAACTGCCTTCTGCAGACGGTTCTTTGTGGAGAAAACTCAATGGCAGGCAGCCGATCCACAGTCCCTTGTCACCAATACATTGCTGCAACACGGTGACTTGGGCTCCAGGAGAGATTTTTATAAAGACTTTTCCACCAGCTTTCTTTCCTACCCGAAATCAGTTTGAGCCTCAAAGGGGTGAGTCTACGTTAGCAGCAAATCAGAACCATATTTGATATCATACTCAGCAATATTCTTTTTCTCTTATTAAATAAGCTTTGTATTCCAGGGAAGGTGGGTGTCATGATCTCACGTACATGCCTGTACAAAAGCTCAATGCAAGCTCAAGCTGGAAGCTCCCATGCTGAAAAGTTCTTTGGATGGTGGTATGTAGAAAATTCTATTTTTTTCTGATGATATTATTTGGTATTGTAATTGTGTAGTATATGTGTACCAGGCCTGTAATTTTAAGCTACCCATAGGCTAACATGGCAAGTCAGTACATGTATAAATCAATGGCTGTGACAGGTGTGGGCCACTGTAACAAATCTTCTATACTTTAAATTAGTCATAAATACGTGCCTTTCACTAAGCAGCCTCTCACTCTCATAAAAAACAAGGTGACCATAGAAATCAGTTGCAATTTAATTTGCTGTTTTAAAATGAAAGACAGGTGGACCCAGCTTCCATTAGTGAGTTCACCATATAGTCCACATTTTTTATTTTTTTATTAAAAGAAATAAAGGTTCGCATCTCAGGGATGCTATGTCCATTGTTAAATGCTTTAGTTGGCGTTTTTGCCTTTTTTTTTTCTTTTTTTTCCCTACATTTGCACATGGAGAATAGAAAGTTCAAATATTGCTTTTTTTGCATACGTCCTGGCAAGGCTGCCAAACAGAAAACACCCCCAAGTTCGGCCAGTGCTCCATTCCTCCGTTCCTTGGGGAGTTCCTGTTTCATGTGTTTTTAATTTTAAGTTCTGCCTCCTTGAATGCTATTTCCTCTCTTTTGGTTTTCACCAAGGTCAAAGAAATCTTTAGCAAATAAAAAATGTGAACATCCAGTCATCTACTGGAAATGTGCCCGTCCAGTGTCTAAATAATAGGTTAACAGGTTCACAGAGCAGTCCTATATACACTGAGTGCAGCACAGCAAAAACCTTCATCTGAGCACTTCATCACAGCTAAATAGAGAATACTTATCAAATGAAGGCTCTTTTATCTTGATTATGAACTGCAGAGAAATCAGTGTCGCAGAAATCAAAACTCTGACAGAAAAGACTCAACAGTCTGGGGTAGAGGACAGAACACAGACATTCCCTGCTGGCCTTCACCGGTCTGCATTGGGTCAGAGCAAAAATGGTGGCAAGCAGTTGGAAAGCCCAGCTACTGAAAATATGTCTCGTATTTTGATAATGCTATCTAAAAACCATGAGAATTAAGTTTCCATAGAACCTATTCAATATGTTCAGGGGGATGCACGGTGAAAATTACCTATAATAATAATAATAATAATAATAAAAACATTATTTAATAATAAAATTTACTAACTGCAGACAGATGTGTTGCTGAAGCTGCCTGAAAATCAAAACAGTCACTAGCTAACAGGACTTGTTACAGGTGATGATATGGGATATATTATTAATGGGGATCATTTGCCACAGAAGAGACAAATAAGTATTTGGGGATTGGGCTAGTCAAGTGATTAACAGCTACTGATATTTCTTATCAATATGGGCTTAGTTTTTCATCAAAAGTAGAATTCAAGCTCACGCTAATCTTTGGATGATTCCCCTCCATTAACTGATGAGATTCTGTTGTAACAGCATATTTAAGCTAACGAATGGCTGTTGCAGATGTATTGCTCTTCTGGTTAGAAATCTCTTTTCCAGTTGAAGTACTCTTTGTCACAAAGTGGCACTTGTACTTACCTTTGGTGGAGACACCCACCTGATACATTTGAGGACGTTTGTATTCTCCACATGCACATCACATAGTGTCATCTGGTGATCCAAGAGTCCCTTCCCAGGTCTTTTTTCAAAGCTTCCTGCTTGGGGAAAATTATGAGTCCTGAAGTGCCTGACCCCATCTTTTGTGTTACTCAAATTCATCCCATTTCTATTATTCCAGTACTAAAGCTCATCCAGTTCTTCCTGTATACTGTCCTCCTCCACATTCACACTACATATTGCATTATCAGAAAATTTCATGAACACAGTTCTACTATTTCTGCCAAAGTTGTTAAAAATGTTAAATTGGATTAGTCCCTAGACACATCTTGGAAGAACTCCACTAGTAACTTCCTTTCAGTTTGGTATTTCTCCTTTCAACATGATCTTTCATTTTTTTCCACCTCACAATTCTTCCACTAATCCAAATTTTCTCCAACTTAACGAGCAATTTCCTATGCAGCTCTGTGTTAAAAGCTTTCCTGGTAACTAGGTTGCATTTCATTCTCTTACTAATAAAAGAGGTTGCCAGGTTATTCTGACATGATCTACCTTTATTACCGTGAGTGGCATTTAATTTCATTTTCATCTTCATATCCATACCTGTTTTTCCTCCAATGTGCGTTTTGAAACTCCACATATTCTCGAAGTCAGACTAGTCAGACTAGTTGCTGAGACATTTTCTCCTTTTTACTTAAGTTAGATCCAGTGCTCACTTTCTCAGGGAAGAGCTATCACCTCTGATAGACACATTCAAAATCTTTGTTAGCAGACTTGCAGTTTCTTAAGCCAGTTCTTTCATAGTTCCTCTACGATGTGCCTCCACTGCAAGCTGACTCAGTCACATTAATCTCTTTAGAGTTTTGTGTCCACCTTAGATGTGGTTAATTCCATTTCCATTCTCATATTCCCATTAGCAACACAGCCTTGTTTGACATCATCATCCCTGTTGAAAACTGAGCCAAAGTATTCATCTTGGGGCCATATCTGTATTATCCTTAACTTCAGCACCATGTTTGCTGCACAGTGGTTATAAATCATCATCTTTTTGTTTGTCTGGCTAAAATAATCTCTATTTGATTTAGCTGTGTTTGAAAAATCCAACTTAGTTTGTCTTTTTGCAATTCTCATTTTACCCATACACTTCCTGACCTCTAAGACTTGGTTGTGTAAGCTGAACATTAGTCTTTTTCCATTCTTTTTAGGATGTCTATTTGTTCCTAATAAGTTGTTTTTGATCTATGTAATCATCCAGTTAGGCCTAGATCCCTCCCTTTGATTTCAATGTAAGCCTGTAAGAAATGTAATACCATCGTCATCCAGAAATTCCACCTCTGTTTTACATTCAAGTCTATGAGTTTCCCAGTTCAGCAAACTACATTTTTAGAAACAGAAAACAGTAGGTTCAATTTAAAGTAGAACTACCTGTATTTATATTTGCATTTAATTTAAAATTAATCAAGTCAAGGTCTCTTAATACAAGGTTTCTGGTACAACCAGTTCTCTGGTGTCCAAAAGAGTCATCCAAACTGCATCTAATTGAGTGATCTGTATCTGATTTAGAGATTATTTAGTGAAAAAGACTGTCAGCTATGCTGAAGGTTAAAAAACTCCAGTAGTAAGACATTTCTTGGTAAAATTTCTAACTCTATTAGTAATGCAGAGATTTCTATTCAGTAATGCAGATTTCTTTCTGAGTTGGTGTAAGTCTGTGATACTCTGCTGAAACCAGTTGAACTACACAAATTTGAGCAGACTCTTTGTCATGACAAACCAGATCAGACACATGACAAGCACAGCACACTGCTTTAAACTACAGAGCTTGCTGAACTGCCTCATTCTCTGCAAGCTTTCACATCCCAGAAAGACTTTTTATGGCACCATTTATAAGACTTATCCCCTGGAGCATCAAATGAGGACACTCCTATCACTCCTGCTGCCATTGAAAAGCATCCCAAGTAATTTATTGTCTTTCATTTGCTTGCAAAAAAAGCAAGGATGTTTCATTAAGTAGGTGGGAGAAGCTGAAGGCCCTTTTCACACTCACATGTTTTCTCTTTGCTGCTGTTTGTAGAGGTTCAGTGAAAGAGACTCAGAGGGTGTACAAATAAAGACAAGACTTGAGAAATGCCACTTTAAATTGTTTGAAATCAAAGGTTTTGGTAGCTTATAAAGAGGAAACTATGCTTTTTCCCTAGGACTGCAAATATAAGGAATCACCCTCATGTACAAATATATTCAATGTGCATGTGTAACTATCATTAACATGCCTTACCCTTGTGGATTGTGAGAATAGGCCATTTTTGTTTATGTTCACAGAGAACTTAAATAATGATAAAAAAAAAAACAGAAAAAGATTCTCATAATAAACCCACATATTTGTAAGTTGAAATAAAATTATCCAGTGAGGATGTCAGGAAACCCGTACTCCATTCAAACTGACCAATTTAATGCTTGCAGTAAGCATACTTCCAGACTAGCATCTGGAAATATTAAATGAGCAAGTGAGCAGAGATAGACATAGACACACTTATACTCTGGGAAATAATTAAATTTGGAACAAGAAAACGTTTGTGGACCAGATCATCAGCTGGTATAAATCAGCATAGCTCTACTCATTCCAAAAAAGCAATGCCAGTTTATGCTAGAGTTAAAGTGCTAGCTGGCTCCTGTAGCTTTCCTTTGTGATTAATTTCAGCACAATCATTGCTGGAACATGCTTTTGGACCAAGCTTCCTGAAGCATTACTTTTACAGATCTCTTGCGTGCTCTTGGACTGCTGCCTGTAGCACACCCTTCCGTATTAGGTCTGCTTTTCTGCAACAGAAAGCTCAAGGGTTGTTTTCTTTTTTTTCATTTTTTTAACGTTTTGTTAAAAACCAAAGCAGTTGTGGTTTTTTTTTTCCTCAACAGTAATTTTATGCACATCATCCTTGACTCTTCTCTTTGAAGTTGATGGAACTTGACTTTTTTATTCTTTGTTATTCTTTCCTTAGACTATCCTTAAGATCGCAAGTGTATCTTCCACTCCTTGTGCACCCCAAGCTCTCACTAAGTTTAGGAGGAGAAGTCTCACCTCACAGTAGCACAGAAGTGGTGATCTGTGTGATGGCTGCCTGTGTGGTTTTGCCTTGGCTGGCACCTGCCCGCATGAAGCCCTGGAAATGCCCTGGCATTCAAGGCTGCTGCAGCACAGGCCAACACATTAAGTGCTCCTGCACCCTTCTTTTTGCAAACCAGCCGTGAAGCTCCACTCCGTGCAGTCACAGATGGCACAGTTTCTTTTCCATGTGTCGACTATGGGAAATTATATAAAATTCTGCCTGTTCATTCATACTCTGCAATTAAGCATGCTTTGAAAACACACTGACACTTGTCAATTAGTTTATTACAGTCTGTGCTGCTCTTCCACTTCTTCCCCAGCTTTCTCCTCCCCACTGACAGCCATAATCCATGAAGAAGCTAAGAAATTTAGGGAAATTATGTGTATGAGGTCATTTTTTTCAAGGCCTTGGTAGCTCTTACAATATTCTCCAGCAGCATCCCTCAGAAGTGGCAGGCATTGCTCCTTCAGTAAGGAGGGCTCACAAAAGAGCTCAGGGCTGCAGCCCACTATTAGATAACAACAGCTCGGTTCTCCTTCGCAGACTGCAGACAGTTTATATTCTCCATTACAGGGATAAGCACAAGGCTGTACAGCCTACAAGTGCTCAAAGACACCAGGGATTTGCTAACAGCCTTTAAGTGTTGGCAGAGACTCATTTCCATCAGGGCACTGGAACATGTGCAGATATGTGCAGTCTTCTGCTTCTGAGAAACTGAGCTGCTGTGATGTTGGGGGGCGGTGCATGAAGAAACCAGCCAAAAGGGGACTTACCACACATCACCTACCAGCAGCACAAGACCACCACAATGTTCAGCATGGAGAAAGACATACAAAATTGCCTTTACAGTATTATCCATGTGCCCTGTGTGGCAGTAACTCTTTTTCTGGGTGCCATGGTTTGGATTTCCAGGTCCTCATTTGCAGAAGTATGGTTTTGAAATCTCCATACTTGGAGATATTCTAGATTTGGCCAGATATGACCCTGAAAGACCTTCTCTGATTTCAAAGTTGGATATAACTTGTAAAATTGGTCCTGCTTTGAGCAGGGGGGTGGATCAGATGGTGCCTTCTAACCAGAATTATTCTCAGACTGCAGCTGCCACTGCAGTCACTAGGAGCTCTGCCTCAAACAGATATGTCCTTCAAAAAATCATAGATTTTCTCCTCAGCACCCAAAATTATTTGTAACTTTTAAAAATATTATGTTTAAGCACTATCTGTAAAATGGGGCAAGTAATACCAAAATAGCTAACAGTTAGGGGTTAAAGATGGCTTATGAATCATTCAAGTATTATTTGTATAAGCATTAGAAAAGAGTGACAAAATTAGTAAAATAGTACCCAGACCAAAGCTTGGATAATGTGAAGGGACAGATATCTTCATGGAATCACGAGGTTTAAGAGAAAGACTGAAAACTCATTCATTAAGCCGTGTCTGTTTTGTGTTTTCCCCTTGAAGCATGGCTTCTTGTGGGAAGGTAGTATGTATTCGGATAATTAAAATCTTTAGCAAACTTTAACTTTTTATTTTGCAATTATCACCAGTTACCTTTGGAAACTATGGATTTGGCAGGCTATTCTTCCCTACCACATATAATTTTACATCAAAGTTGAGATAGCCCTTTTTTGGTATTGCAAGCATTTGGTCAAAGTTACACGTTAAGGTTATGAACATGGAGGTCTGGAAGCCTACAATTACAGCAGATGCCTTGAGTCTGAGTCACAGCCAGTGACTAGTATTGACAAGATACTATGAGAGCAGAAAACAGCGTTATGGAGGACATACGCACACATGCATCTCGGTGAAATCTACTTCACTCAGCAATTAATCAGATTAAGAAGCCTATTGAAGTAACCGAGATTTCATTTAACACGTTTCTCATGGGTAACTCCTAGCTGTGATACCAGAAACAAGCCTTTGAGACTAACTGTAGAAAGAATTCCTATTACGAGTTTTGCTTGAAGCTGAAAAACAAAAATGCAGTGAGAACAAGGGAATGAGAGCCTAATAAAAACATCTCTCTGCCTCTCTCTCTGCAATGCCATGCTGAGAAGCAACGCTTGCTTTGCCGACATGCAGAAATCTTTGTGCCTGACAGATAGAACAGGAGATAAAAAGGATACAAAGCATCTGGCTTTCCAATATATATGTGGGATGATGATTTAAATTACAAAGTTTGAAGAATTTGGCACTTAGCAAACTTGAACCTTGCCCAGTTTTTTTTTTTTTTTCCCCTCAATAATAAGTTTAGAAAGCATGAAAAAAGGGAATATTTTCCCTTGTAACAGAGCATATAAACAACATCTGCACTTTCGAAAAAGTTCAAAACACCTTCAGAATGAAAGGTTTTCTCTTTGAACAGGGAAGAAACACTTCCAGCGTGCTTCAGTGGAGGGAAATTCTCGCAGAGATTGAGCTGTCTGGTCCTATTGTAAGGTTGCTGGCAGCGACCCTGCGGTGGGATTGACATTGCAATAATTACCAGGCCCATGGGCCCTTTGACCCTGCTCCACCACGAGACGTACTGGCAGCAGATCTGAGGATCACTGGCATTATCTCAGCACCGAAGACCTGAAGGCAAGTTGTCACCTGAACTGCAGGTAAAGTGAAACATTTCATTGCAGTAATAAAATGCACATTTCTCTGGTATTCAGACTGTCTGGAAGATAACTCTTTAATAGATTACAAGCTTCATTGCTAATATTTGCCCTTAACAAACATGACTACAGAAAAGACAGACTTTCTGAGCTATGTTGGTTTGCTAATATTCATAATACTGGTAATATTTTAGTAATAGAAATATATTATCTGATAGGGATTTTGATCGTTATTAGTAGACAGTGATCTTCACTCTTATTTACACCTCTTCAGTAGAATGAAGTGCATCGATATGGTATTATAGCACATAGTCCACAGCAGTGCTGGAGCCTACAGATAGGTGTGATCCACATTAATTTCCCTGGCTTCTAACGTAAGGATGAAGCAGTGCATCACAGTTAAATCAGCCATCATTTTTTAGCAGCTAGTCCTTTCAGATGCTGTATTTCAGTTCACTTAATTTGTAACTGTGGTGCAGCAGTCTGCAGCCATTGAGAACTGGTGTGATCAGTTCAGTTCCAATTGCTTAAGGCTGTCATAGTTTGCGCACTAGAAAGTTAAGGACTCATTCCTTTCACTATGATCACTATCTAATTGATTCATTCCTGTCTTGCTTGATTGCATTGCCATTTTAGCTCAAAATCAGAGGTAATAGCTGAGAAGATGGGAGCCATCATACAAATTTTTAACAGCAACAGTTCCTGTGGTTATCAACCTTGACTACAAAACAGTGGCTGGAAAAGCCATAGGACTGCATACTGCCCATCACGAACAAGAAGAGCTGCTGAATTTGACATCCTCTCACTCCAAACACTGCAATAGGAGATCAGACACTTGAAGTCCCAAGACAAATCATTTGTAAACAATGGGCAACAATTAAAGGAAAACTTTTAGCTCAATCTAAATATAATCCTTGAATCCAGGTGGCATTTAAACCAATATTTGGCCTTGACAATTATTCCCACAGAGTGATTGTGCAAGCATTAGAGATTTTAACAATGTTTACATAAACAACATGAAATGCAAGATAAAGAGCTTGATAATTACATACCAATTTTAAAGATACAAGTGAATTGTTTAAATTTTTCAAATCAAAGTAGTAATGGATTGCAGCTTTATATGTAGTCAAAATAAAGATTTGTGGAATATGATTTTTTTATGGCTTGTAGTTCTATTTTTAAATATTTTTTAAAATAAAACATCCCATGATTAGCCCTTTCAATTACTGCATCATATAGGTTTTTTTTCAGACTCTAATTATATCTTAGATTAAAATTCAAAACACCTGCTCTTGTGGATCGCACTAATTTCAGCCTTGAGTATTTTGATACAAAGAGCTATAATCAGTGAGAACCAGATGATTTCCTATTCTCTGTACCACACCTTCTCAGCTGAGTACTGCTGGAGATCTCTATTTCCTTCTTATTTTTTTGTGTTATGATTTTTACATATTTGATTTAAAGATGTATTTTTAATGCTGAAAGATGTAGTATTTTTACTTTTACTTAAGTCAGATTATGGCAGATATTAGGTTTAAAATAACAGTAGTTTTGATTTTAAATAGAAGTTGAATAGTGTAGCTCTCTTCTGTTAGTTTCCCTTTCCATTTCAGTGTAGCTAATATAAATACTTTGTTCCTGGCTTGTAAGAGAACTGCTCTTTAAAAACCCTGTAATTTGAGTTCAGGGATTTAAATAGGAACACATACATACTCGAAAGATATTTTTTGATGTGCTTGGCTCTCTGTTATTATTCATGCACTTCTCTATGCTTTAGGGGTGTGATCCAAAGTCCATGGAGTCAATGGGAAGATGTGCAGATTTTTCTGGACTTTGGGTCAGGCTTTAAATATCACGTATAAAGAAAAGGAGATAGTTTTTTGTCCACATATATTGCATCACAGAAAATAAGGGTATCTTTAGCATCTTGCTAAAACACCCCTGTATTTACTTTTTGATGAGCATGAGATGAGATCTGCCTCTTTGCAGTTACGCTGGTGTTAAGCCAACAGGACAACACTAATGCCCATTCGATGGCAAAGAGCCATGGTTGGGCGCTGAATCAGGCACTCCAGAGCAATTTGGTTGCTCTGAATTTTACACAATGATCAGGTTTCAGATAACTCTGTCTGCTGGGGTTGTGGTGGTGGCCTGGCAGGTCTGCATCAGAGCTGTTTATTTTGCTCTCCCCCATGCTGTGCTGTAACTGGCCAGCCTGCCCTGTTACAATGGGCAGGTTTCTTAAGGCCCATGAAAAGCCACCTGGCTCTTGCTCCAGAGTACATTAGTGTAATGAAAATAGATTTTATGGCATGTCACTTCAGAGCTAGAACAATCCTTTTAGAAATTCGATGTTTTTATACCCTCTGTTTCTCTCTGTGAGTAATTAGCTGTGAATGTATTTATAGATGGTTTTCCTTCCCTTTTCTATGTCACGTATTAGAGTGGTAAGAAAGGTGAATTCTTTGTGGAAAAACTCAAGCCCTCCACATGATAAAATGGCATGTGTTGTTGGCATGTGCCAAGCTCTTCTAGTTTTCCCTAAATGCTGTATGAGTTTTGTGCCTGAGTCCTGAACAGTGAGCTTTCCATCACCCACAGCCAAAATTTCAGGTTTAAGAAAACTGATAATATGAGCCAGAGATATCCAGTAGCTTCCCACACACCTTCCCTGAACAGGCAAGAAGCATGGGGGAGCTGTGTGGAAGCACCCGAGACACCTCTGCAGCATCTTTCTTCCCCTTCAGACTTTGGGAGCAACTCGCTGTAACATCAAGGTCACACAGCACTGTGCCCCAGGTAATAAGCTGGTCTTATGAAGGGTAAGTTTGGGTCTAGTATTAGTTTGGTTTTCTCTTGTCCAAAATTTCTAGTCTTGAAAGTACCTTGGGATGATTGAAGCTGGCTGTGTACCTCCCTGCCAGACTGCGGACTCCTGGAGAACAAAGCCCGACAGCCACCAGCACCAAGAAAGCTTCATACCCATGAGGAGAAAAGCAATTAAGACCAATGGCACTAGGAGCAGAACAAGTGATGCAAGTTTTGTGCATAAGAGCCAGGGCCTTGGTTCATAAAGTCTCACTTCACTGCATGGTAAGCACATGAAACTCAATGTCTGCCTAAAGGAGCTGAAGTGCTGAGTCAAGCCTGCTGAGATTTAAACCCATGGTTCCAGAGAGTCTAAGTGTCTCAAACATGGTGCTTGCACCAGTAAGCCACCTCTTCAGCTTTATTTAGCTGCTGCTATCAAAAGAAACCACATGTTGCAAATCTATTTATTATGGCTTCATTAAATGTGAAAGTCTTTTTTAAAGCAGGACACAAAACCTTATGATACTGAAACTGATTTAACTTTTTTTTTGCTGCAGAGCACACACATTATTCACTGTTGCTTTAAAAAAATATTGTAGAAATTAAAACGCAACTGAAGTTTTTCGCTTGAAATTTACTGCAGATATGAAAGCCTTCCTACCACCTAATAAGTGGAAACATTAGTAAGTTAAAAAGATAATGACATAAATGTTATTCAAAGGAATAAATAAATCAAACCTGTGCACAGGCAGTAAGTGTCTTCTGTCTGACAGGAGTCCTCAGAGAGCAATACTATGGCATTTTCCAGAATTAAATTGCATTATTATAAGAGCTTTAAATTAAGCTCCTAACCATGACCTTTAAACGCGGTGATTGCCATTATGCCTGCTGAGGAGGTTGTGGAGGGTTTGGAAACCCTGTGCAAGATTGATGGGTTTTAATACATAATCAAGTACAGGTTCATTTAGCACAGCTGTTGAACAGAGGGCCTAACACTGGGTTATCACAGGGAGTGCCCTCTCTTCTCTTCCAGAGAAATCAGTGTTAGCAGTGGGAGGCAGGGCTTGTTAATGCTGGGGAAAACAATGCGGTCTCTTCCCGGTGGGGCTGGGAGAGGACGCGGAGTTTAACAGCAAAGCATCTCCTTCAGAAAGTGCCCAGAAATAAAATGTTCCCCAGTGCTCACGCAGAACTGTGCGTCGACAGAAGAAAACAACGGGTGCCTAGTGTCTGTCTGAAAATATTTCTGTGGCTGCAACTCAAATAACAAATTATCCCAAATGCAGTTGAAGATAATAAGCCAAAAATTCAGAGGAACTGTGTTTACTTAGACCAGGTAAAACCTCATACAGTGCATGCTTAAAAATACATATTGAAAAATCAGTATATTCCTTAAGTGCACAGAGGTAAAAATAAATATATTTTTTCTTGCTATCCAGAACTTTCTACCAAAAATACTGTGAACAAATTCTGTTCTCATATGTAGCTACTGAGATGTATCTGCCGTATACCTACCTCTTATGCTATTTAACTATGTTTCAATGAAACACTTCTGAAAAAAAATAAAACAAGGCCCTGATATACTGTATGGTTATGAAGTCCCAGCTCTGACAATGTACTAAGGCCCATCCTGAAGTCTCACTGTAGAAACCAAGGCCTTGGTTCAGTGCAGGAAACAGGGATCTTACAGGAGCTGACTTGTCTCATGAAGTCCCTCATCTCCTACCTGGCTATGCTGGAAAGCCAGGATCCTGACTCTGGTGACTCTCCAAAACAAGGTTAAAGTAAATTTAGGTCCAAACACTCTGTTTTGTACTATCTGCACTGAAAACAAGCACCATGGACCCTAGGATCTCCTTCTGACTTGCAGGTGGACATTTCTCTGAGATATCCGCCTTTCCAGGGATGCTGCTGCCCTTTTTGCTGGGCAGGAACTGCAGCTCTGGGCTCAACCCTGGGGGCTTGGGCCTGGAACTCCCCTCCACCAGGCTCTGCTGGTGCCCCCAGCCAGCACCGGGCTTGGAAAAAGCAGTCTCTGTGCTCATGTCCTCTCTTCAAATACAAGGGTATCCTGAGTCCACAGGTTACTAAATATACCAAAAATCCTTCCCATACCTCCTACAAGTACGTGTTGTGTCAAGGGCTGTAATTTAGGCAGCCAATATGCTGTGCAGCAGCTGATTTTGGTGGACCTGTGGGGGGGTTTCAAATGGTTTAACCAGCATAAATGAACTGTGCTAATAATATTGTGCTCTATTGTGTCAATAATATTTATTCCACCGTTTTTTCATTAGTTCAGTTTCTAAACATTCCATCAAGTGAAGGTAGGCAGGGCCAGAAGCATCACTTTCATATTTTAACGCTATATCAGGATGAAACTTCCAGAATGTTCACCGAGTTTTTGGACTAAAAATAGTCTGATCTCCAGATTCACATGGCCTACCATCCCACGTAGGCTCTCCTTCCTACTAACCAAGCAGCTTTGAAGGCTGAAACCCAGCCAGTACAAAATTATGGAATTTAGAATCTGAATCTGGACTTTTAGGAAGAAAAATGGGAACTAAAAAAGTTGATAGGCTAAATTATATTTGCCAAAGCACTAAAACTGTCCAACCACATTGATCATTCATACTATAGGATTATCATATTTTCAAGATTTTTTCATTTATACTCAGCAATAGTTTTATGCAAGAGGCATCATTATGTAAATATATGGCTGGCTGTACCTATTTCGTCTTCTAGTTTCTCACAATTGTGGGAAAAAGCAGTTTTTTTCCTAGAAGAAGCCACTATGGTATTAGTTACGACATGTATAATGACTCTGTCCCAGGCTCAATTGCTCACATTCTTTTCCTCCTCTCTCAGGCATGATCTGACAGAGATCTCAGGGTCCTTTATCTGTGACTGCATGTGACAACTTTCAGGAGACTTCGGTACACTTCTTTCAGACTACTCCACCAACCTCTTTTGGCCAGGGAAATGTGAATTTGCTTTTGCTTAGTGTGTTCTTTCAGAAGAGATCTGCACAGATTCTTTACTTCTTCCCACATCACCAAGGTTTTGTTGCAGTAATTTTCTCCAGGTTTGTTCTTTTGATAATTTACCCTTATTAACATTATTTCAATAGTGGTGCAAACTGAGACATTTTTGTCTCAATTACCCGAAGTTTGTTTAGCTGCATATTCCAGGCAAGCTCAGAGAAGAGCACTACAGTCTTCTCCCTCTGCATTATATAATTTCACAGCAGCTTGCTTTATCTGCAGCCAGGCATTACTTCTTTCTCGGGCTTGCTGATAAATGTGGGATATATGTCCTTTCAATCAATGAACTCTGTTCTCAGTCTCAGCAGAGTCCAGTGACTGATGAACCAAAGTTATCCTAGCACTAGACTTAATGCTAATTCTGAGCTGATTCTGTTCTCCTTTGCGTGGGATGCAAGATTTGTTCTCTTGATATCACATCTACTATGCAGTTGGCTTTCTTGATCTGATGATGTTTGTCTTCCATTTACATGGTGCAGAGGAAAAAAGCACGCAAAGACGCATCACTCTTCCAACTCCAAAAACCTGTTCCCTTGTCCAGCTTAGGTAACAGGAAAAAAATGTTTGGTGGTTTTAGTCACCTTTCCAGAGAAAGCAAGCATGCACTTGTATAACAGAGGTAGTACTTGATACGCATTGCTATTAGTCATTGTACGAAGCAGCTTTGTAGACACTCATATCCAAGTCAGCTAGGTGTTTCTTCTTGTAGACATCTGATTAAACTGAATGATTTATTGCTATCTGCTCTGGAAATCTGCATTGCATTCTCATTGTCTTCTCTCCTCACACTCTTTTGCTGGTTCCTCTTTTTGCACTTGCCATCACAGTAATGTACTTACAATAAACTGATGTGCAGTCTTTTCTGAGGATCCTGTCCACCCTTATTCAGTTATTATCTGATATCAAGTAATCAACAGGTAGCTGTCTGGGAAGAAATGATACCCTCCAGAGGAGACTTTCAGCTGGGAGTCATAAAGTAGACAGATCCTAACTGTGTGTAAAACTCTCGATATTCTACAAAGAGTTAGCTGAAATACAATTCATGAGAATAGTCCCTAGGCTAGGGACTTTTGCTTCAGATGAACTTGTGATGTGGGACAGCATTTGAAGCTGAACAGCTGAATATTTCCAATTGTCTTCTGAGATAGCCACCAGCCTCTGAGACACATCCACGTGGATGGTGGGAGTGAGTGGAAGACTGGAGTACATGATAATTTCTTGGGCCTTGCGTGCCTAGTTTGGCACCTTCTGTGGTGATGTGTTCAGGCCCTCCACTGTTTACACATTCTTTTTCTGGGAGAAAAGACAAGAGGCACCTCCAGTTCAAGAAAGCTATTTTAGGAAATAATTTCATTTGTTGTATCAAATACAATGACAAGTTTAGCGATATATTGTCACTTTCCTATCTGTTATATGTTTTCTTCTTTTTTTCCCCAAGGACAGAAGTGGTCATTCTCCATTGACAATAGTGAAACTTCAAAGAGGACAATATAAGTGTTCATTTTGGATGCTTAAAGCTCATATAGGTCAAAAAAAAAGTGATGAGATACATTCACTTCTGAGCTGAAGTGGATGCAGCCCTACCAAGGGCTGTTTATATAAAACTGCCACCTCTAGTTGGGAAATGCCAGCTGGTCAATTGTTGGAAAATGGTGATGTACTAGGTGGAAATATCACTGTAGACTTGCTGGGTTTGTCTGTCTTTTCTCTAGGCATCTCTTGCTGGAAAGTATCACAGAGGGAACACTGGTAAGGATGGCCTTTGGCCTAATCTGGTAGAACTGCTCTTAAGTCCCTGTGATTCTCCACTCCTTTACCTTGGTGTCATGCTAAAGTACCATCACCGTAGTGCTTCTAATTCAGTGCATTTGCAGGGCCATAAGGTTGACCTAGTGACATGTAGAATTAAGCCTGACAATGTCAAACAGTAGTTCTTTGAGCAGTATTTGAAGAGTGACTGAGCATGCTTTCACATGGCAAATTTTCTCGCTGTACCTGTTCAATTTGTGCACCTCCCCTCTTTTAGGGTAGCACAACATCTTCTTTGTAACTGCAGGGGTCTTTAAGAATTTCCCTACAGAACGGCTCTCTTATTTCTTGGTCAATGAGTTGCAGATTATTTATTACATACAGAAGAATAATTACCCCTAAAGACAGTTAAATGTTTCAAGACTAAAAAGCAAAGTAAATGTAGGTTGAAAGTCATTATGTGCAGATACAAAAGACTTTTTGTCAGTAGATTTTTCATGCAGTCATCCAAAATAAATTCTATGGGTCCGATCCATGTGGTCCACAGAGACTTCTATCTGCACAAATAATCTTATTGGACTATTGCACTCTTGGCATTTTGGTAAGGAACCGTTTTGAGCAAATCTATATTAAGGCCATATTTTGATCCAAGACACAGGCGTGGAATTGTCTCACTCCCTCCTGTCTCATGTGGAAGCACTACCTGGAGAAAAGGAGCAGCACTGACTTTAAATAATCCAGCCTGGAGCAAGGCCAGGGCTTGGGCTCCTCCTTGGCAGCTGCAGGGCCCCAGTGCAGCGAGTGCTTCCAAAGGCTGCGCTGCCTCCACCAGTGCCAGAATGGATCAACACACTGGCTCCAGCCAGAAATGGACTCAAAGTAGCTGTTGTTCCTTCTCCCTGAGGAGCGTTTTCAGAGAAACTCCTCAGAGGTAAGGGCTAAGGTTCCCAAGAAAGGCTACGTCAGAAAGGACTGGAGCATACCCGTTTGCTAAATGCTCTATAAAGGGCAATATTCTTCAGTCACTTTTGGGATAAATCCCGCTCTGCTGCTGAGAGAATATTTGCAGGCAATATCTCCTGAGCATCCTGCAACTGACTGACACAGATACACATGGATATTGTTTATTCTCATCTGCCTTGGTTTAAAATTTTACACGTCCTCTAGGCATGACTTTGATGCTGATTTTCCTACCAAAAAAAAAAAAAAAGAATACGTAAACAAAGAAGTCATACATACATAAAATAGTAAAGCATAAATCAAAGTCAGTTCCAAATTTTTTTTCTTAAATGCCAAATACTTAAGAAGCAAGATTCAGTTTCGATGGCTGTCTTGCCTTAGTTCTTGTCTACTTCAATTTAAGGAGCTTTTATTTCTGTATCGTGACCTCCTCAGGAATTTAGTTACATTGTGAAATTTTATAACTGTAAAGAAAGAAACACTTTCACAGTATCAGCATTTCATCTTTTCCCCATGTAAATATTAAAATGAGAGAGGGGTCAGTTCTCTATCTGATGTGATGCTTCTGTGTCAGAGAGGTTTACTTTGTCACCTGCCAGCATGACAAATCCAGTTACTTTCCCTGAGACATGCTCAGCAAGATTCTGGGTAGGGAGCCACTTGCAGGCTTTTAAATGTCCATACATATATTTTGCCTCCCTCCCTGAACTCTCTGCACTAGGTGGGTGGCATTGGCCTCATAGAGTTCTCGCCAAAGAGCAGCTGAAAATACTTCCATGGTAGAAGTCTGATCCCTGAAATGCTGTACAGATCTCCTCAGCAAGTGCTGTCTTTGCCTGGACACTCGATTTTTCCAGGAATCCAGGCTTGTGCACATAATTCTGTTTGATCAGTTATTGTCCCTATCCATTCCCACCACCTCTTTGCAACCATGAAATGTTTCTGGATGGCTCCTGAAGTGCCATGGCTTGCTTGTTGACTTGTCTTTGAAAGAGGAGTACCAGATTTCTTTGAAATAACTGGGGACTATGAAGATGAGACACATACAGACAAAAATCAGCCCCAAAGGTTCAGTCTGTCACTTTCTTCGTTCTCCAGCCTCACCTATGAAAACCAAGCAACCTAAGCTACACTTGTTTGTGTTCAAACCATGTTTGTCCCAGGTGTGTCAAATCAGTTCGGAGACCAAACTGTAGTCTGGGATTACATATAGCCAGGATATTATTTTCTGCTTTCAAAATCTCCTGAATTTCTCGTCCTTTTTCTGCCTGGATTGATTATTTCCTGTGTTTGGTTTCGGCTGCTCGGTAGCTAACATGAGACCTCTGGCTGGGGAAACATCACAATGCAAAGGCTCAGCTGAAATAGCTCCCTGCCCACACATCTTTCTACAGCACTTCAAAATATACATTTCCTGCGCATACTATAATTAGGCGCTTTCATTCTCCCTCCAGTTTCTATTAAAATACTCATTATCTACTACAAAACTCTTTTATTATGCTATTTTTTATATTCCTCTTGTTACTTCAGGAGGCAAATGAAGATGTTTTAGTGGATGTAGTTCTAACAGGGGAAATTCCAACATTGCTTCACCATGGCAATGGAGCGCAATCATCAATGAAGCAACAACTTCACTGTGGATCACTGCAACTGCTAAAGGATTCAAGTCTGGCTTGCAGCCACAGACAACATCCATGGGATTGTCTGCACCTCACTGAGCTGCACAGGCGGATGCTAAACTTGAGTCCAGTTCAAAAAACGTTGGAAGGATTAATAGTCCTTTGGACCTTGAGCAGGGAACAAGAGGTGAAGAAGTGAAGAGGCAGGAGGTTTTGCTGTCAATAGTTTGTGGGCTGGGTAAGAATTCCCCCCAGAATGTGGCTCATCCAGAGCAAAAAAAAGGTTGGCCTCCGCCTCAGGATCATGCCTCACTCTCAGAGAGGACATTCTGGATTCTCAGTCCAAAGTTCAATCCTTTCAATTAAGAAAGAAAAAATAAATAAAAAGGCAGGCAGGCAGGCAGGCAGGCAGGCAAGAAGGAAGGGAGGAAGGGAGGGAGGAAGGGAGGAAGGGAGGAAGGGAGGAAGGGAGGAAGGGAGGAAGGGAGGAAGGGAGGAAGGGAGGAAGGAGGAAGGAAGGAAGGAAGGAAGGAAGGAAGGAAGGAAGGAAGGAAGGAAGGAAGGAAGGAAGGAAGGAAGAAGGAAGGAAGGAAGGAAGGGAGGGAGGGAGGGAGGGAGGGAGGGAGGGAGGGAGGAAGGGAGGGAGGGGAGGGAGGGAGGGAGGGAGGGAGGGAGGGAGGAGGAGAGGAAGGAAGGAAGGAAGGAAGGAAGGAAGGAAGGAAGGAAGGAAGGAAGGAAGGAAGGAAGGAAGGAAGAAGGAAGGAAGGAAGGAAGGAAGGAAGGAAGGAAGGAAGGAAGGAAGGAAGGAAGGAAGGAAGAAGAAGAAAGAAAAGAAAGAAAGAAAGAAAGAAGAAAGAAAGAAAGAAAGAAAGAAAGAAAGAAAGAAAGAAAGAAAGAAAGAAAGAAAGAAAGAGAAAAAGAGAAAAAGAAAGGGAAAGAAAGGAAAAGAAGGAAGGAAGGAAGGAAGGAAGGAAGGAAGGAAGGAAGGAAGGAAGGAAGGAAGGAAGGAAGGAAGGAAGGAAGGAAGGAAGGAAGGGAGGGAGGGAGGGAGGGAGGGAGGGAGGGAGGAAGGAAGGGAGGAAGGGAAGAAGGAAGGCAGGAAGGAAGGGAGGGAGGGAGGGAGGGAGGGAGGAAGGAAGGGAGGAAGGGAAGAAGGAAGGAAGGAAGGAAGTAAAGAAGGAAGGAAGGAAGGAAGGAAGGAAGGGAGGGAGGGAGGGAGGGAGGGAGGGAGGAAAGGAGGAAAGGAGGGATAGAAGAAAAAATCCCTTCAGATGTGAGCTTTGACTTTTAATGAAGGGGACTGGGGAAGGAAGGGCTTCAGACTGAATTCTGTTTCCCCGCACTGCCTCTCTGAGTCCACACATACAGCGTCACACCTGAGGAAACAAGCAGAAAGCGGCAATGTCACTGTTTGCAGCTGGCCCCATGCCAGCTGCTGGAGCTACATTTAGTACCCAAGCAGCATGTTTCAGACACAGCTGCAAATGCCCCAGAAGGCTTGAAATCTGTTTTTGAATTGTTGATTGACTCAGACAGCTTCTGAAGGGGAAAGGACCTCTCAGAGAGACCAGAGCTCTCAGAAGAACTTCCCAGACACTGTGTTTCTGCTTATGGATATCTCCAAATTCAAGTGTGTCCCTTCACTACTGCTAATCTCTTGCAGGAAATGTTAAGTTGGGCTGGAGGACTGAAAGGAATATGCTCTGGGAAAGATACCCCAGTGCAGTAATGGCTAATCTGATGAGATCTATATTGTACAGAGGTACGTAAAACTTGAGTATGCACTACTACTAAGTATTAAAACAGACCCTGGTATCAGCCAGGCCTACCATAATTGGGCAGTCATCATTTCCATCTCAGCTGAATCAAAGTATGTTAATGTACCCCCCTAAATTTAAATTTTTGTATATAAACTGAACTTGCTTTGACTTTTTCCAGAGGACATGTGAAGTACAGTTTAAACTTTTTATTTATCTCCAAACATGATCAAACATGCAAGGAATATTAACATGTTTAAAGTGTGCAGTTAGGCAGAAATGCATTTCCTATTTGAGCAAAGAGTTTTGTAATTGTCTGTGGCTTAAACAAAAAGGTGTCATTATTCTGGAAACAAGGTAACATGAGGAATGTAGTTTCAACTAACTTTGAAATACTTTAATGTGAAGAAAGAGTCTGGTGGTAACCAGCACACAAATCAAGATAAAAGTTCAAAGATGCATATTATCCCATTGCAGCTTTTCGGTAATTAAAAAGGGGTTATTAGAAAGATGGAAAGCTGTGGATGCCCCATCCCTGGGGGTGTTCAAGGTCAGGATGGGAGGGGTTTTGGGCAACCTGGTCTAGTGTGTGGTGTCCCTGCCCATGGCAGGGGGGGTTGGGACTAGGTGGTGTTTAAGGTCCCTTCCAATCCATATGATTCTGTGACTCATACGTAAGCTATCAAACCTGAACTGCATTGCTGAATATACACGTAGACAGTGTTTCTTTCAAATGATTTTGCACTTGTGTTCATTTTATACAAGTAAACTTAGATAAACCATGGTTTACTGCACAAACACTGCTTAAAATAACATCATTTACATAGGAAATACCACAGAGTGCACAGAATTTTTCTTGAGGAAGATATTAGAAATTCATACCAAATGAATAGTTCATTGTTAATTCTCTTTTTCTTTACTTTGATCTGCAGAACTTTGTCAGCTCTGAGATTTCTCCCTGATCATCTGGACCTCTATCCTCAACATGCTTTTTTTCAGACAAAGAAAATTTAAATCATACAGTTTCTCAGGATCACTAGCTATGGTCTTCTGCAATGCATCCTTTTCCTTCTGTGATTTAATGACCATAGCTTGGGAAACCCTGCCTTACTTCCAGCTTAAGTAGAGTTACCCCTTGCTAAAAGCTTGTCGTTGTCCTTGCTCTGAGATGAGGCAGGTCCAGCCATGTTTCTAAAATAGGCTTTGAAAAATGGAAATGTCAGTGGTTGTTGGTGTGAAGCAGATCCACTTGGAAATCAAAGAGAAAAGAATAGAAAAAAAAAATCAAAACATATAAATAGGGAGAGAAGAGGCAACATGAGATAACACAAACATCTCCCAGAGATGGTATTCCTTCCTCGGGAAAGACCTCAGGAGCCAAACTCCAACTGGTTGCAAGCTGTAAATTATTAACACATTTGTCTCAGAAGCATATCCATGCACTGTTATGACAAATCTGTGCCCATGGCCTGTTCCTGGCACTCAGTGCTTAGTAGTTTCTACATAGCTGTCTAACACAAATGTATACGAATAACATCAATCATATCAAAATGTAAAGCAATATCTTCCTGCATAAGAGGGTTTTTTATTATTTATTTTATTTACAAGACAATAAGAAAGCATGTCTAATTAAATGTTCTCCACTTTTCCTCTCTCAGAATCCAAAGAGTTTTTAATCGTGGGGGACATTCATTTCTGCTGCAGACTGCATGACTTGAAACTTTGCCTAATATACATCAAATGGTAAAACAGACGTTTTTAATTACTAGCACAAAGTCTGCAGAGATATGTTTTGTAATGAGGAATGTGGTTAAAAGCAAAGTGGTCCCATTTGCCTTTGCAACAGACTGTTAACATTTCATTTTGACCTATCCTTACAGTACAGCTCTGTTTTCTTTCTAAAAATGTACAGGGTTTGTTGCTAAGTCAGGTAAATACAAATGGACAAACGCTGGCCTGCCAATGCAATACTGAAGCCAGTGGACCTCTGCCTGCTCATATCCGCCCAGGATATTTCACAAACACATTTAAACGTCTTTAAGATAATGGCACAAAATGACAAAACAAAACAAAACAAAGATGCTAATGCCATATTTTAAACATAGTGGTAAAGAACAATAATGTAAATTTAAGCTTTTTATGTTCCCTGGATAGCTGCATATCTGTAATTTGCATTATAATACCATGGCTTCCCTTGCTGTGGTTGTATTTAACAACTACACCACAAAACAAGAACAAACAAATTATTTCAAAAGTTTCTTAAAAGTCTGCTTAAGTTTAGAGAGTGTTATTATAATTATGCTGCATCAGATTCACCCCAGCAAGTTTCCATCTTATACAGAAGGCTTCATGGATCTTAACTGAGGTACTGATTTAGTTTTGAAGGGGAGGCAGAGAAGGAAGGCAGAGGATCTACACCGGCCTATTAGGCAGCAGTAGAGGAACTTGTGTAATCAGCAGCCCTCACTGGACACAAATAGCCACAAGAAAAATCCTGTCACTAATCTCACTCCAAAATATGCACTGAAGTCAAATGCATTTCTCTGCAATGATGCCTTTTTCTCTCCACTGATTATGAGAGGAGCAGAGAGTCATTAATTATGATTTAGAAATCTAGTTTTAGACATCCACATTCAAGTTAGATGATCTCCTGCCTACAGAAGTGTGGCACAGCAGTCCTTGGAAAGGGCTTTTGGCTCTGGTAGAACCCATCTGGCAGAGGTCTCCAGGAAAGGTGATACTGAAAATATTTAGCTCTGCTAAGTGGGACATAAATTGATGTGAGCTGGATTTTACCTTATATCATCTAAAAAAAAGAAAAAAAAAACAAAAAAAAAACATGGCCATATATAAAAAAACTTTTATGTTCTCAGGATTTAATGTATCTCAGATTTAGATCACTAGCTAAGCCAACTACATGGGTTTAAGCAGAACTTAACCACAATGCTTTATTTTTATTTTTTAACGAATATATGGAAGTTGGAGGAAAAAAACAGGAACTTTGAATTGGTTTGCTGTTGGTTTATTTTGTTGTTGTTCTTGTTGTTTGTTTGTTTGTTTGTTTTGTTTGTTTGTTTCTGCTTGTTTCCTATCTTACAGTATGTTTTAAAGGACTAATGGCTGAGGATGAAGAACTGAATATCATTGCAATATTTAGAGACTATTAAATGAGAGAAAAAGATCTGAAACTCTGGAGAGAAAAATTCAGTTGTTCAGTTGCTCAAAGTGGCAGTCTCAAAAGGAATACCCTTCCTACATCTATAATTTGGCACCTACAAATACAAGACGGGACAAGGCACAAAGCACAAGCCATTGTGAAAATCTTGTTGTTTCCAGTACAATGGGCATTTTTTTTTCTCAGAGTTATAAGCCCTGAAGGAGCTACCAAATTGAAAACAGAGCTATTGTCAGACAAGAGCGCTTCCTGCTCTATTAGAGACGTGCCGCAGATGTCTGTGAGCAACTTTTTCAAAACTTGACAGCTTCGCAAATCAGACTGTTTTCTTAATGTGCTGCAGCTTTTAGTGTGTCTAAGGTATGCTGCTGGTGCTCTCAGTGAATTAGGCTTACTCTCTACAATTACTCCCAGTACTCATGCAACATCAGCAAATTTTATTCTTTAGGGAAAAAGGAAAAGAAAGCAAATTACTCATATCTATATTTTATATATAAACCTATATTTCATGCCTATATATCCATACACATGCATTTCGTCTGCATATGAGAATAAAGTTCACACATGTATTTAATATATGTGTGTGTTTGCATATACATACATTTATTTGCATACCCACTCATTGTGAATATAGAAATACCTCCAGATAATACCTTACTATAAACAGATTTTTCTCCTCAGGCAGAGAAATGGGCTAGAGTTACCTAGACTGCACATTACCATCAGTTTTACAAGGGAGGCATGGTGGCAGTGCAATACTTAAGCCCCTGAGGAAGAGTGGGAATGGTTTGTCTGTGCACAGTAGAACCAAATGTCCAGAGCAGAGAAGAAATACTGGACTTCCAGATTTAAGGAGGAAAAATGTCACTCTTCCTCTCATTCAAGGCTTCATCTGGGAAGTGAGCAGGAGGTGAAGAGCCAGTAGGAGCCCACTGATGAGCCTGAAGTCAGGAGGCTGCTGGGTGCCTGCTCTCTGCGTCCTCTCCATAAGAAACCAACTGCCTTCCTGAGGTGCTCTGAGCTGGAAGCACGGACAGGGCTGCTGCAAAACATGCAGGTAGGTATTTTGTTTGTCTTAGGAACTGAATAGTTCTTGTCTCAGACGCCAAAACAGAGTCTCAGGTCTCAGAGCACAGAAGTGTGAGAGACCTCCCTCTGAATGGCGCACTACATGAAGGCCCTTGGGCTTCTCTCCTGTGCCCGCTTTGTGACAGCGGCACAGAAAATTGGGTTCTTCTCTTTCTTCTGGAGATAGACTAGTTTCAGTTCCTTTAACCTAAAGCAATAGGATATGCCAGTTCTGGTGAAGATGGCCTCAGCCAGCTGTGTGGCTCCTTTCTCGTACTGCTGCTCTTGGTAATACGACCGTGATGCTTGCAGAGGCTCACCAAGTCCCCAGTATCCTTGAGACCTCATGGCACTACCTGCTGTCTCCCCACCTTGGCTGTTTCTATTTGGCTCTTTATGTGTGGAAGAGGGCTCACATGAAACACCTCGTCCTCCAGAAACCTACTTTCACAGTACATGTCTGTGGTTGAGCATGTAGCATGAACTCTTGGGAATCCTCTCCACAGCAAGGATCCATATCTGATGTGATTTGGGTATGTGGAGTTTGTTGGGTCTGTGCTCTGGCTTGTACTGTCTTTCAGTTCACAACCAGAGGGAGGAGGACAGCACTACAAACCATTGACCACACTCTCATAACAGTGTAGACACAGTATTCTGATGATGGAAGGTGCTCATACATGTTCAGACACCTTGGAAATATAAAGAAGCAGTTCATAGGAAAAAAAAAAAAAAAGGAGAGAGAGAATTTCAGACTGTGAAGAAAAATATTTAAGCTAATGTAACATGTCTGTCTGAGGATACACATTTCAGTTCACCATTGATATGCTGGCACCTGTCCAATGTGCATTCTTCCCATCAAGAACGATTTAGATGAAGAGAAAATAATTGCTGTGCAGTGTTTGATGGTCTTGTGCATTATTTCCCATTAGTATCTATGTCCTGTGCCTCACCTTGGGTCAGAATAATGACCATAGACCTGCAAACTATGGGCCAGCAGTGGCAGGGAGTTTTGACAAAGGAAGCAGAAGTGTTATTGCACTGAGCTGATGGCTGCCAGCACAAGCAAGAGGGCACAGCAGGTTGGACTGATGTGTTCATAGATAAATACATAACTAAGCAGCAAGAGAAGAGAGTCTAGATCAGGGAATTCTATTAATTGTGGGTTGAGAGGCCCATTAAGCTTTCATCTAATCCTGATCATATAGATTTCTTTTCTTGCTTTCTATACCTCATGCACTGCAAGCTGAACTTCCTGTCTAATGTAGCACATTCTTTACAAAACAAAATAACACTGTAATTGTTCTGCTCTTAGTTAGTGGTTTTCATTTTAACTCTCTGACTACCATAATAAATAACCATAAAACATTTGCACTCCCACTTCACACATAACATGCCTTTGCTTGCCAAAGCAATAGTAGCCCAAGGGTTAATTTAATATTTTTATTTTTTTTTTACATTCTAAACATATGCATGAACTGAAATGTATCCTAGGGCTATGATTCATTTGGACAGTTCACAGGGATAGAAAGATGGTTAAATTCGAGCAGTTAAGCCTTGTTTGGAGCTTGCATATTTAACTGGTGAATCTTTGTATTAAACAAATTTTGCATTGCTTCTGTATAAATAACAGGGCATCCCTGAAAGAAATACATAAACCAGATGTTTTATTTTTGAAATAACTTGTCTGGTCTTACAACGCTTATTTGGGCAAAACTTCTTGACATTCATGAGAGGGTAAATTGCTTAAATAAAGTTTGCACTGTGAGGGTCCTTCTAACGAGGGAACAAATGCATTTATTGAGAGCCAGAACCTTATATTCGTTCTTAGATTACTTTTTTACCATAAAAAAAAAAAAATGAACTAACACCCGTATTCCTGACATTAACTCTCCGCTGATGCTGTTGTTAATTATGTCTGGTTACTAAAATAATCAGAGCCTGTGGATGATTACATTTGACTTTTTGGGACCCCTTGCCATTACTGCGGTGGAAGACTCCATCTCGCAGCAGCCCTTCTGGGCGCCACCCCTGAATTTCCACAGCCCTGCAGCTCTCTGCCTCCCAGCCCGCTGAGACGCTCGCAGGGCGCCTGTCGGGTCAGACTCACTTCCTCTGTCGAAGCTCTTCTCCACAGCCAAAGCCAGAATTTCCCTCTGTTCTCGAGTGGTGGTGGATGTTAAAAATGTGAAAGCCAAGACCTCGCATCAGCTCCAGCAGCAGCTTTTGTAACTGGCATCGTTTTAGTGTATTCAAAGCAAGCTTGAAGAAAAGTGTTTTATAGTGCCAGAAAGTGTCTGTGAATTTGCTTTGAGCTCTGGTAGACTTTTAAATAAAATCACTGGACCTGGCAAGGGCTACCTTTGCTTAATGGGCTGTCAGTGAGCTTTAGCATCTCAAAATCATTCCTCTTACTCACCCCTGGAAAAAAATCCAGACCACCTCTGGCCCACCTACGCCTGAGCATGGGATGAAAACGATCCCCTTCCCTGCACCTCTCTGTCCTGCTGCCTCTGCCGATCCTACCCATGCCGTGCTGCTGGTCTTGGGGGTTTCAGTGAGAAGGAGGAGAGGAAGTACAAGAAGCGTGGGCCACATGCTTGTGGCTGCTGCAGGAGCCCATCCTGTTGTACAGCAGCGAGGAGCATGTACACACACCGGTCACATTTGTCCAGGAATCCATACGCCTGAATGACCGATCGGGTGTTATGGTACACATGCAGGGTCCATGGCGCCAGGAGAAGGAAGAAATGGTTGCTTTAATTATCTGGCAATAAAGGATATCTAACTCCTCTCAGCTACATTAAACTGCTTTTCTCAGCTCTGGTCATGCCTGGCTTGAAAGACAAAGCAATGGGAGCTGTGAAGCTCCCCCTTGGCTGAGACATCCTCTGCCCCAGTTTGCTGCAGGCCAAGGACTCTCAGCTTGCTGGCCAGGCCCTAGGAGCTGTGTCCTTCACAGGACTGTTGTCCTCCAAGGTTTGCTGCATTGCTAACCCAGTCAGAAAGACCTGCCCTGGGGAATGTCCCTGTAGCTCTGGTGGCTCATGAGTATTCCAAGACCCCAGTGTTCATGGTCATGACATCCAGAGAAATGGAGATGTTGGCCAGGCAGCTGTCCTTTGTCTCTGACTCCATCCAGAGGGAGATAAAAATGAGTAACATCATGCATTTACAACACCCACAACAGACAGAATAACTATAAAGACAGGGAAGAAAAATCTTGTGATATTGTTGTCCCAAGAGCAAACGCAAAGGGTCCTTCTCCCTACTGGTCCTTGGCCAAGGTGCTGTGGGTGCCCACCTACCCCAGGAGTCTTAAGGAAAACCTGCCAGAATATAAGTAAGTGTCCCAGTGTCTCTGTCCACAGTCGTTATTACCCAAACCCAAAGCATATTTTTTCATGGTGTTATTATTAAAATGTAATACCTCAGCCAAAATATAGCTATATGAAATCAGGGAGTTTTTAAAACTCTCATGGGTGTTTGAAAACACTTATCAGCAACTTCTTTCAATTGCATGTTTTTAGTTAAAGAAATTTTTCTATAGCTTTCTATGGCAGAACCAAATATTCATCTTTTGACTTTAAGACCCTGATCCAGAAGCTGTATTCTATGGATCTGGGAAAAGAAATTTGTCCAAGAACATGCTGCACATGAATCCCATCAGCTTTCATTCAACATGACGAACGTGTTCTAATTGCTTTCCAAAATGGCTTCGGTGGTGCCAAAATGTTTGAAACAGTTAAAAGAAAGCTACTCCTAGTTTCCCTCTCATTATTTTGAATTGTTCAACACGGGTTTGTTTTGAGCTCCAGTTTGTAAGATAGCATCCTTCAGAAATATTTTAAAGACAAACATATTTATAATGCTCATAAGATGTTTATGTTTACCTGATAGCCATTCGTCACTGGAGAAAGTGAAATGCAAAAGCAGGACACTGACTGCTCACTAGCTGTATTCAATCCATAGATGGTGAGTAATTTGGAAAAAGAAAAAAAAAAAAAAAGCAATATCTTTATCATTTTAAGTTATGGTAATTTTAGGTACTACATTTAATTACAGTCACTAGAGTTTCTTCCAGACAGGAAATCAATTTTGAGGACCAATGGCCTTCAGTGTTATTCTGCTTCTCAGAATTGGCATGCCATAATAAATATTTACAAAATAATGCCAAGATATTTTCTAATGTCTACATTAAAGGAAATTTGTGGGAGAGAAGGAATATATTTATCACTTTTGCAAAGAGATCTATGATTAGAAGACTCATTTTTTGTTGCTTTTTCTCAAGAATTTGCTGTAAATCATACTTTTCCTGGAAAGTGGGATATGGCAATGTATCATAAACACCTTAACAGATCTAGCTGTGCTTTGGATGGCAGCTCCTTTTTGGGGAATTATCATTTTGAGAAGAAAAATGTTCTGAGAATGTAGGTAAGCCCAGGAGTAGCTAATAAAAATGAGCCAACACCTGGAAGCAATGATATGCTTGATGGAGACTATCCATCACTCACTTTTTGCTGCCCAGTGAGAACACACCCACACACCCTTTCAGTAGCTGAATCCCACAATGGAAATGTTGCAGATTGCACTCTATATTAAAAGTTTCCAGATAGAAACATTGATATAATATACCACTGAGTTGGTTCCAGCAATCAAGTAAAACCTATACAGATGCTGCATTAAAATCTGTTTTTAATTGCATTATCAGCCACCTCAATCTCCCTGTTGTCATGTTTGAAAAGTCCTTTGCAAGGCTGCAAATTCAGAGGAACACTGAAGATTTTGCTTTTGATGTTGGAAAAAACAGTGTGCTCTCTTCATGTAAATGCCTATAAATTTGAGAAATACATCTTAAAAGACAAATGGAAGAGGCAGCAGTTAAAAAAAAAAAAAAACAAAAAACAAAAAACAAGAGTGAACCACGGTAGCATTTTGCCAAGCGCAAAGGAGAGCGAGAATTTCAGAAAAGAATCTGTACTTTAATTGGTCTGATTTAAAATAAGTGAGTAAGAGAAAAAGATCATAAATCATCTACCTCACAAACAGGATGGAACAGTTTATCTATGTGTACCAGGCAGTGCAATATGTTCTTACCTATATTAACCACTGAATACTTTCTCTGGAAAATACATATATATATATATTCATACTTTTTGGTATGAGCAAAAGTAGTGTGCAGAGAAGGATTTTTGTACCCTCACTTTTTTTTAAAGACTTGTTTTTTTTATTTGACAATTTATCTGCTATGCCTTTCTAATTCTTTACAGAGTAAATATGCTGGTGGCTCTTTTGGCTTTTAGAATATGTATTCAGCTGCATTACAATCAAATGCAGTTGGATTTGAACCCACCCCTGGCCTTCTACCAGACATGTTAGCTGTTGCAGCAAGACCTAGCTCTAAAACCCTTCATAACCCACACTAAGAAAACAGACTGGGGAAAAATAAAAACACAAAAGGGAGAAAGGGTTCCAGTCTCATTGCCATGGTGTTGGGGAGAGCTGAGGCCAATGCACCTTGCCCCCTTCCCAATGCCTCGTTCCCATGTAGAGGGCCTTGGCATCAAGGATAGAGGATTTCCAGCACTTTACTAACCCAGAAAAATGAGAAATGGCCCCTGAAGACCTACAGAATGAGGGGTCTGCTCCCATTGATATCATCAAATGAATTCCCACTGCCTTCAAGGGGAATGGGTCCTCCATCCAGAGATTATCAAATCTGTTCAGCACCTTTGGCTTCCAACCTCTCTCCATTTGCTGAGCTCGAAGGGACACACCAACTTCATTACATATTTTGTGTGCATTTGCACTATATACAGACATTTCAAAATTATTCTGCATCCTATCCTTTTGTGGATAGCCATGAAACAGACCAGACTGCATCTCTGGGGAATCTGCTGGCAACTGGAGGAAAACCACTCTTCTCTTGGTACAAAGAGGTGATTAGCATAGCTAGTCTAGCTACCTCAGCATTATGCATCCTATCCAGCAAGGCCATACCAGCAAGTCCCTGCTCCAGACATGTCTGATAACAACTGGCTGGTTTTGCCAGATTATTTCCATTATCAGAAATGTGGTGGTGCAGCTATCTCCGTTCTGGATGCTGGCAAGACCCCTGCACCTTCACCGTGGGGCTTCCTTCTGCTGGCAGAGGCTCTTCAGAACAGATAAGTACTGTGAAGGGAGGCTGATCACCAAAAAAAAAAAAAAAGCAACATACACTGCTAGATATTAATACAGCCATGAAATGATTTCCATCTCTGAAGAGGAAAGATGTTTTCCCGTGGGACATGGTGACAAAGTGAGGTGTCGTTCATTTGCTCATTCGCTTTCTGGAGCTAAGGAGAGTTGGGAAGAGGGACTATTTCCCAGCATAGAAATGTCACCTGCTAGGTGGTGACAGACAGCAAGGGTGAGACAAGGGAAGAAAGGATGTTCTTTCCCTTTCAAGAACTGTAGAGATTTTGGTGTCAGTTGCGATCCTTTTGTGCCTGTGGCTGAAAACAGGACAAATAAATCAGCAGAGCCTTGTAAGCAGTCTCTCCAGTTCTGGATGTTCTTGACACCTCAGCTGGAGACATATTTTGTTGCCCTATGTCACAAATATTCCTCATCTGCATGGGGGCAATAAGCCACAAAACTGCGAAGAGATTTGTTCAAAATATCAATTACAAGAAGAGACACCAAACCAAAGTTTGGAGTTCATTTGCAAAAGTACAGCCTAAATGAAATCCTTCTGCAGACATTCATGATATTTATTAGCTGCAATTTTCCAAACTATTTAGAAGGGCAGTGGTATGGATAACCTGCCACACGCCCCATTTTTTTGGAAAAGTATTACTCCTTGCAAGCCATAAGCATTCCTGAAGATCTACTCAGAAAGAACACTCTGCCACCAGAGTGCTGCCCTTGACTTGACTGGATGTACAGAGACGAGCCAGGGTTGAAAAGGCCAGAAATGTCTCCAGAGGCTCTGAGAGGGGGTGTGGGGAGCGCCGGCAGCGCGCCGCTCTCCTGCCGCCCCAGCAGCCCGCGGAAGACGAGCCATGCCAGCTCGATGGGAGTGAACAAAAGGCAAGTGGGATCCAGGGAGCAGACAATTTCCACAACATGTTCCCTGCCTAAACCAGTGGTGAGAATTGTGCCAGATTAAAAAAAAAAAAAAAAAGAAAAAAAAAATCTTTGATTTCTGTCATTTTGGAATCGGTTCCAGCAATGGAGCCAGTGGAAGGAAAATAGCTAATGAATGCAGTTTCAATAGTGGTTTGCTCCTTGGTGTGAAGGGCTTGAAACTCGTTGTGAAAGCCTCATGGGTCCCCAGTTCTGGGAGATGCAGACCAGATGCTGGAGGTCCATCCCGGGAAAACTAGTCCTTGCTGCTCACAACTGGAGGGAACGGCGGGGACCAGCAGAACCCCGCCTGCCGGGGCTGGCACTGCAGGAGGAGGTTCTTCAGTGAGCATTTTGCTATTTTAAAGCACTTTCCTAACCCAAATGAGTTGTGCAAAGAATGAAGTTTCTGTGACTTCTGCGCGTTACTCTAAATGTCAGAAATGTGATCCGAATGCTGCGGTGCTAATTGCCTGTAACCCCCAAGGGAAATGAGCTTTCTCATTTAAATGTGCTTTCTCAGAGGCTGACAACGTGGGCTTTCAAGTCACAGGAAAATACATACCCACACCCCAAGTGATATTCAGGCATCTCTCCCCAGCACCTGTGAGGGAGGTGAGTACCAAGGCAAGGCAGGAATGGATCTGGGTGACTTCAGGCTGTGTCAGGTAGAGTTTCTCCTTTGCAATATTTACTTCAATCAGAAAACAAAAACAGTCTCCATTTTATATCAAACTCAAGTCCCAAGTGCATTTCTGCGCTGCAGTTATTAACCCCCAGTAATGAAGGTTTGAAATTGAGATATTAACTGCTGAAGGGGCAAATGAAGTTGCTTTAATAAGGCTAATTAGCCAGCACCTGCAGCGGGGCTGGAAAAGCCCACGAGCCCCCAGCAGCGGGGTCCGCAGCTTGGTGAAGCTTATCAGCCTCAGGCAGCAATCCCTCCAGCGGGGTTCACCAAGGAGCGCAGCCAGCCCCACAAAGGGACGTTTATCCAAAGGCAAAGCCATCCTAGGCACACAAGACACAAGCATAGTCGTGTGCCCTCAGCCCTGCCAAGGCTTTCGTCCTCCAGCTTTGATGGGAGGATGCTGAAGGCTGGCATGGTGATGCGGCAGCAGCATGCCACTTACAGCAGCCACGCTTGCGATAGCTTGTCTGTGCACTGCTGTGGTTGTCTTAGTCAGACTTTATCAGCCAGATTTACATATTAATTGTAGGACCATCTTTAATCTTTTTTATCCCTTTTTCTTTTTTCTTTTTTCTTTTTCCCCAGGGCTCAGAAATGTTTCAATCCTTGATTTGTCAGTTTCAAGGTATCGGGAGAGAAGTAGAAGGGAAAAAAGAGGCTCAAGCTTTTCATTCCAGTTCTTGAGTTGACTGACACGTTAAGAAGATTGGGAATTTCTCTAACAAAAGTATCTCCATAAGACTTACACTCTCCTTCTGATCCTCTTGTGCAGTTTTGCTTTTTACCAACTGACAGGTTAATCCAAGCATAAACAATTGCATTATCATCCTCAAAATTATTTTCCATATAGCTAATATTTTTCTTTGAAGGGGCTTGTGAAAAGTGAATCTATAAGAAGTCTTTGAATAATTGAAACAGTTTAATTCACTTAGAAGTACGGAGCCACCTCCGTAAAAGAGACTCAAATGCCCTAATTACTAATACGCCATATGGAGGAAAAGCAGAGGTGTGGTGCAGTCTGTTGATGGATCAATTAGCACACAAGGCAGAGGATTGTGTCATCATTGCTGTTACCATCAAAACAAAATCCTATTTTGCATGTGCCTGTAATATCACACAAACGATCTTGTTTTTTTTCCATTTGTGTAGCACCTCCTTCAAAACAAAGATCTCAAAACACTTTGGAAACATCGGAGAATTAAACTCTCATTGCCTCTGCACCATTCCCCACAGGTTAGGCAGGTGTAGATGGCAATCTGGTTTATCTGCTGTGTAAAAGTTAATTTCTAGAGCAGCCAGTTCCTTCATACTCCACTGAAAGCTCTCAGCACTGCCACAAGGTAATGGAAAAACTGCTGAGAGTGAAGAAGCTGTCTCTGTGGGTGTGAACCAGTGAAGGGCTTTTGCCTTCACAGTGTAGGAGGGGGACCCCCAGGTGCCTGTCTACTTATCTTCGGTTTAGCAAGGCGTTGGGAAATTGCAGTACAAAGTAAGTCCCTCAACCACTTTTATCAGTATGATACACATTGTGTTCTGGGGTGGAAAGTTGATGGTGTGAGTTCTGCACGCCTAGGTATGATGTAATGAACTACAGGGAGCGGTTCATGCTGTTACAGTTAAGAGGAGCTACCACCAGTTGCCCCTCATCTTAGTTTTGCATTAAGCACCTACAAAACTCTCCTAGAAAGAGTTACCAGGAAAAAGCATATTGCTAAAATTCAGAATTTAGTCATTGCAGCTTAAATAAGTGATCCACAATGAGACATTTTGACAAGAGATTCAAAAAATAGAAGTCATTTGATTTTAGATATTGAAAGTTCACAGTTTACCAGTCTTTCATTTGGTAAAGCATAGAGCATGCAGGGACAGAGGCTACCTCTGCATCTCTGTACCTCTGTACCTCTTCCTTTCAGTAGCTACTGCCCTGCTTGGCTGATCTGATAACCACGGATCTGCTGCATCATTCACACAAACCTCTTCTGTTGACATAGCAGGTTTCTGGGCTTTCTGAGCCATCCCAATGCCCAAGCACTGGAGGAGGCCACCCTTCGGTGTTACACAGAGACGGGGCCACTCCACTAGTGGAGCTGCCACCTTTTCCCTCTCATCCACACTTGCATGATGGAGGAAAAGGTTGGCCCTGGTACAGTCTCTGTGAAGGTAAACCCTACTGTCATATCCAAATGCACTGTTCTCAAGGGGCCATACCTGTGTACAGCAGTCAACTTTTGGAAAGGTCACTGCTCTCCTGAATTCCTCTCCTGAATTGCTCTCCAAAGAGAAATTCTGTTTTTAGTTTAATACTTGACAAACATTCTGTTCCTTGATCAGTCCTCTGTGTGTGTGTGTGTTTTCACACATCTTCTGCTGCTAAATAATGTGGGCAAATATGCCTTGTGTATAGTTACTGTCTTGTTCCTACAGGTTTTGTCTAACATGCATTTTAGTAGAGAAAGATGCTGTTTTCCAGCTTTCTTACTCAGGGCACAATCTAAATCTTCACTTGCAACATCAATGTCAGATAAACTATTCATTCCTGAAAATTAAACAAATATTGAAAAAACAATGATAGGAATGCTTCCCTCCTGGGAAGAACTTAGACCACTGTCATTTAACAGTTTCCATTGCTGTCTCTTCATAATAATCTTTTGTGCTTTTGAAGTCAAATTTCAGACAAAACCGCTGTTTGATGAGTCCAAAATATTTAAATGTGACTGAGAAGTCTGGGCAATTTTATCTGTGAGGCTCCTCTAGTTGTTTGGAAATAATACAGATTGGAAAGCCAGACTCTTTATAATTGTCTCAAAATGAGCAAAAGTTGGGCTAAACTTGAAACACTCAAAATCATACATTTATTTTGAAAAGCCAGGTCTAGCATTTTATATTCTTCTGGAAAGACTTAGGCAGGAATCAGAATGTTTGAAGGAGATGTCAGAATAAACATGGGCATCAGGTTTCACCCACCAAGCAAGCAAAACTTCCAGGACACTGCCTGGTGCGGAGGCTGCAGACAGGAGCACCCTTTCATCCCGAAGGAACAGCCCTGCACGTTTGTGTCATGGGGGGGCTGCTTTTGTGGATGCTTTTAGAGGCGCAGTAAATGGTTGTAATGGAGTCTGATCGCTGACTTCCAGAAAACTACTGTTATAAAACACTAGAGGAACCTAAAGGTGACTGATAGCTCTCACTGTACCTGGGGAAACTGTAGTCTGAGGCTTTGGGGTGCCTGCTATCAATGATAATCTTCCAGTGGCACATTTTTTAATGTTGGGCTGTCTCTCTTTGTATGATGGGCACAGTGCTGTAAAAGCTATCTCACTCCTGTTGGACTGGCTCCCTTCCCAGCCTCCTCCTCCTCCCACCATCCATGTGCCCAGTCACATCCCCTCACAGGAACGCTGCACAAAACTAAAACATTATGGGAACCATATGTCTAGAAATGAAGTGGGCTTACAAAATGACATGGTCTATAGTCAGTTAGGTTTTATTTAAAATTGTCTGAGGCACGGCAATACTGCTACAAATTCTATCAGGGAACTGCTGGCCTGGGTGGGAATCAGACTCGAGGAAAGATAAAACTCCTTGACTGCACATCCAGTCAAGTGGTGGGAGCCCCCAAGCATATGACCCAGTCCATACAGGCCTTACAGCTGTATGCTATAACATGTATCATGCACATATGTATCATGTCACATTTTACTTGCAAGTTGTGATAGTTGTCCATCAAGTAAAATTTATCTTTTTGTCCTGTCTCATGTTGCATTGAGATAATAAAGTACCATTATTCTAACACACTGTCTTTAGCCTCGACAACCATTTTGAACACTCAAAACATCTTTATTTTCTCTGATGTGAAAAAAAAAAAAAAAACAACATTGCTCACCCTATACACATACCTATGAGACACCCAAAAAGTACAACTATAGACTTGTAGCACCCTGGGCATAGCTAACCAATAACACAGTCATTAGTATTTAGGGATCACTGGGGATGCTAAGGAGATAGGAGCGCCAGGATCGATTCATTTTTGGTATCTCAGTATCATTTTTCAGCGTATGCGGTTGGGTACTACTCTACCCATAGAAAGACTATTCTTCAGAAAATGGAAAGCAAATCATGACTAAATCATTTCTCCTCTGTAGGAGAGCAGCTATAAACTGAAATTGCAGCTCAGCAGGGGAGTAAATCTACCTTTTAAAAGTCCTACTACTGCATTAGAAATGCTTCCACCATAAGACAAGAAGCATTACTCTGACATAATACCACCCATTCAAATCCATTCAGAAATGCTAATGGATTATCTGTGTCAAACAGACCTCAGCTCAGACCAGGTATTACTGGTCTACACCATTCTAACTTGAGCTGTACTGAATGTCGTCCATCCTCCCCCAGCTGGTATAGAGCCAACATAAACTCCATGTAAGCTCCGTATGGTGTGTTCTGGCTAATTTGACAGAAATGTGATCATGTGCCCGTTCTTGAGCCAGATCATATTTGTACTCCTGGGAGATCAGTCAGCACATAGGCCTCCGACTAATGGCTGTGGAGCCACAGCATGAGCATGAGCATCACACAGGTTCCTGTGACCAAGGCTGCTGGGGCTTGGACAGCATCCAGCAACCTCCCCAAACTCCCAGACTCTCAAACCGACCACTTTTAGTTTTCCTTACATTTTATTTTTCTGCCACATTCAGATCCATCTCAATCAAACAAGAGTTCAACACCATCCCATACATTTGAACCTTTGAACTGCTACCCCAAAGCCCCAGTCCTTTAAGTCAATGCAATTGTGTACAGGAGGGGAGAGTTCATCAATAAAAGGTTAATGAATGGGGAGGGATAAAGTCTAGAATCTGATTTATTCAATGTTTGAATGCCATCACCCTCTGAACAAGTCTTTTCTATGGCTTGTGGTAGTAGCTCATTCAGTCTCAACTGTGTAGATGCCTTTAGCAAGGTCACAGATGTGATATTTAGGAGGTATTTTTCATGGGTTTGGCCAGGATGACATTCTAAATGAGCAAAGGTACCTTTGCATGAGCCTATAGTTTTATGCCCAGCATTGTTGTAGCTGATACCAACTACCAGACAGTACAGACTTCATTATTTCAGAAAAACAGTAATGCTTAATTCCTTGTGCCTGGTCTTGAAACTTCTTGTGGATTCTGACTTCAAAAAGGTAGCCAGAGAAAATTAACAACCTTGTCGATGACATTTAGAAGATTTCTGTACTTTATACTTTGAAATGTTTTAAAATACATAGATTTTGCTCAAAGGCAGAAGGTTTGTAGAACATTCTCTTCTCTTTTTCTGAGTTTTCCTTTTGAGTTATACCTTCAGAGTGAAATACCATATGGCAGACGCACACACACTTCTTAGCAGAATAATGAAGTCCCACAGAGATTACATACGTTTTTCCCCAGGGAATAGTTCTGCCTGTACTTCACATTTCCAATTTTATATAGCTCTTTCCCTGTAAGAGAACTTACAGATTTCACTTTAAGGGCTGAATTGTACTGATACTTAGACTGAGGTAAACCTAGACTAATTATCCTGAGAGCAGTGATGTTATTTAAGCTTTATACTATCATAACAAAAATCTGAATGTGGTCTATGTATTGTTAGTTGATTCCTGCAGTAGGAGACCTGAAAAACACAGTTACCAAAATGTCACTTGCCATGAATTTATTATCCGTGTTTACACCATCAGTATTCACAGCATCAGCAAAGATCAACATTATTAAAGGACAGTTATGTTAGACAATTTTTCTAAGTCTAAAGTCACTGTGTAGCTGAGATACAGGGGAATAAGTCTGAGATCTGTAGACATTATTAGATATATATTTCACTAATATCATTACAAAGGTAAATATAAGTTTTCATGGAGCAGAACATTAAGCAAGAAGCAAAAATGTTGTTTCTTTTGAGAATATTTTGTTTCTAAATTGACCATAAATACATAGCTTGGGGAATCTAATGTAATGTTACTTTATTTTTCAAACAATAAACAAAATTACCGTTTTGGTTTTTAGCATGGAAGATGCTCTTTAGATTCCAAATGTGGGATACACATAAGACATGCATGCAAGCTAAATTTCAACCATAATAGACTCTGCATGTTGCCACTTCAATGACCTTTTAATCCCTTGGAGTTTAACCATTTCCTAATGTCTCCTAACAGCCATTTTCTTGTTGGGAAAGCCCTTTCTAACTGATAACATCTAAACAAGCTCATACCTTAATTAGAAAAATTCTCCCATAAATATTTATGTTGCTGTGATTAGGCCATTTACTGAATCCAGTTACCCATTATGATCTAAAATAGAGTGCCTTGTTTTGAGAAGCCTGGGGCATGACATAGTTTATACTAGGGGACTTTAAGTTGTAATTCATCTAATCAAGTGCCTGACCCTTTGCCTCCAGAGTAGCCAGTAGTTGTTGGAGGAAAATAGCCTTCTGCTAAGCATAGCATCCTTCTGTCTGCATTTTTGTATGCTGAAAATAAATGGGATATATATCTAAGTGGTTACTTAACTACAGAATAGTTTCATGCAATTCCTTTTTTATTTCAACACATGAAAAACATGAAGGAGAGAGGAGACAATCTCTCTTTTTCAGATGAAAACAAAAAAAAAATGCAGAACTGCTAGTGGAGGACTTCTGACCGAAGCGTGTTACTGCTACCTAATCAGACTTCCCTGCCACATCGATGCTGGGGGGCACCACAGTTACTGCAGGTTGCCTTCCACGTATGGAGTTAGGTACCCGCTGTGATGATGCCTCCCATTAAGAGAGTGGTGAGAGATTTAGGCAGCCTGTTCTCAGAGGCTGCACTCTGGCTCCTGAGGCATAAGAAGCCTGAAATGGGGCAGTCGGTGTAGCATGCATTTCCATCCTTTATCTGAATACGGAGCCAGAAGTCATACTGCCTTCTTGAAAAGGCCATCTCAATTGCTCTCTTTTAGATGCCTAAAGCCATCTGAGTGCTTGGACTGTTCTGAAAGTAGCCTTTGGGCAACCTGCGTATGTCTGTACAAGCAAATTTAACCACGCCTGGGAGCTGGAGCATGACTGCCCGTACTGCCAGCACACTTTTGGCTGTCTCACTCTGTCATGCGATTCCCAGGCATGTTTTGCCAACAAAACTTTCCAGGGCTGGTTCCTGGGAGGAGGTGTGTACACGGTGGCCCCAGTTTGGTGGCTGAGGAGTCTCATAGCATTAACACGTCTGCTCCTCGCCAGCTGGACTACAAGCGTGATAGCACTCCTGGGCATGCTTAATGTGCTGGTGCAGATGCCATTTCAGACATCTGATGTTTTCGTTCCATGTGTAGGTAAAGATCCAAGACAGCTTCAGGAGTTCCAAACTCATTCAGCATCAAATGGAAAAAGGGTTTGTTTTCAATAAGCTCTCATTTTATTCGTTCAAAGTGTTGTTCCTTTCAGGAAGAGTTGCCTTCACTAATTGCCGGACATCTGAGCCTAACTTGGAGTAACATGTTTAAAATAACATATGCGACTCCTCGTTTTTAATGCTTTCCACCACTTAAGCTACACTCATTTATAAAGATACAATTCTAGAGTTAATTCATCCATACTTCAAAGTGAAAATCCTTTTTGTATCTTTTCCAGCTGCAGGTTTCCATCTCTGGAATACAGTCAATTCATACTTAAAGCAAGAAAAGTCTCCCTTCTCTACAGAGGATCTCCTTTGCAGATGCAGTTTCTCAAATCAATTGACATTATCTTTTGTCTACTTTTTTCATTTTACTTAAGATCACACCTACCTTCTTCATTGATCTGAGCACTTTACAATAAAAAAATATTTTGAAATAGTTAACAAGCAATGAAATCTGAATACACAAGAATTTCTAAACAAATGTTCTCTTTCTATATAATTGATTCGTATTTATCTGCTTCTTGGTTACTCTCTATTTCCTCTTTTTACACACCAAAACAACAACAACAACAACAAAAAAAGACCAACAACAACAAAAAAAGAAAGCAAATTATGGAATTTGCTGTGGCTTCGCTGTTTATCTTTTTTTTATTTTTTGAGTTCAATCTGAGTTACATATTCTTGAAAGAAAAATTATGTTACATTTCAGCAACATAATTTATTGCCCTGGTTTAGATTATAATTTATGATGTAACTATAGTTAATGTTTTAGTTAGTGTCAACTGCAGACTTTTAAAAATTGTTTCATGATCACCATATCATGATACTGACCTTGAAATAACAAGATTTAAAAAAAAATAATAATCATTTAAGTCTTTTTATATGTATTCTGGTTTCTGAAACATTAGGGGTCACATTTTTGAGATTTTTCTTTCAAACCACACCAGGAACTTTCTCTAAAAAAAAAATACAAAAACAAAGCTAAGACACTCCGCTGATTGAAAGAAGCACCAGAAACTGGTGCTTGAAGAGCAAAAAAGCCATCATAAGACTCATGTTTAAAATCACAGAGGCTGGCTGCATTGCCTTTCCCACATTGAGAGCGTTAACATAGGCAATCTATAAGCATATAACAACTGACAATTTCTTGATTTTCAGAGATATTGAGCATCAAAAGTTCTCCTTGACAACATTTATCCAATGCATCTAAAAATAAAGCTATTTTATGCGGGTAAACTGGGCACCATTACCTTCATATGAAAGCTCATTAAGAAAGCAGAAGTGTAGTAAGTGAACTTTCTTTAAAGACAGAACTGCAAATGAGGTGGATACAAGTTATGTGAATTCTCACTTCTGTGATTTTTTGTTTACACTGTAATTAATATTGATTATTAGCAGCTAAAAGAGTTCCAGAAATTCCTTTCATTTCAAATAAGGCTTGCTTTTAAACCACAGCTTGGGATTTGCCAAATTTATTCTGCCCTCTCCAGAAAGATTCTGAGTTCTGATTGAGCATAAAATAATCTCTGCTTGAATTCACAAGGCAGACCTTTTTGTTATTTGTTATTATTTGTTATTTTTTATTTTTATTTTATTTTATTTTTTTATTTTTTTATTTATTTATATTTTTTATTTTATTTTTATATTTGTTATTTGTTAACACTGTTTCTGCCTGCTTAGATCCACTCATCTATAGCACCACTTCTGATTGCACGAGATGCTTGGAGTTACGAGGTAACAAAGTGGATTTTAAAGCCTTTTACCCCTACCATATTTCAATCTTCCTCAACCATAATTATCTTCTCTCTGCCCCTCTCAAGCTGCTTATCACTCAGCCAGTCCAGTTTTCACCTCATACTTCACAGCAGGACTATTTGCATCACCCAGCAAACCATCAGCTTCCACTGCCCCAGCTTTCTCTAAGAAATGACCTGTTGCCCATCAGTGGAAGATTTCCATGACTCACTTTTTCATCCATCAATTAATAATGAAAAACAGTAAACTGATGTTAACCAGACAAAACGTACTTATAATCTTATTCATGGAGGCTTATTTTTCTGATACTACTGAACATGTCAATTAATTGAATAAGGCAGAGCATCTCCCATATCAGAATCATAGAATCATTAAGGTTGGAAAAGACCTCCCAGATCATCTGGTCCAATAAGCTGGTTGTTCAATTATTTCTGATACCAGCTGAGGCAATGAGGAGAAACTACTTGTGATTTTCAGCAACAGGTCATTTTGCTGAAAAGGACAGAAACTCTTGTTTCTCTCAGTGAAAAAATAGGTCAAGTCAGCATACTTGAGGTAAGGTGAGGGTATAACGGGGTCCTAGAGAAGAGGTGGATGTCAAGAACATATGTGAAAAGATCATTTTCAATAGGAAACAGTGGGAATGTGAACAGAGGTTCTGGCAGTCAATTTGGCAAAGCAGCTGCAAACATGTAGGCTTGCCTGAACCTCAGCTTTATTGTGACAACCTCAGGGCTAGTTGAAATCAACTGGAAAATCTTAGAAAAACAGATCCTTCAAAACCCAAGCATTTCAGCATTTCCATACTGCCAAAAAACTGTGTCAAGGGTATAAGGCTTCCACATAATATTTTAGCCCTTCCATACATATCAAAAGGAAGAAGCACAGTGAACCACAAAAACATGTTGCATGATGCTTGAAGGATGTTCTTCAGCTCAAGGATGCTTTGGCCCAGACTCACAGCCTCTGATTCTGAGTATATTCAGAGCTTTTCTGATTTTGTCCAGCACTGCACTTTGCTGAGATTATTTGCTGATGTTTTAGCATGGGCAGCCTTCTCAAGAGCTAAATGCATTTGTCTAATAAGTGAAACCCCAGCGCTACCCTCTTTGATGAGCCCTGACTATAAGCCATGCCCCAGGGTCCCAGGAAGGCCCCAGGCATGGCCCCATGGTCACAACTGACCAGCTGAGCAGTAAACCATGCTGGTTGCCTAATTCAGATCCTACATAACCTGGTAGAAGACCAGTTTAGGAGGACTAGGACTCTGTCAGATTGGGGGTTGACACACCTAGAAAGCAAACCCAAAGGATCTTATCTTTGAGTACCCCATAACTTTGTCCTCCATGGTAAAGCTCCTTTACCCAGATATAGCCCTAAAGTTTTTTTGTTTCTTTGTTTTTGTTTTTGTTTTGTTCTGTTTTTTTTTTGTTTTGTTTTTTTTTTGCATTCTCTATACCTTGGTAGTTAGTGGTCCCACGCTAACGAAGAGGCGGGTCTTTAGATGATCCGTTTGCTAAGAGGACTTAGCGATTTAGTGATTTTCCCCCTAGCCATCCTTCCATATCACAGGCCATTCTCTCTAAGGAGCAGAAAAAGTGAATGCCTTCTCCGAGATCAGCACATTGCTGAAAACACTGAATCATCTCCATGACATTTCACATTTCCATGCCTCTGAATCGTCACTAAATTTAAGCTCTAACAGTCCCAAACTCCTCTGGTACCAGAGCACTGCAACAGATCACATCTGTTAATCACCAGGGACTCTGACATTTTAAGAGTAAATTACTCATACTCTTCATATGTAACTTAGCTAACCCTGGTGGCAATATCTCTGCTGACCATATGCACACAGGGGTGTTCTTAGAAGACTTAGATGCTGCTTGGCAGCAAGGACACATTTTTCCTATTTTTTTTTTTCTGGTGATAACTGAGTTATCCCCGCAAAGGGGCTGGTTCCTTTTCAGTGCTACAACTATAAAAAGAACAAAACAGGTGTAGAGGACCATGCTCCAGATCTGGGAGTGACAGCCATGAGAGCTAACAGCAGGAAATGAAAGGCAATATTCCTGCTGTATATTTCTTGGTTACCAAGGCTGACATGAGAGTGTCATTACCTGCAGAAAGAGTTGAGATTTAGCACTTGGAAGGTCCTTGCCCCATGTTATTTTCATTCATAACAGACACAGAAGAGGTCAGAGTAGTTTTCTTTGTGATTCTTTTTACAGTCATCTATGGACAAACGTCTCTAAACTCAGATAACTTTTCATCAATAAGAAGGCGTATTTTTCTATTTCTATTGTGCTGCAGTCCTCTGTGGTTCACCATGAATGCTTTGCTGCTGACATTTCTGGCTGGTCTGCCTCTGCTTTCCACAGTTCTTGCCTGGTAACAGCCATGGAAATAGTCCAGCAGGCAAACTGTGTAGACACCATGAACTCATTGTTCTTCTCTTGCTATTTAGGGCTGTTTATCCCCCAGGCCTCCGGCAGGTGAGGAACCCTCAGCAGCTACCTCAGCCATGGCCAGGAGCTCCTCCGGTACCCTCCGAGCAGCTGCTGGGTAGCAGAGGAGCAGGTGCTCAGCCACCCTCGGGGAGGGACTGGACTGATAGGCTATGGTCTGTCTTCCACACCAGGACCTTCTTGTCCTGCACAGCACTTCCAGCAGCAAGGGGCAGCAGACGGAGGAAGAAGAGGAAATGAACTACAACTACCATCATTTCCTACGTGACTCGCTTGCTTGCCTGTGTGACCTGGAAGGTGCAAATGATGAGGGGCAGTTTATTCTGTCCCAAATCTCTGCCTGTGGCTTGCTGTGCAGTGAAATTGCTGCTTCTCATGAAAGGAACACACTGTCACTGTGTCATCTCTTGGTTCCAGTTCTGCTCTCTGTGACTTGCTCTCAGTGCTGACAGCCAAGGTCCACAGTCCTTGAGAACTCTTCTCAAAGACCAACATTTCGTTTATTCCCCCACCATAAGGGCCCCTTTCTTCTGGCACATTCAGGCATCCCAGGCTTAAAGGGGCTAATGCAGTGTTTCCCTCAGAAACCTTGCTGGAAACTTAACCTGGTGAAGGGAGGCTGTGCTGGGGATTGGAGAAACCAAGAATTCATTCCCGTGCTGGGACAAATTATGTACAACTATTTATAGAAATTTCAGCCATGGGAGTGAGGAGAGGTGACTGGGATTACTTTGAAGTGCCCAGGCTCAGCAGATCAGTGTTTGGTCATAAAATGCTCTTCATTTTCCTCCCTTTGGATCACCAGGATGTTGGCTGGAGGGTATTTTGCTGGCATGTGGAAAATGGACACAGAGATGTCCATACAACAAAGAGGCTGCAAATATCTGTGGGCTCCTTGCAGTTGCCCGTACCAAATCTCAGGATGTTTGCCTCTCATCCCTCCTGGCCGGGGCACAGAGCTGCTGCGTTTCACTGCCTCGCTCCTCCCACTCCCTCATATTGTCACATTGCACAACTCCACCTTTCAGCTCTTGGTGTGGGGGTCTGTCTGACCCTACAGGGCTCAGGGAAAGGAGAACTTTGGCTTTTTGGCATCCAAGATGAGGACATATGGTGAGGAAGGAGAAGGTTGTGTGCTCAAGGCTATGAGAGCTGTGTGTGCAGGATTTGGGGGTGTATATGGAGGGCAACACTTTCACAGTCTGTATTAGTGCTTAAAGTCAAGACCTTTTGCCCTTCACAGGAGGCTTCTGCCCTCCCTGAGCTTGCCTTAGCACACCTGTGTCGTGCTTTGACAGGTGTACTGCCCCAGCCAATCTCCACACCTGACACTGTCCCCAGAGCAGGATGAGATGATCCTGTTCCAGCCCACCAGAGGAGCAAAGGTGTTTCCTTACCTAAGCAAAAGGAAGTTCAGCCAGGTGGACCTGGATGCTTGAAAAGCCAGAGTCAGCAAAAAATAGGCAGATCAGGGCTAAGAGCAAGCCATAGCCAACACATGGGAGCTCCACCAGGAGGCCTTTTGGCCAGCTGGTGGGGCCACCTCAGAGCTCTTGGCCCAGCATGGCTTATTGTCTTTCAGCTGTACAATTTGAAGCCAGAGTGATTTGGCCCATCAAGAAAAGGTCTGAGCCCTGTGACCCTCCAGGTGGAAGAGAAAATGCGTGGGCTGGAGGCGTCTTACAGAGGAGGGGTGAAAATATGGAGACCCTGAACCTCTGAGGCACCGCGAGGTGAAAGAGAGCCCTGAGGGGTCTGATGGGAAGACCTGGAGAAGGGCCAAGGCAGGCCCATTATGAGAACTGTGCAGATAGCTGGACAGAAAATGTGTTTACATGGCAGGGATATATTTAAATCCACCACTCGGTACCATAAAACCAAACCTCCCACCACGCTGCTGGTGGAGAGAGGGCACAGTGACAACAGCAGAAAGCAGGCATGGAAGCAGCGAAGCTCTCAGGCATCTGCACCCTGATTTTACAGACCTGGGGGCAGACACACTTAACCTGGTATGAGAGGAGTTGCTTGTTGTCTATATGAAGATGAACTCCGCTCTCAGCAGTGCTTTCTGCAGAAGCTGAGAGCGAGCTGCTGCCTGCAGGAAAATCTGCCTGGGGTCCCCTCTGGAGCAGACTGTGGGTGGAGGTCTCCTGAGCTGTCCCCCTGCTTTCTGTCCCACTACGGCTCTCCACCACTCTGAGAGTATGTTTGGAAGATAGCGCTTTTCTTCGTGGTGCTGCTTATACTTGCTCACTCAGTGTAAATAACTGTATTAACTTTACAGGCAGCCCTGGTTTGAACCGACTGAGATTCATGCAGCAAACTGGACTTATGCCAGGCCCACCAGAGCAGAGTCCTGTTAGTGCGAGGTGGAGCCCGAACAGCTCGCAGGATGGGAGGTCTCTCCAAATGAATGTGATCCCTCCTTGTTCTTACAGATTTGTTTGAACGCTGACACAATGGCTGCCAAATACTGAATCTGCCAGAAATGTTAACAAAAGGCACTTTGATCTCATTCACTTGTTCTTGTTAAGAATGTATTGTATTATTTTGTCTTCTTTGCGGTCAGAAGAAAAATGTTTTACCCTTGCAACAAAGTGTGTATCGCTCATGTTCAATAATCTATGTGCTGTATTACAGAGTACATTCTCTGCTACTTGCTTTTGGGCTGCTTACTTCAGTGGTTGTTGCCTGCTATGTAGTTGTTTAGATACCATAGGGATGTTCCATATTTCTTATATAAAATACTGAGATTTGTGGATACTTCCTGAAGTTCTAAAAAGCTGAAGATTTTGAATTTTTATTATATGTATTAAAAGATCTTAAAAGTCAGTTTAAACCTTCATGCTGGTTATTAAATCCTTGGCTCAGTAGTTAATACATTTCAAATATCTCTTCTTGGCACATTTTCCTAACCACATATTTACTGTTAAAAAAAGCTAATATTCGCTAATAAAATTATACTATGACAATTATCTATCAGCAGTAGTTCTTGCAATGTGTCAGTCTCACAGTGTACTGTAAAAAATGTATCATATGCATCAAGTGGTCTCATTCTCATCTTCAAACGAGATGGAAGTTTATGGAAAATGTAATCCCCACTAGCAAATAAAAAAGAGGAAACTGTTGATGAGGAATTTTGGTGCCAAATCAAAGTACTGTGTTTGTTTACATATAAAACTGAAGAATAAGACATAACATGTTAAACTTGTTGCCATGAGGTATTGAGTATACTTTGACAGTTTGGCATGACAATACAGCCAGCAATTATCCTGGAGAAGATACAGATAAACTCAAAAAATAGAATAAATATGCATCATTATTGCTGTTTCTTGATATTTTAAAAACAGTGCTTGTATTTTTGATCTTTGAAATATAACCGCATGGAAAATCTTTATTCTCAAAATGTAAAGAAAATTCTGTTTTCAAAATAGATCGACTATTTGTGCTGTATATCACTCTATAGTTGATCTACTCTAAATCTCATCTTTGAAGATTAAATTTCTGGCAAGTGACCATGTAACACAAAAATTTATGGCGCTCTGCCTCCAAAAGCTAGAAGTCAGCAAAAATGCACGCACATTTAGAGAATGCTACTCCTCATTTGGGAAACTGTCCAGTGGTTCTTTTTGCAAAAAGATTTTTTTCTTCTTTGACTCCCACATTATTGAACCCCTGATAGACACACTCAGCTTCATGACATTATGAAGAAGTATGTATTGATGACATTTGTTATCATAATAAGTAAGTGTCAGGATCCACATATTTTTGAGTTACTATGCTTGACCCTGACACAACAAAATCATATTCTTTTAACCTCCTGATCAAAACGCAACCCAAAATTTATGACAATTTAGAAAAGTTTCCTAATTTCAATCCCACAAAGCCATAATGGCCATCTTTTTTCATGTTGGTGACCAACGTAAACTACCTCTCACACTAACAAAAGCATTAGATGAGCTTGTTGAAGTTATTGACCCACAAAGTTGCTACTTCAGTAAAATCATGTCATGATAGGTCCTAGTAAACTGATCTCTTTAGATTTCAGGGTCACCAAAATGCCATTTGACCAAGGTAAGCCCCTTTGCCTGCATGCTCTCCATGCAACAGCAGATACACCTTCAGGATTTCAAACTTTGGTTGTTTCATTCTTCTTACCTGGAATGTACATTCATGCCAAAATCTTTTCTATCACCTATTGGACAGATGTATGTACAGCTATCTCCTATAGCTCTAAATGCTATAGTGCATTGGTACTAAAGATATTGAACATAGTGCTGCCAGTGATGTTGGAGTTGAGCAGCACAGAAGCATCTGAAAATAAGCATTTTTACCATTTGCTCAATTCACTGTCTTACAGATGAAATCACAAGACTTAGGAAGAATACGAGTCTGTAAGAAATTCACAAAGAGAGGTTATCTGTGATACCCAGATCATGCAGAGTATGTGCTTCCACAGTTCTCAGTTTTGTCTTGCAGGTTGTGAGATCCAGTGGCTCTCAGTGATTCTCTCTGAGCACCATTTGCTGTTGTCAGGCAGTAGCTATCATCAGCAAAATCACTGTATCCCCATACTCTCCAGAATAGCAGCAAGGCCAATCCAGAATAGCAGCAACAGAGATGAAGAGATCAGGACAGTGAAGAGGGAATAGAATAGACAAGGGCACATTTTCCTTCTTAATAAAAATCCCTCAAAATCCAGATAGCTTTGCACAATAATTTATAAATTTTCTGTATGTCACATAGTCTCTGTTCCTGTTGTCAATGACTCTGACAGATGATAATATTTAAGGTAAGTGGTAACTGCTGTGCACTACTTGTTCAAACAGACAAAATGCAAAAACATGATCAATGCAGGAATTCATAGAAAACAAAACAAAAAACACTGTGCTGTTCTTGTAGTCTGTTAAGTAAAAATGTGCAAAAATTGTGACTAAGCACCATCAGTAACGAGAAACTACAGATTCCTGACAAACACTTTAGTACAAACTAAGTCTGATTCAAGCATTTCTGGCAAGCTTTTAGAGTAAAGCTGAGATGCTTTTGGCATTGTACTCTCCATTGGTGTTCTATGATAAAGAAATAAACCTCTCACCCATCTGCTTTGGAAAGACTCATACTGGGTATCATTCTTGTAAATTCATGTGCTATTTGCAGGTTGTTCCTGCTTTCAGCTGTTAACCCTGCTGGTGTTTTGTTAGCCAATAACTGTGCTGCAATGCTGAGGTCACCTTTTGCTATATGGCAAATATTTCGGATGAGTGTACCTTTAAATCTTTAGATGCTGGCTAATTTGACTTCTCTTATTCCTGTGTTGCCTTCCAAGATTGAAGTGGGGATAGTAGAAATATACTTCTGCAAGATTATTCAGTTGTAAACTCTCAGCAATTTCAGCAAACTATTATTTAAAATCCTCTAAGCTTTTTCAAGCATTTCATGTTTACAGATGCACTGGGTCTGGCTGGGATGGGTTAACCCACAACCACAGAGTATCAAGCAGAAATGTAGGAATTATCCATAACTCAATACTTGAAGTCTACTTTAAGTAGGTTCTCTGAATGAACTTGCCAGGGAAGATCAGCTGGAAAAAAAGTGAAAACACTTTTCTGAGTAAATCATCTGAGTAAATCATAAATACATCATCTGAGTAAGATGAACAACCCTAGAATTTATTGGATAAATATTTATTATGTTTATTGGGTGATCACCCTTTGTTCCCTATTTACATCAAGAAGTTTTGGCAGGATGATTATTATTCAAAAATCAAGAGCAAAGATATAGCTACAAGGAGTTCAGGCAGAAATGCCTGTAATTAAAAATGTCCAACTCTTAAAATGTCAAGATGCCTGGTGTTAAACTCTTAGCATTTTGCTCAGGCTTAATAATAAGAACTGAGCCCAACAACATTACTCACAGGCTGAATTTTATTTGAAAGTTTCATTTGAAAGAGTTCACCTATTTTTCAGAACAACCTTGTGGAGATAATATTAATTTACCAATGTTGAAAATAACATTTCTTATTGGAGAGGTTCCAGTATCTTACTGATTTGGGTCTAGGATCTGAAATACATCAGGACTGTGTGTATAAGACCCTGGCATTAAGAATTTGCCTCCTGTCATTCCTCGGGAAATTTGCCCAAATTTGGTTAAAATATAAAATTATGAAAATTCTCAGTTTGCCCCTGCAGATAAATCACATTAGAGTTTGATGTCTACATTTCCCCAAGAATCTTTGTCTATTTAGTGTGCTCCATCATGGAGTGGAAAGGAACAGACATCTGTTGCCCCACAATTACTCCTGCAAGCACTCGAGGATGTGTGACCCAGAGACAAAAACCACATGCAAAGAAACTCTCTCCCACTTCTTTTGCTGATGGCTTCCAGCTCACTGAAAGAAAAGGAAGAAGCTGGCTCATATCAGAAGGGCTTGTGGGGACTTCTGGAAGGAAAGAGGAAGCATGGGAGGTATCAAGGGAACTGGAGAATGGGATTTGGAAAGGAGCAGAGGAGCACTGTGCTCCCATACTTCAAACCAGGCTCAAGACCTTGGAGTTTCTGCAGCCTCCAGAACTGCGTACCTGGCTAATGGGTTGTGATGTATCCCCTCCAATGGCCCTTACAGAGCCATACTGCAGTTATAAGTTACCTTTAATAGCTCAAAGACACAATGCCGCCATTCCAGGTCTGAATGCCACCAACAGCCAAACACAGAGTCAATTGCCTTCAACTTTCAGCATTGCTGCATTTTGTACTGCACACATTTGCATATGTTTAATTTCTAGTTTGCAATTAAATTAAAGGAAAACTGATTTTAAATACATTAAGGTTGAGGGTTCACCTACTTCAGTATATCCATTTCTACAACCCACTGTGCTAGACCAAACAGAGTTTCTATTTCTCAGCATCGTTAGTTTCTCATTGCATCAGGAGAATGAAATCCAAAGTCAGGGAAATACGTAGGACTTCCAATTAACTTTTGAAAGCTTGATGAGTGTTAAAAATATCTTGCATTGCAGGAAATAGACCAACAGGCCTGGGGTTCATTGATCTGTTTATTTTAGTCCTTTGCATATTTTCTACAGATCTGATTGCTCTGCTGTAATTATCTGGAAATAGTACACATGAGGAGGAAAAAAAGTCAGCATACCACAAAACAAAAATATAATTTCCCATAGTTAAGTAGGAAAATATGAATGATTATCATAAAATCACAGGGAATTTAATTATTAATTTTATGGAGAGTAAAAACTATTTAAAGAAAGCTGAAGTATAACTCTAAGCTTTAAAAAAATAGCTTCTGCATAATTAAGTATTTCACCTAATTTGGTATGAAGCAGTTCTTGATTGTAAAAATTGAAAGACAATTTTTTTTTAGTTGTTAATAAAATTGGAAATAAGTTAGCTTTAACCTCATTTTAATGGGGTTAAGGAAATTAAGAATTATCTGAGAAATGTGTATCTGATTAAGAAGATTTTTGAGAAACCTGGGAATTGATTCCCAAGCCACATAAATTCATTTTATGCACATGTAATTCTCTAGAGCAATAGGGAATTAGACCTGTTCCATGAGGCTTGTGTAGGAATCAGTAACAGCAAAACAGGTATTTAACCACCCATTTTCCATCTCACCTGTAGCTTGAGCTTCTGTGTTTCCGATCTCACATAAACTGACCGAGCTGGAGTGCACAGCTGAGGCTATTGCTTCTGGATGTCTTCACAGTTATCAGCTCTGAAGCCACAGATTGCTATCTGCTGTGCAATACCAAGAAATATTTGAAGACTTTGAAAATGGGCTGGGCGCTTTGTCTTGTTTGTGCCGTTAGGGTATTACAGCTGGTGGCTTTTAGCCAGTTTACCAGGTAGACAGAAATAATATGCCACTTATTCTCTGCAGCCTGGACAAGAGGACTGGGATGGATTCCCTGTCACTGGTGATTACTAACTATGGGGACTGACGGATATTAGAGAACTGAGGCTCTCTGATCAATGGCTTCAAGGTAACACAACCAACCCAAACTTAAATAGAAGACTGAGAGAAATCATCACTGGGGATGCAGAAAAAGCAAGCGCAGAAGGTACAGCTTAGCAATGAATGTCGAGTCCCGGCCCCAGCTCACTTTGGTGATCAAAGGCATTCCAAAACAAGCACTAAGTGTTTGTGAGCTGCCAAAGAATTTGGGTGTAGTGTTAGGAAGAAGATGAAGAACAGATTACTTACATCACTAGCAGCTACTCCCTAGTTTGATGAGGATGGATTTAAAAAATAGTTGGGAAGGTACACAAGCCTGTTACACATCTTCACGGATCCTAAAGCACGGTTGTGTAACATGTCGTGCATTGCAGCACTCCGAAGTTCTATTTAAAGGAAATACAGCAAACAGGCAGTGGTGGGGTGGAGACAGGAGAGAGAGTGATGAAAGAAATGGTGAACTAAAAACGGAGCGGAGAGGCTAGGAGACTAAGAGAGATCAAAGGTATAACAGCAGCTCTGAAACTGAGAATCCTCTGCACTGAAGCTAAAAACATAATGCTAGAAAGTCACATGTCAAAAACAAACAACTTTTGGCACCTCTTTCCTGCACTGACTTCAGGATAGGTGGGGACACAAACACCAAAATGCGGAGAGAGCTTCAACTCTGTTACGAACAAGAGGCATCCTGTTTTTGAGGAGCAAAGCACTGTGTGCTCCTCTCATATGGATTGTTGGCTGTCCCTCTCTCTGTACCCTCCCATCGCAGGCAGGTAAAAAAAAGGTTTCTAAAGTAAAACAACAAAATCTGCATGACTCGTTTGCAACAGCATCTGGTGTCTCGGAAACCACTTCTTCAGCCAGTTCTCTTGGCTGCTTTGGAGATGCAGTGATGTCCAACTGCACAATATGGTTAGGCTTGCTTCCCAGATCGTATCTACACTGGCCCATGGAGCCTCTGCCTCCAAAGCACTGGAGGTATACAGAGAAACTGCTCAGAATGTGTATGTGGCTGGAACAGACACGTACCAGATGGCCATTCAAAATAGCAGTCAGGAGAAAAGCCTCACACTGAGCAGATGCAAGTCTTATCCTTGAGAAACGACTTCCCAGCTGCCATTTTCCTCTGACTCATCTTTTAGAAGAATTCTGTTTATTTTAACCAGAGCTAGTGTTGAGTCACAGACGCCACATGTTAGACCAGTTCACTGGGTCCCTTTCGTAGTTGGGGTGAGGAGAGTATTTTAGGCAACTCCACTTCTTTGCTTAGTACATGCAAAGTCTCAGCATTCCCTTCTTTTCATTTGCATGATTGTTAGAACAGTAGCGCAAATTTCGAAGCACTAAAACTAATACAGACAAAAATGTAGGTTAAAGATAAAGAGAAACCCCTTGATTTTAAGGAACATTGGTTCAGCCTTATTATATTAAACCACAACTTTGGCTTTCTGTGTTAGATGTTAAAAGTTATTTTAAACACAAGGTGGCTGAGATCTTTATAGACTTAATTATGTGAAACAAGGAGTTCCTCTGAGCACCTGCACCTGTATGAAATGCTCTTTCAGGTTTTCTGCTCTTGAGAAAGGTTTTTTCCTTGATGTTTCAAGAGCTGCCTTGTTAAATACTTAAGCCATGATTTCTTTGTACTAAAATTGGATAATATAATACAATGCCATGAAAGGGAGAAATAGAACTAGAGGAGGTGGTGTTTCTAGTTTGTTTGTTTGTTTGTTGTTGTTGTTGTCATTTTCATTTCCAGCTAATTTCCTCAGAAAATTCTGAAAGGTTTGCAGCCATTTCTTAAAATGCCAATACTGTCTGCACTGAGCATATGTTCTATTTTGATATTTTTTCAATTCCTAAAATAAAAATCTGCAAGTTCTTCATGAATATCTTTCCACCCCAGCCAGAAAATGTGTGAAAGCAGCTCCATCAGTCCTCTTCCTGACCCCCAGCCACTGCCTGAGCCTTTTCCGTAGAGGAACAAGTTTCAGTTCCCCCTTGTATTGTTTCACCAAGGCAGAATATTTAATTTGCCATTTTCTCATTATGAATTTTTAACCAATTTTGTAAAAACAAACAAACAAACCAAAAAACAAAACAACAACAACAGCACACTTTTTTTTTTCTAAATAATATATTTATGCTACTCAAAGTTAAGGGTTTTGCCCAATACCACTCAGTCGATGGACCAACTAAAACACTTCATTAGAATCCATTAAATTGCAAAGATCAGAGGTATTTGGAACACTTCCAACCCAAAGTATTCCATGATGCTATGATTTGTGTTTCTTTATACCATCATAGAATCACAGAATGGTTTGGGTTGGAAGGGACCTTAAAGCCCACCCAGCTCCAACCCCCTGCCATGGGCAGGGACACCTCCCACCAGCCCAGGTTGCCCAAAGCCCCATCCAGCCTGGCCTTGAGCACCTCCAGGGATGGGGCATCCACAGCTTCTCTGGGCAGCCTGTTTCAGTGCCTCACCACACCTTGAGTGAAGAATTTCCTCCTAACATCTAATCTAAATCTCACCTCTTTTAGTTTAAAATCATTCCCCCTTGTCCTATCAATCCTAGTCTTCAGAGAGGCCATGCTACCAAGATTCCCCAAGTTAATTCATCACTATATAAACTTTTTCAGGGTGTCATAAAATAAATAAAAAAAAACAGCAGAAGAGGGTGGCTTTATAAAGCCTTAACAGCATATTCAGGGAGAAAACTCTGTTCAATTTTTATTAATTTGATGTATTTTTCCATGGCATTGGACCAAGTTATTCAGTAAGAGGAAGACTGTCAACATTTTAATTTTTTGACTGCTGTATTGCCTTGATTCTTTGGCATTGCTGAGTAAACCTGTATGATTTTCATATGAGGAGAAAACATCCTGCTTGTAGGTGGTCAAACACCTGCTCTCTAAGCTAGAAAGGCAGCAGCTGTTGTCCTTAGCGTGCCCAATTTGAGGAAAGTAGGATGTTGTCTGCATATTTTCACAATGTCATTTATAAGGCAATGTTTGTGGCTTGCTACCACATGAATTATTGCCTTTGACAGGAGAAATAAAATTTTAATACAGGACTTTGACAGGAATACTCAAAAGGAGTTTTTTGAAACACAAGCTGAAGAGATCAACTGCTTTGCAAAACTGAACAAATTGTGTTTCCAGAGCTGCTTTGCTGCCCTCCAGAACAGAAATTTGAGAAGCTTGTGGACATACACGTGGGCAAGACCATTTTCTTCCGTCCTCAGAGAACAGTTTCACTGTACTTGAGATATTCCTTATTTCTGATTAAAAGTCAAACATACTAGGCCTGGCTGGGATGGAATATGGTGCATTAGCATATTCAGAAGGCAAGATGTTTGGATTCTGTAAGGAGGCTCATCTGGAAACAATGTATATGCTTCAGTTCTTTGTAGAAAATACTTAATTTTAATTTTTCATGAAAGCCCTTTCTCTCGGAACAACTCATCTGCTTAAAATTAGGCATGTACTTGTTTGTCTTGCTGACTTGAGGCCATACAATATACAGTCCTCTGATGCTGAGTAATTTATGTGCTTTCATAAATCAGTGGGCAGCCAACAGAGGACAGACTGGATTCAACAGTTCCACATATGCATTCTTATTTTATGGTCAAAAGATCATGGAAATGAGCTCATACTTCATGCCTTTGAAAGTCCCTTCCTTTTTCTGTCATCTCTGGGAAGTGCAATAGATTACGATTATTTCCAAGATTTTTAGTAAATTATTTACAATCCACATCTTAAAAAAAATGTAGTCTTTGATATCTTCTCCACTATTTTGAATGAAGGTTACAAAGGCGACCACAGTCTTCAATGGCCCCTCTTCTCCTTTCACCCCTTCGAAAGATTAAAGTATGTGAATGCTGTTTAAAAAGTGAAGAAGTCCTAGTCGTGTATGAGCCAAATACTTGTAAGAAAGCCCTACTTCCTGTCCCCACTGCCAGAACTGATTCTGTAAAGAAGAGCTGCAAGAATGCAACTGCACATTTCCATGTCCCTCCGAGACATGAAATGGAGTGTGCTGAGCTGGAATGCTCTTAGAAATATCTCTTCTTGGCTTCTGGAGCTGAGGATGGGCCTTCACATTAAAAGCAGCTGATCTAGCCTGTGCTGATAGCCTACAGGAGGAGATTTCCATATGCATATGGAAAATGCAAGCACACCTTGCATCCTCATGAAATTGCAGAAAAGATACAATAAAGGCAATAACACAGAATAGACCATTGGCATAGATGTGAATAATGGAATAAAGAAAAATTAAAAAAATAAACATGGATGAGTCCAGACCAGTAAAATCCCCATTTCCAACCCTGATCTTCTTATCTGCAGTGCACCAATGGTTAGGGAAAGCACACGCTGAAGGATAGGCCTTTCTGGGGACTATTGATCAGACTGCATTGGCAGGTTTTAACAAATCATCCAGCACCACATAGAGGGCCTAGGGGTTGAACCTGGTGCATCTTTCCCTGCCCAGCTCCTGCCCAGGGTCTATGGGGGAGCCATGGGGAAGGCCCAAGCCCCCTCCCCAGGGCAGGCTGAGGGGCTAGGCTGGGGTCTGGTGTGCAGGGGGCCCTGTGGGCAAGGGACTGGGCCTCTGCCCCAGCACCAATAGTGGCACTGAGGCACAAACATGGATATGTGAATATGTTAATATGTTGGCAGTATTTGCTAAAAAAATGGATTACCTCAAAATGTTTGCATCTGTGACTCAGGGTAGCCTGTCTGCTGATCTTAAAATCCTGTGAAGCCCTGTAAAGCTCTTCAATTCTGATTCACCAGTCTTTTCCACCTCTGGGTAACTGCAGAGAGCAGCCATGTGCATCTGAAGATCTTCCTGCAAACTGCATGTTAAACATTTAATGCCTGAATTTTGTATGTTAAAGCCCAATGAGTGAAAAAGAGATGGCACCTCTCAAACCCAAAAACTGGAGCCATCACAAGATTTATGAATAAAATTTTTATTACCAACCAGAACCAGTACTGACCAAATTTCACTGCATTTTTCCATCTACAGTGACAGTCAAGTATGCGAATTAAAGAAATGCTGCTAGTGAATGATCTTCGTTCCCCCTCTGAGCCCCAGACTACACATGATACCAATACGTTAATGCCCTGTGTGTGTCTCTAGTCATGAACAGAGCCTCTGACATGGCAGGCAAGAGAACTTCTGAACCAGACTGACATCTAACCAGACCACAATATTGGAGTTTTATGAGTGCAAGCAGAACAGACAATCCTCTCTATCCTTGTTTTAATAGTTCCCTTAAAGTCTGGGAAACTACAGAGAAAGTAAACAGCAAGGTAATTAAAATGTGCATTGCTTACTTTGTCATTATGGGCGAGTGAGATTGTTTTGGGCAAAATATTTTTTTCCTCTAGGACATGCCTGCACTTTGAATAGAAGAATGTGTGCAGGAAATAGCTATTTTTCAAAAATTATACATTTCCAAAGCTAATTTAAAAATTTCTCCGAAAGTCCAATTTCAACATTTTTAATATAGAAATCCATGTTTTGTTCAAGTAATCTTTCAGTACATCAAATTAATTTTAGTAAAAACTGTAAATGAGAGTGACAATCTATAAGAAAAGTCAAAAAAAATGACATACAATGTTTGATTTACTCAAACCAACTTTTTTTTATCTTACTTAATAGATTGTTGGAATTAACGTGTAAGAGTTTGATTTTTCATCCTGATTTAAGGTAAAACCTTTTTTCAAATACCAACTTTCTGAAGGAAAAAAATGTTATTTCCTCATCTGCTCTATTCCTCACTAGCCTTAATTTAACAAGTGTATGATACATTGATTTCTGTCAGCAGACCACAGTTAGAATATACTGTGGTAGAAATGAACTCCATCTTCCATTCTGAATTATCTTAAGCAGCTCTGTTAATATAATAGGCTTGTGGGCATATATTATACAATGACACAAGGCGTAACCTTTCCCTTTCAAACAGTTTCTCATTTCCTGACTTCAACAAACATAAGAGAATATCACATGGTAAAAGAATGCTGTGAAAAGTATATTGAATCATCTGGCAGTATTTAAACCATGAGATGACATTTTATTTTGCTTATTCTACATGGAAATTCCTAACATCAGCTCTTACTCAAATACATCAGTCCAGGCTCTGCTGTTTCTTTTCAAACATTCTTTATTCCCCTCTTCTTGTTCTTGTTATATCTTTTTATCTCTTAGCTGGAATGTGGATTTCTGTGGATGTCTAAACATCCACAAAGTCTGAACTTTTAATTTTTCCTTCTGAAAAACCCTTAATGCAGAATTATCTAAAGGATTTTTTTTCTTTCTCTCTTTTTTTTCCCCCCTAAACTGCTCCATAGTTAATCAGTAGTGTGTTTATAACAAAAAATCTACGGCTGTCTTAATAACTCAAGGAGGCTCTAAGGATCCTTCAATAGATGAGTGTCAAAGTAATGACGTTACAGAGTTTATATCAATTGATTTCTGGCAAAGTGGCCACTGTGCTCTGGAGGTTTCATCTAAACACAGGGTGCTCCTTAGCCTAGCCTATTTGTACACCTAAAGCTGACCATTCTCTTAAGAGCTTTCTTGGAGAAGGCCCAGAGCTCTCAACACCTTGAAGGGGTGAGCCTCAAAGACAGAGTTATTTCCCAGAAGAGGCAGCACTTAGTAAAGCTATAGAAGAAATTCAGTGGGAAAAAATATATATATATTTGAAGGGAAGGGAAGGCAAGGCAAGGCAAGGGGAAGGGGAAGGCAAGGGGAAGGCAAGGCAAGTCAAGGCAAGGCAAGGCAAGGGAAGGCAAGGTGAAGGCAAGGCAAGGAAAGGCAAGGAAAGGAAAGGCAAGGAAAGGCAAGGCAAGGAAAGGCAATGAAAGAGGAAAGAGGCAAGGCGCGGCAAGGCGCGGCAAGGGCAAGGCACGGCAAGGCGCGGCAAGGCGAAGGCAAGGCGAAGGCAAGACAAGGCAAGATGCAAGGGGAAGGGAAGGGAAGGGAAGGGAAGGGAAGGGAAGGGAAGGGAAGGGAAGGGAAGGGAAGGGAAGGGAAGGGAAGGGAAGGGAAGGGAAGGGAAGGGAAGGGAAGGGAAGGGAAGGGAAGGGAAGGGAAGGGAAGGGAAGGGAAGGGAAGGGAAGGGAAGGGAAGGGAAGGGAAGGGAAGGGAAGGGAAGGGAAGGGAAGGGAAGGGAAGGGAAGGGAAGGGAAGGGAAGGGAAGGGAAGGGAAGGGAAGGGAAGGGAAGGGAAGGGAAGGGAAGGGAAGGGAAGGGAAGGGAAGGGAAGGGAAGGGAAGGGAAGGGAAGGGAAGGGAAGGGAAGGGAAGGGAAGGGAAGGGAAGGGAAGGGAAGGGAAGGGAAGGGAAGGGAAGGGAAGGGAAGGGAAGGGAAGGGAAATAATTGATCAATTGCATACCTCTAGAGACAGGTAAACAATGCATTACAGCCAGAAAGTAGCAACTGATTTCTGCCATTTGAACCAAAGGGGAAAAGTTTTGCTGTTAGCAATAAGGGTCTTATGACACCACATATTCTTTCATGGATTTGAAACCCAGAAAATACTATTAGATCTTCCAGTTTTACTTCCTTCACAGCACAGGCCATAAAAAATCATGCCTCTCCTTCCACTCAGTAATGACTTGTGTGTTGGCAAAAGCAGAATGCTCCCAAAGGTACCTCCAGCCTTAGTCTGAAAACTTCAAGAGGGGAAGAAGCCAGTCTCTTGGCCCATATTCTGTTGTTACAGACCATCTATTCCAGCAAAGGTTTACTAGCCCACATGCAGTCCAACACCAACATTACGTTATTCAGTGACATATAATTCTGCACGACAGCCCATGATTCATTGCTTACAAGTGTTCCCAAATGTACATTGGTTACATTCCACAACTGATGATGACAGCAGCTCCCAACTGGATGGGACACTCCTCCAATGTGCTACTTCACTCTAGTGCACATACTGTAATTTGGTAAGAGCCAGTCTAGCTAAAAATTAGCCCATGGCAGCTACCATACCTTTGTCCATCATTTCTGCCTAGAGAAAAGTAGAGACATTTGAATGTCATAGAAAAGTTCTGTTTATCTCAGAAAGCTTGATCTCAAATTCTCATTAATCACAAGGGAAATCACTTCCTATTTCATCTGACTCCATGGAAGACACCTTAAGGGTAGACTTACTCAAGGAAACGAGAAATATGAGATTACTTCATTAGATATGGTATTAGATAGGCCAAAGCACCATGACCTTACTGTGCTCTTTAGATTGGTTCCCACTGAATTGCTCCAGTGCATATGAAAAAATATATTTTTTGAATCTAAGAATAGTAACAGTTAATCTACATCAAAATGGAAAGAAGTAGCTCACAGAACAGGCTCTAACCATACTTAACTTACAAGGAAAAATCATGTATGCAAGCTTTCTGAAAGGAATTTCTTTCTCCCTTTCCCTTTCCCTTTCCTTTTCCCTTTCCCTCCCCCTTTTCCTCTTTCTCTTCTCTTTCTGTTTCTTTCTCATTCCCAATTTCTATTTCTCATTCCCTCTTTCTCTCTTTTTTTTTTTTGTTAGTATTGATTCCTAAACTTATAAAAGACATGTAAAGACTCTCTATATATCTTTTTATGTTAAATAAAATGGAAGCCTCAAAACACATCTGTTCTCTGGGTGAACAGATAGTGCCTATATAAGATGTATAACCATGCCCAACTTTTGTTGAGGAGGGCTTCTGTGTTGGTTTGTGTTTTTGGTTGGTTGGTTGGTTGTTTTTTCTTGTTTGTTTGTTTTTTAAATAATGAAGGAATTGACTAAATTGCATCTATAAATATACACTTTTGTCTTGGAGATACTGAAGTCCTGCAATTGTAGTGGAAAGATTACTTGGTGAAACCATAGAGGGAAATTACTTTCAATAAACTCTTTGGACTACAACTCTGGTGTCTGCACCATAAAAAAACAAACAAACAAACAAACAAAAAACTTGGAATTGTGGTATACATAGAGCACCCCCAGTCTGAGATTATGTTCCATTTGTCCTATATTTTTGCAATAATGCAAATTTGGAGTTTGCCCCAGTCTTTAATAAATGTTGATGAGATCTGTGCATACACAAGATGAAATTGTAAATGGCAAATGGAAACAATGGCAGCAGCAAAAGAAGTCCAGGCCCGAGGGGATTTTTCCAGAAAGCAGAACAAGAGGTTTCATTGTTCCTATGTGGTGCGTATCAAAAGAAAGGATAGGGAAAAATCATTTAGCTCTTGTAGAGCAAGTGCAGGCTTTCCAAAGAATGAAAGGGAGGCAATATGGAGGAAAAAAGAAATTAACTTGAGTAATTCAAGGCACAGTTAGACTTGCTTACAAACAAGAATTGATCAGACACAAAGCCCAGTCTTCTCTAATGCTCAGCTTTTATTGAATTACATGGATGCTCTGCACTTTGCAGCAGTTACATTGCCTATTTCAGTATTAAAAGAAAGTTGGAGGCTTAGGTAACCCTGCCTGACTTCCAGTCATCCTAGTAACAGCCAAACAACGAGCACGCAGAGTCTGTGAAACATCCAGGAGATGCCAGACAAATTAACTCTAGGATTTTTCCAAAACAAAGGAGAATCTTTAAAGAGATTTTATTACCCATAAACAGCTCTGAGACAGATAGCAATTTAAGGAAGGCAAGCAACTTAAGAAACAGTGGAAATTCTGAATTTGTGCCCAAAATTAAAATAACTTTTTAATGGCCTTGCCCTTAAAGAGGAATTAATGAAGTCTCTTTTACATCTTCACAGAGAGCCAGACTCTGCCAGATGTGAGATAGATTACTACGTACAACATAAACAATATTTGGTCTTTTATCCTTCCTGCATGGAGCAGACATCTCTGCGCTTGAACAGGAGATCATTTCTAACCCATCAGAGGATGTAAACGACCCCAGTCACCAGCAGTTCTCCAGGAGCCTGCAGGAATACCTGGGTAACATTTCTACCAGACCCTGCACACCGAGCTAAGGGGCAGGTGGGGGGAAAATGGTGGCAAGCCTGGGGCAGCAGGATTTGGCCCAAACATAAGGATTCATCATCAGTATTTGCTTTTGTACAAGCTGAGGACTGCCAGCCCCTGCCCAGCTGAATGCTTCAAGCTGTAGCTAGGAGACTAAACTCTAACACACTAAAAATACATCCCCTGTGCTGGGCAGAGACAGCTTTTTTGCAAGCAAAGAGAGGAGACCTGGCGTCAGCAGGATGGGGCAATGGGCTCCAGCACAGCCAAAGGACCCAATGCAGGCACCCACGCCAGGCTCACAGCATCCTGCTTTTGCATGGGCTGCCCAGGCTGGTCCCAGTCCTGCCTTGTGTGTCACCACCCTCAGACGTGCGCTGCTCACCGAAATTCCCACTGGCTGGCTGGAGCACCCTGCCCTGCTGGGAGGCTGTGTCTTCTGCTCACCTCCGGGCCAGCGGAGACTGCAGAGAGCAGTTCTGTCTTTGGCCCTCATAAAACCAGTCCCCAGCTTTCTTTTCTGTATTCCAGGTCACCTGTGTTGGACGTCAACCCAGCTTTGCCACTGCAATCAGGCTGTGGGTGCTGTGGGGCCTCTGCCTCGCTGCGCATGGGCTGGAAACAATGCCCTGGGGTGCCCTGGGGCAGTCACACATCGCATTTCCAGACCGACTTATATTTGGCTGTAGCTGATTTTTCATCTCCAAACTAAGCTGAGCAACGCGATGCGGTGCCGCACATTGGTCTGCGTGTGGTCAGCAGTGGGAGGATGGGTTAATTTGGGTCATCAGCTAGTGAGATGTGCCTTGCTCATGCTGAAAACACAGCTCCAGGATGAAAAGTATGTTAGCATGTATGCCAGAAGAGAGAAGTCATTTATTGCCAATTATCTCCCGGTAGCACTGCTCTGCACATTGTGCCAAGCTAAAGGTAAGACCTAGAGTAAACAATTATGGGATTCTTCACAGAGATTTCACTGTGTCCAATTTCTGCAGATATCTGTGGCTATTCCTAAATTTCCATCCACATTCCAAACACATGCATTTGCAACACAGGAATATTTGTTTTTCACAACTGTGCTTTCATAGTACAGCAGGAGCCCTGGGCAGAGGAGCTATGAGGAACAGTATATGCCATAACCACAAAGGTACCTTTGATGAACTGGATCTCTTACGTTTGCACATTTATGATCAAAATTAGGGAAAGAAAAAAAGGAAAGAAAAAAAGTAAAGAAAGGAAGGAAGGAAAGAAGGAAGGAAGGAAGGAAGGAAGGAAGGAAGGAAGGAAGGAAGGAAGGAAGGAAGGAAGGAAGGAAGGAAGGAAGGAAGGAAGGAAGGAAGGAAGGAAGGAAGGAAGGAAGGAAGGAAAAGAAAGAAAGAAAGAAAGAAAAGAAAGAAAGAAAAAGAAAGAAAGAAAGAAAGAAAGAAAGAAAGAAAGAAAGAAAGAAAGAAAGAAAGAAAGAAAGAAAGAAAGAAAGAAAGAAAGAAAGAAAGAAAGAAAGAAAGAAAGAAAGAAAGAAAGAAAGAAAGAAAGAAAGGAAAAGAAAGAAAGGAAAAGAAAGAAAGGAAAAGAAAGAAAGGAAGAAAGGAAGAAAGGAAGAAAGGAAGAAAGGAAGAAAGGAAGAAAGGAAGAAAGGAAGAAAGGAAGAAAGGAAGAAAGGAAGAAAGGAAGAAAGGAAGAAAGGAAGAAAGGAAGAAAGGAAGAAAGGAAGAAAGAAAGAAAGAAAGAAAGAAAGAAAGAAAGAAAGAAAGAAAGAAAGAAAGAAAGAAAGAAAGAAAGAAAGAAAAGTAGTGTAACTAGAAAAATCTATACCTCCTGTGTAACATCGGTATCCATGGAGACACAGCACCAAAAGCTATTCTAGTGTTGTTTTATGACATCTTTGTTTGAAACAGCAGAGAAGAACAAGTATTAATACTGATTTAGGTGCTTTGAAATGCGTAGATTAATGTACCACACCATCCACTGCACGTGGATGCACACAGCCGCAAAGTCACCTTCCCCTCCTTTTCTGTGCTTGGGACTTTCTTCTGCGCTTATTTCTCATTTGTATTAGTATCAATAATTCTTAATATATCACCTTACAGTAATCAATGTTTAACATCAATCTCTTTCAGCATTTCAGCTATTGTTACACGCTGGAATGTGGACAACAGCATTTGGGTGGAATCTGGGTTTGCAGGAGCACAAAAACAGGTTTGCAGAGAGGGAGCAGGTAATGGAACACCAGGTAATTGTTTAAAAGATCACAGATTGCATATGTTTATTTGGGACACAGCACTGCAACAAAGGATTTGCCTACCTAGCGTTGTCTTTCCATTTGTATTTCCTCTAATATCCTGATACCTTCAAGCTGTTAGTCATAAGAAGAGCTTTATTAAAGTTACTGAAGATATTAAAGGAAAAATAAAGAGGGACCTGGTAAAGATGGAGCTGGCAGAAGTTTGAGAAGCCTGCCTCTTGTTTTCCCTTTGAAATCTTGGCAGGCATGCAGAGTGCTCAAACCTGCTCCCACAGCCTGGTTGTCATTCCCCATCCCAAGCTGGCTACCCTCATGATAAGCCAGGTATAGTCCGGAGATTTTTATGAGTTTCACAAAACGTGTTGCGCAAGCTGGAGACAAAACATATACAGAATATATTAGCTCTTGTAGACAGTTTTGCAGACAGCGGCTCCCGCAGACAACCACAACTGTTTACAGTAAATGCTATCGTCTGCTGATCAGGTATCCTGTTGAATCAAGACTGGAGGCCACATCCCGAGGTGCCTCAGCTGTGCACAACTTTCTGCCTGGCACCAGCTTTGTGGCTGGCTTCTCCATAAACTGTTGATAAACAGCTGTTTTAATATTGGTATCTAATGTACTGGAAGTCTCCTGCTATCCCAGACAAAGCCATGTTTGAAAGCACCTTCACTTTTCTCAGAGACTGGGCATGCTTTTGATCCTTTATGTCAAATCATGCTCTAAAGAGGAATTGAAAATGTTCCTCTGATTCCATTGCTTTTGTAATTGGGCTTGATTGAGAAGGAATCTAAAAAGCGCATTTGCATTATATCTATAAATCTAACGCTGGCATTTTCAGCCAGATTTGCCAGGGTGACAGCAATAGCTCCCCCTACCCTGACTGTCAGCGCTGAACTCGGTAGTCCTGCTTGTGTGGTCAGGTCGACCAAGTTCAGCACCCATTGCAGAAATTGGTTGTCAGATCCTTGTTTGTACAGCTGCTCAGGGTTTGTTCTCCAGCATTTTGGGGGTCGGGGGCATTTTGCTGATGAGCTTTGAGTGTTAGCACCCTGTCTTCTTCTGGGGGGTGTGGAAGGATGCTAGCTTCGCACTCCTGTATATACACTTGCCCAATGGGCACTGCAGAGCTGCTTGCTGCACCACCGACATAGTTATAGGGATACCAGACAGTGAGAAGGGTCACCTCCAACTCTTGCACAAGACTAACTGGGAAACAGAGGTGCAGAAGAGCTCCTCCAAATGTTCAAATGATGTTTCTAGCAACACTGTCCTGTGTTCATTTGTACACTATATGGTCATACCTGTGTATACATGAAAGGGTACTTTAAAGCATACAGTTTAATAATATTCTCGGAATAAGTATCACTAAAACACATTAATTTATGGAAAACACAGTTTTCCATATGCTGCTGACTCCTCCACATTCTCACTTTTAAATTATGCATGTATATGGTTCTCACAGTCTTTTTTCTACTTTTAATTTGAGCTCTGCCCATGTTGATGTTGCTCCTGTTCTCTATTTCCCTTTCAGCACTCTCCTCTGGTACCCAGCTATAACACAAATCCTCCTCTTCCCAAATGCTTTCAGACTACTTTGTGTTATGGGTAGCTTTTTGTGTTGCGCTGCTGTTGTTGATGATGATTTAGCTTTGATTTTTTTTTTTTTTAATTTTTTTATTTTTAACATGGTCATTAGGAAGCCTGAGGCCTCTCTTAGCTTCCTTGATAATCATTATGAAAAACCCTGAAGCTGGCTGAGATGGGCCCATTTCAAGCTGTAGAAAGAGAACTGCCTTTCCTCTTACTCAAAAACCTGGCATACGTTAACCCTTTCTGCAGTTGTTTGCCAAAGTTAATGTCTCTTTAAAGAAGGAAAAGGAAGAGCTGATTCAGTGCAGCTTCTGAACAGAGTGGGCTGTATGTTCTCTGTGAGTGTGGTGTTTGCATGCCCTTAGCAAGACACACTGAATTCTCTCATGCAAGCACCCTCCCTGCAACACAAAAACTGTTTTCCTATGATATGCAGAACATTATTTTCAGTGTAATTCCTGAAATATATAGTCACCCATGCCTCAGAGTAAGAATAAGGAGTGTTTACATGACAAACCATTTGAGAAGAAAATTATTATAACTACGGTGACTAGGCTTTCTCCCACATGAAATACAAAATCAAGAATAAACAATCAAAAATCAATTGTTAAGGGAAAACCTCTTGGTATGGGTGAGCATCCAGATGAGATGCCAGTCTTCTTTACCCATATTAGATAACACAATTCTATGCTAGCTGCAGCTGACTCACCAGCAGTATTCAGGACAGTGATTAAAAAAATACCTTACAGTACTTTAGGATGATGATTTGCTAGGGACTGATATCATCATACTACATCATACTAACCCTAGGAATACTATGCTGGAGTATTGAGGTTTTCAGCTATATTTTCTGAGATCTTTTCTACCCATACAAAACTGTGTATACAAAGTAGAGGCATGTACATTGGTCTGTGTGGAAACAGCTGTCAGATGCATGGAGTTGGCACACCTCACAGCCCAGTCCTTTGGGAACCCTGGGAGGCAGCAGGAGGCGAAGTAGACCAGGGAGCATCCCTGAAGCCCAGAAAAAGGCAAGTGGGAGGCAGCACAGCAGCATGGGGTCTCCTCTGTGCTGGTCACCAGACCTGGGGCCAACTGAAGATCTCCCAGCGAGAGAGGCCCCACACCTATGACGTGGGGATGTGATGGAAAAAGGGATGCATTACACACCACAACAGCCATGGTGAAGTGGTGTCAGCCATGACTGATTAGGAAAGGAACCGTGTCATTCCTTATCTTGAATAACTTCTCTTATCTCCTGTATATTTTTTTAGCCCCAAAAGAAAACAGTGGAGGTTGGTAGATGGGCTGGAGCACAGTTGGCTATTCTGCTTCAAGCAGCTGCGACTTCTCTTGGTCTAATTTTAACTGAGTCACAGTATGTATTTGTAATTGAAACCAGTCATTTTACTTTTAGGAAATCCTATGCTGTCGGGACAAAACATCTGCTTTAATGACCCTCAAAATGGTCTTCAAGTCTACGTAAAACCACCTTTTCCTGTGCTTGTAGTTTTTTACTGTGTGCTCCCAGCAAAAAAAACACCATTTTCAAATCCACAATCTTGCTTTAAAATACCTCAAACGACACAGTGTTTTGATTCATATGGCTATCCTTATTGCCAAATATTTTTCCCCAAATCCATGCCATGTCAGTAAAGGAATATGACTAACACATACAGGTTATCTCCAACACCTGTCACATGAAAAATGAATTGATGAACTCACCCATATTTTTGTGCTTTTCTAGTACACAAGCCAAGTTTCAGCTTTCAAACTAAGCAGAGATGTGCCAAATATCGTGTAAGGCTGTTCAGTGCTATGTGTACAAAAAAATCTACACACCTTTTTCTCCCCTCCCCAGACTCTGTTCGTAAAGTTTAGTGATCAGCTTAGAAGCTCAGTTCACTGAAACTCAGTTTCTTACCTGAGGATACTGCCTGAGCTCTCAAAGTGGAGAAGAGATTGCAGATGGCTATGCTGATGTTTTTTAAAGCACCGGCGAGTGCTTTGGATGTTCTTGGAAGTAACATGACCCAAATCATCACCAGCTTTTGCCTACGCAACAAAATTTCCAAAATCAATGCTTCATTTATTTTTTATAGCAAAATCTGCAAAATCTAAGAAGAAAACTAAAATATTCAATCTGAGACTTGCAAGTTTAGCTGGTTAGCGTGTATCTTCTCCTGTCAATTTGCAACACAGGGTAAAAGATGGATGTTCACACACTCACCCCATGACAGCTTATGTCTTTAAAATTACTCTTAATGTTTTGGAATTTTGATTTATATTTCAAATACTGAAATCATAAAGTGGGCTAGAAGAAGTCCTAGAAAAGTAGCAAAAGTATAAATGGACAAGCATTATATAATTAGATTTTCCCTTCAAAGTATTAATGTTAATTAAAGTCAATTAAAAATCATGATAAAGACATTTCACTGGCAAGGAAATTTTTATGGTGTTATATACTACATTTCTGGATTGATGTGTTTTCAAAAGAAAGCTAACAGGATTTAAATTATGAACTTGTAGAGACAGAAAGGAGCTTAAAAAAAAACAATGCATTGACTCATATTTTCTATTTGCACTTTTAATCACAGATTTCAGCAGACAGGCCCCTTGTAGTGACAGTGGTGTTACCCTGAGAAGCTCTTATTAGGAGTTAGAAAACCAGCAGTACTCAGTCAAAACAGTGCTGAAGTACCAAAATTGGGGTGGGGGGGGAGAAAAAAAAATGTTTTACTTTGTTTACGACAGAAAGGAAAGGTTAGAAAAGCCCCAAGGAAAAATACATGTTTATTCATAAATCCAAATGATATGACCTGAAACAATTAGGTGGTAGTTTAGAAGAACTAACTTCAAGCCAAAGTGCTACAATGGTATTGCACTGCAGATTCATTAGTTGGCACTAAGCTTTGATTACTCGTGTTCAGGGACCAGCTTTAGTCAATTAAAAATGATGTATATCCCTTTGTCTGAATTACTGCTTGTTTTAGGGACAATCCATCCATCCAGAGAGTAACATCCATCTAGCTTTTGACAAGATTTCTTTTTTCTGGAAGTCCTATAATCCGATTGGCCTACATCAGGTGGGAAGGTTAAATAATTAAGTGTGTATTGATTAGTATAACCATGGCTACATTTGTTCACTCTGCTGTGCTATGGATGGGGGTGGGAAACCCTTCCTGTTATTTGCTTGGACATCTTTCACTGCCTGGGAGAGAGCTCTACCCTCCTCTGCTACCTACTCATTGCTTGATAATTGAGATGGACAAGCAGCCACACACCACAATTGATTCTGAGTTTTTCAGCAGATGCTGGGAAGTTCAGATTAAAATGTCTATCCAAATGTTGCTGTTTTTCCACATGTTTATGTGAGGGGAAAAGAGGAGAGACTGGCAGGTCTGGATGTCGTGGAACAGCCAGTGACACAAAAACAAATGGAGCATGAAATTAAGTTTTAGAACTTGTGCAGTGCTTTATACCACAGTGATAGTCAGGTAATGTAATTCCCCAGGTTCAAAGTATCAAATGATTTCTATAACCCCACATACTTAATCTTGGAACTCAGTCAAGCAACAATTAAACTTGCCAAAAGAAGGTCCATGAGAATGTAGTTAGATTTGATAAAGCAGTCAGGAGTTTGAAGACATTTCAAACCTTGAAATATGGTGGAAAAGTCTGGTCCCCAAGCAGAGGAGCTTCATTCTTTCCACAGAGAGAGGAAATCTACTCACTGATCAGGGAAAACATCTGTTTAACACCATTGCAGGAGGAGCCTAAACAGGGTTTTCGGAAAAGGAAAGGGCACTCCTTTCAAAGATCACACAGGGACTTTGAAATTCTGTTTTGCATAGGTAAGACTGAGTATGGAATGTTTTTCTGTCTCTCATTTTTAAAGAACTTCATCTGTAAACTTTTTAGCTCCCATTTTTATGCTCTCGTCATTTTCCAGTCAGTAAGGATGATTGTATGTCCCAAGTACAAAGCTGCTATGCTTTAAGTAGTCTTCCTAGAGAAGGTTCAACAAAACTGGAAATTTTCTGCTTTATTCATTTTAAGGCCAGATAAAAAGCCTACAGGAAAAGGTTCTAGCTATGTGAGCCAGTCACTTAGAAATCTTCCAATGTACACACAACTTTCACTGTCTTGTTCTTTCTTTAAAAAATAAAATATATATATAAGAAAACCTTTTTACTACTAATAACCAGAACCCTTTAATGCAACTTTATTAAATACATTTTGAGAGAAATGTGACAAATGCAAAAGCAAGAAGATATAATAGATGTGATTCAGGATAGTGTGTGGGTTTCTTGAAATAGTCAGCTTGTCTGTATAGAAGTTGCAGGCTTTATTTGTCCATTTCATTTAGACCATCTTTTCCTCAAATAGCTGAAATATTACTCCACCAGATAATAAATCAGTGCATTTCTCTTGATTCTCTTGTCTGGTTGATCGCATTCTTAGTCTGGCATTTATTCCTGCAACTATAATGATTAAATATGTTCATTGCCCAGAATCACGAAACTGAAATTTCATCCTCGTTTGTCATTACTGAAAAATGTGGCAATTAGAAGTAGATTTTAAAAATAGCGAGCTTTTCTCTTCCTTTAATTTGCAAAGCATATCCAGCCAGTTTGGGGTGATGTAAAGTGATGCACAAATAACTTCTGCACTGGGTTCTCTCATATGCTGTGTTTACTGTCACCAAGGGATTAGGTTCCAAAAAAACACCAGTGAAATTTGTAGCATTTCAACAGCACATAGCATGCATGTCAGTGAAATGAAATGCCAGTGCATCCAGCAGTGACATGCCCCAGCTGAAAATGCCTTCTGTGATATGCATTTTGCTTCACTGAAAGCCATACCAAATGTTATAAAATGCAGAAACTGTTTTGTCACATTAAGAAGATCCATTTCCATTCAGGAGTGCTTTTGACACAGGACGTTATGAAAAAGCTAAACAAAACACAGAAAGTTTTTTACTGTATGCAAGTAGCTAATTGTCACTGCTTTTGTTTCTTTCCTGCCTTATTTCGCATACTAAATATATTTGTGCTTCGCTGGGTCTCTGAATAGGTGTAATCCAGACATTGACCTGAAGAACTAAAATTTGACAAGGAAGGTAATGAAATCACAAAATTATCCTAACTGTTAAAGTTTGCATTTACTCATGACTTAGTTGAAACAGGGGTTCAATGACATCTGTCTAAAGAGCTCCTTGCTAATACTAATAATTTGAGGAAGCAAATGAACTTCCTGAATGGTGTAAAATGCACTCACAAAATTTGCTCCCTTGATCAGGTGGTGCCCAGTTCACCTGTCTGGGTGCATGTTCACGTTTGCATTTCTGGCAGATCTTTCCACCATGTAATCTGAAGGGCCTGTCCATAAACCACATATAGACCTTAGAGCCTGTGTTCCTCAGAACAGGAACCATAACTTTCTGAGGATCTGCAGTGCAGTGTCTTTGAGCACAAGACTTCAACTCAAAGGATGAGGCTTCTGAAATTAAGGAAAAAAAAAAAAAAGTAGTTAAGGAATAAAAGAAAATTTGCAGTGGTGCAGGATTTAGGAGTTTGTTGGGAAGCACAAAGCTTTGCATGCCAGGAAGTGCCGGCCAGCTCTCCATGGCACAGTGCGGCGGGGCTTTGGAGCAAGGATAAGCCAAGAGACAGGAAGGGCGGTATCTCCCAGAGGTACTTTTAAATAAGATCCTCAGGGCTGCAGATTTGTTACGGGAAGAAGGAGGTTTGGGTTGTATCCCATCCAAGTCTGTTGGTGGTATAATCCCTCACTGTCAGTACGCGGGCTCCAGCCATTCCTTCCTGGAGGAGGTGGTGTTCCTCACAGAACAAGGGCTGGGATTCAACCCTCGGGCTGTAAATCACACCCGCGGGCAGCTCCCCGCACCAGCAAGCCCCGTGAGATAGCAGGGCCCGGCCAGCCGCTGCCCCGGCTCGCCTTCGCGGGGTGAGCTGGGCTCAACCACGGCCTGGGTGTAGGCCAAGCTCCCAGCTTCGGCAGGGAGAGCCGTGCTGGTGGTGGGGAGATCGCACAGGTGTGGGGGAGAGGAGATCCTGGCTCCGAACAATCCTAAGCACATGTGCAGTCAATGCAGGCTTGCTCTTTTGTGGCTATTTTCCTTCACTTGGTCAAAGGGAACGCATACCGCCACAACGCTGCTTCAGACAGGAATTCCCTCATTTCGCCTTATCTCTGAATGACACCAAGAAGGGCGTCAGAAGGAGTCAGTCTGACTTTTTCTAACGTGAAACATCTTGTTTTGATGACCTGCTCACATTCTCTGTGGCTGTGTGCCACCAGAAAAGTGTCCCGACCGCCGGGCCCGGCAGGCTTTACGGGCATTTCCGAATGAAGCCCCTGACACCCTTGCTGAGCACTGTTATCCTACAGCCTCAGAGGAACTTTGAAACAGAAAGGGATTAAACACATTCTTCAAGGTCACATAGCAAGTGTGTGACAAAGCTGGGAAAAGAACATAAATCGCTGCAGCTCACCATCCTTTGTCTCCATTAACTTCCGGCTTTTGTTGTTATTGCTATTAATACACACCAGTGTTATTACAGCACATACAATGAGGAGCAGAGACCCTTGCTCCAGGCATTGCAAAAATGCAGATGGAAGGCGTGCCTCTGTCCTGAAGAGATTGAAATCCAAAAATAAGCCTTCCAGTCCCTCACGCTGCTGGGACGATTGTGTTCAACCTTGAAATTTTCACTGGCTGGTCACTCAGCATTTTAAAAATGCAGCTGTCTTTGTGAGAGAATCTGCATAGCCCTCCCACGCATGTGCAGCAGGCTACCAGGAGGGCGGGTGGCCCTAAATTTCACCTTTCCCTTTTTTCCTTGTGCATCTTGGGTTGAAAAGCATTCAAAGCAGACAGGAGTTTTGCTCATTTCCTGCAAGTGGAGCTGAGAGGGAAAGCTAGTGACGGCACTGCGCGACCTATGAGAAGCACACACGGAGCTGAGCAGAACTGTGTTCAAAATTAAAATCGATAGAAACCCCTGTACCAGCCAAGCCTGATTTAACACCAATATTGCAGCATCTGGTGCTGCCAGGTTCAGTCCTGGCTGCCTTTATAGACAGGTCACAGTTTGCTCTTTGATTATGAAACAGCTTCCAGACGTCAGACAAGAGTGCAGTGTGCTGACTCACTGCCAGGTATGTCATGCACAGGACAATAATGTCCAGGAAGTGCAAGAACCTGGATTTATTTTTAAATTTATTTTTATTTAACACTTCTTAAGAGCAATAAGAGTAAGTTTCTGTTTTTTCAATTCCTCCTTTTCCTGAGTTACAAACTAGGTGACCAGGCAATAAGTAACTCCAGGCACTGAATTTACAGGGAAATTGTTACACTTTTCAGGTGGTTAAAGTCATTAACTCATACCTTATTACAGCAGCTGAGGCGTGCAATAATCAGCCCCAAAAGTACTGCTCTTTAGGTCTCAATGCTCAATTAATTTTCTGGAATCCACATCAAGAAACAAAGAAATGAAACCACAATAAGAAGAACTAGGGGAAGAGTTATTGTGTTTCCTTCATTCTTTAATTTCAGTCTTGGTTTATCAGAATTATAAATACTTCAACAGAAACCCATGCAGGTCAAGCTTTGCTGCCAGAGCAAATTGTTCTTTCTTCAATTTCCGTTGAACCAAACAGGGTTAATTGCAGAGGGCAGCCATGCTGGTCAGACCAAAAGTCCGTCTTCCCCACAATGAATTTCCAAAAGAGCCCAGCAGTGGATGCCTGGGGAAGAATAAAAGCATGGGGCGTGCAGAAAGGATACACCTCAGACTCCAGATTTCAGCATTAGGGCAAATCAGAGATAGTGTCTTTCTATCTAATGACCCTTTTTTATCCCAGGTCTATCACGTTGTCATCTATAGCATTCTGTGACATGAAGATCTACGAATCAACCTTGGGTGATATGAAGAGGTGATATGGACTTGGCAACTGCCAGTTTTCTTTGGTGTCATGACGTCCTCATGACTCTCTCATCCACTGTGTATTATTGGGGCATAGCATAGAAAAACCTTTCACTAATCATCCAGACTCCCAAAATAAAGGGTTTTCCTTTTTAAAAGGTAACAAATGCTGCTTTCGGTGTAAGGTTATTATAAACACTTATTAGGGAAAAAAAAAAGAAGAAAAAAAACACAACAAAATATGCATAGAACAAAATGCACACGTATATTTTGCACAGGCCTACAGAAGAGTTTTTATGTCTGAAACACTCAAAGTGTCTGCCCTACAGGAAGCCTTTACCGGCATGCTACACTTCAAAGCAGTGCAAGGGTGCAAGTTTCTGGCCAGGGCTCAACCTCCTTTACCAGAACAGCTATGCGGGAATGTTTTCAGTGCAAGCTCAGGAAACAAATATGCATCTCTGTATTCATGATCCAAGTCTAGTACTCCTGAATTTTTCTGCTGCTTACAAGGCCAAAGCACACCATTCTGATTCTCTACTCTGATCACATGGCTAACTATCTTAAACAAGTACTTCTGTCATCAAGCCCACATTTTCTGCTGGAGATAAGAAATACTCATGCTAATTGGGAATTTAAGAACACTCTCTTGGGTGCCAAAAATCCATAGCTGAGAGAGACATCTACAATATTCTGCTTTGTTTTCAAAAGAAAAAAAAATAACTTAGAAGGAAAATATAATAATGAAAGTCACAAAATTATTAAAACAAACGGAAAGCCAAGAAAGTTGACTGCATCAAATATCATGGTACAGTGGGAAGTGAGTAAGGCAGGAAACAGGACACAAGATAAAATCTATAGAAAAAAAAAAAAAAGATTAAGGACAAAATAAAATTTAAGCATAACTTAAATAAATGAAATCCTAACAATGGCTTTAGTGCAAGAGGGCAGAAGTACTTAATAACTATTCCTGGCCTTGCGGTTGGGAAAAGACAGATTTATATATATGATAAAATATTTTGCATACCAATTATAACCATCCCTAAAGAGTATGCTAAGCAGCAGATTCTGAATAAAGATTTCATATCAACAAAATCAGATAATTCCCATGTATTAATTTTAAAGAGCCAGACAAGAATCTCCTCGATATATGTCATCATTTCTAGTAAATTTTGGAGCACGTAGTAATTCCAGAGGATTATGTGAATGTTATCTTTGTGACATTACATTAAAAGGGCAAGCATACATCCTGAGTAATCATGCTTACAGCAGCCTGGTATCAAAAGCAACGGAAGAGCTACTGTTGGTTCCTATTAGTAACAACTTTTAAAAGGTAATAAAAGAAATGCCAATCAACATTCATTTATGCAAAATGCATGTTGCCAAGCTAACTTGGTATCGTTTTCACAGGATTACAGGTTTGGGTCATTCTTTACACATTCATACACTGATTAATATCAGAGCTGGAGGCAGAGAGGGCACAAGGACAGACACCTTCCCTGATGGAAGGTGGTGGCACTGAGGGAGGACACCAGGAGCAGGGACCAGGCACAGCACACAGAGGGGCCAGAGGCTCCTCAAAAATGTAGATTCATGAGGATGTGAAGATTTTATTCCTGTAGAAGCCATTTAATTAAAAAGTTGATGAAAGACTATGAGGCAGGAGAAAGGCCCACCTAGCCCTGTACCAAGTCCTAGAGTAGCCAAGGCTGGACACACTCTTAAACACAGCTTTGTGAAGAGTGTGTGTACACAGTATGTAGGCTGTACCTGCAAACATGGCACCAGTTGCTCTGAGGTTTCTTTATTGCTTCTTTTTTATGGATTTTTTTTTATGTGCTTTGGGTGATGACCACATGACAATGTAGTTCAATCAGGGTTATGCTCTTTTACTAATTCAGTCCAATACATATTGTTTTACGGCTGATCTTTGCACATAGTTAACAAATACTGCATCAACCTATAAACTCTGCTTCTGACCAGCTGTGAGAACATGCTACGGTTTGTGTATCCCACAGTGAACAGAGAGGAAGACTAATGAGATCCAGTCCAAGCAGTTTCTGAAAAATTAATTTAGCAGCTACATTCCCAAATATATGGATATTAGCACCTATTTCATGCACTGTCTAGTGTTTATGTTGCACAATTGAAAACTTACTTTTTATTTTCTGCCCACTACCAGATGACCAGTTCCAGCAAATTAATGGCTTAATATGTTCTAAAACATTCCCTTGCTTTATTTATTCAATCCTCTGTTCATTGTTAGCTTTCTAATAAAATGCAGTCTTTCAAGTCCGATTTTATAATAAATCTAATTTCTCTAAATATTAAAAACCTTTAAGGCTTGCAGTGAAGTAGCCCATGGATATACCTTCACCATTTCTCTTTTGTCATAAAGATTCATAATCTTTATGAAATAATGGCATTACGAGGGAAGAAAAATTAAACTTCAGATGGCCAGTGCTTGTTATAAACAGGTGTGATTCCAGAGAATACTTGAATTTTCTAAAGGGCTCTTAGTGAAGCAATCATTTCTCTGCCTTTAGTCCCTGTATGCTTTTACATCCCTGCTGTAGAGTAACCAGGATTTTTGCCTGTTTAAGAAGTGCTGAAGGAATGTAAGTGTTGAGTCACCAAAGAGCATTTGTCAGGAGCACGGATTGGAGGCTGAGATGCAATGCAATGGAGCCTCGGCTGTTGATATCAATGGAGGAAGCATTACCTTAAGAAAATAAAAGTCAATGAATCTATCAGCTGCTCCTGACACTCAGTTCCTCCCTCTATTTCCTGCTTGCTCCCACTCCAGTGACCTCCAAATCCCCTTGTTTCCTATCGTGCTGACTTCTTTTTCAGCATCCTCATCAGTGTTATCTTTAAGTGTTCTGTTGTTGGCCCTCCTTCCTTCTTTTCTGCATGTTGTTTCCAAGAGACCATTTCTCAGCAAGAACCTAATAACCATTATGTGGAGTAGGAGGCAGCAAAGGGTGAATGATTATAAAATATTAATAAAAAAAATTCATTAAAAACATGCGCGTTGGACAGATTCCTGCAAATCCCCAAAGGTGAGAATATCTTTGCAATAACAGAATGAACTTTGTGGGAGCAGCATTTTAGGAAGGACTGAAGAAGAAAGCTGTGTTTAAAAATGCAGATGGCTGAATTCATTTCTTCAGTTCTTTTAGCAGCTAAACCAGCTACTGAAACAATTCAGGTTTTTGGCAGCTTTTATAGAGTCAGATCCTATTCCACGCATATTTTGAATGAGTAAAAACTAAAGTGGTTAAAATACTTCATATTTTAAAAATATATTTCCAAATTTTGCCTTCTTAAAGGGTAACTTTTAGAATGTAGAAATAATTTAGAAATGAAATATCCAGTGAAATGCCCAGTGAATCCAAAACAAAGCTTCAACTGCACGCTGCCCATCTACCAAAAGAAAATATGTCCAATATATGCCTGGCACTAACTATAAACCTGACTTTTGTTGCTGAATTATGAAAGTATTCTGCAAATTTAATAAAGGACACAATTTGAAATAGTTTCCTCTACTGCCATAGCAACTGATACCTGAAACTACTACAAATGGAAGAGATCAGCAGAACTGTTTAGTCCATTTCTTGTGAGCAGATGCTCTCAGACCTTCCCCCGTTACGATGACTGGATTGGGGTGGGGTGTTGCCCATCTTTATGCTTCTTTCATAAAGCAGAAGTACATGGCACTGGATGGAGGAAACGTGCTTACAAAGCCCAGAACAGTGCAGCAGGAATGTGAAGTGAAGGCTGCTTTGCAGTATTCTGGTATGATGTAGCAAGGTAAAAATAGTGTTTTATTTACCTAGATGATTTTGAAATCAGTTAACAGAGGAGCCTATCCCAAGTTCGTTACAAACTCCCCAACATAAAAATATACATGTACAACCCACTTCCACCCCTCCTCAGTGCCTGTGCAAGGAAACCAGTCTGTCCCCAGACCTGGGCTGCAAGTATCCAATCCTCCGGCATCCTCTGTTCCCCCCCAGACCCTGGGGAACAGCTTCACAGCGTGCCCAGGTTACAAATGTGGGCTCCAGGGCAGAGCGCGGCCCAGACGTGTTGGGCTGACAGGGAGAGCTTCCTTTCAGCAGCCCCCCTGCTAGAGCATCCAGACAAGTGTTGTGGCTGGGAAGTATGAGAAGAAAAGCTGTCTCCTAGGCGTATGAAAAGGTGACTCAAACTCTGCTTGACCTTTCCTATAAATGGAAAGATAAAGCTGTCAGCTGCTGAAATTGCAGCTACAGCAATGTGGTTGGTATGTGTTTTTTCAGTCTCATAGTACTTGTAAGCATTCAACAGAACTGATGCACTTTTTTTCTTTCTTTTTTTCTTTCTTTTTTTTTCCACTTCTGTTTTGGTTAAGGGACAAAACTCACCCTAGTTTTAGCAGATATCATCAAGGGAAAATAAGATGTGCCACCCTGGAACTGGCTGGCAACGCTGCTAACGTGGGTTCTGGTCTCTGAAAAGGGCAAATAGCAAACAACTGATGGAGAAAAGTGCAAGAACATTTTCTGTCCCACCAATCTTTAAATCTCTATAGAAATCTTCACCGTTAAATTCTTCGTGTCCCATTTCTATCAATGGCTAACAGTGTGGTGCAGCTGTGTCCACAAATTCATCCCCTCTCATGTGAAAACGTGTGGCCTCCTCTCAGCTTTAAACTTTTTGCCGTCTCGTCAGGAAGTTCCCTAATTGCCTTGCCCGGTGCAGTCAGCATTTCGCAGGCAGCAGTCACATTCCCTGTTGTCTTCTCTCCGAGCTACACATAGAGCAAGCCGCTTTGCAGCGGGCAGGCGGTGCGGAGGCACAGCGCTGCTGCAGGGGCTGCAGCTCCGCGCCCGCCCACGGTGCCACAGGTGGCTTCTCCCCTGCTGCAGCGTCTCTTCGAGAGGACATTTCCCCGTAGCGTTTCCTTGAGACCCTTTTTCTTAAAAGGATCTCGGTCTTCATATATATACATCAGCCAGAAAACAGCCAAGCAGGCCAGCAGAAAGTCTGCTAAACAGCCATCTCCACGCTTGGTGTGCACTGGCTGCAGGACCACAGCGACTCTGGGTTAGCAGTGAATGCTCCAGCACCGGGTGTCAGCTCACAGCTGAGGAAGGCATCTGATAAACTAGGTTTTTCCAAAATAAAAAGAGCTGCTGAGACTTCACCAACCTGTCTAAATTCTGATGCCTAATTTTACCCTGTCTAAATGCTGGACTGTGTGATGTCGTGCTGTAGGCATACGGATCACTACATAGCTGTAAGTGAAAATCAGGGTCATGGAAGTTAAAGCTTAAAGACTTTTTACAAGTTTTTTTTGTTTGTTTGTTTTGTTGTGTTTTTTTTTTTTTTTTAAATCTTGGAGTTTAACTAGAACTCCAAAACTTTACCTCTGTGATCAATGGCATTGGTAAATTGACTTAAATCAGTGACAAAACAAAACAAAACAAAACAAAACAAAAAATCTTCTTCTTCTTCTGATTCTGAATCTGACTCTGACTCTGTCAATTTTCTTCTCTAAAAATAAGATAATTTTTAAAAGCAAGGTAATTTTCAGGCCAGTGACAATAGTAAGCAAGTGAAACGAGTTCAGGTGGCTGGCACTCAATGCCAGCCGTTTGCTATGGATGACAAACACCTGACTGACACCTGACTGACACCTGACACAGACTGGCATTGAGTATCAAATGTAACAGGATTTAAAGCATTTGTGGACAAACCCAGGATTTTGAACTCTAACTGTGTGAATTTGAACAGACATAAAATCATCCTTGAGAGAAGAGACGGTCAGAGGAAGTATATTTATTCACTTTTGCTCACTTGTTATTTTAAACTGTTGTAGTGTAGACAGCATAGTGACTCTAGTATTATTTTAAATCAGGTTTTCATAGGAAGGAGGTGAATTTCCATAAAAGTGTTTGTACATCCTTTGTTCATCTCAGAAAAATATTTTTGTAGGTGGCTTTATAGAGGACCAACTTAACAAAACCACCAGCTCCTACCTCGGGGAAATGACTGTCACCATCACCTAAGGCAGTGACTGTCAGTCCTGTGAGCCACTAGCAACAATAAGCAAGTTTCCAGAATTTTTCATGCTTTGGTCCACAACCGTACGCCCAGCTTGCTTCATGGTCTGGGATTTGTATGCTACTCACAATCCTTGTAGAAGTCCTTGCAGATTTTTTCTCTCTTCACTATGGGAAAAGTCTGAGGGACCACTATGATGAGAATGCACTTAATGTAACTCTTGTTCCTTGTGGCTGTAACGTAGTGGCTGGGAACAACGAAGAGGAGCAATCAGCATGTGACCAGCCAGCTCTCCACAGTTAATTGTCAAATACTCCACAGACCACAGCCTGGCAACACTTCAACCCCAACAAAACCCCAGATTCACTGCTTTCCCAACAAGCCTCATTCCAGAGCACAGCAAGGAGCTATGAGCAATTCTAACTTACTTTACCCAAAGATATGGAGCCAAGCACAGGCCTACCTGCACTGTGGTGACAGCAGGTGCATATTTGCCAGGAATACCCACACTTGTCCTTAGCCTGTCCCATGTTCCTCACAGAGGCTCAGGACATCATCTGGGGCTAGTGCAAGGAAGTTGGCTGTGGCGTGAGACCGCAGCTCCATCAAGGCCTGTGCCTTGAGCTGGTAGCATGAGCATATGAAGTGCGGGCTGTAAAAGAGTTTCCCTTGGCTAAGGAGTCTAGAAAGCTATCTGCAGAGAGCAAAATGGAGAAAACGTTAAGCTCTCATCCAATCTCCTTAAATTTGGGAGTTTCTGTTCATTAGCTGAAGACCTTGACACTGGCACACTCTACCTTTGCATTCCTGTATAGAAGCTGATATAGAAGATGATAGAAGCTGAAAGATGTTTCCTCTGTTTCTTGTAACACCAAAATTCTTTGTGCTGGGGTGTTCTCCTGTTGTCTGTGCAAAGCACAGGACACAACCACATGTTCATGTACATGATAAACTACTTCAATCTGACAAAAGCTGCTTTCTTGTGAAGGGATTGAAGCACGAGACCTTGTATCTACTGTTGTTGGCATCTTTGAGTCTGCACCATGAGACTGGGGCACCCCAGAATGTATCAGAATCTGTTTCCCAGATCCACATGTTGACCATCAGAAAGGGGCATTTGTGCAGTAAATGAAAGCAGGAGATCCAAAAACTCAAACCCGGAGGAATGTCCAGTACTATATACCCAGGAGGATGAGCCAGTGGTGGGAAGTTGTGCTCGGCCATCCCCCTCCTGCTCCTTCTCGCTGAATTTCCCAGCAGGTCACTCTGCAGCTCGCCATGCTGTCTTGGAGGGACCCCATCTTTGGGAAGGAGAGGTGAGCCTGGTCTCCTTCCAGCAAGGAGCCAGTACACAGACAGGGACTTTCCAAGAGAGGGTCCGTGAGGCATGCCACAAAGAAGCCATAGCACAGACCCTGCCTGCGGGAGCCATGCAACCGATGTCAATAAGAGAAAGATCAGACGCTAGTGCCTAAAATTACTTGCTTTAAGTTAATGTTAAACATATTGCCAAAGCATCTTACACAATTTCAATTATGCACTGAAAGAATCTGCATTGTGGAGTTCAAATTTAATTATATTGTCATTTACTCCGAGGAATGCTTGTGGTTTGAACAGTGTTTACATTTATTATCTTTTGGTTTACATTTTTTCCCAGATTAATAGATCATAAGATACCACCGCACCAAGTTTTAGCGTTTAGACAAAATACTATTTTAGCATTATGTGGCAACTCTTTAAAAAACAAACAATTGTCAACCTCGTCCTGCTGAAGTACCTCTTTGTTCCAAATTCACGTCCCTCAAAGCCCTGGAATGTCCTTGTGGCGAGGACTGCCAAGTCCTTAAGCGAGTGCTGGGGTCAGTTTCCCTGCTGGTGCAACACTAATGACTCCATGAAGATGTGCCAAAAGGGATTTTGGCCATCCATATAACCCTCCCGGGATGTTCGATTATATGACACAAGACCATGCTGAGAACATGGAGCGCCCCTTGAATGATCCACCCCAGCAAAGTGGCTTCATCAGCTGGGTAATGCCCAGAAATAAAGAACCTGAATGATATGTTAACAGCAGGAACATGGTCCCAAGTGCAGAACTCTTTAGTGTAAGCAATAATTTTGATCACAAACCAACCATGTAATGACAGACTAACCGCAGGACTAGTGCACGTCTCACGGCAGCACGATTGCACTCAGGGTGCTGATCATGCCTTCCCCGACTACCCAAGGTGCTTGCACTTGCTGACACTCGTACATATGTGCACAGCCTGCTCAGGACAAGGGACAGCCAGCAGGGATTACATCTCCAGACAGGAGAGTCCTGCACTATCAAAGCAAGATTTTTTTACACAAAATTATCTAAACAGTATCAATAACATTATTATAGTATAGAAAAATAGTGAACCGAAGGCATAATGTAAAAAAAAAAATGCATAGTCACAACACTTTACATCTTACAGATGTATAAATATTATGAAAAGGAGGAATAGAATTAAGCCATTTCTTCTATTCTTTCCTACCCCCTTTTCTTTGGGAAATACATTTGTCTGTGTTTCATTTCAGATTACCATGTAGGTAGGATAAAATCTCCTCAGGATGAGGTCAGCCTACACAAACTCTAGACATCTCTTCAAGCAAATGTGTATCATTCGATGCAGTTTCAAGCAGAGAAAACAAATGCTGTGGGATCAGGGAAGATGTGTTGTCATGACATAATACACATACTATACTGGAGTAAGTTATATTATATAAAACAGTGAAGAGAAATATGCATATATATTCATAGATCTGTGTGGGTCTGTTCTTACCCTTCTCATACAACAAAAAACATATGTGAAATTTACTCGAGCTTTAATATAAACTGTGTTTTTGTGAGGACTGCAGAATCAGGTCACATGAGAAGTACTAATAATGTGAGATTTTGTCTATATTCCTTGGGTGAGTTACATATTAGAACAATGTACAAAGGGCTGTCACCTGTACTAATACTTTACTAAAATATACATGATTTGATCAAATCTATAGACTTAAATCATATTTACTTTTTTAGTTAAATGTCAGGTGTGTCCCATATGAATGATGAATGTGTGTGGAGACTGTTAAATTCCTCGTTACAAATGCAGACCTCTCTGCAGTCAGTGAATCACTTGCAAATAAATTCTGATTTCATTCTAATGCATTCTGCGCACTCAAGGATCAACCAAATATTTTGTGACAAACTTTCAGCTGATGTGTGCTGCTCAGCATTCCCTGAGCACAGCGAGTAACCCACTGTGCAGTCCTCACCTTGATTGGATGGGAGAGAAGAATTTGTCAACAAGAAAACAAGGCATAGTGATTAATTCACTTCCCATCTGAATTTTAAGGCATTCAAAATCATTCATACAAAAACTGATGAGGCTTTGAAGATTTATTCATACAGAGAAATTCATCTCAACTCGTCTGTGTAGAGACTGACTTAGCGAATCATAGACCAGTGAGCAGCTCAATTCTTTCATGAATCTGTTCATTCACCATTTGTTCCAGATTTCTCATTTGTTTTCTGGTTTTGACCAGTTCTAAAATGGGTATTCATATGTGTTTTTACAGACATATATATATATATATATATATATGTACATAGGACAACAATACATTTCTTCCTGGTAGTATTCTTATACTTAACAGTTTATCTTCTTCTGCTTTCTGTGCTCCTAAGCTCCCCAAAAGACTGGAGTGTCTAAGTTACAGACTGGTGGTCTGGCCCCGGGTGAAGCTGTTGTCCACTGAAAGCACTCCTCAGGACTCGGTGAAAGAGGAAAATAGCCCAAGTCCTCCACCAGCAGCAGGAGGGCAGGAAACACCATGGTGGCCACCTCCTTGGAAATCTGGTAAGGGGTGGGAAGCTTCGGTAAGCAGGGTGAAAATCTTTTCAGATGCTTTGCCCCCATAAGCTTTCCACGTAGCTCAGGTTAAATAAACTAGGAGGAGAATAAATCAGATCAAATTTTAGCCATCCAAAATTTAGGCACCAGTTAGGCTCGTCAGCCAGATGGTGCTTTGCATCCAGAATTGAGATGGCCCTTGCACAGTGCAAGTCACCCCAGCAGTCCCAGAAGGGAACAAATCACCATCTGGAAATGTTTAGCTCCGTCTATGGGGAGATGGCACTGTGGGGACAAGTGAGGCAAACAGCTTCCTGAGAAACTCAAGTCTTGTGTAGTTAAGCATAAGTCAGATGTCTCACCCTTTTGTCTGAACTTGGGAAAATAAACAATAAAATAAGGAAGTCATAAGAGACTCATGTTGTTGTTGTTGTTGTTACTATTATTATTATTATACTCTGCTAAACCTCATACAAATGCTGGCTAAGGCATTTCTGTATCTACAATAATAACACGAACTGACATTGCTGGCTGCAGTTTTCTTCCTTTCATTTTGAGGAGGCTGCACATGGAAAACAAGTCACCGGGAGGGAGGGAAGCGTGAAAAATGTGTCTCTGTCTGCAACTGGAACCTTTCCCTTATTAATTCTCAAAGGACTTAAGGCAGAATCTCATGGAGGTTTGAAATCTGACAAAGCTTAAGAAAAAAAGAAACAAGTCCTAAAACTTTTAAGGTAATAAATCATAGACCTCAGATTGCCCATTTCTTAGAATGTCAGTTAAGATGAAAGAGCCTGAGAAGGACTAAAATACTTTATCTTCTTTAATTATCCTTCTTCCAAGTCATCAGTCCTGTTTCTTTTTATTTTACCTACAGAAGACTTTTATTATTTTTTTTCTCAGTGTAACTTACAGTTAATTCGCAGGGGGTCAAACTTTTCCATGGCTTTTTACAAAGAATGTAGAATAATCTCTGTGATAGACTGTCATGAAATAAAACCTAATGTACCATACTGAAAAATTATCTTGATTTTATCTTCTATTAGACAGGAGAAAGATGCATCAGATCACACATCTATTATTCATATCAGTCAGACACAGTATCATACTATTACAAATGTCCCCGAAATTATAGAAAGAGACCATTAAAGTTGCAAAGTATAGCATGCAGATGTTAGAAAGTCCCAAAATTAAGGATGTATTAAGTACAATGCTATTGGGGCTTCACTGTACACATCCATACCAAATTTAATGCTCCTATACTGTGCACAGAACTACCTAGATGCAGCCAACAAAAATACCAGATGTAGCAACATTTCCTCTGGTGCTTACACGATAAAGTCAAGACTGAAGTCTGCATTGTGCGTAGATGGTTTTGTCCACTTGGGATCTAAAATTCTGAGTTTACTCCAGGTAGAAGGTACCTCAGCACAGGGATAGTAGGTACCTAAGCACAGTGAAGGAGGAGTTTTTGTCACCACAGGTCATGTTTGCAAAAGATCTGAATAGGTGAAGCACTTGACCAGGAGGAAATACGTTCTTAATTAACTTTGAAATGACATTTGAACTGGAAGGGTGTCACATTCCAGGAGACTCTGTTGACCATCGAGAGGGTCAGCTGAGTGTGAAGGGACAAGGTCGCACCCTCATCTTTGGGAAAGCCCATTGCAGTGGAAGCACTGTGCCACCAAACAGACAAGAAGTAAGAAATACCGCAGGGCCCAGGTGCTTCGGGCAGGCTGGCAGACTGGTATTAGGTGGTATTTAGGTGGTATTTAGCGAACTCTCCCCTCATCTATCTGGATCACGGTGTGAGAAAGTAGAGAGTGCACTCGTGGCCAGACAAGTCAGTCTGTCCAACCTGCTGTAAGGCCTCCAGCAGCAGGACAGGAGCCATCAGCAGAGGCCTGAGGAGGATTCTGAGAAGAAGAAAAGTCATACAATACTTGTCTCAGCTCGTGCTGTAATTGCTGATGTCTTTGTGTCTGATAGCCCCTGATGGCTTTTCCATCTGCAGACTCTCCCTCTTGAGACATCTTGTACAAAACTGAGAGGGGACGCTGATGGGCACTCGTGTGCCCCCACAGCGACCTGCAGGCCCAGGGCAACTGAAGGCCAGCAGCAGCAGACAAGCCTCCCGTGGTGCTCCCAGCAGCCAGGTGCCCAGGCTCCACTCCAGCCTGCCAGAGGTGCCGAAAATAGCTAGACTCAGCCTGGCCTCAGGGGGTTAATGTTCCTTTTATTGCTGAGGCAATAGCATAAAACATCTGAGCAACAGTTCCAGAATGTAATCCAACACATTGTTTTGTTTGCATCTTTTTAAAATAAAATTACTAGGGTAAAAAGGCCTTCTATGAGTTATGTTGGCTTTCATGTGTACTGGAAAATGACTTTTGAAGCCATTCAGAATAAGAGTCTGCTGTGGAAGATACTGAGTTCACACAGTGAATGTAGCACAATCTTATGACCCGAGAGAGGACATCTTCAGAGAAGGTAATCCTTAGCATTCTTTTTTTAATTAAGTTCCTTCGACCTGTGCAAGGGCACGGGCATTATGGATACAGTACGGATGCTCCTTCGGCCTGCTTTCACCATCTCTCCTCAGCAACCATCTCTACAGGCCGCTGGTGCCAGAATTGGTCTCCTGCATCACACCTCGGGGACCTCAAAGCAGACAGCGTGGCTACTCCAGCGTAGGTCGGATTTTCAAAAGACTTCAGCGCCTACGAGCGGGTCCAGGCTTTTAAATCTGCACGGCATCGACCAGCTCCCACGAAAGCTGAGAGCATTTAACGTTTCATCACTTCATTTAGCTGCCTACGTGGGAACTGGTAGGCGCTGAACTCTTTCTAAATGCCTGCCCTGTGAAACTAGCCTCCAAGCGCTTTACATCACAGCTGATGGTGTCAGTGCCTCCTTCTACATTTTGAGTAAGTCAGATCCTGACATAATACACTATAATGACTCCCTGTGCAGCTCTTTAAGGCTTTTATGTAAAGACACACTTAGACGTCTTAATAGCTCTGAGTTGCTACTTTTACTACTCATAGATACCTTACACATAAGGGTTTATATATCAAGTCATGTCGGTATAACTGCTAGGCATACATATTCGCTTAAGCCTTGGAATTTTTCTTGGAAAATGTTTCAAAGCTTTTCGCCCTCCCCATAGAATAAATTCCATATACTTGATGGGGTGCTCTCTCCAGTATGCAAAAAGGCCATTGCTACAAGAGTTAACCAATTATCTGCCCAAAAAACAACTGCAAAGATATGCCTTTCTGTGTACCCACTAATCTAAGTATTTCTCAGTCCAGTTAATTAAAACAAGTCTGGATTTTAGTTTCAGGTTTTTAAATTAATCATTCTTTGTTTTCAACTTTGGAGAAGTTTCTTCATCTAACCATTGAATTCTTGGAGAAAAAAGAGTTTATGTTTGGAGCTCTCCTGTAACCAGAGAAGCAAGCCTTCAAATTACATGTGAATTTTAGACTACACATCTTTTACAAACCCACTACATGTGGCTACATTTAACAATATAAAAGTATATCAGAATGAATGAACATTTAAAATTAATCATGTAAAGGACAGGGGAGATCTCTGGATTAGTCACAACAGCTTACGGGTGGTCCAGGGTATGCTTGTAAAATTTTATGCTGAGCAACTTTAATATTTTGTAGGAAAAAAAAATTATTTCAGTCTACTTCATCTCTGCACTGCCATGCCTTCCTTTCTCCAGAATGCCCCTAGAAAAGCCAGCAAGGGCTCAGGCATGGAGGTGGGCTCAGCCCCTTGGAGCAGAAACCCAGGTCAGCCCCTGGGCTGCTGTGGGACCGGCCATGTGGGTACGTGTTCATCAGCAGACGATCGCCTCTTCCACTGGCGTTTGCCAGCCTGGCAAACCAGCCCAAGCCCTCTGCTTTCATGTGTTCCTGATGCTGTTGGAGAAGGTCTGTGTATTAATGTCTTTGGCTTTATTTTTGGCAAAGCAGACGCTCTGAACTCAACTCAGGATGAATAGGTTTTCCCCCGTAGCCTCTAGCGATATGTAAATAGGTGGAATCACCTCATACGTTTGAAAAATAATTTAAAAGTTAGAATACTGTCAAACTAAATCCACTTTTTCAGATCTGACATTTATTGTTCTTCCTGTTTATAAAAAGTAGGTCATGGTGTGTGTTCATTTCAAAGAAGAGACTTTAAATACACCTTTCAAGCACAAATTAATGTTTTCCAGTTCTATCTTTCTGTTGTGTTCAAAAAAGTTATTTTAAATAACAAATTTATCATGGAAGTAATGAAAAAAATCTATTAAAAGAGAAAGGCTATCGTAATTTACTGACAAATGCTTGTAAATTATCAGTTCCATTAAGGTTATAAACAAAGCGATAAACCTAGTAGCATTACTCAAGGAATAACTTTATTGGTTACAATTATAATTATTACACAATTCCCAAGCAGTACTGTGTCTTTGTGAGAAATGTGGAGCTACTGAAGCGATATTAACTCAAAAACTTTCCAGGGAACAAAGAATGAATAAGTGGAAAATAATGTATTTTTATAGAATAATTTATAGTATACATTAAGTGTCCTTTAGCATATGCCCGACTGAAAGCTATTCAAACAAGAAAGTAATCCAAAAGCAAAAGCTGTTTGCTATTAGAATTAAATCTTCAGGATCTTCTTCAGCTGTGATGGCAAGAGAGGAAAAGCAGCAGCAGGTTTGCTGTCCTCGGGTGTCTGCAGGAACTCCCAGATGTGCGGAGCTGTATGCGGAGCCCAGCGCTCCCCTCCAGCCAGCACAGCGGCACCGGGGCCGTAGGAAACACAATTTCCTCCTGATCATTATTTTTCCAATAATGAGCCAGATCAGAGAAAAGCCCTTAGTGGAGAGCAATGACGGGAACAACTTTGTTTCCCGCACAAAGCTTGTTACAATTTCGGTTTTCCCCTGGGGCCTAAGGAAGCGAAGCCGTGCTGATCGCTACCAGCAGCAGCGCAGCACAAAGTGCACTTGTCGCCTTCAGGAAAATAGGAGCTTATTCCATGCTCAGCGAGCCCTCTCGGCTAGATGCAAACAATCTGGTGCACGGCAGCGACAGAACAAAGCGTCTGTACAACTCTTTGTTTACTGTGGTCTGAGGCTAGATATGCGTGAGCTGGAAGTCACCGCACGTAAAGCAAGGAGTGACTGAAACAACTGATCAGCCCCGGCACGCCTGTTGGTGGCCCTGCTGGAGCCAGTGCTCACCCGGGTGCTGGTCCAAAGTCTGCAGGAGGGTGCAGGGAAAATTGGCCAAGAGACACAAGGAGAAATGCACTACTGCTGCTGCCCACATCATCTGGGATATGTGGATGGAAAGTTTGCCCATACAACTCTGCAATATTAGAGCCTTTCTTTCTTGTGCGTGCTCTTCTATCTCATTTTCCTAATCACAAGGGGGAAAAAAAAATCAGGTCATTCTTAATGTTAAAATGCTCTTTCTTCATTGCTCGAACTAAGAAAAGGAATGAAAGAAGATAGATATTGAAAAAAAAACTGTTGCTGATGTAACTTCATAGAGGAAAACAGTCAGGTTTCCACTCTGGTTGTTCATTTTGAGAAAGCTCTCCAGCATTACCATTTTTCAGCTCATGTTGAACACACACACCAGGATGAACAGGTCATCTTCCAACCCACTGGCTGCAGAGAGTACCTCTGTGTATACGACCTCAGACAGCCACGGATTAAAATAAGTGCAAACAAAGCTGGTGTTCTAGACCCCTATTGTGTGGATCTGGCAGCAGAAACAAAGCAATAAAATTGTTAATAAATATTTACCTGCAATACCTACTCAGTCATGGCTAAACCAGACCAAAACCCAATATCTTTTGGAAAGGAGGAAGAAACAGTCACTTCATTTCTGCATCTCAGCTTCTCATGAGCACAGCCCTTTTGTAAACCTGGCAGGCTCACAAACCTTAAAGTTACAACAGCGTTACAAGAGAAAAATGTTTCAATTCACCCTCAGAAATATCTAATTGTGTGTCTTCTTTTGTCTCGGTCCACAGTAAGTACAAAGAGCATTAACAAAAACATGCAAAATGGCTGGGACGTTGTTGACGAGGTGAGAACCCAGACGGCTTTTTCCTCCTGCCTGGAAGGATTTTGGTCAGGAAGGTAAATTCATGGGAACTGCTGGAATGTAGATTAGAACCTAATCCAGCTGTAATTGCAGATTAGAGCATTTTCATCAAACACAGGGTGAACTGGCTCAGCCTTTGCTTAAGATCAGCTGCATATATTTACTTGCGGCTTTGCCTCTCCTGAGCTATGGAGTCATCCCTAATAATCACTCCCGAGAGGACCCAAGCCCCACTGGTCGAGGGGCTGTACACACAATAAAAAGACTGTCTCAAGGAGTTTAGTCTCTCTAATGTACAATCAGAGAATCAGCTGAATGCCAGCTGTATTTACTTAGCTGTTTTTTCTATCCCAAATGTACACAATATGTCTAATTTCTTTAAAAATCAGTTGCATATTAGCTGAAAATTAGCTTAATAAATACAATTGGTAAAATATATTTAAAATACATTCATTCACTGATTTCTTACGCTAGTTATTTAAAATAACAGCATATGATTAAAAATTGTTTTGGCTAAACCAAAATATCAGTTGTCCCAACCATTAAAATGTCCTGGCTGTGCTCCTAGGTGATGACAGTACTATATTTAGTCACTGAGTACCACCAGCTGTCTTGCTAACAGAAGTCTGGCATTTTCCTTAATTGAGAGATGCAGTATGTGTGAAATGATACCACTCACACTCACTCATGATAATACTAGCATGACCTAGTTGAAAGCTTTTGATTTTTTTGCTTCTTTGTTCAGAAGAATAACAGTTGGTTCAGTACAATGTTAAAAACTGAAACCTATCCAAGGGGTTTATAAGGAATTCTCGGCAGATTATGATCTAGAAGCCTCATTTTTCTGAGTCCCCCTGGCAGGGAAGGGAAGGTGAGGGGGAAGAAGTGGAAAAAGTAGCCTTCAGCATTTGGCAATTACCTTTTCAGGCATATCTTGAAAGTTTTGGTGATTCTTTATTAATTTTTTTTTGCCTAAATCAGCACTGGGCCAGAGAGAGCCCAAGATATTATTCTGGTGCACATTACTATTTCCTGGAAGTTTTCTACTTTAAAAGCAATGATAGAACTAGATGTGGATGATTTTTTTTGCTAAAGAGTTCATCTGCCCCAAAATTAATTTTGTTGTGTCCAAAACTACATTTGTGAATCATGGTTTGAATTCCTAGAGTATGCATTTCAGGGAGGAGCCAATAATCCTTTTCACCGCTCTCACCCCAAGGCTGTATTGCCTTTTAGTATGTAGGACAAACATCAGGTCAGAAATAAAACTAAGTGCACCGTTTTCCAACAACATCTCCTAGGTGCTGGTGTCTGGGTGAACATTGCTCGTTTATTTTCTTTTGTTGATGTAGTTCACTCATGTTCGCAAATAAACATTCACTGAAGCAGCAGCTAAAAATCTGAAGTTCCCCTTGTCAAATGACCTAATCACCACCTTAGAAAAAATTATTTTATTCTTCTTCCAGTAAATATTTAAATTTTGTTTCCTAAGCAGTCCAGCCATAAAAGAAGATGCCATGAAACCCATGCATCAGCATACCCTGCAGCTTACTTAATGCTGGTGATATTTTGAGTGGGGCTGCCCAGGGTTAAACTTCCTGCTGTGGATGAGACAAAGAGGGAATCCAACCCAAAGTTTCCCACATACAACATGAATGTCCAGTGCTGGAATTTAGGGCACAGGAGGGAGGAACAACCTTAATACCAGCTTCTCATGATTACCTCATTCCTCTTGTGAATCTGGCCCTTGAGGTTCTTTTTACAGGGTCCTATAGTGAAACTGAATGATTCAAGGTGAATTAAATGTTGCAAGTGGTCCAGAACTGCCTTTTTTTTTATTGAAAATGTTGAAAAGACTTGGCGGGGGAAGCAGTCGACCTCAACACAGTCAAAAAATGGAAGAATGGTCAATGAACAGGAAATATCCTTATTCACTCTGCCTGCTCCCCAACAGCCAGCTGGAGCTGACATGTGCAGCCAGCCATCCTTACTGACAGTGCAATGGCTTGTGAATGGACAAAATAAATATTTAATATCATTCACAAGCACTGTAGGCATGTGAGGAGGCTGAGCCTGAGCCCAGAAGTCGGAGCTGTGAATTCAGTTCCCAGCTGGGCCACATGATTTCTGTGCATTCCAGGTGAGTTGTTTATGCCCTGGATGTGCAGATGCAAATTCTTGCATGTCTCTCTGCTCCTGTGGACTGGTTATACCAGCTGGGGATCTAGGCCCTGGCACCTCCTGCCCCTCAGTGTAACAGGGGGGCTAATGCTTCCCTAGATCTTGAGCAGCAGTACTACTGATAGTCACTAATGTCTCATGGGTGCCTACTGTGATGGACTCATAAAGACCCCAAAATACGGAACAATTAAAACAAATAACAAGGAAACAAATTAAACAGCAATTTGTTGAATGCTACATAGCAATTTCTTGTATACTATATAACATTAGCCTCACAGGCTTTTAAAATCTTTAAGTACAGGGTGTCGTCCTCTTCTCATGCTCTTGATGTCTCCTCCCCAAGGGAAGCTCCTGGTGTGTGTGGCAGATCAATAGTTCATATATTCCTTGTTTTGTGAAGTTACATTTTTTAAAAATGAGGTTGTGACTTTTTGCTTTAAAGGTTATAAAGAAGACAGCTGAACCCAGTCTACTTAGGAATATAATGCAGCTGGTCAGAATTTCTCACCATGTATTAACTATGAAATGTACTTGAAAATTGAGAATTTAATTAAAAAGTCAGTGTTCTTACCTGACATAGCTGAAGGGCCACTGAGCATCACAGGAATGCAAATGAATTCTGGACTGCATTAGTATTGGCTAACAAGCCACAGCAGATTATAATTTCTCACTTAAAGGCAAAGAGCTGAATAGGAAATGCAGTTTTTCCTAGTCCAAGAAAAGATCATCAGATCTGTTTTTCTACTTTTGTGGTTCCATACTTGTATCTGCCATGGGGAAGAATCCAGAAGGGATGAGCAGGCATTGCTTAACTACCTTGGTTTTCATAAAAGTATGAAGCAGAAGTGTTTTGTTTTCCACTGCATTTCACAGTTTTTGCATGTTAAATACCTTCAGATTCTTGCAGAAAGCTAAATCTGGTGTGCAAGCTGCAGCAGGTAAACAAGGTATATCTTAATGAACTGCCAAGTAATAACAGGAGGAAACTTTTTAACGTAGCTTTACTTTCATTACTCATTCTAAACACCATGACTGCTCCCATAGCCTTTATGCCCCGGAAAAAAAAAAAAAAAGTTTGTCCCTGTGATTCCTGATGTAACACAGCTAAAAGGCATGGAGACAAAAACCTGACCCTAATTTCATGCAGCTGAGTCACAAGTCTTTACAGAAATAGTTGGCTAATTATTTTTAATCATTTGTTATTTTTGTAAGAGAAAAAAATAAAATGTTTAAGCGCTACATCTAATTAGAGAAGATATTTGGTTTGGAGAATATACCCAGCAGGGTGGCACCATGGAGATAAATCCAGCTGGTGACTGGTCTTGAGTAGTGTTCCCCAGGGATTGGTGTTGGGGCCCATCCTTGTTCATATCTTTATTGATGACTTGGTTGAGGGAATTGAGTGCTCCCTCAGTATGTTTGCAGATGACACCAAGTGTTGATCTGTCGGAGGGTAGGAAGGCTCTGCAGAAGGACCTGGACAGGATGGGATGGTCAGAGGCCAATGAGATGAGGTTCAACATGGCTAAGTGCTGGGCCCTGCACTTTGGCCACAACAGCCCCATGCAGCGCTACAGGCTTGGGGCAGAGTGGCTGGAAAGCTGTGCAGAGGAAAAGGATCTGGGGGTGTTGGTTGACACTCACCTGAACATAAGGCAGTGTGTCCAGGTGGCCAAGAAGGCCAACAGCATCCTGTCATGTATCAAGAATAGTGTAGCCAGCAGGACCAGGGAGGTGATCGTGCCCCTGTACTCTGCTCTGGTGAGGCCGCACCTCGAGTACTGTGTTCAGCTCTGGGCCCCTCACTACAAGAAGGACATCGAGGCCCTGGACCGTGGTCCAGGGAAGGGCTACAAAGCTGGTGAAGGGCCTGGAACACAAGTCCTGTGAGGAGCAGCTGAGGGAACTGGGGTAGTTTAGTCTGGAGAAGAGGAGGCTCAGGGGAGACCTCATTGCTCTCTACAACTGCCTGAAAGGAAGCTGTGGGGAGCTGGGGGTTGGCCTCTTCTCGCAGGTAACCAGTGATAGGACTAGAGGGAATGGCCTCAAGTTGCGCCAGGGGAGGTTCAGGTTGGAAATTAGGAGATGTTTCTTCTCAGAAAGAGCAGTCAGGCATTGGAAAGGGTTGCCCAGGAAGGTGGTGGCGTCACCGTCCCTGGGGGTGTTCAAGGAAAGGTTGGACATGGTGCTTGGGGACAAGGTTTAGTGGGTAACATTGGTGGCTGGGCAGCTCTTGGACCAGAAGATCTTGGAGGTCTTTTCCAACCTTAATGATTCTATGACTTAGTAAGAACACCATCTCCTCTTGCAGTGACATGTCAGGCTCAGGGCTCCTGGTTCTACCTGCTGTTCAAACACTATCTGAGAAATAGGTGCTGCCCAGAAGATTTTAGGATCTCAAAATAAGATGCGACAAGTTGTAGCAAGCAAGCAAAGAGGGCTTGAAGTGGGTAAGCAGGGAAAATGAAGGCGATATGGCAGTGTGGTTTTGCTTAGTGTGAGTTGGGCACATGGTCTTTTAAGGAGAGAAGCAAGAGACCCTTATGATATCAGCAAGCAGTTTGTGGTCATAAGAGGTCTTGAAAACTGACCTGGAGGAATCCTTCTATTTATTCAGGCAACCAAGAATAAGTAGGATGTTCTCTAGAAAATAATTTTCACACAGAAATTGCAAGACTCCAGATTTCTGCGTTCACAAAACATGCGATGAATGACTTGATAAAATTCTTACTGAGTTACTCACAAAACCCAGCATTTACAAAATAACAGGTCAGCTCCAAGTTTTTTAACTCAAAGACCTTGTCTGGAAAACAAGCATACAAAAATAGGAGATACTATATCCATTATCTTGCTTTGTAATAAACCAGCGTCTGCAAGTTCCATTTGAAATTGCTTTGCTTCTTAGGGTTTCTAGCAGGGTCGCTTGCAATGTCACACTATCCCTTCATATGTTTCAACATAATCTTTCTTCTTTCTAAATCAGCCACATATTTCTCCCCTAAGCTTTCATTTTAAGCATAGTAAAATCACTGGCCTAACAGTAAAGGAAAATATGAGGTAACTGATATAAGTTCTCTGAGGTTGCAAATCATGTGAAACAACAGCTTTGCTATATGTAACCTGCTCTCATTCATCTCAATGTGATATTAACAATGGCATATTAATTAGGAGCATAACGCTACTTCATACATCAAAATTTTAATCTATTTCATAGGTCACTTCTGTAAAATCATCACCAGCTGATGACTGCAGCAGCAGATGTTATGAAGAGATGCAACAGGCAGCTTGCTGCTGTCACTGTGGATTTCAAGCATTCTTTGCTAAAGTATAAATTACAGATCAGAAGGAGAATATTCTCCAGTTTTTACACTGAAGGACTCAGCTGCCCTCTATTCCCAAGAATCACATCCTCTTACATATCTTTGTGTCTCTCAGCCTCCTGGTTCTCCCAGGATTGTTTGCTCATGGCATATGCAGTACCAAGCTGAATGATACCAGACTGGCCAGCTGACCAACAACTAATTTAGCACTGATTATATTGTTCCACGTGATGGCATATTTTTCACTCCCATACAGTTAGTGTTGGCTAGCCCTGGGTTATTTGCTGACTCATGATGATCTATTTCTTAATATGTAATGTAAACGGATGTATTGTATTGTGCAGCAGTGAATAAGTCAAGCTGACCTATATACATCAGAGCATCTGTATTATGGTCTAAACACAGGAGCCAGATATCTAGTACCACATACAAATGGACCAAAGACTTTGTGGTGTGAGTTCATACGGTTTTTTGTTTTGTTTTTTTTTTTGTTTGTTTGTATTTTCCCCCTACATTAAGGTCTTAATACTACTTAAAAAAATAAGCATCTGATAGAATTTACAAAAGGTCCTTGTGGAGTTGGTGGGCTATCGTGCACTGCTTAGACAGTATAAGTCCCACAAGGGTATGTCTGCAGAATCTGATTTAAAGACCTGGAAACCTCAACACTGCAAGGTACATCTCTGAAGATGTGTATTTCATGAGATGCTTGTCATCAAATTCAAAGGGCCACAAACTGCAAAAGGTGGAATCTGATGGCAGCAAGCTTTTGGGGGCAGGGAAGGAAGTGATCGGAGGGCAGTAGGGTGAAATAGCACCTAACTAGCTGCTAGTGTCTTCCTAGATTCAGAAGCCCGTTGTGAAAAGCCTCTGAGTAGGAAAAAGGGCAGGAGCGGGAAGAATGGAAGCAAAGAATTACTCTGTTTGGCAGATTCTTCCGTCACGTCAGAAATTGGACAGCTGACTGTAATGAACAATGCCAGAAATTGCTTTGAGCCTGTGACTTTTCCAAACACAGTGACTGTGCAAAGAGACCTGCCTGCCATGCTTCTGTGGGATGTGCACTTAACAGGGACTCGGGTGAAGGGGGCATAAATACATCTGAACGACCAAGGCTGGCATGTATATTAGGGAAACCAAGGTCTGCGTAGCTTAGAGGCTTTGCCTTCATCAATCTGAAGTTGCTAACCCTTCTCTAAACAAAACCATGTTGTAGCTTTTACAAATGGGTTTCTTTCCTTTCCCATGCTCTGCCATGAGTGGAAAAAAGGATGGGAGTTCAGTTCCAAGCTAAGCATTTTTTCTGGCTTAGCTCTTTCTTGACTAAGATGAGCACAAATGAGTAAGGAGATAAATCACATCACACAGCTGATTCTCTATAACTGAAGCAGAGGGCACATAAATAAATAGGTAAATAAATAAATAAATCTGAAAATACAGCAGGATCCATTTATAAAAATGTAGGCCTAATTTGCACAAAGTTCCTTCCTTACTTTTATATATAAATTGCAGTGGAATGTCTTAAATATTTTCCATGGCTATTTATCTTACATTATTTTCATGGATCTAACCTCTTTTCCCCTCTCTGAGCCATTGTGGCTGGAAAGCCCAGCTGGGATACAGCTGTGTACTGTCCAGCTCTGGTGAGCTATAAACGTTTTCCTTAGTGCTAATGTTGTGACATTGCCCACTGCTTTGGTTTCTTGAATGCTGGTGGTTAAAAGGCAGATCTGAAATCCTAGAAAATGTTCTTCTGAGTCGAACATTGCTCTCCTGCCTTTGTATCAGCAGTTTCTAATTAAACAGCACCATACCAGAGGAGCTGAAGATCGTTAAAGGTGCACTCAGGGTGTCCAAGAGTAGTAACACAATGCAGGTGTTGTTCCTTCAGTGCCTTTCCAAAATGGACTGGTCAGTCCCCTCATTGATTAGTAATTGCACTAAATGTCTTATAAAGTCTGACCCTAACACTGCTAATACTTTCGGTCAGCCAAATAAATTCTTTCAAACTTTCACAGTGGAAAAAAACTTCTATTTTATGATTTTATAACCCTGTCATTAGAAATCTTTGAAACAGCATTCCACCCCCAGGTTGCGTTCTGTGGTTATGAACTTCATTTGATCACTGCCCCATCTATTTGACATTAACTGCTACAATTTACAACTGCTCTGGCTTTCTACCTATTATTGTCGTACCTCTGCAAGTGCAAAAAACTGCTGCCCAGGGGAAGTCTGAAAGAATGCAATGTCTTGTTAAAACCTGAAAGGGCAAGGGGGATGGGGGGAAGAACCTCCTAGAAGAGAAAACCAAAGGTTTGATAATGAATAATGCTTCAGTCTCTGCTGTGAACACGGGTGACCTGGCATGTAGACCACAGCAAAGTAGTGAATAATTCACTGAGAGAGTCATAGACCTCCTGGTAGACCACAGCATTGCTTTGTCTCACAAATATGTTCTCCCACAGAACAGGGCTCGACAGGATGTTTCAGTCTACAAATGTTTAAACAAAAGGCGGGTCTGACAGGGTATGCAAGGGGAGTACAGTACATTCGAGGGAGCCAGTCTGCATGACTATTTTTCCATTAGCAGTTGATTGATAATTCTGTAGGCATTGCGCATGAGGGCAATGGAGAGAAGAATGGTTTCGACGGAGCTGAGGCACACAGCTCATGTCCGATTGCTAACCCACACAAGACACCAGTCCCACCCTCAGACAGGGACATTTATGCAGCTTTAATTGCTGGAGCTGAAACCACAGGAGCATGGACAGTTCGAGCAGCAGCTGGGATCCAGGCTGATTTCCTGACCTTTGTGCTCATACAGGGAAAAGCCTCCAAAACAGCCATCGGGGCTGGAACATGGTCCCAGTTTCCATGTGAGTTGGTTTGTGGGTTTCTCAGCCTGACAGACAAACCTGAAGCCAGGCTGTTTCTGTTTCAGTTTGCAAAGGGAAAAAGACTCTCAAGTCACCGAACACTACTCGGGCCCTGCCTCCTGCCTCTGAGCCCAGCACTGTGAAACAAGGCCTGGGCCATGCTGGGGAGGGGAGAAGAGCGCAAAACCCCTAGATCCCAGTTCTGATACAGGTTTCAGTTGTGTTTATGAAGAAAGCTACCAGACACTTTTTGTTAACTTGAATATCATACTGTTTATAGAAGCTTTTTGTCATTTCTCTGTTGCTTTTCCATCTTTGTAGCCAGAAATATTTTGACGCTAATCTCATGGCCTATCTGAAGTTTAAATTGTTTGGTCTGATAGGGTTTCTGAGTAAGTCACTTCTATATCCAGATCCTTTCATGTTACCTTACTCACACTAAAAAATATCTTCTGATTACATTGTGGCTGTTTTCAGCATATAAAATAGCTAACGTCTAGCCTGTGCCTTTCTTTTCTAATCCCAGATGAGCTTAACTATTCTATAAATTACACAAGAACCAAGCAATTATTCCTCAGTTCTTCCTCCTGACTGTGCTCCCTGTTGCACACCTTCGATAGATCTTTTTCTAGCATAGCAGCCAGTGGTTTGTCCTCTCACATGGTGAAGGATAAATATGGAGTGCCAGCTCCTGTGACAGGAAGAGGATGCTGAGATATAAGAATCTAATTTGGGACCGTGTCCATTAGGCATGGGGCAAAGGACATGAGTTCTGCCCAAGACTTGGCAACAGCTGTGTCTGGCTCAGGAGACCACCGGGCAGAAGTAAGTCTTCAGACTGTCACCATGCTTCAGAAGTAGGCAGAATACAACCCCAGTGCATGGGAAGGGGAGGCAGGAACTAAGCATGTCCCCTTCCCTGACAGCACTTTTTTCTCAGCACCATGGGTGATGCTCACTATGACTTAGTTCCAGTCAGAGTCACACTGTAGGAAAAAAAAAAAAAAAAAAAAGAAAAAAAAAAGAGACCTTGCTATTGTGCTTCTGTGTCAAAAAGCATTTCAGCTTTTTCACTTGCAGGGCATTGATCAGTAAGAGTGGGACAATTTGTTCTGAAAATGGCCTTTCCAGTAAATACAGGCTCTGCATAGCCTGCACTGCCTGAAATACTCACAGTAACCTAGTTTTACAACTAACCAGAGCATTATTTTAACTGTTTTCCAAATGGGTAATGTTCTTGATTTTCACTGCATACTGCAAATCTAGCTAATAATTTCATTTAAAAAACGAAGCCATTTTGATTTAAGTGACTGCACAAAGGTGGCTACTCCACCTTTTTTATGGTGCTTTTAACTCAGATCAGACCAGTTCTTCTCAGACAGTAAAAACATAAATACTTTTTAATATCTGATATCTTTATTCCAGATTCTTGGAATGATTTAGCCATCTTTTTGGCGGTTTAAAAGGGATTTTAGAAGCTACATACAATATTTACAATCTTCTACTGTAATCTTATTATTTTTCCAACCATCGACATCACACGGTCTCCTGCAAATTGGCTCATGGAACACCACTTTCTCAGTATCTTTTCTATTATTTCCATCTCTTACATACCCTCAAGCTGAGAGGAAACTTTGAAGGCACACAGTTAAAGAATCTTTGTTTATTATTTGGAAGAGCTTCGATGTATTTCCTTTGGCCAGATTTTATTCCCTACAACTGGAGAGCTAAATGTTCCTGTTCTCTGTAAATAACCTTTCAAATACAATTTTCTAACCCATAGTGGATAGTAGCAGATAACACTGCTATTGATATCAAATGAACCCTCATATTTTCCCAATCATTGGGTGCCTGGCAACTTCTACAATATTTTTTTTTTTTCCTGAGAACAGACTTTCTTATTGTTCAGCTTCCAAAAGCAAGACTCACTGGCTGGATCCCGCTGCTCGCTGTCTCCTGTTTTCCTTCCTTCTCAAGGGGTCTGGTTTGGCTCCCGGCTCCCACTGAAATCCAGGGGAACCAGGAGCACTCTCGGAAGTCACTCAGGGCCCTCACAGGGCTGAGTCTGTAATTTCCAAGGACTACTTCAACAGCCTGTACAAAGTAGAGCTGTGATCCCATTTTAAGTGGAGAAGCTCAGAGAGTCATTGCACAACACCTCCTGCAAATGTTAATAGGTATCCTACCACCTTCAACAGAGCCTGTTACCAATGCGGTAAAACTCCAGCGGGTACTGCACTGAGCAATTTTAGATCTGCTTCTTTATCAAGGTGTTGCCCCTGCTGTGCAGGCACCACTCTATTACTGATGTGTTAATGGGACTTCATCTACTGACAGTGTGGATCAGGCTGTTCCCATGGTGCATACCGAGAGGTGCTCTCCTTCTCCAGCTACCCTTCAGAAACCAGACTGACAGAATCTAACCCCCTGCCCTGCAAAAATAGCACGTTGTTCTGAAAGTCAAAATGCAAATAATTCATGAACTTAGTAAACATCTCTACGGGAAGAGAAAAATGGTAGGCAGAATTCGAGTCTGCTATTTTTACCCATGTGCCTAGCTGATTACATGTCATTCTTCTCACACAGAACTAAATATCTTAAATGCAAATAGCCAGAGGTTGTTGTACATTTTTTGCCCTTTCCACAGCTGTTCATTACAGAGCTCAATAGCAGCTGACAGCAGGTGAATATGTGGATGATAGGCCATGGATATATTCTGTTAACTAGAATGAATAAACCATTAAATGATCTTATTCCTTGATATGCCTGAATGCAAGCTGCATCTACAAGCAAGGCAACATTAAATTCTGTATAGTAAATCCCTCTTGTATTTTGCAGCACATCATTCATGCAAATTTTATGCTATAATCTTTTGAGCAATTATACCCTCCGTTTATTTTTAATGATATAGAGTATCCTTTTGCTTTTAGTTCTAGACAATTGAAACAAGAGTGTATGAACCTGGAATATGAGACTACTTATATATGCCTCATTTTGAAACTGTATTTGGTGTTTTATATAACTTGTTTGAGCTGGGTAGCAAAGAATAACAGTGTACCTTCCTTTTTTGAGAATCAATATCTTTGAAATTCTATAATACACTAATTTAAATGTATGCCTGTATGACAAGGCAATTGTAGGAACTGAAAACCATTTGAAGAGTACCACTTCAAAGCCAATGTATATTGCATCTATGAAACGTGCGTGTAAAAAATTTACTTAAAAATAGCAAATAGCAAAAAGCAAAAGGAATGAAAAGATTAAAGTAATCATAAAATGAATCATAAAACATTATCTCCAAAATATAACCACGATATATCTGACTACTGTATGATATAGGAATCTGAAAACCTGATTCTTGGAGTTGCCCTTCTTGAATTTACCACATATTATTTTCTACAGAAAGCACTACTTCAGATGTAGTTCTGGTCTCTCTATTTGCTCAAAAAGAGATGCATTTCCCAGCAGTTCCACATGTAGCGCCTCCAACACTTTCCGTGTCACACTGTCACACAAGAGTGACCTTCTGCCGGTCCAAAAGGTTTTTAGAATCAGATATTCATTCAGGTTGGAAAAGACCTGTAAGGTCATCTAGTCCAACCTTTAACCTAGTACTAGTACAGTGTTTGACCTGGTCCATGTGAATGTGGGTTTTTGGAAGACCAAGCAGATCAGGGCATCCCTCTGTATGCCCTGGAGGAATTAAGAGGGAGAAGTGTAGGACTAAGGTGGGTCGGCAACTCCACCTGAGGCCTGGTGTCTCTGCACAGCCAGTGCTCTACCTCCAGACGTGGAAGTCAGTGGGAATATATTGCCCTCCAATTCAGTAAAGCTCAGATACAACAAGTTTTACTAAAGTGGCCAGAGAGCATTGAAAAGGTAACTATCCCTGCTTTGAGGGGCTATTGTGGCTTATTGCTCACTTTCCCTTCTCACCTTGTTTGTGCAGCTGAGATTTTTGCCTGGACTCCAAAACCTGAGGAGAAGCCCTGCCTCCCTTGTGGAGACCAGCGCAGTGCTGCTCGCTTTGGGAGCTGCAGGAGAAGACATCCGTCTTGGATTAGTAACGCCTGCCTCTGTGGAACTTGCATGAACATTGTGGAAAACAGGATGAGCTGCAAAAGTGAGCAATTCCAGTAGCACTGAAGGCCAACTGAGCAGAGGGTATTTGACATAATTAGGAGATTTCAAACTCCTTCCTTTCGTGCAGGCAGAAGTCAGCGTGAGTATTTTTCCCTCTTATTCAGTAAGGCTCAGATACAGTAAGTTTTACTAAAATCTGGGCCTATGAATCACAAGCTCTAGTAAACCAGAGATATCTTATCCCACCGGCCCACATGAAAGCTAGACTCCAAATCTCCATAGCCCGCTGCTATTATATTTTGTGTGGAATTAGGTTGCATTGTACAGCTGGCCTAATACTGTTTCTTTGCAGCCAACTGTGGACCAAAAAGCATGAGAGAGAGATTTAGTTAATTTTAATCCTTTGTTTTCTGCCAGCTTCTGGAAAGATACTGTGTGCTCTATATTTGGAGTTTTCTTTCTTTAGAAAATTCTTCTGTTACCAGCTTCCAGGGAGCCCTTTTTTTCCAGTCATACTGCTGCAGTTTGGCTTAGGCCATGATTTTGATCTCATGTGCTTCAAAGGACAGCTGTGCCATTTCTTTTTAACGATTGAAAGCCATGAAAAAGTGCTCGATGGTTATCTGTGGAATTGTCAGAGGTTTAAAGGAGTGTTTTTTGCTATTAACAGAATTAAAGAAGTCTGTCAGCAGAAGCATTTAAAATACAGTGATAACAAGATCTGAACATAAAGAGCATAAAGGAAAAGTAACTTGTAGGTTACGAAAACATAAACTAGATATGATTTATATATTAAAACAGACTTTAGTAATGTACAGAGAAGTTGCATTATAATGAAAAACAGGCACAAAACCGTCTAGCTATATACAATAGTATAGATTTGTGCATGTAAGGGCTATCATAAAAAATGAACATTGAACTAAACCCAGTTAAACAGACCAGAAAACAAAGAGCAGCCCTGTCAGCATACCAAGTTTCAGTAAGATTAATCTGTGTTGCAAGTGTTGTTCCCAATGTATCTCTCTGCACTCATTCATCATCTCCCTCCATGAAGCCAACACGAGCTCGCGGCCTTTTGCTGCCTAAGGCAAACTGGTGTAGTGTGCTTGTGTGTAAATATAGATTATTTGTCCAGCCCCCCAGCCACCAGTCCCCACACAATAAATAGCCAGCAGGACATTTTTCTGTCCCCTCACTGGGAATATCCAGCCCTTCTCCTACTCTTGCACTCACCACAACTAACTCCAGCTGTTAAAAACCTGATCTTTTTGAATCCCATGAAAACCAGTGGGAAAAACTGGGTACTTCCAAAGAAAGGGAGTATCTTAGAGAATTATTGTAAAACTATGGAAGGGTCTATGTTAGCTACAGAGGAAGCCTATATATCTATCTCAATCTAGCCACCAATTTTTATAAGGTTAACAGTAAATGTGGGAGTTTTGTGCTTAGAAAGACACATCCAAGCCATATTACAGTCTGCCACGAGTAACCTCTGAAGCTGGCCAGAAGCTGTCCATAGCCTGAGCCTTTGGACAAGCATCTGAAAAAGACCACAGGTTCCTCTGCTTGTTGTTCTCTCTCTGGCACATGCTGGCTTAACCTAACTTGCCCCTTCTTTTTCATATGGTAACTAATAATGACACTTTTCCAAGTCCTTATACACAGCACTAGTCTCAGATTCCAGTTCTGCCGTTAATTCCATGAATATTTCCCATGTTCGCAGCAGAGACGAGGGTAAAGAGGGATTGCTCAGATTCCCACATAGTAGCTGTGTTGCCATCTTCTTCCTGCCTCCCAGATCTCCTCTGCTGGCATCCCCAATGTCATCGCTTGCACAGAGTTGGGCTAATACACATCTCACAGGAATTTCCTGGGTGTTAATTAATAAATGTTCATAAAATGCGTGGAAACCTTCAGGCTGAAAAATGTATAAAAGCCGTCCTATAAATATTGTTCTTATTTTCCATATCGAGATACTATGCCTCCAGAGGCTGCCATGATTTTAAAGTAGGTCAAAATTTGTCTCTTAATAAGTTGAATTGGGAGCTCTGAAAATTTCCTCCAGACAGAATTTTGTATGGCATATATTAAGAAACGCAAGGCTCGCACCCAGCTCTTTGTTGCGGCACCCACACTGGGACTCTATCTGTCCTAATCTTCCCAGCAACGGCTGAAATTATAAGCCACATGTTATATATTTTAAGCACACATCTGATTCATGCCACCTAACCAGGCAGAACATGGGCTGTTAAAACTCTCTCCACAGACTGAGTGGTATGGCACTAACCCCTAAAAGAAATAAGTGGCATTATGCTTTTCATTTCCATTCTGTAGGAACAGACACGACTGAGACACAGGGTGTTTCCTGAGGTTAATGATAACCTGAGGTTAATGGTTTCTGGCTGAACTTTAGGCCCTCGGCTCCCCCTAACCTGTCATTAATCCCCAGGAAATGCCTGAAACCAAGCGTATTATTTAAATCTGGCAGCAATTAATTTATCTCTGGACCTTACAGATGCTCATATTAAATTAAAAAGAGGATGATTTATGGAGAGCGCCAATAATGTCCAGATCTAGGCAAAGATAGATGTTATCCTTAATATTTAAAATTCAGGTTTCCTTTTTCACTGAGGCATTGCTATCAACTGGATTAAAGATTCTTATTTAATTATTCTAGCAAATAGGACCTTTTCCCTAATTATTCCTTTTAAAAACACTGTCTAGCTTGTATATCCTGCCTGCTGCATTCAGATTTTATCTTTTTTCCTCTTCAGGAATGTTTCGTGAACATCGTTCACTGTTGCATCTGAATCAGAAAATAAAGCTATTTTTAGCAACTTAGCTTAAAAAGAAGCAATTAGAACAAGCAGTGGCATGCGTTAAGAAATAAGAATTATCCTCTAGCTCAGCCGTAGTGTACAAGTCTCAGACAAAATAACAGCTGTGATTTTATTTTCACATATTAAGAAGATAGGCCAAAATCATAGAATGAAGTTGTCAGTTTCCAGAGAGCCAGAAGGTGAAGCTCTGCATCGTTTTCTATTCGCAGTTTCTCTCTGGCTTGTAGGCAAAGGCTGCCAGCAGCGAACACACTGTCTGCTCAGACTTCTGAAGCCTTACCAGAGCTATTAGTAATGTGGTTTGGCAATAGGTACCGCTAAATCAGAGGCATGGGCATCAATACAGTTGGCTCCATAATTGCAAACAACAGCCATAAATCCATTCAAACTAATCCATGTACCAACTGAAATAAAAACCTTAATCTCTCCTCCTTTCTGTTTTTCAGCTTTCACTTTCAAGTCTTATCACAGCACAGCGCCATTAGCTTTAGAGATAAAATGGAGTCTTCCAGACTCCTTAAAATCTGAATTTATGCTGTAAAACAGCTTAAGAAAAATATTCTGTACCTTCCAAGTTAAAGGTGAACTGCAAGGAGATGAAAGTCAGACTTGTGAATTTTTTCCTCCTTTGCAGAGAATACCTCAGGTAATATTCTTCATGATAAATGGTTACTGAAAAATCACACTTTATGCTTTAATATTTCTGAAAACTGATTAAACCAATTCCCTACAGAAAAAAAAAAAAAAGGAAAAAAAATAATGCCTGCATTACAATATGAGCTCTACTGATATGCAGTATTACTCCACTTTTTTTTTTTTTGAGACTAACAGGAACAATCTCACATGCGTATATGTGGTCACACATCTGGCTTTCTGCAGCATTAGCACTCCCTTTCCTGAAATCAATATCTCCTGTATATTTTTTTCCTTAAGAGCCTTTTCTCACATTCTGGCTCTGCTGTCCCTCAGCAGTTTCTGGTAACTCACCTATGGAGAAGACGTTGGGGTAGATGAAGTGCCCATGCAGCTCTGGTAGGACACCTCCTCACGGAGGTGGGTCTCAGCCTCAGCACCACCCTCTCTGAGTGTGTTTCTACCCTTGATAACACCAGTCTGTACATGATGGGAGCACAGAGTACTGCTGTGAAAATTTCCTCTGAGAACTGGAAGACAGACGTTAGCCTTCTCCACTGACATGTGGCTCCTGCGTGTTTGAAGAAAATGATCTCTCAAGATTCAGTGCAGAAAGTGTTTAGAAGTGCTCTTATAACTTTTCTTTTCTTTTATTTTTTATTTTTTTTCTTCAAGAAGCTTAGTTTCATGGAGTAGAACTTCAGCACCTCTTTTGGCTACGATGTCTCGTCTCCTTCATTGTGAAAATATTGCCATATGTGTTCCAGCTACAGGTGTCGCCCTGTTTAATAACTATTTAAAAGACACGATTTTCATGATCATTTGTGTAAAAGAGTTACAGCAAAATGACTATAAAGTGCTAGCCAGGGAAGGTAAGGGTAGTGTCTGCTACAGTTGTACCTTTCTCTTTCCTGCACAGTCATGTACAGTGCATATTTCTTCCAGGATGCAATCAAGCAGCTAATGAGCTTCATCGGCGCACTGGAACCTTCTGTTCCAGCTGATATAAGCAGCTTGAATTTTTTCTCTCGGAGCAGTCAAAATGTTTTAACCTTGACTGAATAGCTGAAGTGCCCACAAATTTTAATGAGGTAAAGAAAACATATTTCTAGTATTCCTGTAATCACCTAGGGCGCAGCTTATATCCTACATCATTTAGGAGGGGCTTTGCCATCCACTTCACTAATCCTGGGTGTGAAAGACATGGTATGTGGTGTCATGCATGTTCTGTAGAGATACCTATATGGCAAGAGTCAAATCCAATGTTGTTTACATGCTGCTTTGTAAATGAATACTGTTTCAAGAAAAAGAAGCCAAATATGAAGCTACTTCTACATTTCTTATGGTTTCCTGATTTTATGCCTTCTGGTATACCTAAATCCTCTAAATACGAGCTACTGAATCAGCATTTTGTATGCTCATATGTGATTAAAGCTGCTCAGAGGACAAGGTTCCATTTTGCTGTAAATTTCGAGGTTTCAGAATTTGTTTTCACTATTCAGAGGAATGAAAATAACCCCTTCAAACATTTTTGCAAATGGAAATTGTTATGAAACTTCTGTTTCTGGACCAAAAACTTGATCTTTTCAGCTCAAGTTCTTTTTCCTCTGGCCGTAAGTGACAAGGGAACCCCAGGCAAAAACTTTCTCAAGAAATGTTTGTCAAAACTGATATGTTGATACAACATTTTGGCTTTGATGAAGTGGCATATTTCATTTCACTGAAAATATTCTGACCAGCTCCAGATGTGATTGACTTATTCAAGCTAAGAAAATGATACACTGTGAGAGTCTGAATACACCAATAAAATAATAGAGTAATGCAATATTCTTCCAAATTGACAGCATTGGATCTGAATTATTCTCTTTGTCTATGGGACAAATTCATAAAATATAAACAAATTCTTAGAGTAGAAAGGATGTTTATATCCATCCAATATAATCTCCTGCATAATATTGGCCATTTATTTTACAGTCCTGAAGCCATAGGAAAGCAAGCTCTGAATCAGTCTTTCTCCTCTGCTGAACACTTAGTGTACTTAGAACTTGTCTGAGAAAATTTTGAGTAACATATTCTTAAAGTTTTGTAATAAAAGAGAGTCTAAAACTTCCCCAGATGGCCATTCCTGTACCAGCAGGATATTCTTATCATTAAAAATATTTTCTTACTACCTAACCTACTTTCTCTCAATGAAGCCTCAGCTAATTAGTTTATGTTAAATTTTAAAGATCAATTAATCATTGCCATCTTTTGTAGATGGTTGCAGATTCATTTCAAATATAATTAAACTTTTCAATGTCCCCACTTGATATTCCTTTTTCTTCACTAAATAAAACATTTCTTTAAATGTTACCCACCTATGTGTATTTTCTAAATTTGTATTTTTGAAGAGAAGAGCAAATGAGCTGATTTTATGGAATGATTTCTGAAACATATTTGTATTTTCCGATTAAACAAAAAACTGTCCTTAGAAGGACATTAAATTTTCAGATAAAGATTTCAGCTGACTCTAATTCCTGACCAGAGTGCCAAATCAGTTGTTTCAATATTTATATAACCATATATTCCAGTATTTAGGTAGCATCTTCTACATCAGGTTCCAGCTATCACACCAACTTTACTAAGGGTTCTTGACCTCTGTTTAATTAGAGGAAGGTAGTCAAATCATCCCCCACTTCACCAGCTCTGATTGTCATAGTGATGTCTGGTGTTAAGTGGAGGTCTGACCGTGTATGTCATGCAAGCCTTGGCACCGCCACCAAATGAAGAAAATGTGAGATGGCTAACTTCTCGTGAACTTCACGCTTATCAGGGATTGGAAATCCCTGCCTGAACTAGAGATTTAAGTATCAGCTGTGGAATTTCCTGAGCTATCTGACAAAGTGCAGGTATCACATCAATAGCTCCTGCCAAACCAGAGCAGTGATCCAAATGTCATTTCCTTCTTAGCGTGCCGAGAAGATTGGTATGTTATCAGCCCAAACTAGAATTAAAGCACAGAGACCCAGAGCAGAAGTGCGAGTGTCAAAGCAATCTGCTCAAGTTTCTCTGTGAACAGAAAAGAGAGAACAAATAATCTAGCTTATTTGTTGTGTTGTTTTCAAAACCAGAAAAGACCAAGAATTGTTGCATTGATTTTGTCTCAAATCTATACACAGAAAACGTGGCTGGGCTTTTGTCTAGATAACAAGTCTCTATTACAGTTAATCAAAGAAGATGACTTCCATAATTAATTTGGGATGTTTGCCCAATTAATGTAATTGCAGTATCTACTTGATTCAGAATTGAAACAATTCGGGTGGAGTTCAAGCACCAGTAGGAAATAAAGCCCAATTCCTAGTCATTTCTGTTGGGAATAGCCTGTCCAAGCCCACATAGACCAGAAAATCTGATTCTTACTGTTTTCTCTTCAAGAACACTCCTGGGGCCAATGGAAACATATGAGGTTTCATATCAGGACATTAAATTGCCATGCTTTGTCCTTTGATTTAATTAAAATCTTCTTAGTTATGCAGACTTCTGTGCTGCAAGCTGAAATGTAAATGAATGGGAAGATGAATAGTTTAATATAATATCTGCAGTGGAAAAGACAATTTTATATGCTTTCTTACCTGAGAAGCTAAAATTTGACAATCTATCTCTAACTCCACACAAACATCACTTCTCAGTATTTAGAATAACTGCATTTTATAAAGCTAGAAAATCTAATTTATAGTTTATGTACTACAAATATTCCCTAAAAAAAAAATATCTCTTTTTCTGCTCACCAAATGTTCAAAATGCTATGAAGTGTAAGGGACTGAACAACATCATACAGATCTTTTTGATGTTTTCATATATGGCCTAAATAAGCACAAAAGCCAACTGATATTGTTCATAATTCAATATCCTCCTTTTTTATTCCTTTGGTGAATAGGAAAACAGTTAGTCCCATGGCTATAATCTACTTTTTAATATACCACTAATGATTTATTATAGTTGTCTCTCAGGAAGAAGAATAAGATTATTTTGCATTCTTCCTCTGCTGACTTCAGCAATATAATCAGACATTTTATTTTATTTCCACTGATACCACTAAGTTCTAAAATCTAAGAAAAACATGTGTATTCCTTGATACCACTGGAAACTAACATTCAACACAGATGTTTGTATTCTGCACTTTTGCATTCTCCATATGTATTCTGTTTTGAAAATCTCTGCTTAGTGTAGATGGTAACCTACTCAATTACTCTCAGAGCATTTTGCTCTTCTAGACATAACATCTGCAATTCAATTAAATGTTTCATCTATTTTCTTCATATCGTTCCAGGATATAAACCTTGATTCTGTTAATCCAGTGTTGATGCTTGTTTCATTCTAAAAAGGGCATTTTGCAATTCTTTAAAACAATGTGAGGCTTGAGAAGTGAAAAGAAAACAGAACATTTTGACTGAGGAAATGCTACTATGGGATTGGATCAGTGATTGCTTCATAATCACAGTTTTTCCCTGGCAGATAATTTGAGAAGATCATATATACTGGATTTCTCTGAGGGCACTGAAATGCTTAGTTTCTGTTCCAGTTTTCAGTAAAAGAAAAATTAACAGTTCTACAGATTACATTTCTGTGAATAGTTTCATTTTTTCATCTACTTTTTGTATAATTTTGTAGTAATTTCTGCAAGAGTAAGTCGTAGCTTTCAAACAGCAGGTTTGCAGAAAGATCTCACATTAATGGAGCAACAGACTAGAGCAGCCCAACACTAGACAACCTGCAAAAATAGCCAATACTTCCACAGATACACTAAGAAATGCCTGCTTATCCCACAGAAGTGCTTTTGCAGGCTGTTCTGCATTGCACTGGTTTTACACGACCTTGTCATTATGGTATCTGAACACACCCAGACATGAATTGACAGCGCTAATATCTGTCTCGTTTCTTTCGTTCTCTGCCCTCCCTTTCTCATAAAGACAGCACCGCACACAGTGCAGGATATTTACACTTTACATATGTCCGGTGCCTGTATGAGTCCAGTCACTCTGGACTGTCAATCTGCTGTGTCCAGGGAGGTCCCATTGCTGCAGGAGGTGGTACCCAAATGTTGGACTGAGAGGTGCTGGAGACGTAACACTGCAGCTCATGGTGCCTCTACCTGTACAGCTGCCTGGGCCTGGACCTCTTCTCCAAGCTAACCTTGAACACGAAGTGGCTTAGTTACAAGTTCTGCACCCCAATATTGCATGTGTCCTTTGTCTGAAATAAGCGCTCCCTTCCCAGGCTTGCCTTTTTCCTTCTGCTCAATTCCTTCACGCTTTTAGCTTGCTGGACCAATGCGCTTTGTGTTAAACATACAAAGGACAAAGTATTCAACCAAACAGCTCACAGAGGAGACAACTTGTGACAATAGCATCGAGTGTTTATACCAAGGGATTATTATTTTATAATAGGGACTAGAACAAATTATTTTTTGTGAAAGAAAGTCTGCTTTCTCAAAAGCATAAAGTTTATATAATAGTCAGAAACTGGCCAGTTCAGCAGATTTTATACATATAAATGGTATATGTAATATTTTATGTATAAATGTTCCAAGTTTACTCCAGTGTAAAGCTTTCCTTTAAAGAGTAATTCTCACCCCATAATTCACTTTTATGATTTTCTTAGGGCTTTAAGTGTAAAAGCTCAATCTGGTTTTGTTTTATTCTTAAAAAAAAAAAAAAAAAAAAAGCACAGAGCAAGTTAATTTTTACATTGAATCTGCCAAAGGCACACTGTCAGATCTGAAGCTAAACATGTCACTTTTGCAAACACACGCACGCACACATACACACACGTGCACATGCAGATACACAACGGCTTTTTAAAGCTTAATGACAATAGAAATAGTTTCATGCAAGTGGAAGAAGGGAGGCCCTGACTGGAGCCGATGACTGCAGCAGGCTGTGCTCATTCTTGGGCTCCTCTCCAACCCTCCCTCAGGCCCTCCTGTTTCACATCTAGTGTAAAGATGTTTCTCTCCCCCAGACAGTTTCTCACAAATCCAAAACTTGGGCTTTCTGCCAAGTGCTGGATCTTAAGCTGAGTCCTTTGCCTGACCATGACCCTTTCCTTGTCCCGTCCCTTCCCTGGCTCTCAGAGGGCTGTAGCAGGGCAGGTTCCTTATTTGCTCTTTCTCTTCTTCTCCTGCCCCATACACACAGAGAAGTGCATTCAGTCGAACCACATGCACACTTTCTCAGATGTTTAAATGTGAACCTGAAAGAGAGGACTTGATGAGGTAGAACAAGGAAATTGTTTGGACTGGAATGTTATCGGATCGCAACACAAATTTAAGCCCTTCCTTAGACCCATCAAAGCCCAGGACTGCACTGCTTCCTTAGAACAGTAAGAATGACTAACAGAGGTGCCCGCTTCTTCCACCTTCCTCTTTCTTTGACAGCTGCCCAACATTCAAACATACTGTGAAACCAATCCCTTCTTTCCCCTCAATATAAGATTTTAGACAGAAATTGCTTCCAGTCTTTTCCATGATCTAAACTAAACCTGCTCCCAGAACTGCAAAACCAAAGCTGTACGTGGTTGGCATTACCAGAACTGACTCTGCTAGGATCTCAAGCCCCAGTGCATTTTCTTCTCATGGAGACTGTGCTGTATTTGGGAGCTGCAGGGATTCCTCTTGCATTTGACTATATTGTAAAGTACGTGCATGAAAGTTGCATGAAAGTGCTTAAATCTCCTGTTCACCCCCTCAGGGGCTCCAGCACAAATAATGGAAGCAGCCACTGCCTGCCACCACTTTCAGAGTCACTGCAGTCTTCTTGCTATGATAACTTCATAGTGGCTATATTTAGTGAAGTAACACTTAAGGGTCAGCTAGAAGCATGGGCCCAAGGTTCGTGGCACGGCACAAATACAGAATAGCTTATAGGATTCCTGCAGCTCTTGAGCAGCTTACAGTTTCTGGTGTGAATGTTCCTCAGTTATTCTACCATTTTTCTTTACAATCCTGTTTATAGAGGTTGATCTAGTTGTGTTAATGTCATTTTTCCGATAGAAAGAGAAGCATTTCAGTCAAATGTGATATGCCAAACTCACCAGGGGCAGTCATCCACACTGACTATCAGAAATGAGAAATAAGCATTGGTCTCATGGGATTATAGAGGATTCCTCAAATCACTTAGATCCATGATTATCCATGGTGCTCATACGTTGGTTCATTTTTCAAGTGGAAAAAAAAAAAATTGTTTCTCTTGAGGCAAAAGCCAGGTGCAATTCTGGGGACAGTGTACTGCAAGAACTGCTTCTTACTGTAGAGGCTGGTTACCAGCAAGTCACATAGTACCTGCTTGCATGTAGGCATGCAACTGATATCGTCAACATCATTTTGTAAAAACACCAGACTGCAATATTGCCTTCACATTTCAGACACTTTACACTGAAAAATCACAAGTTAAAATGTGTATTTATGCATACACACATGCACATACACATACATATGTCTTATAGTCACAGAGGTGCTATCTGGGGCCTATATGCACTCAACAGATCTGCTATGGAAAATCTAGCCCAAAAAGAGTGTGAGGGAGATGGCTTTATCTATACTGTTTAAGCACAGCTTGCTACCACCTTGCACTGTTCTTACTGTCCTGGAAAAGACATCATTCCTTGGCACATTTGAACTGCTCATTTGGTAATTGCTGCATATCTGCTATATGAGGCATGTGATCATATAAAGACAAACATATAAAGGGCACAGCAAAGGAAGTGAGCTAAGGTTGCATCAGCATCTTAATTTTGGCATTTCCTAGCTTATGTGTGACTTCAATTTCGATTCTGTATGCTATCTTGTTATGAGAATTCCCACACTCCTTTTAAAGATATTTCACAGCTGCAGCTCACAGAAATTTTGATCTGAAGTGCTCCAAAGTGGGTGCACACCTTCCCTACAATTTAATTGCTTCTGGATCCCAACCATAATGACTGGATAGTTTAATGTGTCACCATAACAACAGCAGAACATTTTGGTTTAAGTACTTTTTCTCTACTCTTTTGTTCAAAGAACCATTAGCTGAGTCATAGATTTCACGCCTTTTTTTTCTTTTTTTTTTTTTCCTGAAACAAGCTTAATAAGACCAAGTAAGCCATTTTTATTTTTTTTGTCCCTGGTAGATGACAGACCACAGCCCAAACCTTCCTTTGGTCCCAAGGGGTAAGTCTATTGAAGAAAATACTTTAACGGTGTTATTATTATTGTATGATCAGCAGAAATGTGTACTCTTGACAAAATTTTGTTAGCTTTTGATTTAGCTGACACTTTTTAAAATTTCATTTCCATTCCAGGCAAATCTTGAATCAACATAAATAAATACATCTAAGCAACAGATTTCCTATATCCATACTTTCAGGGGGATTTCTTATTCTAGTGAGTACACCCACATAGATTTTCAGATGAGCTCTAAAATCTTGGTTCTTTTACAATTACTTTACTGGATTCAAATATGGGAAAATGTTTGATAACAAAACATTTAACTAAAATAACTCATATTATCTGAAGTTGGATGCATTTCATCTCTGAACCAAGCATTATGACAAGAGTAACATTCCTACCTTGAAAAGTAATAAAATCTCATTTAAACTCTTTGATAACCAAGACTTATTGATGTAAAAAAATGTAAAGTGAATCATAAACTTTCATCACAAATTCCCTATAGAACCTTCTTGGTATAACTTAGTTTTTGGGGCTGCAGACACACGTGGAGACTGAGCTTCTACTTGCTTCCATAATCCAGATACTGAGCTACACAAATAACATTGAAACACAGTGAGGAAAAAATCTCAAAGATACCTGATCCAATATAATTCAGAAGGCTTTCTGAACTTTGTCAGATTCAAACATCCAGATTAAAGGAGGCAGTTCTGTCATAGTCTGGGAATATCCATACATGTCACAAGGCTGGGATGCAAGACAAAATGGTGGCCAATATCAAACAGAAGCAGATGTGTATCATGCCCTTGTGCATCACACCACTTCTGGGTGGCTGCATAACATGCATAATTTTTAGTTTTCATATTAGTGATATCCCTAGTAATATAAAATGCAGCATAAAATCCTGAATGGTGAAATCTTAAAGAATTGCTTATACCTTTCAAAGCTCATTTACGTTAGTTCAAATATCCGGTGTAGATGTCGGTCAGTGAACTTTTTTAAGATGTTCTTTGGCATACTGAGAATGGTTAAGATGTAGATCAGCTCAACACAAATCCTCCTTTGGTCTCTCTACAGCTGAGACTACAGCTGAACACCTGTAGGAAAGATTACGTACAGATGTCTTCAAAGATTCAAACAAAAAAAGAGCTTTAAGGAAAACAAGGTGCTGTGAATTCAGGAAACTATATTTGGATCACTACAGTCACCAGAGCACTGCAAAAGTCAGACTAATTTGTCATCCAGGAAGCCACAAAAGCTAGCTCTGTCAAATAAATGTGAACCACCACCATCCCCTATCCTGTTTCCTGGCTGGAAATAGCATTTGATTAAGGAGCTGAGAAGATAAATTAATTAAAAAATAATAAAATAGTTTGCAAGACTGTAGTAGTGTTCTATCCCAAAACTGACTATGTAGATCTAAAAATGATTTACACAGATAGGGATCATTCACTGCCATCTTCCAAGAAAGACATGCACTTGTAAACAGCATACCATAACATGTATGTTCACAAGCATTTTCTAAAACAGACCACTTTGTTCATAACTCTTGATTTTGCTAGAAGAATAATTGGATCTCTAGAATATATTGCGCTGTTTTGAAGCTGGACCTAGACACACTTCCAATCCTAACGTTACCTTGTGCACACAATGCTCATACATAGTACAGTGCCAGTACCATCCCTTTTATTTCCACATTTTGGTGTGATCACATACTGACATTCAGAAGAACACTCAAAAGTCATTGTTAACAATATTTCTGCAATATTTACTTATCTAGCAGCAATTTGATTAAAAATAATTCATCCCAAACACGGTCTTGTTAAAGCAGTTAAAAATATAGAACAAGCTCATCTGGCTGAGACAGAGATTAAATTACCAGGGATTTATTGAAGCATGCTCAACCCATGTTTAGAAATGTTGGTGAGATTTCCATGGAACTAATAGATTCTTATCTTTTCTATAAGAACTACAAAGGATGAAACAATGTAGAGGAAAAGCGATCTAATTTCAAAGAAGGATGCTGCAAATACAATTCTTTGAAGATATAACTACAAATTCCCGCTCTGTATCTGACTCCCTGTTCATATAATAATTTCTCGTATTACAGAGGGTGATATGAAGCTTTCCATGCTAAACAATGTAAGTGACTTCAGCAGTACAATAATGGAGCCATCCAAACTCATAAAATAAACAAAATAAAACAGATAAAGTTGATGAACTCCCTTCTTCCTCAGGAAACCCTTTTGAGGATATCATGTAAAGGCTTTCCATTACCAACAAATTTACCAGATGTGACTGCAGGACCCACTTTTACTGGTTTAGGCTAGTAACCTAAACAGAGACAGGCTGAAATGCCTGCACGTGGTTGTCCATTCTGTATAACTGTTAGCAAGCTCCTTGTGAGCTCTGCCCATCACAGCTCGCACCCTTCAAACCACATCTTGATGAGAGACCTGACAAAAAAATGCTCAGAATTGGCAGTACAGGGGGAAAGACCCTGTTTCGAGGGGACAAAAACATTATGGATTGACCTGTGCAGTTTTGTTTGCCCTCAGAGTGCTGAGGGCCAGTAACCCAACACCCTCAGAGGCCACGGTTCGTTTTATTCACTAGACCAAATATAAGATCAGAATCCCAGACCAGATGTCTTCCACGGACATGAAATCAGAATCTTGGTTTTCACTGATGGTGGTGGAGGTGGTGGTGTTAGTATGTGGAGGAGAACAAGGCATAACAGGGAAGTTTTTCTTATTATGCCCTATTCCCATAACCTTCTTCGTATTTTCTTTAAATCCCAAGCATACGTTCCTCTTCCTGAAGAAAAATGTATGCTTAATTTAAGGCCTAAAACTGAAATACTGCTTACTGTAATGCTTTCTTGTGTCTTATTAACTTATGAACTCTTGGTGGATTGCCCAGCACTCAGAGCAGCTTTTCTGTTATTTTCCAAGCTACATCAAAGTGTTTGTCTCAAGGGCTCAAGTTTTTTTTTGTTGTTGTTGTTGGTTGGGGGTTTTTTGTTTGGTTTTTTTTTTTTTTTTTCAATTTCAGTAAGTGAAACCCTCAAGAATAATCTTCTAATGCTAGTCATGTGTGCTATAACTGCATTTCTCTCCTTATACTAAGCTTAGGAGTTCCTCTATACATAACACAGAAGGAGAACAATACTCTAACACTGGGCACTAGTGAACTTCAGGGCACTGCAGCAGGTATGACACGAACTTTTCCTTCCAACAGCCCCAATCATTCCCACATACAGTAGAACTACATGTGAGGAGCATGTATAAATTCAAAGTTTTCTCCCTAGCTGGCAGCATTCATACCTGAAGACGAATCACAAGAAATATGGATTTCACAGTTGCACGTGTTCTTAATGGTGGGCAGCCTTCCTTCATCTCCTATAAAGCCAATTTGTATGGCCAGCCCTGTGCCCTCAAACTACATGAAGCCACAGCTACAGAATAAGCATACTGCTGATGGGATTTGGCAGGCTTTTAGAGCAGCACGTCTTAGACTCCAGCCTCTGCTTCAACTTGTCTTGGACAATACGTAGGTGATTACCATCCATACATTTTTTGAACTATACAGGACGAACTTCACTGAGTAATGGTCACTGTTCCACAGAGTCTCATGAACTTCTCCTGACACCTCAAGAAGCAGCCACAACACCGCTCAGCCAGAGGTGCCTGAGCACCAGAAAACCCTTCTGCCTGGGTGTGGAGGAAGCAGGACCACTGCTGCACACCTCAGAGCAACAACGTTGTCTCTGCTCAGATTCAGCAGCTGCTCACACCCAGAGCAGGCATTTATTTTGCCACCGTATTTTTCCTCAGACCTTTCTGATAACAGATTTTGATTCTTTCTACCATTTATTCTTGTTCTGGCTGGAAACAAAGCTTCTTTTTGGTAGCATTTTCAGGTGCATCGCATAGCTACTGGTACAGTGAAGAATTCAAGTAGTGGCACATAATGACACCAGCAATTCTGAATATTTATTGCCTCAGCAGGGGACTGCAAATCAAACATAGCAAACCAGCAGCTCTCTTTTCAGCAAACAAATGTCCTGCCTTCATTTCCCAAGGGGTCAGAGCTTCTCAGTCTCTGGCGTGTGCTTCTTAGAGAAGAAAAGTGCTTACATCTGTCCTCCCCAGAAGTCTGTTTGGCTACAAGCAGTCCTCAAAAGCAGCCTGGGGTGGACCTAAGTCTACAGTGTGATTGCTTTATGTTGCTGTATGAGAAAAAGGAACCACAGTGACCTTCTAATACAGCACTTAGATTAAGGGCAGACTTGTACCAGCAATAAGCAATGTGGACACACATCTGGCAACACCAGCAGGACTTGATCCCTGACGGAGTGTGGTGGTTTTACCGTGCTAGGCAGCTGAACACCACAACCGCTCACTCACTCCCCCTCCTTAGATGAGGAGGGGAAGAAGTAAAGGAAAGAACTCACGGGTTGAGATAAAGATGATTTAATTAAAGGGAAGAAAAAAAATAATTATTAAGGAAAGGTTATTATTAATTAAACAATTTAACTAAAGGGGGAAAAAAGGAAAGGGGAAAAGGGAGGGGGAAAGGGAAAACTAAGCAGAGGAAAGAAATTACTCTCTACTTCCCACAAATGAGCGATGCTTGAACACGTCCTTGAAGCAGGACCTCAACGCACGTAGCCGGTGTTCGGGAGGAGGACAGATGTTTTCACAAGAGCCCACCCTTCCCCTCTTCCTCCTTTTTCCACCTTTTATTGCTGAGTGTGACATCATATGGTATGGAATATCCCTTTGGTTGGTTTAGGTCAGCTGCCCTGGTGATGTTTCTTTTCTCACATCTTTGCCCACCCCTAGGGGGGTTAGAGAGAGTCCTGATGCTGTGCCAGCACTGCTCAGCAGCAGACACAACACTGGTGTGATACCAGTGCTGCTTTAGCTACGAGTGCAGAGCACAGCACTGTATGGGCTGCTGCAGGGAAAGTTAACATCCCAGCCCGACCCAGTACATGGAGATCCCACAAAACAGATACAGATACAGATGTACGCTTGAGAGGACTTTGGAGGGAACAATTTTATTATTTGTTGCTTTTTTGTTGTTGTGTTGTTGTTGTTGTTGATTTGTTTGTTTCCTGTGGATTAAGGGAGTGAGGTGATTAACCAGGACGTGTGCAGTGTGGATAAAGAGAAGACAGCATCCCTGTGGGACGGGGAGAGGCCCATCCAGAGCATGCAGACACTGTCCTGTGCCGCCCGGACTGGCACAGGCAAACCTAGAGGTGCCTTCCCAAACGCTTCCCTCATGTACCAGGAGACGTGCTGGTGGCAGGAGGAGGCAGTTGGCTCTTTTGGGTTTCTCCCCTGGGCTCCAGAGGTGCCATAGCACAGCGTCAGTCCTCCCAGCATTGTGCGGGTCAGGGTACTCTGGGTCTCAGGCTGAGCTCTGCAACTTACAGTAAGCTCTTTTTGTGAGTGTTGGGTGATTTTATACTATGGGCATTGTGTTGTACTTCCCCTTTAGTACTGTGGCTTCAAAGAAACACAGTTATTCACTCACTTGGGGCCAAAGGCAGCCTCAAGTGACCCCAAAGTCAGGGGCAGGTAGCAAAGACAAGACCTAGTCCTGAGGCACGTTAATGCTGAGTTGTGTTGGGAGTTTTGTCTGAAGAGGGATGAGAGGATTTGGCCACAAAGAGTTTGTGGAAGCACGTCTCTCTCAGACAAGGTAACCTGTTGAACTCTTCCCAATTAGTAATCAGGCTCCTTTCATTCTTCTGAATTACAAATAGCAGCAAGAGAGGGAGCGAGAAATCCACGCCGACACTTTACATCAATTAATTCCAACCGAACCTCAGAGTTTGTGTATTACTAAACCTGCTGTATAATTACAGCAAAACCTCTTGCAGTGCTTCGTGAGGTATTTTAACCAATCACTTTGTTTCTACATCGGTGCTTTGTTTCTTTCAGGATTTCATCTGCCATTAAATACTTCATTATTTTTTTCTAAATCTCATAGTTCTTTGGGACTGATTAGATATCTTCCATCAATAATGTTGCAGTAACATCAGTAGTAATACAGGATGCACTGTGACCCCATCCTCAAAACAGACAAACGCTGTGTGTACCTTTGACTTCAGTATAATTACTTCTGTGAGCATCTCCTCACCAGTGGAAAGTGTTCACGATCCAGCATGTGACGGTTTGTTGGTCTATAGCACCAGCACTTATGATTTCAGTGAAGTTTTGAAAAGATCGCATCTTATTACTTATTCTGTCATTGATTACAATCTTGATAATCTTGCAGATAAGCACAGGCAAAGGAAAATATTGCTACTACCTCCATTTTACTGGTGGGGAAAGGTGGGCAGAGGGGTTGGAGAACCATTTGTAGGCCTTGTTTCACGAGGGTTTTAGGAGCATTCGGTACTGTGGCTCATGGGCAATGAGGCAGATTGTCAGGAGACTGCTGTCTGCAGCTCCTGGATTCATGCCTTCTGAGGCCAGGATAAAATCCAGACCTAAACGGTTCCTATCTATTATTTGTGTATTTATGGGGTGTCAGTCGCTGAAGCACGGAGAGGCCAGACTAGCCGGAGGCCGCAGACTCGGCCTCCAAGCAGAGTTCAGAGCCCAGGAATTCCTCCCTTCCATTCCCATGCTCTGTCCCCTCCTCTGCCTTACATGAAAATAACAACTAAGTTTGTTCCCCTGTTATCTGTAGGACATTTTCATTTGATGTAATAGATGCAAGTATACTGTCATTGCTGCCACTAAATATTTACCCATTTTGTCCACATTTCTACAGGAATGTTATGACACAAAAGAGCAGTGCTGCAATCGTATAAACCAGGAGACTGATCTCAGGACTGCCACAATAAGCCAATTGCATTCCACTTGTTTGGTGTGGACAAGAAGGAATAGGAGGAACCATAGGGACAGAAAATATATATTAACATTCATCCACATCTCTGCTGTGCTCAGCAAAGTGCTTTTTCTTTTTCTTAACTCATTCTCATGCTCCTTTATGTCCTGGTCAAAACAGTAAAAAATGCAGCATGAGAAAGGAGTGAAATAGTGGAAGAGGGGAACAGCTGTCTTTATTTTGTATTCTTTTGTTGCCCTAAGTGATTATCTTTTTCTCATAATAAAATCATGTTGTGACCATTGGAGGTGACCTTTCATACAAATCTTGCAAACTACAGGGACCTCAGAACCTCAAATCAAAATCTGCTGAGGAATCTAGAAAAGTTAATTCCCTTATTCTCTCTTGCCTAATCCATGGTTAGAAAAAAAGAAACCAGGCTGCCCCTAATTGAATGTATCTGACTGCATCTCGGTTAGTTATCAATGTCCCCTTTTCAGTTACGAGAAAGAAATAGGTATCTTTGCAAACGAAGGGCAGATAAACCTTACTCTAATTTTTATTTCTCTCCACTACTTATGAAGGGGTTTTGATGGCTACCATGGTGAGCTATTCTAAAGTCCTATGAGACAAATCCCAGTCTGAGTCACAACGGTTTAATCAGCTTTATCCTTATTGTTTCTGGATTGCAAACAATTTAACACAAGGCATGAAGCGTATAGCCCTTTATTTTATTTGCTTGAAATACATATCATAGCTTATCATTTCCCTCTTCTTGGCCCTAAGGGGCCAACTCAGTGGGTATCACTCAGCCACAATTTCTCCTCAGTGAGTCAGAAACAAGGGCCAAAGACTCGCAGAGCTCACCGAGCTCCTCTGTCTTCGTGTCTTTTAACTTTTCTCTCTATTCTTTGCTCTCACCTAAACTCTCATCACCATCTACAGCTTTTAGCAGCTGGTAGCCATGATAAAACAGGTCAGCTGCTGAAATTCTTCAGATAACTTTTGACAGTCAATTTGGATCAGCAGTCTACAGGAATAGTGCATTTCTGAAAGCCACACTCAGTTTATACCCCTGTGCAAATGGCTAATGTTCAAATATGTCAAACAGCTCAGGATTAACTGTACTGGAAAGTATGAATTTAATTTCCTCTGTTTAAGAATTAGAAGAGAAGCCTGTTTTCAAACTTCACAGTTGCAGAATAGTAATTAAATTTTACTTTAGGGTTGTTTTCTGAGGGGTGGGGGATTGGTACCATGTAAGGCATCAATTCGACAACATTCTTAAGCACGTACAATTTTAAGCAAGAAAGCAGCCCTAATAAAGTAAAGAAATGAATATTGCACTATGCTTCTGTAGGCAAGACCTAAAAGTCTGAAAACATCACTTGTATTTTTTCCCCACAGAAAAAAAATAAATAAAAAGTCAAAACACTTATTTATTTAAAATCTATTCATTCAGTGACTAATGGCTTGACTTTGGACTGTGGTATTGTCCTGATAAACTTTCTTTCCAAGGTACTGCTTAGTTTACAGCAGAACAGGAAGAAAGCAAGCAAGCAAGAAAGATTGACACAGGGTTGTGTTTGAGGCCAGATTACCCAGAGGCACAAAGTGGCAGGCAGCCTTCCCCGGGACCCTGCTCCAGTGACATAGTATGTCTTTTCATTAGAGGAAAGCTGCTTTCAAAGACATCATAGCAAGTCCTGAAGGACACTCTGACTTTCAAAATGGGACCACAGACAGAGAGTTACTGTTTAACACTGAAATACTATTTATTAGATAAACATTACATTTAAAAAGCAAGAAAACACATGAAACCTTTGCAAAAGCTGATGTATTTTCTTTGCTGCAGCTTTGTCTTTCATGTTACTTTTCTTGAAGAAAGAGTTTCATATCGGAGCAAAGGTGCAGAAAGAGCCCGTACTATAAACTGCAATTCACTTGCTCAGTGCAGTTCCGTACCCTCTGTGCTGACGTCACTGACTGTAAGGTTTACTCCTCAATAGTCTTTTTTTTTTTTTTCTCACAGCCAAAATATGTTCTAATTGCTGCCGGAAGAAAGTAAAAATTTCTGTGTCTGTGACATCAGCCTGTTTCTACAGCAACGTGTGTCATCTTACGTGCAAGATTTTGGGCTAAGTCCTGCTCTTAATTATACTTGATTAATGCTTGCATACTTTTGCAGAAATTCAAGAGATGAGACATATCTATTGCGAGACTATTATGGGTACAGCTTTGCTGCTGTACTAATCACACTTCACTGGTTTCGACCAAGTTGCTCCTGATTTATATTAGTTTACCAGAGATCAGGTTCAAGCATGAAAATTATCAGGAAGTAATAGACCTTTATTCAAAATACAAATGTTTTTCTTCGTTAATCAGGAAAGTCCATGGAAAAAGTAAAGAAGAGCCTTTATATTTGCTGATATGTGGGAACATTTGCCCAAGTACTAAATCCCCCTTTAAAGAAAAATAACATGTGCTAAAGCTTTAAAAGGAGTCCAAACAGAGGATTAATTGAGGAGATTGATTTCAGGTCTCTCCACCCAAGTTTAATAGGCTTTTTCCCAACTGGGTTTTGGGGAGTTTGGTCTTTTAAACAACTTTTTCTTAACAGCAGTAAGGAAAAATCTGGGAATTGATTTATTGTGAGGATTTTCCATTGTACTCAATGGGCATTCTGTACAGCCTTTTTATGCATACTTCCTAGCTGGTATGAATCTGTTAGGTTTTATACTTTGCATCTACTAGTATCATATATCTTACTTAGACAGTAAATAAAAAAGAGCTGGAGCCTATATTAAAAAAAGGCAATTTCATGTCAATATTTTACTGCAACATATAGCTCTTATTTTCAGGTTACTTGGGACCATAAACTTGCCCATACACTACTGTGCTTTAGGAGTGCTCTGTACCAGCCGAGTAGCACCGAGCCAGATCAAATCTGAGAACTGAAAATCTTCCATAATGTATGTAGCATTCAGCCAGAGACCGAATCCTGCTTTGGTTTTGGGTCATAAAGGTGCAAGTCCCTCATCAATCGAGTTCTTTTTGAACTGATCTGATTCCAGGACATTAACTCTTAAGAGCCCCAGGAGCCAAAACGGAGAGGAAATGACTCCTTTTAGCAGAGGACGGTCTCGTAGCTGCCGACAGAGCCGTGTGCCATGCCGCGGGAGAAGGACCTACATCTACTCGTGGTCGCATCGCAGGTGGGGACAAGCAGTTGGAGGCAGATATTTCCCCGCGGCCCTCCAGCCTGCTGCTATTTAAAGCCCTGGCACGGAGCAGCACGATCCTGCTTTCCTGCGGCTCTGTTCGCAGGTTTGGTCCTGCTCTGTGTACGCTGGTGTAACTCGGAGCTAAATCAGACGCGCCAGGCCAGGTCCTTGGCTGCGTTTGCGGACCACACACCTAGAAAGCTTAGCCTTGCTCACATCAGCTAGCAACAGCTAGAGCTGGTCAAAAACCAGAAGGGGAATGCTCCTTGTCTTAACAGCGTGATTTTTAATTGCGAAAATGTTCTACCAGGCTTATTTAAGCCACAGGAGATCAAAACAGCAGGCAAGGGACCAGTTCCCCAAAAGAGTAACCCAGACACACCCCTTTCTCTCTAGAAACAGATATGCCCATACTACGGCCAGAATTTGCTGACTCTGTGATGCAAAGCACATGATCTGGCCCTTACACTACATTTTCTGTCAAAGCTGTACCTAGAATTTATGAAACTCTAGTGATTTTTTTTCCCCCCTCTGTTCTGTTTTAGATCAGGCTGAGAATTCATCTGAGCATTCAGAGATTTTTAATATCTTCTTTTTTGGCTAAACAGATATAATGTTTTATTATTTTCCCACATTGCAGGCTTTCCAAAATGTACTGCCTTTATAAGTATAAATGTAAGAGGAGGGAGAGAAAATGGGTAATTATATGTCCTATCTCTTCTTATCAAAGCTGGATGTTGGGAAAGAGGGAGAAATTGAAGAAAAATGAGAATAAAATTTATTGCAGACACTATTTCTCATTTTAGTGGCTGAATGTCTTCCAACTAAGCTTCCTTTCCCAAACCTTGTGATTTCAAGGACTGTGTATGCTACATCTTGTATGCAAGGATTTTTTTTTTAATGTAAAAACTAATGTTTCCAGTCTAACTCAAATACCAGGGAAAAAAAGTGTGTTCAATGATATCTCCAAGAACTACAGCTGCATTATGACTGTGCACAGAATTTAAAATGCCTGGTCTGCCTACAGAAAAGAGCTGGGAAAAAAAAAAGGAAAAAAACAAAAAAAAGAAAAAAAGAACTATTCCAAGAGGAACTTGAAGGAAAGCACAATCAGTGAATATTCTCATTTACTCACCAAAAAAGTGTGATCTTTTCCCCAGGACGCATACTGGGGATCTCAAAGGAGCATTTGCCTGTCACATTACACACTGGAGCTTTGAATCAATATTTGCCTACTCCTGTCAACCTCAAGCACTCAAAAGCAATGACTCCTATCCCAGGCCAGGATGTGATGAGCTCCCAAATCCTTAGGTGCTTTTTTTTTTTTTTTTCTGGCTTGTCCATTTTTCTTTAGATGTTTAGATCAGATTTTTATATCATATCTTCCCTTGCCAGGTACTCATGTGTTCTTTACAGTGCTGCCAGATACAAAATATTGAGAACATCAAGAAACACTTGGGGAAGTTCTCTGCAAGGCCTCTGCTCGGGAGCCCCACCTGTGCTCAGCTCACAGCAGCAATGTCTGGGCAATCTGTCTCCCTCCATGCCATGTCAGTTCATCCCCACATCTACACCGAAACTTTGAAAGCCCCTCAGCCCGGAGTCTGAAAGCTAACACAGGCTCTCCGGCCGTGGAATCGGCTCAGGCCCTGGCCTCACATCTGTTTCCTGACCCAGCATCATCCCTCTTCATTCTGCTGTGTCGGAGGCTCCACGCCTGGTGGGGTCGATCCGTGGAGGGATCAGAAAGAGGGATGGAGGCTCTGGCAGATGCCTTCTTCCACCCCCTCCATGGTATGTGACGAAAACAGCACTGAGGGAGCAGCAAAGCCCAAAGTCAGTCTGAACTGCTGGTTTTTTTTCCTGCTTCCCTCTGCATCTTCCCTCCTGTGGGATTAATACGGGGTTCTCCCTCTCTGTCATGACTGCAGAAAATGTCTCCAGCTCCTGCATGACAGGGAAGGAGTCCTCGGGGACACCCCTTGAGCCCTGCTGGATTCCTGGTGGCTCTTACTACCTAGCAGCCTTAAGATGTGGTCACAGTATTTCTTCCCACCCCTCCTGAGCAGCTACTGCTAGGCTGGCTTATTTGAGTGCCCCAGCGGCCGGTATGTTGTGTCTAAAGCTACTTCCCAGCCACTTCTTTTATCTCTTCGACTAGAAATTCCCTGGCACTCCCTTCCACAAAGTATCTCCTTTATCACTGTTTCTCATTACTTTTCATGAACAAACTGCACAGATATCTGTTGCGCTCACAGCTCAATGCTCAAGTGGTGAAACCAGCTAACAAGTCACATGAGAGGCAAGCTTGAAATTTGGCCTGTTTCTGGGACAGATTATTGAAGTTCTTAGAAGCTGTGGTTTTACTGATCAGTTATAACTGGCTGCTGGAGTTACCCCAGCACCACTGAGAAAATGAGGTAATAAATGAAAATAATGTATTTTTCACCCCTGCATATAGGCATAACATGTGGATCGAATTCCTTGGATGAAAAGTGCACAGCATGACATGAATGTTGTGGGTTAGGACAAACCCAGAGGTGTGTACGAAAGATCACATACCTCAGAGAAACTCACTTTTGAGGTGAAAGTGAGCTTTAGGTTTGAAGTTAACACGAGACAGTCACCTTTCACATCATGCAACACGCTCAGCTCCTCTACATCTGTTTAATGCTAACCTGCTGGCTCTCTGATGTTACAGCATTACGTAGGTAAGGAGGAGGAGTCACCTCTTTATGAGTATACATTCTACATAGTCAGCATTATAAAGCACAATGAATACTTCCACATGACTGTGTTTTTTAAAACTAATTCCAGCCTTTTGGGTAAAGAATGAAGATGGCACAGGTGGGAAGGAGCGTTGTGGTATGACAGATTACTCAGATGCAAAACATCTTTATTGTTTATGAGACAATGAAGAGGTAATGTGCCTGAAATGGCCCACTGCAACAAAAACACTCAGGTAACACAATAACCTTATCTGTAATAACCTGTATTATGTCAGGAAAAACACTGCATTATTCCAGGGTAGTTTAAAGCTGAATGGCATACATTTACATTGCCTGAGCTATCAATACAGGAACAACAACAAAAAATCAAATATTTTCCAACTCAAAAAGTGATCAATTCCCATATGAGGAAATTAGATATTAAAGCTATTTTCACAGATAAAGAAGAATTGATCACAGACTAAACATCAGTGATAGTTCAGATGTAAAAAATTATAACTGCAGTTTTTTACATGAAAAAGTATTTTCAAGAGTCTAAGTCAATAACATTTGAAGTTTGTGCTTTAAAAGTTTTCTAAAAACTAAGCTGCAAACATCAAGCCAAATGCATTGAGGAAAAGAAGTTTTAAAGTGGAAAAAAACAGGAGTGATAAGAAAACTTTTAAAGAAAAATTTCTTGGATGCTCCCAAAGGTCCACAATCACGAAAGAAGATTGGTTGAAAAGCCAATATAGCTTAAAAGGGCATGAAAAGCAGCTATAGAAGCATAAATTACACATGCAGGAAAGGGAAAGCTAATTGCAAGTAATATAAGTCAGAAACAAACAAACAAACGAACAAACAAAAAAGTGAAAAGGCACCAGGAGAAAACAAAGCCCAGAAGATTTACAACAGTACGACACTTTTCAGATGGTTGCAGCTCCATCTTCCTTCATCCTTCTTAATTCGACTCCCACTGTCACCAGCATATTTGGCACAGGCACAGACTACCTCTGACTATGTCCAGCCAAGGCAACTCTGACTCAGAGAAGATATCAAGAGGCTGAAGGAGTCAGAGAAGAGCCGCAAGATTAAGTCAATACGAAAGGACATGAAACTTATTTAGTTAAATAAAGAGAAAATTAAAGGTAGTTTGACCAGCCAGCAAACACTTGCATCAGTAACCAACGGAGGACTCATCAGCCTAGATGGTAAACTATAAACTAGTCCAATGGCTAAAAGATTAAACTAAATCGTTTTAGGTTAGAAATAACACAGTTTTTATCCTGATGAAACCCAGTGTTTCAAACTGCCAATGGAATGAATCACCCTGTCCATTCTGCAGCATGGGGTGACTTCCAGGTTCAACTGCTTTTTCTCAAAAGATAGGGTCAAGTTCAAGTGTTAACTGAATTCAAGGAAGTCTGCTGTCTATATGATCTCACACATAGACTGTCTAATCACAATGGTCTGCCCTATCCTATGGTATCTGGGAAATTATGAAAAGTATTCAGGCAGTGGAGGTCCTCGTGACATTCAAAGCAAAGAATGAGGAAGTCCTACATGAAATTAGGATTCAGGAGAGCAATCTCGAGAAGGCTGCCTTAACTTACAGGTAGAGAAAATGGAGAGAGAGGTTGCTGTGAAATAAAAGTAACAGTTAAGTAGTTCACTACTGCTGACTAGAGTAACAATAGGAAAAAATGGGATATTGTGAGGAACTCAGCAAGCTCTGGTAATTGTTTTATCCTGGAGGTTAATCTTTATGTATTTTCTTCAGTCATGGCCCTAAGGATGGTGTTAGCATCCTTACATCCTTCCTTATTGCTGTAGTTGTCAAGGAAATTGTACCTAAGTTATTTACATCTTTTCACCTCTAGAAGTCCTATTAAAGGACTTTTCTATGACTAGGACCTTGCATGAGAGGCATGAAGACCCACACACATCTCAGGCATTCAGGAGCAGAGCCCAAAAGAGCAGAGGTCTCCACCATGGTAGTGTATAACCAGGCATCCAACAGTGGCTTTCCAACACCTAAAAGGGGCCTACAGGAAAGCTGGGGAAGGACTCTTTGTCAGGGGGTGTAGTGACAGGACAAGGGGTAATGGCTTTAAACTAAAAGAGGGTAGATTTAGATTAGACATAAGGAAGAAATTCTTTGCTCAGGGGGTGGTGAGGCACAGGAAGAGGTTTGCTAGAAAAGCTGTGGATGCCCCATCCCTGGAAGGGTTGAAGGCCAGGCTGGATGGGGCTTTGAACAACCTGGTCTGGTGGGAGGTGTCCCTGCCCATGGCAGAAGTGTCAGAACTAGATGATCTTTAAGGTCCCAAGAATATTTCAGAATGGGATTGATTTTGTCAATTGTTTCAAGTTCTATCTCAAATGTTTCATCTCTTCCTCCTCGAATAGCACACCTTCTTCTGCTCACCTTCCACCACACCTATCTTCTGCATTGACGAAGGGTCACTTTGCATGCTGACATTAATCCACCTTCTCAAAGGTACCTGTGCACAAGGTCAGCCTATTCCATTTGAATAAAATTCAAGAGGTTCAAGAAAGCAAGGCCAGCAAATCTGTAGTAGTGAACAAAGAAGCACAGTTCCTACGCTACTGCTCTCCAGGCAAAATTCTGCCTTCACAGCAGCACAGACAGCTTTCGTTGACCTCAGCAGGAGCCGTGGGGGAGTATCTGAGGGCAGTGTGTCCCTTTGATTTTTACGTTGGATCAAGGAGAGAAAAACTTGTTATTCCAGGATTGCCAGATCCAAACTGAAGCAGCAGACATACCCAATACTTTATATACATTTTAGACATACTCTCTTATATATTGCCTTGCACCCTGTATATCTTTTTTTTTTTTTTCCTGTGATAGTAGCACAGCAATAACTCTGTGCCCCCTAAGGCAATCTCACAGAGGACTAAGCTAGCAAAGCCCAGCACAAATGAAGCAAGCTAAATTCCTATTTCCACTCCTCCAGAACTAGATGCATGGGCTTATCCTTACATTTTGTAAGTAGTCCTCTCAGAATTAAAAAAAAAAAAAAAAAAGGTGCACAAAAGGTGCACATTTCTCTTCCATTCCATTTCTGTGAACAGTAAATCAGAATTCAGAGAGCTCAATTTTTGCTGTTCCCTCATGAGGGGTTGAAAAAAACAGTTATGGACACAGCACAGCTGTCCTAATTTTTGTATGGAATGGGGTCTGTTAAACAAGTGCCTGGGTCCCTGCAGGTAGCTCCTGACAATGGCACACACAAAAGCAGAGGTAGGATGTGGGTGGTATGTCGGTGGGGGGGACCTAACAAAATGTCACTGAATGAGGTAAAAATGAGAGCCCGCTCCTCTTCTAATCAGCTGTCAGGTACATGGCTGAGCAATTTCATGAATGACAACCTGAAAAATCATCTGGATTTAATCACTTAAGTTATCCCTATGGCTCTCAGCAGCTCACTCTTAATTTTTTTTAAGATATCCCACAGTGATTATCTATTATTTATTTAATAGCTTCTAGTTTAAAGTGCTTGGCTAAATGACAGACCTAGGATAAAATAATTTCACCGAGTGGAGTAAGAACAAGGGAATAAGGGAGATCAAAGCTCTTCATTGCGGCAGCCAAGGCTGTACCACCTCTCAGAAAGGAGTGAGACGCACAAGGTTGGGAAGAGCCAGCACAAGGTACTGAGTGACTGTGCTGCCCAGGGACAGGGGCAGCCCTCAGCAAAGGGAAAGGCCTTGATCCTAGTGCTTCAGGATGCTCACACAGCACAAATTAAATAGGCACCAGTGAAATAAGAAAGTGCTGGGAAGACAGATAACCCCAGGTCTCCAGTTGTGCTGTCTCATACCTGTATTTACTTATTCCTTCTTGATCCTGCTCCCTTTTTCACCTTCCCTGGTCACAGGAATAGTTACTTTCCCGCCCAGCACCCTTGCTCTGTTTCTCCAGCATGTTTTTTTAGGTTGTTCCTCTGCAAGGTAGGAGATATAGACTTAAACCCTTAAGTTATGGATGGAAGAGAAACGAGGGAGCTACATCTTGGGGCAGTGTCCTTATGATCAGACCAACATTCAAAAGATGGAAATCACCTTCTCTGGGTTCAGCAATGTGGATCTGGGCCTAAACAAATGTATGTCAATCTGCATACAACCCCTTGACTTTCTAAGCAAAGGCTGCCTTTAAGGAAGTACCAACAGCAGACATATTTTCCAAAGAGAGTGATCTCTTCACTGTTTGCAATGTCTGCAGTGTCTTTGACCAAGTCTTAACTTCAAAACTATATAGATTAGAAAAGAAAATGCTTTCACTTAACAAATCCACTTCCTCCTTCTTTCCCCCCTTTTTATCTGTTTCCATTTTTTTGTGTGTGTTTTAGCTACATTTGATAACCCATGAGTTAAGGGTCACTGAGATATTGCAGTTGTTTGACATAGACTTGACAAGTACTGACTACTCCTGACAAATTTCCCGTTGATTACATTTGAAGATACAATTTGGCCACTGGAAGAAAGAATAGGGACTATGTAAGACACCTTTGTGGGTGAGCAAATTCCTCAGATCAGTTCAGTGAGAAGAATTAAAAGGGCCCCAACTAACATAAGCAAAATATTGTTTTCTAAGTATGAAGGAAATGTGCAGAAAGATCTTACTAAGTTCTGTAACTGTTGCACACAATTTTGCGTGCATTGACTCAGGTTCTTTGATGAGATTAAATGTGCACAGAATAAATCACGTTGCATTATAGGGAATCTCAAAATAATCTGAGTCAGTCAGTCCTGAGAAAGTTCCTTTCCCAACAGTTTAAAATGACCAAATAATTCAGTGTGAATTTGCCAAATTCTGTTTCACTGACTCCAGCGTTTAGATTTTCTGGAGTTTCTGTTAGATCAGGTTTAACCGTATAAAATGCATGTAAAGAAAAGTAAGGCATATTTAGCTGACAAATCAGAAGACTTGACATATTTTCACGTCAACCTTGACAGATAGATAGGCAGTGCCTGAGAAAATGACACCTACAGAGGAACAAGGATGTCTTTTTACAACCAGTACCTCAGCCTACTTAATCGTTGACACTTCACAGAGGCAATTAATATACAACGAGCCTTTCAGGATGGAGAACGAAAAACTACGAAAATTTGGCAACACTCCCCTCTAAGTAGACCTAGAGAGAAACTTGTTTCTAAAAGGGAGGTGTCAGGCCTGGAGTAAATTTTGTTGTGACACTCCAGGGAAGAGAATAAACCTGAAAAATGGATCACTACTTAATTACAAGCTGTTTGGGTTGCATCTTCAGTGAAAATACTTGATATCTGAATCTGGCAAATACTGGGGGAAAAAAAGAACAAGCACTCAAATTTTGCAAACATTTCTGATTTTCAGAAATGTGGCTCACTCATTATCCCTTTTCCTTATGTTGGATTTCTGGCTCTTTACCATCTCTAAAAAACATCCTTTGATATATTTACTTGCATGTTTTATGTTTCCATGAACTCCCATGCTACCAAGTTTTACAACTCAAATGTTTTCTGAAAATGCATTTCAAAGTCATTTTATATTGCTAAAGGAAGCAGAATTTTAAATTTGTCTGCACACACACTAGCAGCATAGCTCTTTTACCCAAATTGGCAACACAACCAATGTAGGGCGGTCTGCTACATGGAATGGAATTACATGGAATTTGAATAATGAACATCAAATACTGAAAGCAAGATATGAATATAAAACATGGAAAACAATTTTATTGTATGCTTTAAATAATACAAATCTGACCATTTTTTTTTTAACCTTGTTTTTGGACTGCTTTTTAAAATCTATTTTCAAAATTTACTTTCAGCAAATGTTGAGGACCATTCACTTGTTGACACTTAATGTAAAGACCCAATAAAATGTATTTTGTCTAGCATAGAGGAGACAGAAAAGAAATACTTCTAACAACATTACTATATCTGTCTAACATTAGAGGCCTAGCTAAAATGTCATTTAAATCTGAATCTCCTTCCCCTTATGATTAAACAAAAGAAAAGTTATTTAGGAAAAAATGGTGATGGAATACATTTTCTCTTCATGTGCTTGTATATTATTTGCAAACTTAACGGTTCTGAACTGATTGCTACAATACATGTTGTTGAGTCAAAAAGACCTTAGAAACTATGAGGCAATTCATACCTAAATCATAGCCCTAATCATAACTGAATGCATGTTCCCAGTACATGAATTTCAAATCTATCTAAATATTTGCACTCTGCGTATTACCACACTCATCCTATCAGCATCAAAACAATGTCATGTGAGGCTATTATTCGTAAGTAATAGATGCATTCAGTTACATAGCTTGAATAGTGATTACGGCTAGAGAAGTTTCCATTCCTGGTGTTGAAAAATCCTCTTAATTGATCAAACCTTTTGAAATATTTTGTTTATTAGAAAAAGAAACACAACTGCATTAACGACCTTCCAGTTTACTTCTTCAGATGGAAGAGCATTTCATTCCTTTAATTTTTAGCATGATAGTCAAAAACCACCGAACGTTTCAAGACAGCACTCGCACAGTTTGGGGATCAGGGTTCACTTTTGCCTGAGTCCAAATGACTGACAATTAATTCCTTAAAAGTGGTTTTGATGGAGATTAATGCCTATATTTTTATTGATTGATAGGGATGCTTGTTCTAGGTATATTACATTACTGAAGACAAAAGGTTTTTCCATTGATTAAAATGTCTAGTGGGTCAGGTCCTTTATTCATGGGAGCAATAAATCAATTAATAAAGTCAAAACTCCGTAAAATTTGCAAAACCAAATCCTTACATTAGTAGAAATTTTTTCCGTGCTAATTTTGAATCTAGATTCTGTATTCTACACTTAGTATGAAATAACACAATTAAGCTCAAGATAAATCTAGCATGGGGATTAAATATTTAAATTGTTTTTAGGAATGTGTTTTACTCTTTGTAACACACTGATGGGTTCGTCACATAATAATGGAGGAGACTAAAAACTATAATCATAACAGCATCCTTGCCTCAGACAGAAGTAATGCATGGGGAGAAATAGAAAATATTTCAGGCAGCAAATGTCATCTGTGTCCCCACACATGAATAAACTCTAGCAGATTACACTTTTGTACAATCACTACTCAGTGCCTCAATCAGGCTACTCACATTTTAATTTCAATTTGATTTAATTGCAAGAATTGTAATTTCAAAAGAAATTATCAGTACAGAATCCAATAGTATTTTATCTTAATTGCAGCTTATTCTTCATGTCATCTATTCTTCTCTGAAGATGATGAATAATTGATTACATGATTTGCCACAATTATTTGATGAATAATCAATGGGATTCAATCAATTTGTTTAGCGATTTTACTTTGCGATTTACATTTAAGTAAAAGATTAAGATCTCCTGCGCAGTTAAATAACGAACTATGTTTAAATAACGTTAAAAGAGTAACACAGTGAAACAAAAGCTGATCGAGTTAGGGTTTGGTTTACACCGGTGTCCTTATAGAGAAGGAAAAGGACAAATGGTGTGGAGTATTATACTTCTGACACTCTGGCTTCTCAAAGTGGAGATTTTAGGTGAATCAAATTTAATGACAACATCACAGGTATTTAACAATAAAAAAATACTTGTTGCCTTCTATCAAATCTTTTCTATGTAGGGCTTATAAATATGGGTTGGTCATATGAAATGGCTCATGACCAAACGTCTCAGTGCATGTGGGATCAGACATATGCTCTCATAACTGTTTCATCTCTCAAAGCGGGGACAACAGAAGGTTGTTCAATCTTGGTATCTCCTGTGCAAACGAAAATGCCTCCAGGCAATGAAATGGCCATATTCCTGGGGAAAATGCTGTGAAAAAAATCCATGGTAGCCTCATGAGAGTACAGGTAGGCGTCTAATGCCTAGTACTGGGAAACATGCTCAAAGGCCACTGGATTTCTCAGCCTTCATCTGGAACTAGAGAAATGCAGGGAGTTTTGGCATTATCTCTTGAACACAATTAGATTCATCTGAGACCACTCCAAAGGCAGAGTACAATCATCCACAGTTGGACTAGGAACAGAAATGTTCGGATGCCTTCCAAGAGCTGCTCCAAACATCACAGCAGCTAGCAGGGCTGACTCCAGCTCCGGTGGGAAGGAGAACAAGGCACAACAGCGGATCTCAGAAACATGACGGGGATTACTTACATGTATTGCAAGCAAAATGTTGTTCTTTTCATCTCAGTCAATTTGCCCATTTTATCCTAGTCCAGAGGAGATAACTAGGCTAGAAGAAGTAATGGAAAAGTCTGTGATCAAAGGCAGAGCATGAAGCCTTCAAATAAGAATGACATTTTAGTCTGGGCAGGGAGGACAGAGTTAAACAACTATGGAGGATGCCTGGAAATGAAACCCATAAGGGACTTCTTTTAGCAGGCCATGCAAGGATTCAATCGACTTTTAAACAGAGCTCACGAAGGACCATGTAGTTGAAAAAGTTTTGGAGCCAAGGGATAAGGCCAAAACAAACAAAAAAAGGCAAAAAAACAGCAGAGAGCTCTTATACAGAAATGAAGGACTATTGTAAAAATGAGCCAAAAAAGGAGATGGTGTAGCCTGAAGCTGAGAACGCACCCACTCTCCCAAATGCAGGCCTGCATTCCAGCTTTGTCCTGACTCCCCACCAGGATGAAATTCCCTCTTTCTGCCCATGCTATACCCAGGCTTATGGGGGAAAAGAAATCCAACCGGGATGCCAAGATGGAGTCCTAGCACTCCTCTGCCTATCCCTGACTTGAATGGCTGGGGACAAGGCTTCCAACTAGCCTGCAAAGACCACCCAGCACTTGGAGTGGGTTTGATGGAGATTGTTGGGACTCCTGAGGACACAGAGGAGGAAAGTGGTGTGCCTGATAAGGCAGTGGGGAAAGCAAACCTATCAAGCACTGACATTCTGAAAACTCGCTATTAGCAGTGCTTTGTAAGACTGTTTTTAAGCCAAATCTATACAGCTGATAAAGAACATATTGCTAGGTATAAGCCAAAGAAAAGAGTTGGTTTGATAAGAATCAGCATTTGAAGGCTTATGCCTAATTGCTTCAGGCAGACTACATGACTTGATTCTAGCTAAACTGGCCCAGAAGCATCCATTGCAGAAACAGAACAGGGTGTTCTCATTAATATTAATAATTGATGTGCTTCTATATAGCTTTTTGGACAAAAGGGCTGCACAAATATTGTCTGTGCCTTACAAGTCCCATGTCATGCAAGACAGTTATATTCTCTGCGTGGAAACAGGGAGACCGAGGCATTCCTACTGCTACTTTGAAGTAAAAATAGGAAAAATGGCCATTGTACCTATTGTGGGCTCCCTTCCTAAAGGCACATGAAGAAATAAAGAGAAAGTATAAAATCCAATGTACAGCCTTGCAGAAAGTGAGCAGCAGTTAAAGCATTGTTCTTCTCCAAAAGTCCCCAAATGAACCCAGAAGCTGACCTACGCTCACACCACTGCAAAAAGTTAAAATTAAACAATCCAATCTGACCTCACAAAAAATAAAATAAAATAACTAAACTAAACTAAACTAAACTAAAATAAAATAAAATAAAACCTCACCCCTAATCTGATGCTAATTTTATTCCACATATAGAGTACAACCATCATGTAGGCACCTGTGGCGTGGCCTAATGCCAGTATAAAACCACTATGCTTCATTCAAACTCTCCATCTCGAGGGATGGGTATTTCCTATTCCCCCGTACTTTAACTGCGTTAGTAACTAGACAGAATAGTCTGGCCTGTGCCATCTGTAGTGGCTGAATCCAACCTCTCTAGATCACAGAATCACATAACAATTAGAGTTGGAGAGGACATCTGAAGGCCATCTCGTCCAGCCGTCTCTTGCAGGCCAGGAGAGCCTCAAAGCTACATCAGTGCTAGATGGTATTTCTGCTACCTAGCTAAAGAGATATTCTTGTTCACCCACCTGCAGCTGCAGTTGTAATTTTCTACATGTGATTTAGACAAAAACAGTTTTGTGTGACTTCTCAGCTATCAAAGGTCAGCTAGTCCTTTCAGATCTGAAAGCATGGGATACCTTAAGGGTAATAAGAAATACTAAAAGTAGTCACTGGAAGAGGCAAGACTGGAAAAGAAGGTCTTATGGATCGCTCTAGGCATTTCCTTCTGGGGTACCTGTGTGAATCTATACAGACACTTTTCCGTCTTAAAAATCACACAACTTTTCACACTTCGCTTTTTAAGAAAAGCTTCTACAACATAGGCTAAAAATTGCATTTTTTCACATGAAATTCATGATAGCTGAAGTCAGCACGACTTTCTAGAGAAAAAATCCTAAATTTAGAACATATTTTAAGATATATTTTTCATATGTTAGATAAGTATTGCCCAGAGTTCCATGCAAGTCAGAGTTTCTATGTCAAGGTAACAAAACTGGGACTCAAGCCACTTTTAAATTTGCTTATTGTCAACTTAGATGTCTTTTCTTGCATAAATATTTATGAAATATTCAACAAGAATTTAAGACAGATGAATAGCTATTTTAACCCAGGGCCTCTTTTCTGTGCAAGCTTTCCTTATAACCTCTCTCAACCCCCTGCAGTAGACCCCATCTTCAAATTATCTGGACTTCAGGTCAAAGAAAAGTGTCTCCAAGCAAAAAATGCAAACAGTACAGAAGGTAAGAATGCAACAAATCCAGGGGGAGCTGAACAGCTCCCACAGAAAGTGCAAAAAGTTGTTTGAGAATATCATATCCCCTTCCTCAGTACTTGTACTTCTGGGTTGCATTTTTCCCCATTGTTGGTAGGGCTACGAGTGTATTTTCTCCCCTGTAAAAACACAATATCCTGTAGGTCCAAGAGAACTGTTTCATCACAGCTACAGTTGGTAGCTTGGACATGCTTTATTTCTGTCCCTATAGTGAGAAACAGAGCAGGCTGTAACACTATTAAAGCAGTTATGCTGGATTTGCATTGCAGACAAGGCTGTAGAGTGGGTAAATTACATTACTGTAGCAAACTTCCCAGCCTACCCATATGGTTAAGTAGAAACTAAGGGTTTATAGCTTAATTAGAGGCATTTGTGAGTGAGGATCAGATAAACAGATATACAACTTAAAAGAGTGCATTGGCCATAAATTCTTTCATTCCAGATTCAGATCTGGTAATATATGACTGTAAATACCTCTGACAAGGTTATTTAAAAGCCAAGCAATCTTATTTCCTATACATTTAGAGCTTGAAGTGGGAAGAAGTAAATGACGGAAATCATGTAGTGCTGCAAGCACAGTCTAAACATATTTAGATCTTAGTGATAAGTGCTACAGAAATGCTTGAAGAGGTGGCATGGAAGAGCAAGGGACAAAGGACAAGCAGAGGCAGAGCAGCAGGGGGGTGCAAGCAGCCCTTTTGCCACCTTTGCCGTCCTTTTCTTCTTATTCCTTTCAGAATGTATAATTTTCACTTTTCTACTTCATCCCTCATGTTTTCTCTTAAATTATAGGAGACATCAGAATTCAGCCTGATGGAAAAAGTGATGGAGGCCTCTGCTAATGAGGTGTCACCTGTCTGTCCAAGAGTCTTTGCTTTCCCTCTGACAACGTCCACGCAGACGCAGACTGGAGGTGCTTATTTTCAGACTTGGTTAAGATTTAAAAGGAGACGTTCCACTGTGTGCTGGTGATGCTGCATCCAGACGGCGAGGAAACAGAGCAGAGAGGCAGGGTGAGAACTGCAGCTGAACCTTCCAAGGCGCTAAGTGGGTCTAACGCTCTCGCCCGCAATAAACTTGTAGCCTAGGGTCGTAGGCTAAGGCAGCTTCCTGTGAGGGTTGCGTTTTTGTTTCTTCGGCTACAGAAGGACGGCTTTGACCAGATTGAGTTCTAGATAATACACTTACTCTCCCAGCACAGGAAAACCAAATGTGCTTCAAGACACGAAGGGAAAACTGTCATTTCCTAACCCCGAATAATTTCTTGTGCAGAGTCGAGAGAGGCGCTGCCGGCCAGCAGCAAGCTTCTCAACTCCAGCTGCGGTTGTTTCACCGAGCGGGGAGAACCTGTGATCCCCCAGCACCCCCTCAGCTATCTCACATTATCTCACAGGGGCGTTTATCTAAAACCCCACAGACACCATCGTTGGACGTCCCCTCTGCTACCCATCCTTCGTGAGCGCGTCTCCTACGGGGCTTAGGGACTGCGGGACCACTGCAGAGCCAGGAGCGGGCTGCGGGTGACCGAGGCAAGCTCCGGCGGCCTGGACGGGGACGGGGCAGGGCAGGAAGGGACCGGGAAGGAGCCCGAGACCCCAGCCCCAGCCCCGACCCCCGGCCCCGAGCCCCCGGCGCCGGGCCCCGAACCCGCGGCCCCCGAGTCCGCGCCCCCGGGCCCGCCCCTCTCCCCGCCCCCTCCCCGTCCGCCCCGCCCCCTGCCTTTTCCCGACGGCGATTGGCGGGCGCGGCGGGCGGCAGCCAATGGGCGCGGCGGAAGGCGGCCGCCGCCGTCCCGGGCGCGGAGCTGCGGAGCCCCATTAGGGCGGGGAGCGGCCGCGGGCAGCGGGCACTCGCGGCGGGGGCGGCCGGCGGCGGAGCGCCTCGGCTCGGCTCGGCTCGGCTCCGCACGGCACGGCAGGGCACGGTACGGTTCCACCGCGCTGCCTCCCCCGCTGTCAATGCGGGCGCCCCGGCGCCGCGGGAGGTAAGCACCGGGCGGCACCGGCACCGGTACCGGCAGCGGGGGGCGGTGGTTGCGGGGCGCCGAGGGTCCCGCCGGGACCGGCCCGGGGATGACAGCGGCATCCCCCGGCGGCAGCGGTCCGGGCTGACCCCGCTCCCGGGAGCGGGCATCCGCGGGTCCCGTCCCTCTGCAGAGGCGCTCGATGGCTTCTTATTTTATTTTATTTTTTCCTTTATTTTTTCATTTTTTTTTCCATTATTTTTCTTTTTTTTCCCCTTTTCCTTTTATTTTTTTCTTTTCCTTTTTATCTTTTCTACTTTTTATTTTTTTTCCTTTTTATTCTTTCTCCTTTTCCTTTTTATTCTTTTTTCCTTTTCTTTTTTTCCTTCCTCATTTAAGGAAAAGTAAGCTGCTTCCCCCCCCCCCCCCGCCCCCCCACCGGGGTGCTGTGACCTCAGTGTCCCCCCCATATAATTCGTCTCCCCTCCGCTGCGGTTCGTGGGGTGTGTGGGGCACCCTATGGGTTACCGCCGGTACCCTACGCCTTGAAGCCTATACGGGCGTCGGGGGGAAGCGGCCCCACAAGTTGGCTGGTTGCGGTGCTGGGCAGCCTCCGAGCGGTGTGACAGGCTGTGGGCCGCCACCGGGACGGGCTGCTTTGGCCCCGCGAGCTCTGGTGGAGCACCGGGACGTGCTGGTGGAAGGCGTTTGGCCCCTTGAGCTGTGGTGGGGCAGCGCAGGGGATGGCGTCGCTCGGATCTGGGCAGGCTTGGAAAGGGAGCGGAGAGCAGAGGAGGAAGGCGGGGATGCTGGCTGCGGTGACAGATTCTCTTCTTCTGAGCCCTGGTGCCAGGACAGCTTATGGGGCTGGTTAACCGAAGGACACGGAGCTGCCCCTTCTGGATAACAAAAGGGGCCGCAAAGAGCGAGCCCAGATCGGTCGTATAAAAACCTTACCGTCGGCCGGGCAAGGTGTGCGTGCGGGGACCTTACAGGGTTAATAGCTGAGCTATTAAGATTGGAGTCAGATGTGGGTAAAAGCAACAGGAGAGTCTGGTTTTTTCCCTAATATCCTGTACTATGATAACTCTGAAGAAGGTAACTGTTTGGAGGAAAAAAAAAAAAAAAGAAATCTGTTTCAATTTAAGATTTATTAAGCAAGAAGAGCCTTACGTAAACACCAGAATCCTTTTCTTGTTTAGAAGGGCAAGAAATGGCCAGAAAATGTCAGCTGCACTTGAAAGTGGAAGAGCACAAACTACGCGTGGATTTTCATGCGTGTGTGCAAGAATGTTCCTAATGGCACTTCCCACCAGCTTCTTCTGCATCTTACAGGGACTTGTGGAAAATGCCTTCTGTGCTTTATTTTTCTAGCAAACCGGTTCTTTCAAACACTTTGGGCGTTTTGGGGTTCACGAGCAGAAGACAGCAAGTGTCCTCCAAAGGAGGAGAAACGGGGAGCGGGAGGGGGGAGCCAGGTTTTGCTTACATACATAATAAGTTGGGAATGTAAATTTGTATACACGACGGAGATCTGAAGAATGACTTGGCACACTAATGACCTGGCTTTTCAGAACTTCAAGAGTTTGGTCTGTCTCCCCCTATGGTTATAATAAGAGATTAAATGCACTTGGCATATTTAATTAATTAGCATATGAAAATCAGATGGCTTTGACTTTGTCATTGTTTTCCTGTGAAACTTTTCTATGCTAATGAACGTCTACATTTTACAGAGGAATTTAAATGGATTTGGTTTGTATTATGCCTCTGCAGATTGCTTTGACCCCTTCTAATGCTCCAGCCTCTGTATCCCAGCCAAAAAGCCCTTTCCCTGTGTAACGTGGCTCTTGCATAATATATTGTCAGCGGCTGCTGCGCGCAGCTTCGAACCGAACGGACCGAGAGCTGCGCTTCAGTGTAAGGGCTCTGCCTGCTTGGGTGCTGAGCCTCCTCCTTCCAGAGGTAACGAGATGCGATGACGGAGTCCCTCTAAAACAAACAAGCTGGGTTTGTTTCCTTTCTGCCGCTACGCTGTCCTCCAGCAAGGAGATCCCTGCTGGAGCTGAGAGGGCGGGTATAAAAGAACGTGCTCAGAGGCATCGCTTCTTATTTTTTGTCACGACAGTGATCCCGAAGTAATCCTGGGAAACTTGTTCAGTGATCTTGTGTTGCGTTAAGAATACTTGATGATGAGATGGGTGCGTAACGACCAAGTGGCTTCTATCAGTATTAATTTCCTCCCTTGTATCGAGGATTAAGCTTCAGTTTGGCCAGCGCTGTTTTCTGTTTATGCTTTTTTAAACAGAGGTAAACTCGAGGTTAGCTCTGTCCGCTGGTATATGCTCGCTGTGAGCCCTGCATGCTTAGGTCCTGCTCCTGGAAGTGTTTACAGAAATGAGTAGCTTTTACTTGTAGGCTTGAATTGTTTGGATTAAGAGTTGTATAATGGGAAGAACCAGCTTGGAGAGATATAATGCAGCAATCCCTCATCTTCCCCCTCCCACCTTATTGCTGAAGAGTGATGGGAAGAAACGTGTCTTACAAGTCATAGCACACTGAAGTTGTGACATTTCTGGCAAAAATGCCAAGACAGACTATCACATCACTTCACAATTTGCCAAAATTACATGGTTTTTTTACAGAAACAGCTCCTTGGCTGCTGCTGCATCGCTATCAAAAGGATATTTCCGGTTACTGAAGCAAATTTCTCAAGTGATCTGCCGTAATTCTTCGTGTTTTGTTTGTTTATATTGTGAACTGAATACGTGGTCCTTTTCTTTTTTTTTTTGAGAAACTAAGCAAATGATCCCCATGTGAGCTGACAATTCTCAAGCATATCCTTGTGCGAGGGGGTTTTTTTAGTGCACGAAATGAGTGAAGTGCTCAGGCACAGGAGGCATGAGCCAATACAAACACTTCCAGGATTTCTAAAATATCTGCAAATGGCAGCTTCTTGCTAGTTCACCTTTTCTTGGAGCTCTGCCTGGAAGGCTAACTTCTTGAAAGTTCTTAAATACAGCCTTAAGATTGGTGAGCTGCTCTTCAAGACCATTGTGAACCTATCGGGCTCGGAGTGTTTTTCTAGCTAGTAAACCCGTGGTAGACAGTCTCCCAGGCAGGCCTTTCATTCCAGTGGATTACGCATCAACAAAAGCTGGAAGTGTGTTATTTCAGTTGTTCTGTACTGAAGTCATGTACTCCTGTCTAAGATTCGTGTTAGAAACATTGATTTATAGCACCCAATAGCTCGTGCTGTTCTGCCGTGTGTGCTTCTCTCCATTTTCCTCCTCGCTGTGCCGCCCCCTCCTTTGCTCTCCAGTTCTACCAAGTTGGCTGATAAAAGTATTATGAGCGGGCTTACGGATTTATACCTGTAACAGTTTTATTTGGTTGCCCTTTTTTTTAATCAGAGCACAGATCCCACGGCTTGCAATTACGGTCTTTGGCTTCAACAATTCTTTTTTTTTTTTTTTTTGAAATGTTTCCAGTTGCACAATATTGGCTTCGTGGAGCAGCCACATGCCAAAAAGCATTTCCAACTGCCTTCCAAATATTGAAACGTGATTGCTTTGCTTTTTTTTAAGTAAATTTTGATTCCTGTGATGTTTTTATAATCACTTTTTTTAGCTTGTTGCCGTCTAATCTTGCATCCACTGGCCCCAGTCTTAATATTATATGACCTCCGAAGTACGTTTCTCTGATGGCAATGCGCCAAATCCTAAGTCGAATCTTTGTGTTAATGTAGCATATATGAAAGCTCTGGCTTCTCACAGGATTTGATCACTGATTTGTATAATTGCAACCAGTGTGATTAAAAATCTGCGTGTCAATACCGTGATGCTTATAATAAAACCTACAGAAGTTTTTGAAATGGGATGATGTTAGTCCTTAAAAAAAGGAAAAAATTGAAGTGACTCTGTCTGGGTCTCTGAAAGTGTTTGAGTGTTCTCAAAAGAAAGTAACAGACACAGCCATGAATATAGCAACGTAGGCTTCAGGGCTGCACCACCATGCTGGGTGGTACAGCTCTCCATCCATCCTCTCGTGTTGCAAGAAGGCTGCGTCTTCTCTTGCTAGTCTTTACGCCTGCATTTTTCGTTTCAGTCACTTGAATAGTGCAATTGAATTTCTAAAGGTATTCTAGACAGATATTGCTATACCCCTCCTCGAAGCACACATCTTTTCGCTATTGCTCCCGCGAGGAATATAAACCTCCTTCGACACAAGCACTGCAATTGTTCAGCTCTACCCATTTTACCCTCCCATGATCTCTTCATTAATGGAGTACCTGTGTGACGGGGATAGTGCTGGCTCAGCAAGAGCCTGCCTAGCTGCAGAGGCACTCTTGCTCAACCAGCTGAGCACGCTGGCTAGTCAGACACTGCCCTCACCCATGGCCCATTTCTCTTGCAACACGAATGCACAGTAACCATGGTACAAGTTTAAAGCCTCCTTGCACTTTCAAGTGTGGATCGACTTGTCTAACCGCAGCAAAAGCTGAGTGGTTTCAAAGTGTGTTTAAAAATTAGTGCCTGATTAGCGGAGGTGTTTTTTAAAGATCTCTTTTTGTAATCCAGTGCTGTAGTTAATAAACCAGAAGTTTGTAAGTGTTTGTGTAAAGAAGTTGCATGGGTTTGTGTGCTTGCTTTACGATGAAAGTATTTTGACTTTATTTTGGCCTTTTTCCAGAAGTGTCATATCTTTGCAGGTTCCGTATTTCTGTAGAAAAATACAAGCTGAGTTAACAATTCAAAATGTGAATATTTATATACTTTTTAAATGAATTTTATGAAAGCGTTGAAGAATCGTCTGAACCTAGTGCATTTGCATCTCTCTATGCAGACTGCCGAATGAATTATGCTAGGTCTAGAACCTCACTGGTGAATTGCAGATGTCTTTTTTACAGAGGTATACATGTGACTTGCTGAGAGCTTTGAACTGCTTCCTCAAGGTTTGCTCATCAGAAAGATCACATGGATAAATTCCTTTGGAGTTTTTCCTGTCTTGTTTGCAAAGCATGGTGGATCTGTGTGATAAATATTGAGTTCCCATTCATCCCAGTACTGAAATGAGTTAGTTTTGTGCATATGGAATATGGGAGTAAGATACACAGAGGATATGTTTATATGTAACAAAATTAGTAGTTGAAAATTAGTGCAAAGGAACTTATAAGCCTGAACAGCTTGGCAGGCCAATAGCCAATGAATGTCTGAGTACTGCCAAACACACAAAATGCAGCCCAGGCTCTCATCTGTATGGAGGTCCTGGAAGCGTGCTTTGCTTCCAGCCTTGTGAGGACGTTACCCAGAACCCAGCTTTCCTGTCTTCTCAGCAGTTTGGTGTTGGTCTGGATTTCCACAGGTAGCCGTTGTGGCATACCTCTTGCAGAAGAGCAGTGTGAGCTGCCTGAAGCAAGCAGTCATGTTGTGGCATTGACCAGCCTTGAGAGGGTACAGGGGAGGGAGGTGAGTACCAGAGTGAGGATGGGGAGCTTACCTCCACCTGAGGAGAGCACCCCTCTATGATAAGTGTGAGCCTCAGTTACTGCCACTGTAGTTAAATGTGAGCTGCCAAAAAGCTGTTGAAGTGCCTGCTCTGGCACTCTGCAAGTTGGGCACAATCTAGCTTGCTACTTGTGAGCCCAATAAATACCAAGCCTCACCCCAACCCTACAGTCAATCTGCTTGGACAATCTTTGTGGGGGCTTTCAGGTGGTATGAAGCTGTAGTTCAGTGGTCCAGCCTATCAGCCAGTTTCTTTCTCAATTTATGATTTTGCTGTTTATGTAGAACTGATTTTCTTGTGCAAGACCAGCTCTTCTCTCTATAAGAGTAGCTGCTGATATATTGAACTTGAGTGTTGTAGGTATGTGATGGAACTGAAGTGACCTCAGTGACATGCAGTCATCAGTTTCGTTGCTGCATGTTTATTGCTTTTCAGATTTCTTTGCAAAATCTCCTCTGACACTCAAAGCTCTATTGTCTAGTTCTGAATCTGCCACCTTCTAGGCTGTAATTTCAGTGGGTTTATTTTTAGTGTCTCCCTGTCTGTCTTCTCTGGCACTATCTGTTTATAAACCTTTCTGATATATTAGTTGCTAAGCATGTCTTAATGTCTTGGAGTTGAGTGTAAAGAGCTACTAATATGACAGAGACTCTTTGACTGTGGTATAGTAGCACAGAAGTATATTTGCTTGCCTTATTTTAGGAATTGAGGTGATACCAGGCTGTTCCTGTTACTGTTCCTGTAAGGGTGTGGTGTTTTTGTTCTGTTCTTTGTACAAGTCAGTGTTCAACACTTAAGTACTAACTCCAAAACATTTCAAGTTGTATATTCAAAAGCATAGGTGTTTGTTCTTGGTTCTCTTTCCACCTTCCCACAGCCTCTGGAAGTAGACTAATGCTTTGAAAGAACATCTCTCATGGAAACTAGCAGGCAGATCTTGAATTATGCGATAGGTAGAAGCCCTCCTTCTTCGTCCAGTTCTGTGCATTTACCTTCTTCCTGCTTTCTGTGTCATACTCAGTCAGTCAGGACTTGATGCCAAAGTGGGAAGACACTCCAGACTTGATTTTCAAAAGGAGACTTCAGGCATATCTTTTTACTGGAGTGCAGGGGAAAACTTAAGCATATGAGCTGTGACACTGGTTGTGCACATGAATGAGGGTGGGGAAAGAGCATCTCCAAGCTGGTAGTTCCAGTCATACTCTGGCAGTGTTGGGCTCTGAGCTATGAATGACTTTAATTTCCTATTAAGATGGCACCCCGATACAACAATGAATTCAGCCTGTATTCCCTATGTAAATGCCCAAGCTATTTCCCATGCAGCGTTGCCTAGTTGTGCTGGCATGGTTCAAGCAGGGACCTAGTGTTGGGTTGAAAAAAAGTATGGTGTTTTGGAGAGTTTCTTGTTTCATTTCGTTTAAGTGGGCTTTCCAAATCAGTATAACGGTTGTCTTAGTACGTGGAGTTCCTCTTTCATGACCTTGGCAAGGATCTTTCTAATTGTGAGCTGCTACCTAAAGAAATGATGATAAAGCAGTAGCTTCAGTTGTGCCATAGGCTCCCAGTAGGTCCAAACCATGAAGTTGTTCTGCCATCTCTAAATCATCTAGTACTTTGTCAGGCCTGACTTCTAGTGGTAAGTGGTGCTGGTTGCTCTTTCTTACTACTGTGGTACTGGTTATCTGAAAGACTCTGAAGGGTTTGGGGAAGATTTTATTATTTGAGTTTGGGTGTAAGTAATTTAGGCACCATTTTCTAGTACTAGAAATTGTTCAGATCCCCTTCCCAATTTCAGAGAATGGAAAGTCTATTCTTCACAAAGAAAATGGCCCTGTCCTTACTCTGTAGAATATCAGTAGGAAAATATAAATCAAAAATGTCTGTCAGAAAGCAAATGTAATACTTATTTCTAACAATTTATTTAAAAGCCAGCATAATGACTGGGTTTCTGACTTCTTAATGTCAATCCCAGGTCTTAAAAAAAAAAAAAAGGGGGGGGGGGGGGGAGAGGTGTGGATAAACTGCAAGCTCACCACCACCACTACCCCCAGCTAGAGCCTCTTTGCCTGCCTTCACTTGTGTACTCTATTGGTTTCACAGTTCATATACTTGTGTTTTTTTAAAATCTCCCCCTGCACTCTGGTGGGAAACATGTCTGCAGTTTCCTTTTAAACACACAAGGCTTGATTCTCCTCTCACAATGGCATAAATTGTGAAGAACTCCACTGAAATCAACGAATGTAAAGACATGTAAAATGGGGTGAGAGAAGAGTCCAGGCTCTGGTTTCTATTTTTAAGTGAGTCTGGGTAACCTAAAATTGTTCAATGTGCCACTGTGACTTTATTTTATATGTATCAGTTGCTATACTTGTTTCTCTTCATACATAATGTTTCATTTTCATATATAATACATTACAGCTAGTAATCAAATCATGATGCATGTTTCTTTGATTTAATACCTCAGTATTGGTACATCAACTTTGGTAGTTAATAATCAATATGCATGGTAAAGTACTTACCTTCCTAGGGTCAGACCCTACAAAATGTCTGGAGTGTAGCCGTATTTCTGTGCATGTCCCAAAGGAAAGACAGGATTGACTATGTCCATACATCTTTAATTTTCTTTGTGGTTTTATATTCTCATCTGTGAATCTTGTTCCTTGTTATCCAGGTTCAAGATACTCATTCTACATACACAAAACCTTTTCAGCTGTTTTTCCTGTGCTTGTGAAGTGTTTGGCTCCATTCTTATGTTTTGTGCATACTCAAGAATTTATTTTAACTCCAGGTTTTCTCTGAACAGCTAAGTACTTGGCAATAAACCTGGAATATCCACACACAATTTCTGCCATTGCTTAAGTTTGGGTGGTTGTTAACATTTGTTTATTTTTTGGCAATGGGTTATGGTCCTTAATTGCCATCAGTAGTCAAATAACTGAATGAGATTATACAGCAGTGCTGTAAAAACTGTTCATGCTAGCTATGATCTGTACATGTGTGGGTATCTTTGAAAACAGTCGCTGCATTCATTAACCGGTGCAACAGACTCCAACCTTGCCACTATTTAGTTTTTGAAATTAATGCAGTATTCTCTACCTAACTGAAACGCTGCTTTGACTGCCTCTTTTTATGGTTTAAAAAATAACATGAAATAGTTGACTCCTATAACGCATTCTAACTTGGAGGAGATCTATTGGCTCATTTGATTTTTTTATATTTTTTTTTCTGTGTGAGTAGCAAATTGCTGATGGCCACAAGGAAGTCTCTTTAAACTTGAAGGATGGGGTAGACTTAGTATGTCCCTTAAACTTTCTCCAACATGATGTGAGTGAAATCCCTGTGGTGTTTAGCCTCTTCTACTGTTCAGTTCTTAAGCTTTCATCTCCAGCTTTAATCTGCACCTCCCTGTCCCCCAAGGGTGTTAAGCCCCAATAGCTTGCTTTCCTAGTGTATGTGTTATACTGGTGAAGTGTCAAGTAGAGAAAATATTTAAGAGCTGATGCTTCTCACCTTTGTTCTGGTAGAGCAGTACTTGTTGTGGATGTGGATGTTATTCAGTTGTAGACTGACATTCTTCTGAATGCGGAGGTGTGCTGGATGTCTTCCCAGTGGCAGGTCTTGTTCATTTCTAATCTGATGGCTTTGAGACTTATTTTGGCCTGTCATTTTTAGAGCATTTTTAAGCTCTTCTGAGACTCATTATGTGGAGACTGGAGTGCATGGCTGGAAGAGATGCTAGTTTTGGTAGAATTTTCAAAGTATGAGATGCAAAAGTTGTCTTTGAGTACAAGAGAAACAAAAGGGTACTGAGACTAGAAAGTGAGAGACTGGGGAAATTAGTTTCTCTAATGCAAACTGGGTGTATACAGCATGCTTGAAGGAAAAAATGGAATTTGCCAAGCAATCTAAAGCACCTTACCAACTTTGTGGATGAAGCAGCTTCCACTGAAAAGGTTTAGGAGTAGAAGAGCATCCTTCCAGCTTTGAATTGGTGTCAACCACTGCAACCAATAAAGACAGTATCATATAATAAGGTTGACTAAAGTCTCTGAAAAGACTTCATCAATCTGCTGTGTAGGGAAATGGGTGACAGAAGACTTGACCTCAGGAAATGAAGATGTATTTAGAAAGATGCAGAGCTTGAACTTGTTTGGAGAAGTTGTTTCCACAAATACCAAGCTGATGGTACAGTGCTTCTGCTAGACAGAAGTCTGCTCTGGAAACAGCTCTAAACCTAAAGTAAACTTTAGAAAGCAGTCTTTCTAGTAAGTAATTCTACAGCCATTTGCTTGCAATCTTGGTTTGTATGTAGGTATCATTTAAATATAATATATATATATATATGACCACTGGATAGGTTACGTACCTATTCCAGGCATCTTTTAAAAAGTAAAAATGCAAAAAAAAAAAAAAAAACTGTGTGGGATCAGGAGCACATGGCAATTGAGTCAGATTGCTGTTCATTTAGAGGTCCATGTCATGGTATGCAAAGAAGGGAAGTGTTTAAAACTATTAAAATACAAAAGTGTTAGGACAAAGACATTCATGGGGGAGAGGAAGAGGGGGGCAAATCACCATTAAAAAAAATGCCAGCAGACTTTAATTCTTTTTTATGAGTCTATGGCCTGTTAAGGAAGGAAAAAAAAAAAAGATTAAAAGCTGGTGTACTGTGTAAGGGTACACATAAAAGATACATTTCTTGACATCCTTCCAAAATTAAAAATGTTTAAAGACTATTTTGTAACCTTGTCTAACAACATTCTAGTAGCTTCGGTTTTCTCTCCTGTGAATCAGTTCTGGCCTTCATGTACAAATTAGTTTGTTTTGTGGTACTGCATGGAATAAAACATATATCAGAAGGACATAATGCAAAATATTTATTTCCAACTGACTGATGTATGCACGCAGCCTGGTACAGGTATGAATTTCTCCCTTTAAAAAGTCAGAAGACATGTGAGCCTGTGCATGCCCACCAAACAGCCTTCTATTTAATTAAAAAAGTGATCTTTAGGGCTATGGGTTAGAATAACTTTTTGGAATTTCAGCCTGGGGAGCAGCTCCAGGGCCGAAGTGTTACTGTAGCTGTTAAGCCAATGCTGGAAAGTGAATTGCTGGCCCAGGGGGCAGAGTATGCCTGCCTGAGGACGTGTAGGTGAGTCCCAGAAGTCACTGCCGTACAGGCTGCCTGGGAGAAGATCACATGAGAACAGTCACCTTGAAACTGCTTTAGTGTCAAATGCAGAAGGAATGATAGTCCTGGACACTTTTTGTTTAAATACTGAGATACGGGTCTTGAGTTTTAACTACTTGGCTTTGCAAAGGAAACCAGACTTGTCTCTCGGTGCCCGCCTGGGATCTCTTGAAGCAGGTTATTCCAGGGAAGAGATCAGAGGCAGGGTGTGCCAGCAGGTGGATGGTCAGCCCGGTGGAGTTGGCAGACACCGTGCACAGGCTCCAAGGCGGCAGAAGACACGCTCCTCACTAGTCGGTGGGCTGGTGAGGCATGGGAGCTCGTAGCCTGTGGTGGTAGGACTTTGGCCACTATCAGCCTCCAGTGGAGACCTCTTGGTGTTGGTGGAAATACTTTGCCTGCTTTTATCTCCTCATCTGGGAGAGGTGTGAGGAAGTTGTGACTACAAACGTGGTGTGATGGGAAGGCTAACAAATGTGATGATAAGTTATTGCTCTTTCCCCGGCACTCTGCAACGCGGAGCCCCGCAGGAAGCAGGAGCAGGATGGCCGGTGGCCGTGCCGCTTCAGGAGAAGCGGGTGGCCTTGCCGTGCCGTCGGCCGAGGCTTGGAGGCAGAAATAAGCGGCTGTCGCTGCGGAGCGACGCCGGCTCCAGCCGCAGCGCGGTGCTGGGCCGGTGCGGGGCCGGGAGGAGCGGCGGGGAGGCCGCTAGGTGGCACCCGAGGGATGGCGCCGGGCTCCGGCCGGGGCTGCTGAGGGGAGGCGAGGGCGCGGCGGGCGGGCGGAGCGGCCCCCGGGGAGCTGCTGCGGGGAGCCCCCAGCCCTGTGCTGTAGGAAGGGAGCGAGGCTGCCTGTGCTTCTCTCAGTATGCTTCGTGACACTCGAGAATTAAATAAAGCGTACTTCCTTTCCCTCAAATTATTATGATCCTACTTGAAATGAGGCAAATAGGTGGATTTGAAGGGCAGGGAGCAGCCTGCCAATGCAAGAACCAGGGGGCTCGTTATCTTTTCCATTCCTCTGCTGCTTTTGTCTCTGTCAATCTGCTGCTGTCCCAAAATTGTATTGAACTCCAAAAGAGAAGTAAACATGCCTGAGGATCCTCGCCCATATGCTCAAAAATCTGTTTGCATGGACACCTTGGGGGGTGATACCTCATCTCACTTTCCTGTCTGAAGTAGGTGGAGCAGATTTGGGGGGGGGGGGTGCGGCTATGTGAAGAGTTTGAGAATGTGAAATGAAATGAGACTTCAGTCTCAGCCTGTTCAGGCCTGAGAGAGGGCGAGGTAAGGGAGACCTAAGGCAGAAGCCAGTGCAGTGGTGGTCTGCGTGATGGACGGTGGCCCTCCATAGTGGGAGCATGAGCCTTTCCTCACCAAGCTTTCTTTCCCTAGAAGACCCTCTGACAAGCCTGTTGTGGTAGCTGCTCGGTGAGGATGTAAGTGGTTTACTCCCCGTCTGAGTGAATGAATGGAGACAATAGCCTGATAACAGCAGCTCCACAAACATGGGAGACAATGGAAGAAAACCAAACACTTTGAAGTCTGTCTCCAGGCCCCTGGTAAGCTGCCCCAACTAGTTTAACCAGGCCCAGGAGACGGGGAGGGAGGAAGAAATGGGCTTTGCTGAATACCCCAAGGAGCACTTCCTTATCATCCTCATTCCTAGAGAGCCTTTGTGCTGAAGTGAGCCTGTCCTGCAGATACAGGACTAAGATAGGCCTACCTGAAATGCATCTGGTGGGGTTAAGCATTCATGTGTCCCTATGTACATACAGTTAATGATAGATAATAAAGAGGGGGCTGTTTGGGGTCAGTAACTATTGGTCATTCTTTCCAAGGAAAGACAGGCAGGTGCTAAGTTCAGGTCTGAGTAATCCTGTTTGGCATACAAACTGTGGCTGTCATCGTTCCCTCTACAGGGCTTGAGAAGAAAAGGGGCACCGTAGGAGGTAACGGCAATTTTAGGTGAACTGCTCTGTCCAGTGAAAGCATCTGTTTCCACTAGTTATATAGAGGAGGGATGCAACTCAAGTGGCAAACAAGAGAAAAGGTAACAGTCTGTATAGCCTATAACCAGAACTTCTGTGCATATGTAGAGGAATCAAAGCTGCTGAAAGCTGAATCCTGAACTCTGTAGTGAGCGTCCTTCAACACGAATTTCTCTTCCAACTGCAGAAGTATTACATGTGGGCAGAATACTCAGAAATATTCAGAAAGTCTCATACAGAAAAGAAATTGGGAGGAGATGCTGACAGAACTTGAGCATTTGGCCAACTTCACCAAAATATCGCCTAAAAATAAAGCAGTGATTTTCTTGGAATGGTAGGCATATGGTTTAAGAGTTTTTAGCTAAATGCTTGTGAGTGTTATCCTGTTCGTTTGAAAAGTGTTACTGGCTTTATAGCCTTTGTGGTAGGGATGTAAGACAGAAGCACTAATAATGAATCACCTGAGTGGCAGGCATTGAAGCCATTATCAAACAGACTAGAAGGCATTTTTTCTGTCCTCTACAAATACTGGTTAGTGCTACACCAAACAAAGACCTGTCCCCCATATGTGTACCCTTCTTCCCACAAGAAAAAGAAAACATTCTTTCAGGGTTTTTTTGTTCCTTGAATTCAATCTTGGGAAAGGAAACCCTCAGTAGTAAATAATTAGGTTAGGAGCTAGCAGGACGGACTTAAATGAAAGTGCCTCCTTCAGCGATTCCTCTCCCATCTTAATTGTACAATGGACTTTCTCAGTGCTGCTTCCTGGTATTCATCCAACCCTGAGTACCTGTAAACAATTAACATTCTCCCACATGGCACACAAACCCTTGGTCAGTGTTTAACAGGGTATTTGTGTGTGGCAGCAGATTAACCTCTCCTCGAGGAATCCTTCTGTCCTCATTCTGCCTCTCTTCTGTGTCCTTTCCTCTCAGTTGTTTGTTGCTCGTGTATTTGGTTTATATGCAGACTATAAATACGCTCTTGCTGTATGATGCTGCTGTCTCCTCTGTCCTGAGAAGAAGCTCCAATTCCATCAAAATGCTGTTTTTTCAATTGTATATCTGTGTAGTCCCTATCTAATCTGTTTGCGCCTACATAATCAGTTTGTTGTAGTAATAAGCTGCTGATAGGAATGTGCTGTTCCGCTCTTACTGGAAAAAAATGAACTGTTTCCTGGGCATTCTGTAAGGTTTCTCTTACTGCTGTTGTCTTCACATACTGGATTTGAGCAAAGTACTTTACTACTAGCCTCCGAACTGGGGCTCTGCTCTATGGTGCTTTGTTTATGACACAAGAGTGCCTACCATGACCTTGTGCCATGAGAAGAGCTGGAGATGCCATGTAATGTGGCATGACTAGTGCTAATATCTCCTTTCCCAAATTATAAGACTATATTTCTGCCCAGCCCTTCTGCATTTAAGGCAGGGTGCAATATTTGCCTCGCAGATGTCTGAATGCTCTAATGTTGCACTCTTATGCAGTGGCTTGGAGACATTACAACTGTGTTTTTTAAAGCAAGAAAGACCTGTGATGTTCTACAATTCAAAGAGCTCACTAATGTGTCACATGTACAAATGAGTTCAGTCTGAAAAGTACTTGTTAACCAGTGGTAAAAGTAACTCAGTAAAAAAAAAAAAAAAACCACCACCCCAATCCACCTCCAGTAAAAAAAAGTAAAAATGGACAACTCTTGTGTGCTTCTGGAGAAAAAAGCTGTCTCTAAAATGACAGTTTTCTCTCCTGATTGCTCAGTGCTGGTGCTAGTCGTCTCATGCAATCTACAGGCATTAAAATCTCTGTAGAGAAGTGCTCAGTGCTGCATTAATGCTTTTAGAAAGGAAAACAAGCCTGAAATTTTTGAATGTGTAGTTGCATCTGAGATGTTGGTCCCTTGAACTTCAGCAGCAATTGGAGCACTTCAGGAGTCAGTGGTGCATACTGCCTGTAATCATCTTAGTCTTGAGCTCGTCTTGGCCTGCTCAAGAAGGTGACTCCAAGGATCAAAGTTGCACACATCCTACACCATAAGAGAGTAGATAACAAATTACTGGGAATAATTTTACCCAGTAATGTAAATGACTGACAAATAGACTGAAACCTGCAGAACAAGGGAGGAATAGGAATGGCTCTTACTTTTGAAGCAACTTTTGTAAAAGAAAAAAAGTTAATGGAAGACTGCAATGTCTTAACGAATATACTTTGCATCTAAAAGTACAGTTAATTACATCTGAAACTTAGTACTGAGATTTATATATTCTAAGTTTGTACCGACTGTTTTGTCTGTCTGGCCATTTCATATTAATGACAAAACTAGAAGCAGATTGGACAGATAAGGTGGAACCCTGAAGCTGCTTCCTGTACATGATCTTTAGTGTTTTCTAAATTCTTTTCTTATCACCTTCTAATCATGTCTGGCAGCATAACACATGCCTTCAGGGGATGATAGTCTGTGGTCACGTGGGATTTTTGTTTTTAAGTCTTCCAGCATAAATTTTAGGAAGCTTATATTGATCAGGTAACATATCTACCTCTGAGTGGATATGCACACCCACGGGTATTATGTATTAGTGCAGGAGCCCAAAAACAGATAATAAAGGCAACAGTCTGCAGTTGCTATTCCGTAGATCAATGTTTATGCTGTGACTGGAGCAAGCTAAGGTTCAGCAGGATTAATAGCTCAAGGAGAGCCTAGTGAGGTAAATACAGTTATCATCTCAGTGTTGCTTCAATCTTAAATAAAAAAAAAAATCAAACCAGAAAAGCGTAATTCTGCTCTTCTTTGCATGCATAGAGACCAGTGAGGCTTGCTCGGCTCAAAAAGGCTCTTTGCAGAGGCAGCTCTGGCATCTCTGCACTCCGAGTTGGAAACATGCCTGTGCAACTCTGCCAGCACCAGCTGAGATTTGGTTCCTGTTGCCTGTTAGTCCTGTGATAAGTCGGTTTGAGTGGATAATTTCAAGATGTGGATCTAGTGATATTAGAAAATAAGCAGTTGTTTCAGTTTTCTTTATAGACCTTGTGTATGAATGTCACTATTGCACCTGAAGTGGGGGGAAAGGACGAAATATCTTTCCTGGAAGCTATATCGGGAGTGAAATTAATATGGCTGATCAGTGGGAAATGCCTTTTCATTCTGTAGAATACTCTTCATATTATGTGTTGGTTCTTGTCTGTTAACTTCACCGGATGTCCTTTTCCACTTTCCGAAACACTTTTCTTCAAGTTTAATACCTCTACTGGCTGTTCAGTCATTTCAAAAGGTAGGCAGCTCTCTCCCTTCACAGAAGTGTGTAATAAATGTCAGAGATGTTTTCCAGTGCACTTCGTCTTATCCATAAAACAAGGACAGGGTTTTCTTGTTTGTTCTGGAAGCTCAAGTAAGTTCACTGGAGGGCTCTCACTACACAACTGACTACTGATCACTGCTTCCCAGCAGCACCTCTGTTTCATAAAACCAGCCTAAAATATCCACTGCCCTGTTCTGTGGGATGTGTATCTCAGGTGCCACTGGCGTCTCTTTTTTTTTAATAGGATTGAACCCATTTGAAGGACCTAGTTTGAGCTGCTTCTTTAAAGCCAACAAATGGTGCATCAGGGCAACCTCTGGACCAAAAACTTCAGAGAAGCATTTAGTACTTCTGGGGAGCTTTTCCTATAACGTGAAGTTCCAACAGCACTGAAAAAGCCATCTTGTTTTTTGTCGCACTCTGAAGTTCCTAACTCCTCTAAGCTGATGCTTCATGAGGGAACCTCTTGGGCAAATTCACCTTGTATAAAAATAATCACTTAAGCTTCCAAAGACACTGCCAGTTATAGTCCAAAGTTATCATTTGAGACCAAGTATATCTTTTTAATCAAACATCTGTATCCTGGGAAAGGCGAAACATGTAATTTTTTAAGAATTTATTGTTTTTCTTTGTGTTCATAACATGTATAATGCTTAAGCTGCACCTGTTCATCTGACCTGCCTTTAGTTTGTTCAATAAAATGATGTAGTACTATTGCTACGGAATGCCTTCAAAATTGGGAACAGGGTAACTTCTGGCAAATATTGACTACTTTGATACTTTTTAGCTGTGCTTCCAAAAAAGTAAGAGGGTATCAATTAAAGACTTTAAATATAAGTCTGAATGTGCTTTTTTTTCTCCCCTATAAGTTTTTTTCCTTATCGGTGGGTCTGTCAGGAAGGCATGGAGAAAATTAAACTTTCTACGTAACTCATCCCGCTTGCATCTGAAGTACTGCTTATGTTTTTTTCCTGTTGGTTGTTACCTTGCTCCAGGCTTGGGCCTACTCTTCTCCTACTCAAGGACTTGAGCTCACTGGTGGTTATAGAAATGTTGATTGTGGAAAAAAGCTTCTCATGGGAACACAGTAGTTTAACGTTCAGCAGTAAAGATGCAGGAGGCAAAAATCAACTAATTGAGAATCGGGAGATAAAGAAGACAAAGTAATTACCTTATCTACTTCTCAAACTGTTCCTTCATTTACTTGGACAGAAACAGGCTTACAGTTACCCAGTATGAAAAGGGTAATGAGATGGCAACATACCTTTGAGCAAAGTGGGGGTTGTACGCTTTAAAGAGTAACTTAGCAAGAGCATTGTACTCATCAGCAGACAAAGCTGTTGTAACTCACTGAAGTATGAGCAGTTCTTATACGTATGTGTCTCATAGCTGTTTTATTTAAATAGGAGGGAAAAAAGAAGCAAATGCAACTGACCTTAGGCCTGAAATATTAAAAATCCTGGTTAATGGAGGGCAGCCAGCGTGCTGGATGTGAGGAGTTTGATCACGACTGTAAAACATCAGTCTTCACATCCATCAATCATCAGAAAACTGAGTTTTGGACTCTTATACTACCACCCACATTTACTTGTGTCAGGTCAAAAACTGATACAAAAGCTGTGTGAGAGTTGGCATAGTTACTATGTTCACCCCAGGAGAAGGAAACAACTTCAGGAGGTCGTTTGGCCTAACCTTCTCTCAAAGCAGCATTGACTGAATTCAGATCATGCTCAATCAATACAACATCAGGACTTCTGCAGCAGATCCCTTAGCTTAACTGATCTCTTTACATGTAGTATTTTCATATATTAAAGATACCTGTACTAGTTCTTGTGTTCCAACTGAAACAATTGAGATAATAAAAAAAAAAATCCACTTTTTCCTTCCCTCGTATGCTCAGTGAGCCTTTGAGGGTACCATACTGCATCATGGCTGGTGACAGTGTGTGTATTTACACACTCTGTGGCTTCCTTAGGTCTTGGACTCTTGATTGCTGAAGTAGCTGGCTGCATGTCTGTAAAAGGCACATCACTGACAATGTCTTCCAAGAGCTGTGAGGAGGTAATTTACAATATATGAGGTTATAAGTATGATTTCTTTTGGAAATAGGTTCCAAAATATTAATTTGGAAGCCATAGTCATGAAATATAGGCAGCAATTCTCCACTGAATTTGGTTTTATGTAGCTGTCACATGCTGTAAGTGCTAAACATTTTAGCTTTGTCATGCTGAAGAGCAATGTCCCACAGCGATCATGGGACAGCAGCCCCCTGTGATCTGCGTGGCCAGTGAAACCAATCAGATTTGTTCTCAAAATGTTTACAAGAACAGGAAAGGCTTCAGAAAGAACCACTTAGGAATGCGAGTCTACATTCATTCCAGAGGAAGATACAAATAAAAGGGTAGAAGATTGTCATCTCCTAAATCTCCATGGTAGGAAATCAGGTTTGGAAACTGGTCGTTCAGAATAAATACAAATCCAGCACTTGCAGCTGAGCTCGGACCTCCACGTTTGGTCTGGTTTACATGCAGGACGTCTGCATTGTGTTCCCTTGCAAGCTATTAAGTCGCATGCTCGTGTCTTTCAAAGTTTCTGAGTGTGGGTTCTTCCTGGTGATTTGGGAGTAACAGGGAAGTTTGATAACTCATAGTTATGCTTTAATGAAAAAGTAAAACTCTGAAATTGCGGATGCCCAAAGATGTCCACAGAAGTTTGGTGGAAGTTGGTTTGGGTGGGGATTATGATGAATTGTTCTTAAAATCCCATGGCTATTCTGGGCATCTGAGGACAGTTTGAGAACTGTTTGAAGCATTGGGGCATAACAGGCCCGTTGTTGGTAAGGGCTGACGGTGTTGGTAGGTAACATGGCCGTGCAGGGAAAGCACAGGCTTCCCAGGGATTCTGCTGTTCTGCACCAGCGTGCAAATCCAAGCTCTGGAGCAAACCTGTTCTTTTTTTGTGTGTCCAGCATGCGAGTCTACCACCATTCAGTCAGATTGTATTGTTGTAGATAAATAATTAAAACTTTTTTTTTTTTTCATAAGTGTTAATCTCTGCTGAATTCTTGATTGAACGTTCAGATACTTGGGCTGGAAGTAGAAGGTCATATTATCCTTTAAAACTTGCATGCTTTTTGCAACTCCAGATAGCTAAATCCTGCCTATAGTAAACATATCTTTGTCTCTCCCCTCTTCCTTACCCCAATGTGCAACTGCAAAAGAAGAGACAGATCGAGTGTGTCAGTCTGAATGTGAAAGAAGAATGATTTGGCATAGATATGATGATAACACTTTGAGAACAGGAGAGAGAAAAGTGCTCGTGTAGGGCCTGCTTCAGTTGGCTTAGAGTGCTATTTAGATAAGCCCGGCTGTGGTCTGTCTTTTCCCTCGCAGTGGTGTTACTGCTTGTCTGACCTCATGGTGAACTGGCTTAAGGAATCAAATCAACAGGAAATTTTGCCTTTTTTTTTTTTTGGCAGAGTTTGCTTTCTGCCTGTTTAAATTCTTGAATGGTTGCACCATGAGATCAATCGAGTGCCAGTGCTGGCATGAGGAGGCTGCAGAGTCAGCACAGAAGAAGACAGACAGAATCCCCACAGCATCCCAAACATAGATGGGTTTAAGCTGTCCTTACACTGTATCTCAAAGGTCCATGGTTATCCAGTTCTTGTTTGTCTTGCTTTGTCTCTTGCTGGGTGTACACCCTATTTCTCTCTCTTCTTCTCTCTCTTGGCTCCCTTAGGACCCTTTCCTGATAATGAAATGGTCCTCAGAGATGCTGTAGTGTGTTGGAATAGTCGTGAGGCTGCTACCTGTGGTTACAGCTCTTGGCATTGATTGTTAGGGGTTAGAGCCCTCTGCCTTCCTTGCCTCCGTGAGCTCTGCCATGACCACTGGCCTCTTTGCCAAAACTGTTAGAGTACCTTCGTCCCTTCTCTGAAGTCCTGTGTGTATTTGTAGATCTCTGTGCCTGGAGATGTAGGAATACTTCCTCTGTCTTGAGGGAACCTGGGGGTACATAGTGGGGAAACTTTTCTGGAGCTTCAAGATGGTGGCTAGGTAAAGAGTACTGAGGTGGGGCAAGGGGAAGCATATCCCTGAGTCTTTTAGGTCTGGGATGAGAGAAGTAACTTACAAAGCTGAACAACCTTTTTTTTCCTGTAGACAAAATCTGAGAACTTTTTTCCCTAGTGCCTTTTTTAAGGTACAGTAATCAGTACAGTATAATTACCTCTAATTTAAAAAAAAAAGTATGTAGTTAATAGCATGTTCAGTTCCATTTCCATCTAATCTTCTGAGCCTTTTTCTAGGGCACTGTAATTTGTTTTTTGAAAGTGCCAGGAAAAGACTCCAGCGCTTGAGTTCCTCTTCCAAAGGAAGAGGGTTTAGATTTGCGTGTCTCAGTAGCGTCATGAATGATCTTGATTCACCTAAAGATCAAAGAGGACAAGAGCAAGAGACTTAGGAATGCCTTGCAATAATCATCAACTTCTAAAAACTGCTAGAGCTTGTTAGATATTGAACGCTAAAGCTGGTCCATCTGCAGCGCGACTGTGCTGCGTGCTTTTGGAAACATCTTCATGTTCTGTCATTAGCTTGATCATTGGATCTGTATCATTCCCACAAATGCAAAATCAAGTCTGTGCTCCCAAAAAGCTTCTTGTATACATCACACATAAGCAGAAAAACAAGAACGCTTAACAAACTTGACTGCATTCTTACTGTGTCCCCATTACCATGCTCTTAAGGGGGATTTCAGAGGTCCCAGATTCGGGGGCTCGTAGAGGAGTGCGGTGCCAAATTGCACATTGCTTACTCACTCGGCTTAACTGGCTTTCAGTGTTGACAAAGATAACACTTCCCTTCCTGAAGGGACTCGCAGGGTGTTAAAACTAAGTCACTGTCATTTAGAGGACGATGCTCTGACATAAATTTGTATTGTTACAGATACCTCTGTTAAACGTTTTGTTAGCAGTTCAGCTTTGTGGTCTAATGGCTAAGTTATCAAACAATTGCTACAGCAACTTCAACGTATTTTTAAATGCTGTGAGCACAAGTGCATTTTAAAAATATTAACGTATTCTTTCAGAGGGCAAACTTCTTGATTGGAGTATGTTACTGTGAGTCAGAAAAACTGGTGATAACAAACTTCTTAACTTTTTTAATTAAACAGAAATTAAAGGTGTGTTGTGGCTATGAAGTACTTGCCAAAATTTGTTACTTTATTATATCCTGCTCCTGGGGGAGGGAGGTCCTTATTACAGCTGTGTAATAAGCGGGCCACACCATGCTTTAGCAAAGAAACCAGTAATAGGTGTAGAAATGGGTTCATTTGAAGTGATACCCGTAGTTAGGTGAAGATGGACTGGTGCAGAAAGTCTGTATTGCCAGCAATCTGTGCTGTTCCTACTGTGTTTTAATTTACATACGTATTCTCATGACTGTAAATCTCTTTTTTTAAAAAAAAAAAAAAAAAAGCACCAGATTTATTCATGCAATTAAGAATGCAAAACAAGCCCCACATCTTCGCATGGCCAGTTGAACTGTTATGTGATCTCTTCAGCTACTATGTTGTTTGCTGGTCAGAAAGCCTGGATGTTTAGAAAAGATGAGTACACAAACACAGAGCAGGAAAGGACTGGAACAGAAAGCCAGATTGTCCAGCTGCAGTCAAAAAAAAAAAAAAAAGGCAAATTTCAGACTCAAGTTGCTGAGGTTTCTGCAGTGCTTGATTGGTAATGCATTATCTCGCTGTATTCTTGACTTCGAGTGCTATTGTGCTGAAGTGTGGGTCCCGGCTGTCGAAGGGTTTCCCACTTTCTGCCTGCAGGAATGGCTGGAGCTTGGAGAGGCCAGATTGTCTGGCTCTTTTCTCTTTTTTTTTTTTTTTTTTAACCAACCTTGTTTCCAATCTGGTCTGAATGCAATCAGTTATCTGTAGATAGCAGGCAGTGACTGGCTATGAATAATGCCTGTGTTACTTGCGAGTGACATCTGTGACTTGCCAGACAGCCTACGTGAAATGCTTCCAATCGTCTAGATGGTGCTCGTGCACGCACGCAGGAGGGGACCGCAGCCCTAGCGCAGGGCCAGGGCTCTGCTTCACTTCAGCAACCCCAGTCATGTGCTGCTCTAGCCCAAGATCCACAAATTGGGGTGTACGTGCACTGCTCTGAGATGGTGCCCAGGCTGGTGTGGGGCCACCAGCTGCTCCTGCGGCTAATGGTTGTGCCTGCTCCTGCCGTCGTACGAATGGTGAGACACAGGAAAATGAAAAGACTTTGGAAATCCTTTGTTTGAACAGTTTGCAGAATGTTTCCTTTGCTGTAGGAGCTTGTGTATCAAGGTCAGCTTATAAGGATAGGGAAAGCTGAGTTTTCACTTCAAGGCTCAAACCCACAAATCTTTTAAAAGCGGTGACGTGGACGGTAGATCACCCAGCAGATCTCCAACGTGGCTGAAGAGAGTGTATTTTAAGAGACTTGTAAGCCTCACCTGTCCCTAAGAATGGAGCTGAAGGACAGTTGCTCCGTAACAGGTGAAAACATCAGAGCTAGGGTCTCTTAGACCCTCTGATCCCTCTGCGGTAAGGGGATACCAAACAGTCTGATTTGAAGGGCTGCAGTTGCTTACTGCTCACACTCACAATCTGGAGAAGATAATGGTGGCAGATTGCTCTCACTGCCACGACAAGTTCTTCATTCCACTTTATTTCGTGATGCCACTTGTCTGTGCTGTTGATGTTTACAGGTGGGTCAGTGTTTGTAACCCTTCAGAAGAGGTGGAAATGCTTCTTTTAGGGCTGAGGGAAACTAACAAAGTTCTTTAATGGAACAAAATCCACTATTTTTTCTGTAACCTCTCACATCTGTTAACAGTCCTGAGTCTTGACTGAAGTGGGAATCTTTAGAGAGATGCTCAGTTCAAAGGAGAAATTTGTCTGCCATGCCTGAGTTTTTCTTCTGGGTTGGCAGAAACAGGAAAATGACTCTCACGCAGGTGGTAGGTATGCTGTGCAGAGAAGCTGTTTTAGAAGAGTTCTAACAGCTGCTTCTGTCTAAGACACACTTCTTACAGCTTTGAAGCCTGCTGATGTATAGTGCTGAAAGCTGTGTAAGGGTACTGTTATTTCTGTGATGTCTTTAAGCAAATCCAGAATGCAAAATATTTAGAAGCTTAAATAGAGTTAAACTCATCATGCTAACTTAGTCTTACAGACTGAAAAGAAGGAAAAAAAAATCCCCAGAACGTAGCTATTACTTGTGTGGGGTTCCTTGCCAAATGTTCTTGACAGTTCAAGGTAAATGAGTTTAATTATGTTTGTGTTAATTAGGATTTCCGCTTAAGGAAATCAGCCAGGATTGGGGTGGGGATGAGATGCTTCATGGTACTGACCACATTTGTATGCAGTTTGTCCCCTGGACCATGGGTGCTCTTCTGAGACTTCTGTTAAGGACAAATGGATAAAGCTTGACTGCAGTGTCATCAGGATGGGTCTAGGGTTTGGGGCATTTTACCTCAGAGTTGTTAATTTCATGTTTACGCTTCCAAAAACTTAGCAACAAATAGGATGCATCGTTCTCCACCATCCATGCTGTTACTGATTGTTTTGAGAGGCTGCAGTATTCACGTATGAAGGCTTACCTTTGTAACTAATCCTTGGAGCTGCACAGAGATGACTTTCTTTGCAATGGATTAATAACTTTTCACAGACATTAAGGTGAATATTTGCATTGAATAAGTTCTGTTTACTCTCTAGCCAGGAGATGGCTCTGTCTAGCCATTCCCAAAGGACATCAGCGTTTCTGAAGCTGGAGATAATTGGTATTCTCAGGAGAAGTCTGTCTTAAACTCTGGTGTTTATTTCACGATTTTCAGGATACCTATAGGGAAAAGCATGAACAGGAAGGGATCTGAACATAATTGGAGTAAAAAAAATGTATGTATATGGACCTGCTTTCCTGCAACTGAAGATCTGTTTGTGGAAAGCCAAGGTAAAGGCTTTACAGTAACTGGAACTTGGCTACAAAAGCTGGGTGAACACTCATGCAGTGGTCGTACTGCCTGAGACACAGCCCTTGAACTGAAGCACAAGTAGCAAAAGAATATCAAGCACAGTTTTCTTATTTCTTTGCAAGTGCTGTTAAACCTGGTGGCTACTTCCACTGATCTTGGAATAAAATAATAAAAGTAGCTGTTACGTGACTTCATGTCACTGGGCCACAGATATTGCAGTCCATGCCACTCTCAAGAAGCCAGAGAAAGAAGAGAACTACTGATCCACTCCAGCCGTACGTAGTGGCCCAGCAGTAAGCTATTTAACCCAAAAGGTAGGAATAATCTGCAGATTAGACAGACTAAACTGAGGCAAGATAAATACTTGGGAAGACCCATCTTCAAAGAGCCGTTGTTGACCACTGTACGTTTTAATATGCTGCCAAAAATGAAGGGAGCACTTGGAGCCCGAGTCTTAGGTACTGCAGAAAGCCTGCCTGGCTTGGGTTTGGCTCTTCCGCTGCCCTAATGGGAATGTCAAGTGACATCTGACAGACACGCCTGCCTCAATGCTTAAATCAGCATTACTGTTATACCTGGATCTTGTTTGTGTGAGAAACATTGGAAGAGCTCAGACTCTGCATGGGGATGCTGAAGGGAAACAAAACAATTGTTTGTGCTTAGGAGTGTTATCAGCGCTGTGGGATGCACAGGGTGAGGAGCTGAGGTTTGAACAAAGGATGTAGCATTTAACTAACAACTAACTAGAATGAACTTACGCATTCCTTAATTACAAGTAATCCATATATTGGACTTTACAGAAGTTACATTATTGAAGTTGTGCAAGCTATTGCATGAAGGAAGCATGTTGGGCATATGTAGCGTTTCCACAGGTAAGGGACTCAGCTGAAAGAAACAGATACAACCTGGCCATGAACTGTAATTTTTAAGTGTTGATTTTCACAGTTCTTACCCTATGGCACTCCTGTTCTGTGCCATCTAGATGTGCACAAGTGAATCCCCGCTGACAGTTAGGTCAGGTGAAGTAACTACCCTGTACCTTGGCTACTGTCACAGGTCAAAAAAAAAATTAGTGTTTTTGTGAAGGGCAGTAGGTTATGAGAAGGCTTTTTTTCCTTTTTAAATCAATTGAAAAACATATAATTGGCTAGTATAAAACTATCTTTCTGTTCGTGTTGTCTTCTCTGTTGCATTGCAAAAAACTTGCTTGATTTAGGCCCCCAGTGAAAGCTTTACTGAGGGTTTACCAAAAATGTGTGTTTTAAGTTGAAGACTTCGGTCTAGTTGTACTCTATACTGATAATAAACTCTGCTAAGACTTTGCGTAGATGAACGTTACTGAGAAAGGATGAAACTTGTATTTCCAGCCCCTAAGACTTCAAATGGAGCCTTCTTTGGGATTCTGAAGTTCCAGGCACAAAAAATGTCACATAATACAATGTAGTTGAAACTGTTGCTGTAAGATCGTCTTAAAATGGCTACTACTTCTTTTGTTGTTCTTAATATTTGGTGAATTTTTTTATCAGTGTTTTAATGCTGAGAGGATCAACTTGCAACTTCTGAAGGAAAACCTGTGCATTTAAGCTCAGGGAATTGGCAACTTTCTATTGAGAAGGGAAAAAGCAAAATATAAACATTTTAAAGTTCCAATAAATGTGGCAGTGTGATGGGCAGCATCTATTGGGATAGGACTCAATTTAGGATTTTAGGAAGTTTGAAGGTTGCTTTGTTTCCTGTTCCACTTTATTTCCTGCTTCCTGTATAGATGAGATGATTTGCATTTTTTTTAATACTGTGATGCCTTTGTGATCTAGAGATAAGAAACTCAAATTATGCAACACTTCTAGAAAACTCTGATTAGTAAATATGAATAAATTTGCATTGTTATTGTCCCAGCTTCTTGAAAGCTGGACTTTTCTGCGAGGACCCAATATGGTTAGCTTTGTTTTGGTTGGGAGACACAAGAATTTAGTGTTTTTCTCCAGGGACTTTGTGGAACTGAGTAGCTTTTGGGCACACAAGACTGATTTATTTGGATGCTCTATATTTCTGAGGGTTAACACATTTATATGATAACACTCAAATATTTCTGACTTCTTTTAAAATCATAGTGTCTGAAGAGTCTTCTGGCAATGTTTTGCAATGTGACAAGCTATGAAGATCTAATCAGCAGAGGGAGCTGTGTGGAAGAACAACACTTTCGTCCTTTCTGTGGTCCAAGTTCTATGAGGCAAGACAAGGTGATTTAAAAAGCTTTTGAGAACTGCCTGAGCTGCCATAAAATACTGCTGGCTGTTTACTTCAGGCACTGCTGTAAACTGATTTAAATACTTTAGGGAAGTACATTCCTATACAAATAGGTATAACTGCATTTATTTATTTATTTACAAATATTCATGAGGCTGATTGTAGGAAAGTAATTCTGAGATGCAGATCCCAACTTGGACTGTAGATACATTGGGGGAAATGTTGCAAAGGTGAATGAAAAGCACCCGTTATTTTAAAATCCTTTGGGTCCCTGTATGGTTGCTCAGTACAGGGCAAAACCATGTCTTAAATTTTCAAGAGCTGGTTCGTCAGATCTCATCTACAACAGTACAACACGTCCTCACAAAGAAAAATAATTGTACTTTATTTTTTCCCCACCCTCTTTAATCCTTGTACTTTTGTGAGCTGTAAAGTAGGACAGTTTAACATCCTTATTACTGAGCATCTTAGAGAAGGGTGGGACAGGCAGGTGGGAAAGGAACATCTACAATCATGAAAAGATAAGTTATTCTGAACTCCTGGCACATCTAAGCATTACAGGATCTAGAAAGTAGACTTAATAAGCTTTTTGTGAATCTCTTTGATTTATTTCTTATGAGTCTTCTAACTCCGTGAGAATTTATAAGTGTGGCTTTTAGTGTAGCACTGCATTAGTAAGCTCTTCACTTGAGATGCACAGCAGCTGGTTGTTAAACATGTAATTTTGCCAAATTTAGAATAAGAGATTTAAGAAAGAAGCTTTTTCTTGTAACTTGTACATATATATAATTAGTAGCTTAGTACCATTTTAAACTTTTCCATCTGCATGATTATTCTTTTGCATTACATAAGTCTTCAAGAACAGGTTTAATTACCTAATTAAGCCTAGGGTTATTATTTCCTGTGGAACATTTTAATTACAAATAAAATCTGAAGCGAAATATCTACTGTTGAAGGAGAAGGTTTGTCCTAAGATTTTACAGCCATATTTTCTGGTGTAACTTAGTAAATGTTTCCATATGAAACCCTGAGGAGCAGGAACTCTTATTTACATATATCCATCCACAGGAGCACTCCCTCTAAAGGTAGCCTGCAGAAGATGTTTTTGAAGTTGCTCTGAAGACATCTTTGCTTCCTGTCTTGAAGAACTAGGTCTAAAAATTGATGTATTTGAGTGCTATATGCTATTTAAATAGTTGTTTCTAGCCTTAGGTACAAAGGGTATTGAATTGGTTACCTTGATCTTGGTGGATTGGTGGCCAGGTTCTCCCTAGCATATGTTTTTAAGGGTTTATGGGACAAGAAGTAGAATTTCTTCAAAATTTACACTATAGAAATATTAAAATGTATTAATTAGTTCCTTCATGACTAACTAAAAGGAAATCTTCCTTCTAAGTGATTAGGTTTTTCTTCGTGATGAGAAGGTGTTAGAGTAAATACATGCTGACACTCTTCAAGTTTGGGATTTTCAGGAAAGAGGCTGATCTTTCAAATGAAAACCTGGAAGCAGTTTGGCTTAACCACTTTCTTGGCTCTTTAGAATTTAGACTTTTCAAGAGACCAGTGCCACTCTTAAGTGGAAAGATGCTCTCTTCTCTACCTCTCACCCCTCAAGAAAATCCAATTCAAACGCATTTTTTCCCAACTATTTTTGTCAATAACAAAAAAGCAGATAATGTTGTGTTTATGACACAGTTATGAATTAATGCTTGTGCCATCACCTGAGCTTTCTGTTAGGCAAGATCTGAAACTTCAGAGACATGATTTGAAACTAAGAGAAGCTTGTTCAGAGAAAGACACCATAAACATCAAGTCCACAGGCTGCTTTTGTGAAGTAGAGGAAGCTGCGTTCTTATTTTCACAGTAGAAGAAAGTGAAACAGATGGACCAAGTGGTTTGGCAGAAGCAGAAAGTTTTTATTGTTGGAGAGGATTAGAGTTCAGGAATTTCGGTTTAGTGGCTTGCACACACCCTTCTGACTATTTACTTATTAATTTTTTTTAATAAGGATGTGGTTTGAGATGTAGGATTTCTTGAGGGATTTTTAGGGAGGGAAGGGTGGTAGTCTTGCTTGACAATTTAATTCGTATGTGCTTAATGATATGCACTGGAAATGCAGCACAAACAAGGCTCCAAAGATGAGCTCCAGAAATCTCTCTTCTGCTGGGGAGAGGAATATCTGCAGTGTGTTTGCCTTGGTGAGGAGAAATGTGGTCACGGGTACGTGCTCTTACTCAGGCTTTCCAGTGATTGGAAGTGTTCTGGTGGAAACAAAACAGATCTTCGTGCCGCTCGCCAGGATGAGCACAAGTCTGCATGCTCAGTGAGCCTGTGTCGGGGCTGGGAACGAGAGAGTTTAACCTTTTTGATCTTTGTGAAGCTTTATGAAGAAGAAGCTCTGCGGATGGTTCTCAGTGCAAGTGGAAGACTATTTTCTTCTCGTTTGACAGTCCATGTTGGCTCAGAGCTCTGAAGTACAGCAAACCAAGAGCTGTACCACCTGGCTGCTAGGTTAGCATTTTAAGAAACGTGGGCCACTTGAAACAAGCCATGGCTCTACACAAACATTTTGGGTCTAGCCATAAAAAATACGTATAGATATAAAACACCACAATTTAAGGCTTGTTGAGCTTGGCAGGGATTTCAGGTTAACTCCTTTCAGGTCAAAATCATCTTGCACCCACACAAACAATTAAGAAGAAAATTATCTGAAGTCTATTTGCATGAATTACTCTGGAAACAAATTTTACTCAATACAGAATGAATTATTCCACCATAAAATAGATGGAGGCACTTCTTAGAATAAACTACTTTGCATCTTTTAGCTGTCAGCTTGCTCTTTTAAACTATTATTACTTACTTGTCTCAGCCTGCCTGCTGTTGTGTCCTGAAGTGCTCTGGGATCATCTTGCCTGGATATAGTCTTGCCTATCTGTGTGTATATATTATACTGTGTGTGTGTATGTGTACTGATATATAACATACGTGTATGTTTAGTGTATAAGTATAGCGAGAGCGTGCAGCCAAGTGTCTTTGTAGCTCGGTCCCTGTCCCCTCTGCTTCCCAGTGGTGGTGCTTCAAGGCCTTTCCCTCCTTGCACTTCTGAGTCTTGTTCCAGCAATAGTCACCAGGGTGCTGAGCTGTCTCCATTTTGGATCTATTAAAATGAAAGCGGGATTGCATCTGGGCCAGTATTGTGGTAAAGCTGCAAGAAATGAGATGGCCTTGGGTAGAGAAGTCATAAGGCCTACATGTGTCACTTTGAAAATAACCGTGGTTGTGGGGCAGCTCCTCCTTTTGCCAGGCAGGCTGCCAGGGACAGTGTTGCCATCCCAGTGTGGCTGAGAGCTGAAGCTCCATGAGGGCTCAAGCAGAAGGAAGTCTGATGCAAAACCCTGTGGCGGTGCCAGGCATCCCTGACCCCGGGCAGAGGAGCGAGCTGGCAGCGCTGGGCTGCGTGTAAAGCAGGCTATGTTCTCTGTGGAGCAGCCCATCCTTTCTAACCATGGCATACCACGTTTTTCTGGCTTGCTGCTCTGCCTTTTGGGCCAAGGTGACTCTGCCCAGGAGTGTGTCTTCCATAGGGGCAGCCTCTGGAAATGCTGATGGTGTTATTGAGCCTGTGCCAGGAGCAGCTGATGTCTCGTGGTGCACAGGGCCGGGGTCCTCCATCTTGGTGACTCTGGTACAGCAGGGCACGGTGAGCAGCAGCGGGAGGTTGGCACGGGGCCGTTCCTCTGCCTCCTGCCCTCTGCTCAAGTGGAAAACACCTCAAGGGAGCAGAACGAAGAAAACGTGGTTGTATTGCTTCAAGATGAACTCTTTAACGTGAAGGAAGAGGGGAGGGAAGGGGAAGCGATCTCCAGCAGCCCACAGTGTGCGGTCAGAGCTCTCTTCCCAGTGCTCTTCACTCCATTGTAGTACACTCCGTAAGTAGTTCCAGAGATTTACGTGGCTTAATGGAGGTTGCCTTCTGTTGCCTTTCCCTTCCCTTCCCTTCTCTGTGCAGCAGCCTTGTTTTGGCCTAGGGCTACAGGCCTCCCTGAGAAGCTTTCCTCCCGATTCCTGAGTCCCAGCTCAATCTGCTGCGTTGGTGTTGGCTTTTTCCCAACGCTGATGGTGCTGACTGTGCTGCTTATTTATCCCATTGGACATCATTAAAATAAGACTTCAGAATCATTTTTTAGGCTGTTTGGCAGATCAGGGCTCATGGTCTCACCAATATGCAAAGGTTTAACTGCAAGCAGTAACCCTTTCTGAGTTTACTCTGATTTTTGTGAAGGACTGAAGTCCTGTTTGAAACTTAAACAGCTTTGCTCTTCTAATATATTTTTTTTCTTTGAGCATCTGTTTCCAGATCTGGACTAGCTCTTCTGTCCACCTGGATCCCCCCTCCTGCTGCTGGGTACGGCAGCTGCTCAGCAGGATGGGGCTGGGGGTGGGGAAGGAGGTTGCTTGTTAGATCCCATCCATCCTTTTGCTGGCAGGAAGACGGTGATTGATCCCATCAGCTTTGACTTGGAGCATTTCTACACCCCAGATGTCTGTTCCCAACATTCCCAAATTGGCTGCACTTCCTTGGAAGCAGAAGTTATGGGGGAATGCGATAGAGACATCCAAGTTCAGCAGCACAAGAGCTATGCAAATGCGACTGTATTGTTGCTGGCCTAAGCTGAATATCCAGCTGCACTGCATCATGTGGATTTATGAGCCTGAGTCTCCACTAGCTCATGAATCTCTGCTCTTGGTCTGTTGCTTGGTGTAGGCACGCACATCTTTGCAGATGCGTGTGTTCAGGGGTCCAGGCTCAGACAGCTGACGCTTCCTATATTTTACCGTTTCCAGCACTGATTCTAGAGCTGTGACTGGCCAAGAGCCCAGCAGCCATATCATGAAGGGCTCGTTGCCCGACACCTTCAGTGACTGAATTTTGAGTCACATATAAGTCTTGGACCCTCCAAACTTTCGAATGGACTAACCTGGTCTTTCACTTCGAAGCATTCTCCCAGGAAAAAAAGTGGTCAACTGTGAACCTCAAAATGCAAACAAAAAACTTTTGTCTTCTTAGTTCCATGAAATAAACCCTCCAACAAGGCTTTTCTAAGGGAGATGTTGCTCATCACTTTCAAAGCACATGAGAAAACCCAAATGGATGATGATGGGGCACCTTAAGATAGTGACATTAATGAAGCGATCAACTCTTCTAGATCAGCAGTATTTTAGAAAACCTAATCCATCAGTTTCGGATAAACCCTTACAGACAGACTCTTGCTTTGTTCTGTTCCCAGGACTATCCTGGCTTGCTTATATAACACTATAAAGCTAGGCGTGTGGTATTTTTAATAAATACTTATTCCCGTATCTTGGTCCACTAAAGAGATGTTTCAGGATAAGTTGCACCCTGCAGAATCTAATTTCAATGTTTTGTTTCTGTTTCCTCAAGTGAAGTTACAAGATGAGAGGCTGTGCTGCAGGTCAGGCAGTGTTGTCAAGGAGAGCCATCTAGGTATGAACTGATGAGATCTTAACTCAGCTTTTCAAGGTAGAGCTGTTTTGTCAGTCAGATTCCTGTTTGTGTGTGTGGTGGAGGAGTGGCACTGAATTAACCGTTCTCCACGAGTTAAAAATGACACATGCATCTTATCCTGATGTCCTACAGCTTATTACTGTAAAACTTGCCCAAACCAGTGGACAATAGCTTGATGACTAAACGCCCTGTAAATAACTTGTTTTAAGCGGACTTGTGCAATGTATGTGGCAATTCATGGCTCAGGAGTGCACATAGCACTTACTAAACCTGAAGTATTAATAACAGCACAATGCTAGCTTTTCTTCACGTAAAGCCTACTAAACGTTATTAGATATTTGAGAATCATGGATCATAGTTCTGTGTGTTGGCTTAGATTTTTTTCTAGAGCAAGGAATTAATGTGTTGCATCTAATCGCTAACAGAGGGGAACACATGGATGGACCCTGGCAACTACAGGAGGAATAAGCCCATCTTTTGGCACACTTCTGGTGCCTCCCATGGCAGAGTGCCATGGTGGCTGGCTGGGGAAGTACAGCTGATGTGGCTTGGTATAAAATGTGTTACTATTTTGAAGTGTGCATGCCTAAAACAGGTTTACAGATGCACAGAGACCTGTTCAGGTTACCTCTGACACTCGAGTGCTGGGAGGGCTGAAGAATGGTGGCAGTATTGCCAGTATTCACCTGGCAGTACTGGCTGTCCCCTGAGTATTGCTGTGTATTTCAGGAGCGAAATGAGTTGTTGATAAATGTATGATAAAATGCTCCTTCCTTTTCAGGAGGAAAATGAAAAGAGTTGCTGAAAAATGTAAAAATCTGTACAAAGATTCCTTGCTAATGCCATTATGACAAACTTTATTCCACCTGCTGGAAGGAAACTGCTATGCCAGAAGAAGCAAATTTCTTTTAACAGCATTCATGTCCTCGAAGTAATACAGCTTTCTGATCTAGACAAAGCCTGAAGTACTTGAAATAAGGTGTACAACAAAGCAAACGAAGGGAAATGAAACCACTGACCCTGATTTCAGAACTAGCTTCACATACTCTGATGTTTCTTCTTTTCCTATAAACTATATCAATTTCCTACTGATCTGTTTTTATAAGTCCTGTTACTTCTACAGGACAAGGCAGGCAGGTGACCTGCCTCTATGAAATGCAGAGGAGAAATCCCTGGCCTATCCAAAGTGTGCTGTGAGTAAAGCATGGCCAGAAAAAAGAAGGTAGTCTTAACTTTTAAGGTTTCCTTAATCCGGTGTTTTTATTACGGGTTGCCAGCATAAACATTTAAAACATCTCTCTGATTCCTCTGATCCTGTTGTCTTTATTCTTCTAAGATGGCTTCTCCTAGGGACTGGAAGGCAGGTACTCATGTTTGTAAATACAAGATGGTCTAAGAGATCAGAGAACTGTGTGTTTTACTGCACTCCTGTGACTAATTGAAAGATAATGCAGTAGAAAGGAGGTGGGAGGGAGAGGACAAAAGAGAACAAGAGAGAATACACGTGTGCAAGTCAGAGCCACAAGCCATTTTCTTTGCTGCCAGGGGCATGGAAGGAGCGGGTATAGAAATGTAAGCTGAGCTAGAATAAAGCCCTCAGACAAAACTGTTTATAACCTGCAAGACAGATCAACCTCAGCCTGTCAGCAGCGGAGATCAAGGTTTTATTTTGCCCTGGTAAGTTTTATTGAAGCTGCAACGTGCCTTTGGTCCTGGGCACCCGCTGGGGAATGCCTGCCCGTTTTGCTGCCTGCTGGCTCGGCCGAGGGAGCTGCAGCCTGCTGCAAGGTGCAGCACCTTGGCACGAGCTGCTCCTACAGCTTTGCTGCTGGGATGGAGGGAGGCATGTGGGGCTCCTTTCCTGGGATCCTGCTGTTGTGTGGTACTGCATCCCAGTGAGTTGTTATAATAGCTTTCATTTGCGTCCCATACCCTTCTCAGCTGTGCTTGCATAAACTGTACAAGGGAGGTCTAAGTGAAAGCTTCCTTTACCCTGGTGAAGATTTAATTTGAGCAGAGTAGAAAAAAAAAAAATTAACAAAGTCAGAGCAATCCTTCAGTGAAGATTGATACTAACGCCTAACTCAAATTAAGCTGCTTTCTAGAATTAAATCTTAATTTAATCAAGCTCTATATGCATTTTCAGCAGACGCTTTAGAGTAGATGGCCTTGATTTGCTCTGGGTCACATGTTTACTCCTATGCGTAAACTGTCGCCTGTTGATCAGACAGGAAATGTTTGGGGCTGAAAAGCTTCCTGTGGTGTCCTCATTCATGTGAAAATGAAGCTTCTTGCTGTTGCAATCCTCCCTGGCACGTCTTGCTAGGGGCGTCCCAAGGGTTAGGAGCGAACAGGTCAAGGGAACTGCACTGCAGACGGTCAAAAGAGATTGCAGAGCTCTTTCCAAAGGCTCTGCTCCATCCAAGCAGATGGTTGGCCTGAAAAAATAAGGCTGGGACTCTGGGATGTTTCTCCAAAGAAAAGTGGGGAGGGAACTAAATGTAAAAGGAATTTTAAAAGATGAATGACATGCAAAGTTCTTGCTCTCGGGCAGGGGAGTTTTACTTAAAACGTATGGTTTATGTGCAAGAAAAGGTCATGGATCAAATGCTGGAAAAGGTGTGAGGCTAGTCATCCTAAATCTAGGTAAAGGTATGTGTATCCAGCCCTAACACAGACCGACGGGTGTTGGATGACCAAGTACGCTCCTTAATGTGTATGATACGCATCAGATGCTCCTGTGATTTCTGGGGAGTGACCAGCCGGTCAGTGCTGGCCATGCCCAGTCTCCTCAGCTTCATTCCGTGTAGGAAGATAGCGACAAAACCCCGTATCTTGTAAATCACCAGAGGGATTTACAGAAGACCGGCTCTCCTGCCTACGCAGCCTGTGTAAAATGAGTCCAGTCGGGTCGTTAGACAGGCAGCTAATCAACAGATCTGCTCATCTGAATGCTCAATCCTGCAAATTCTCCTTGGTGGTGTTGCTGTCCCCGTGTTTTCTCCTGCTGGAAGGAGAGCAGGCTGTGGGATACGAGCACGTTCCCCTGGCTGCAGCTCCCTGTTCCAGCAGGTTAGTCAAACCCATCGTGCAGTAACCTCATTTCTTGGTCACATATGGGCTGCTTCTTATGTTTAAAGCACTGCTGATGTGAGCCACTTGTATTACACCTCTTGCAGCTGTTGCGGCTGTCGCTGATGCCCCTGTATTTTGAACCCTTTCTGAAAAGTGGCCGTGGTGGCAGCAGCAGTGCAAAGCATGCCTGGGTGCAGGCTGGGGTTTGAACACAGCAGAGGTGAGTGGGGAGATGCTGCAGACCTGTCGTACCTCTTGCAAATGTGCTTTTCAGCCCTGATTTTATGTGCATGACGTGAATTACACAAGTAGGCGTTAGGTATTTTTGCCAGGTCCGGCCCAAGCCGGTAGAGAAGACCAGAGAGAGCCCACGGAATAAACTTTGCCACCATCTCTGCAATATTCGGCAGCTGTGCCTAGGGAAACGCGGAGACCTGGCTGGGGAGAAGAGGCACGCGATGGGCTCGCTGCGCTTCCCATGGCTTTATGCCCTGCTTTTCACTTCCCTCGTGCAGAATCCAACCTCTGCATGAAAAAGTCCGGTCGGGTAGCGCTGGTGTACAACACTGGGCAAAATCAAAGCATTTACGACATCTATATCTTTGAAGTGGCTGCTTAATAGTGCCGTTGTCATGCCGGTTGGAGGCAACACTTCTCTTTGCAAGTGAAAGGCTCAGCGGAGCTGGCTGATAAGCGCTGGTGCCCTGCTGTGAAATTGACCCTTTGAACTGGGAAGAATCGCTCCAGATAAGCAAGTAATGGAATTTTTATCGGGTCTCGCTTTTTATTGCAGCGGGCTTAGAGTTGCCGGCCTTTCTATGCGCAAAAGTGTTTTCCCTGTAGTTTTTGGAGGGGTGTGGATAACGCAATTGTTGCATTTTAAAGATGCTGCTTGCAGGCTTGGAAGAAACAGCCGTGTCATGCCTACAAGAACAGAAAGGAAGCAATGCCAATATAACTTAAATAACAAACGTCTGTTGATTTAAGAGCTAAACTCGTGAAAGACTGAGCATCCTAACTCCCAAGGAAACAGAGGAGTCACAAGGATATTGGTAGTATTGTTCAAGGACAGATAAAAAGATAACAGTGAAAAAATAAAAAAAAAAAGCGTAGAAATATTTTACAAACTTCTGTTTTCATTTCACTGTAGAAATAAAGGTTCTCTTTGAATTATTTATGAGTTAAAACTCAGATACATTTGTCTCGAGAAATATAATGTCTGTCTCAACAACATGACAGTGTTTGCAAGCAGAATGCTGTTAAGCACTGGGCTGCATCTGTGCCAGGGAGAATCTGCTTTCACTTAAAGCAGGGATCAGGCTCTTCGAGGCTCTCCCTTCTAAGCCGTAAAATCGAGCCATTAGACTTTTTGTCTCCAATCCCGGCACCACAAGAGCAAAGGAGAGGACTTCAGACTTGACCCGGCGTTGGGGCTCATTGTGTGCCTGTCCCGAGCTGTTGATGTTTCCAGTCCCACCAGCCCAGGAAACTGAAACGTGGGTCCTAGGGAAAGGCGGCTGCTGTCCGGGGGAGTGTTTGAGTCGGCTTTGTGTGCTCGGGACCAGGATGTGTTGGATTCAGCACGCGCAAGCTGTTTGGCAAAACAGCCTCTCGCTGGCAGACTGCGTGTAAAAATACAGATGGTTTGAGTTCTTAGGCTTGAAACAATAACAGAAGATATGGCTCTATTAAAAACATTGAGCCGAACAGATCCATCTCGTGGACGTCCTTTCACAGAATAAAGGGAAACACGAAGGGAAGGTATTGTGAAGCGACGTGGGAAGCTGTGGAGGGGCAAGCATTGCTCTGAGTAAAAATTCATCAAGTTCAGGCTGACATTCCTCCGTGTCAGGTTTCCCCGTTGGTCTCCCTAAGATACTGGTGGTGGTGGTGGAAAACCTTTCCCTCAAGTAGTTTTATCCCACTTAATTGCTTTTTAAAATGTGCCCCCTATTCCTTGCTAACAATATAGCACAACAGTGCTATATTAATGAATATGTAATGTAAAGAAGGGGGGTAGGGGCTGACATATGGCAAATACATGCTTTAGTTCTGGTAAGCACATGATTCTGAAGATAAACAAAGCTGTTTCCTTATCCTCAGCATGTACTTATTTTGTTTTACTGATAATGTGAAAAAATTAACACTGTTTAACATGATTGAAAACAGCAGTATTCTATGAGATTAATGTCTGCGTGAATGACACTGAAAGTCTTTTTGCCTCTTTGCATTTGCCCTAAACTAGAGTTCATCTATAAGCGTAAAATGTGTTTAAAAAATAAAATAAAATCGTCCTGACTCCAAAAAGCATTTTCAGATCTCCAAGTTACTTTTCCTTTTGGTCCTGTAGCGATTTTTTTTATTTGCTTCTCAAATCTGTATGGCTAAATGCTGTTTTTATTAAAAATCATATTTGTTTCTATCAAAAAGTTTCCAAGTGATGGAAGACTTTGTTTTAATATTTTATAACAGAGGTTTTGTATTGCTGTTTGTAATAATGACTTCCAGCATTCAGGTTGGAATAAATCATGTTTCAAATTTTTGTTTTATTAAGAAAATTTTGTAAGCCTGAAAACCGAGGGGTATAAGCCTAAAAAATGAGGAAAGGCAATAGTTATTCTGCTATTACACATTTTATAGGGGCTTAATAATGTTAGTAGAAAACTTCTCCGAATCCCGAGACTTCATCTGTCTGTGCTGCTTTTCATTTTGTGACACGGTCACTGGTTCCCTGACCCTGAAACCAAAACTCAGGCTGGCCCGGTCTGTGTTGCCTGGCCCTTGCCCGTAGCAGCACGGTGCAGTGCACCCCACCGCACACACGCCTTTAGTAGAGACACTATTACTTTTTAGTGCGCCTACCCATGAAACAGGGTAGGTGACTGTAGGCTACTGCTTGAGCTTGTGCCTTGGCCCTGTTTTATTTACTAGCGCAAGGTCAGCTGTGATGTCCTTCCTATCAAAGGACAGCTGAGATACTCTAAATCCCCCTGACTGTAGTGGCTGGCTGTATTTGGCACTGCCCCCAAAGGACGGAGCCACAGCAGTGAACCTCACCGAAGGCTCATAGCAGATGTCTTGCAGGTCTTCCCAGCCCGTGCTCCAACGTCAGTGTTCTCCAGAGCTCTCAGCACTGTCCCGTAGCGAAGATGTTTGGTGTGACCCCCACACTGCAGCTGGCCAGCAGGGCCGTCCATCCTGGCTGCTTCTGGGGCTTCCTTTCTTTCAATGGTCTGCAGCAGGACAGGAGGTCCTAGGACACCATTCTGCGCAAATAAATGTGCAGTTAGATCATTACCCGTACACAGGACAGGAGAAGTTCATCTAGGGTGTCAAAGAAGAGCGAGGATGAGGAGGTGCTGTGTGTTGCCCTTTCTGAGGCTGAACTGGGATCTGTGGTCTGTCCAGAAAAAAAGTTGAGTGCCACTGTCTTATGATACTATTGTGGAGGCAAGGTCATCTCAAACTCTTTGCCAGTCATGTTTTAGCAGAGATGTCTTTGTAACCTAGGATCATGGGAGAACAGAAATAAGAGAACATGCAATTTGGGAACCTTTTGTGTGTGTGGTTTTTTTCTCCTTTATCTATTGCAATAGACAGGTGATGTATTCTGTGTATGTTGCTTCTTAGTTATTTCCACAGAGAGAGCTGTAGCTGTAAAATCCTTGGCCCCTTGTTATTACGCTACGATGTTCTCCGACAAGGTGACTGTATTTTGACCAGCACAGAAAAAGAAGTGGGCTGTTTTATGCTTCGTCATTGTTCTTCTGATTAACGATGTCACTCTAATTTCTTCTAACGCCCCTCATGTAGGGTTATAGCGGTGTACTTTGAAACAGCTGTACAACTATGACGGTAATTAGATCAATTCCGGTGACCGAACTTGGCCCGCTCTCCCCAGAGAGATTCTGATGTTTTGCTTACATTGGTGCCCAGGAGCAAGTGAAAACTAGGCAGGGGAAAACATGGTATTTAGGTAGAAAAGTGGATGTGTCTTCTGGGCAAGAGATGTAGACCCTGAAATCTTTAGTGACCAAGTTCCAGTCACTCAGAACAAAATCAGCTACTCTCTATTTGTGTTTGGTGGATGCTGATTTATGGGTGAGTGGAGGCACCAATGCTTTCGGCATTCTTGCACTGTTGTCCCTTATCCTGAAATATGCTTTCTTGCAAAACATCCAGAATTTCCCCATACATTTGAACACTGTAATATTAATGTCTCCACTGTTGTCATGGAAAGTTTTTCCTTGCCTCCATTTAATAGTGTCAAAGTAGTGAAATGTTGTTTGTAATACCATGACATGCTGCTTTACAGTGTTGTCAAAGTAGTCTTCAAATAAGTAATCAATCTTTGCAAGACAGGGTAGTGTCAACCCATCTTTCAGATGAGGAAAGCTGACAAAGAACTTAATGGTTCTGCTGGAGATTTGTTAGGAGTCACAGAAAAGTGATACTAAACCTTGATCCATATTCTAGGGTTTAAATTTGAATTGTTCATTCCATTTTCATAGCTGCTGCATCCTTTATTAAATCTTCTTTATAGATCTAATAATGCAGAAGCTTCATCCTGTCTCTTAGATCAGAACTGAAAAGACAATGTGCAAGTGTCTTGCTGGAAAAAATGTGAATTGATTTGATTATTTGATAGTGGGTACACATGCTACTATACAGCTCTGCTTCAGGTAGTCGGCGTTGTCCCCCAGAAATAATGGCCACTGTTCAAGCGGTTCAGTCCTTGATGAGACGGACCATGTGCTTAATTATTGCCCTGCTGTTCGGAGCAGAGATTGGCTTTCTAAACGATGGGATTTGCTTTGGATTCTCATTAAATGTTGTATGCCGTAGTGTAACACACGATATGCCCTGCAGAGTGTCATGTGCTATGATGCTAATCAACATTCAATACCAGAAGAGGAGAGCAGCTGCTCTGCAGTCAGCATGTCTGAACAGTCCTGCACCCAGCAGGGTATCACTTAATTCACGCTAATGGATGAAGAACTGGCCTCATAACACTTATGTAAATGAGGCTAATGATCAGGGAAAAAATGCAAACTAGTTTTCGTTTATTCATGGAGATAGGTATAATTATATGCCATAACTGGATCCAAAATCTCGCTCTCCATTTGTTGACAGTACAAACCGTGAATGGCTCGTTCCACCGTTTGTCTCTTGTGAAGTTACTAACTTCACACAGAAGTTGAAGCATGTATGTTCTTAAGTTCTCATCGAGAGAGTTACAAGGCTTAATGGGGAAAAGCTACAGATAATTGCATCCCCTGAACTTGCCTCAGTCCTTTTCGCTGTGTGGTAACAGATCTCTATTGAAATCCACTGCTGGGGAGGATCAGCATATTGAGGCAGATCCTTGACCTTTTTGTGTTAGCTCCACTGTCTTCTGAAGATCAAAGAGAAATCAAGAGGAGGCAATCTGTCCATTGTAGTTGTGGCAGCTGAGTAACAGGATTGTAATTACGTACAAAGGTCTTATTTTAGCAGCTAAACAGTAAAGTACTAGCCACCATCTTCCGTTTCTCCCAGGCTTCTTCCTGCTCCTTGTTAATGAAATCAGTTGTTCCACTTGTGTGTGTGCTGTGCCAGTGGCACAGCTGGTGCCACTTGATCTTTCATGCCTTGAGGAATCAGTCAGCTATGGTGGAATAGTCTAATGGTATCAAGCAAGATTTGGATCTAGCTGCACTTTTAACAAGTCGTCATCTATTTGGGTGCTTCAGACAACACCAAGTACACACTTCTGAACCTACACTACAAGCTAGTCTTGACTACGCAGGTGTTCTCTGCACAGTGATGTGTAATGAAGTAAATCCGGCCTTAGTAGATCTCATTTAGAAGAGGAAGCTGAGTAGCACTTGAGGCTCTGTGGTCTTGGCATAGGCTCTTGGTATTTTCTGTGGTTTAATGTGGTGCGAGCTATAATACATAAAATTCTATGAGAGCTGTTTTCACTCCCACTGAGCATGCATCTCTCTGGACCTTTGCATGGTAAGTCATGCCAAATTTTAGAGGTTATCTGATCAGCATGCTAAGAATTATTTGAGGAAGGACGTTCTGATTTGAATGTATAATGGCACCAAGTTTGTTTAGAAAGCAGTTGTAGTGCTTTCAAGATCAAGATTTCAACAAGGTCAAGATTCTTATTTCGTAACTGAATTCTTGTTAACGGAATTGTAGCTAGTTTAACTAGATTGTATTTTTAAAAGCCATGTATCGTTTTCTTTTTTTTTTCTTTTTTTTCTTTTTTTCTTCTTAATTTCCCCATTCTGTTTAACAAATTCTTTTAAGGTCATATTTCCAGGAATGGAGCTTCTTCCATTCTGGAAGTATGTATGGGATATCTGCTGATGTCAATGCTGGTGCATATGCGATAGCTGACACTTGTCCAAACCTTCCAAGTAATTCTTGCCCAAATCTCCACCCCTGCTCTTTGTTGGAAAAAAGTGTTTCTTGCTTTAAAACTTACCTGGTGTGAATTTCAGAATACCTTCAGAAGACTAGAGCTCTTGTTATGATGTTGGAAGAAAAGTCCAGGACAGCTGTCAATATATTGCATTTACAAAAACAATATAATTATCACTGACTCATTACTTTTGCATATCAGGGAAAGAGAATTATGAAGGAGTACCACTGAAGAGAAAGTAGATGATGACTGAGGAGGGAGGGATATATGTGAGTGTAACACAAAAATCCAAAGATTACATCAAGTTGGAGAGCTGTGTATGTGGTTGTTGTGAAACATTTATTCTCATCTTTCCTCTGCTTACTAATTGTCTGGGAGTTAAACTTGTCTCAGCAATAATTGTTGTAGACAACAAAGCAAGTCAGGAGAATGGGCAGGTTTAAAGCTACTAAATCGTCTAAAACTAAAACTAACCATACTGACATATGCTCAAGACTTTTTATAGCCTTGGTATGTGACGGTCACTATTGCTTAGACCTGTAAAAACATTATGTCTTGACAAATCACCTGTCAGATGTATCTGAAACCATACAAAGCAGCTATGACATTCAGAGGTTTTACTTAATAAAACCTTGTTTGTCACAACATAGTCTTTTGCCATTCATTTATGTTGCTATCTCAAATGCTTGCTTTCAAAACCTGTTTAAAAGATACTGAAGCATTATGTAGCGGAAAGGTTGCATATTTTCTGCTGTCTGATCCTGAAAATGGTTGAACTTTTTCCTTATAAGCTGCTGAATTGGAGAAATTAATCTTGAACTATCTTTGAGGAAATGTCTTGATACTTGAGCACCTCTGATGTTGGAACTCACAGCAGTGGTGAAATGCTTCAGTTCATAGTGATTGTGTGACACTTGTTCACTTCTGGTACTCTTTTAAAGCTGGGCATTGCTACTTCATGGCTGTGTGTCCAAAGGAATCCATCTTCATAAGTAAGCTGGTAAGAGAGAAAAGCTGGGACATATTGGCAAGTCCAGGTGGGTGTAGCTTAAAGCTAGGTGGCTGCCAGCAAACTATGAGGTGTCAGGTAATGTCAAACAGTTGCTGTTTCAGCAGCTGACAGTACCGTAAGGACTTAAGAATAAATGGGTGCTTGTACAAAGGTCACTTGCATCAAGAGCTCCAGTTAAGTGTTCGTAAAACAATCTTCACTTGTACTGTATACCTCCTACATAAGGATTTTAATTACTGTGAATAATCTAAAAACTTTGATTCTTAAAAATATGGTTTATATAGTCTTAAGATTCTGCACGTTTCTATGAATATGATTAAGGAAATATGTACTGGAGGCTCCAGACTTGTCTATATTAATGTTGTGTTGGTGATGAGGTGAAGCTTGATATTTAGGGGACTTAAGATCATTTTCCCTGTTGTAGTTATGATTAAATACCTTTCAGTTTGTGTAGAAAGTCGAATGACTGCTAGCCAAAAAAAACATAATTAAGTTTTATTTGAGTATTGGTTTAGCTGAGATCCTCATTGTTATCCTACTGAAAACCAGGTGTAACTCGCATCTTGAACAGAGGTTGCCTGTCCAACTTGGCCTTGAACTTCAAGCACAGTCAACATAAAGAGAAGGAAAGGAGTACTTTTATGTCTCTACCACCTGATCTAGCTATGTGGTTAAGGGAATACTTGGGAATACAAACTTGTCTCTTTCTAATGTCTTTCAACTGTGTCTCTACTAGGTCTGTTGGGTTTAGTTTTTTGTTTTGTGGTTTTTGTTTGTTTGTTTGTGTTAACTGATCTAGTACTTCTTGGCTAATCTTTCTCCTCGGTTCATACCTTTGTGTCCATAATCCCAACGGCACTTGGCAGGCAACCGAGAGAAACGCTGGTGAAGCTATCTTCCCTGGCTGCTCTTTGATGTGGGTTTGATGTATCAGTGTAGTTATAATAGCTAGCTACTGCCCAGGAGTGGGACCATCCCTCTGTACTTACGTCCCATCCCCTCCCTTGTGCCGACAATTGCACACAACTCATCCTACAATAAACCAGTTCTGGGAGGTAGACCAGCAAAGAAAAACTAATCATACTTAGGGAAAGGAAAAAAAAAAAAGAAAGGATGTAACCTCCCAAATCATCATTCCTCATTCTATTAAGTGGAAAGCTCATTTGAGTTTCCCAGAAAACAGGCTGAATCATAATCCTCCTAGGAAAAGAGAAAGCGAGCATAAACCCTGCATGCTTACCCTATATCTTACTTGGCCGTGCAAAGTTAATGTTAGTTAGATGAAGTTTGTACTAAGGTGAAAACCCCTTTAATGTTGATTTTACCTGGCCAGGCCTGTAAACCGGGGCTGCTTTGGTGCCCATCTTAGGGCAATGGGTTACGTTCCAGTAGTTCCACTGGGAAACAAGACATGGGGATTTTTATTTTTTTTTTAGCAAGGTGCCAGCTTATGGAGATTTGTAACACATTCAAGAAAGACATGGGAGTAAGGAGGAAAGCCTTCATAGCCATCAAGCCTTCTTACGCACGAAGAAAAAGAAATCTTAGAAAAATCAAGAAAGCTACATTAACAGAAGTGGCATAGGGCATGAACTGGCTGGGCAGAAGATCAATGAACCTTTGCTGGGGCAGAAGCCTGCCCAGCTTTGAGACTGAACTCTGTTTGCTGAGCAAGAAGTGAGAGGATTGTTCCCAGCCTTACCCGGCTGTAATAATTGTTTACCAGTTGATCTTTCTGTGCAAAAAATAACTGAAACACTTATCTTCCTTTGGTGATGCCTTTTAGTAGACTTGAGTGGCCTTCGGTCTTGACAGCCCATATCTCTGGCAGTCTCTTTTTCTCTCTTGCAACTGCTATGCCAAAAGCGAATGAAGGTGTCATGCATCTCCTTATCCATCAGACATATTTTATGTTCCCCTTACATCACTGTGCCTTGAGGTCAGCCTGTGAGGTTCATTCAATAAAATAAACTAATAGTTAATCAATCATTGTTCTGTCCCGTGTGTTTATGGTGCACTGTGCTTTGTATGGGTTTCAGAAAACGGCAGCATAGCACTCTGCTGGCTGCCTGTCTCAGTGACTGCTAGATTTCCCTCCCTCCCCAGTTTTAAGCAACTGGAGGTTAGCACAAATCTTTGCAAACCTCACCTTCGCCTTTAAACTGGGTTTTGTTTTCCCTGGATATAGTGCTGCAGAAGTGGTAGTCAACTGCCATGTCAAACTTTGCCTTCACTTAGGAAAAAAACAGGTGATTGAGAGTAAGTCTGGCTTCAAGGCAGGCTGCTGAAAAGCACAGCCAGCGATGGGGTAGGCCACGTGCAGCTGGAGCACCTGCTCATCCACAAAACTGCTCGATGAGGGTCCAAAGTTCTTTTTTAAATACTGGTTTGTTTCTTTACATGGATGCCCTGCTCCTGGGGTGAGTTGCCCTTGAGCAGAAGAGCCCCGCAGAGTTTCCACCATTTCCTTTTTAAATCTAAATCAATTCCCAAACCAATATAGGTGAATCGTGATGGGTTCTTTGGCGGCAAGGCCTGAGAACAGAACCTGACACAGATAAGAGTGACATCATTCAACAACCACATAGGCTTTGGCATAATAGTTGGCTTAAAAATACCTCAATAAGCAAACAGCGCATTAGCACTGGCTACGCAACGCCTTCCACGTTGCATAATGGTGTTTGTGCTGGTGTGTTATTAAAAAGCCAGGCAACCATTCCACCCTGCGTCAGCTCCGCTACAGGCAAAGCGTCGCAGGCACAAGTTGTTGCAACTCTCTCCGTCGTGCCTTGCGCTGCCTGGGAAGCGGGCAGTGATTAACCGAGGGCGTTGATGCGGCCGAGATAGCCCGGCTGGTACCGCAGGAGGGTGGCACCTCTAGGCCCCATCGGCCTGCGGCTGCGGCACTGCTGTGGGCCAGGCCTGGAGAGCCACCGGGCCGGGCGCTTGCCCACACCGCGTGCGACTGCGAGCTGTGCAGAGTCAATGAGGATCGAGTCAGATTACTGTCTTCGGAGGAGCCTGTGGGGTTAAGAGTTTCCAGGGACCTGTTTGTTGGTTCAGGAGCAAGTCCTAGCCCGATCCAACACGGAAGGGCATCTTAATGAAACTTGTAATTCTTTGCTGCTGAAGCAAGGTGGAATCGGGGCTTTAAAATGTATTCTGGTCCCCAACTCTAGGAGAAATAGGAAGGGAAATAAGCCAAGAGACACCCTCCCACAGCCCATAGGCCAACATCAGCTGGCTGCTGGTCCCCACCAGGCTCAGCAGGTGGAGATGCGCATGAGCGGGCTGGGCTTTCTGCCTGGTTTGGTGAGCACGACTTGTTTGGCTCGTGATTTGTTGTGTGATGCTAATATTTCCACTTTCTGGAGTTGCGCTGGGCTTTGTCCCTGTGTTGCCAATGACAAGGCAGGCAGGGGACAGGCTGCTAGGATCACAGTGAGGGCAGCAAAGACTGGAAAGTGAGCACCGCAGCTCAGCCACAAACCTATGTGGGGCAAAAATCACCTTTTCCTCATGTTTGCATTTCACATGCAAGCTTCATTTAAATCCCCATCTCTCTCCCTCTCTGTTGCACACCATCACTTGTCTATCAGTCTTTTACAGAGCTGTTTTTCTCTGTGTTTTTAAATTTCACTTAAAAATTAGCAAGGACTCAGATCCCAGAGACGTCAGAACTCCTGTGGTGCCACCTCCATGCCCTTTCTTTGTGGCATCAGAAAGAAAAACATGGGACGAAAGGAAGAGGGGGCCTCAGCGTAGCAGTAAGTGTGCTGGTCTGCCATTTGTAAGTCGTCTCCTGGGAAGTGGGTGGTGAGGAGTAGCTCATGCTGCTCCCTCTCCCCTTCCTCTCTGTGGTTCCTCAGCCCCCTCCCGGTCCTGATGTGGTGGACGTCCCCAAGCCCACGCTGGATCCACTGTGGAGGGCACGTGAGGCAGGCAGGAGGAAGCAGGGCTGGACGTGGAGAGCACATGGAGGTTGCACCTGTGGCTGTAGGCGAAGAGTGGCACAAAGAGGTGTGAACGTGCTCTGTAGGCCTATTACGGTCCTTCAAAGCTCCGGCTTTGCTTTAAAGGCGTCCCGTGCATCAGGTGATTATATATAGCGGTAAAATTGTGCAAACTGTTCCTACATATGAAGGTGTACCTCCACGCTCTTAACCTGGAGGTGGCCTAAGGCCAGGTTTGACAAGGTGCTTAAGTGTCTGGAGCTGCTGATGGATGTCCATGGGGCTTTCAGAACACATCAAAGTGAACATAGATAAATTTCATTTGTGTTTTTGACACGTAGAGTGGTCTTTAAGGGGTCGGACCTATGTTTGCCTTGTGCTAGCATTGGCTGCACAACGGAAACAAACCATCATTTTTTCACTGGGCGGGGGTTTTGCCTAGGGCAGCTTAGACTTCCTTGGGACTGCATCCCTCACCCTGACCTCTTTGCTCCCTCAGGGTATAGACCTGGGGCCACTGAAGGTGCAAAGCATCTGAGTGCCTGTAGAGCTCCCAGTGCTACAGCCTGAAGTCAGGGTCATACATGCTCTGGGCATCTTTCCTAAAAGTCCTTGAGGGTACATATGTACTGGAGCACACCAGGCCTGGGCTTTGATTTGTGAACAAACCTTTGGAGAGTAGTCGTAATTCCTGTTCTGTGGACTCTTCCCATGCTGTCAGAAATATGCAAAATCCTTCTTGGCTTGTTTTGTTTCAAAACATGAAACCTGGTTTATTTTGAATAGTTTTCTCATTGAGTTCTCTGAAATAATTATTACTGACAGATTTCTTTTTTTTTTTTTTGTTCTAGTTCCATTCACCTTACTGCATACTTTCACCTTTCATAGCTGACTCACTTTTTTTTTTTTTTTTAATGGACAGATGAGGTGATGCTTAATTAGAAGTCTTGGAGTGAAGGTGGTGATCATTAAAGGGTGATGATGTAGTGGGTGAACTCCTCTGTTTATCCATAGAAATAATCAGGTTTGAGCGATGGGTGTTAATGCCACCGTCCTACCCGGAGAAACTGCCTCTGAAGCACAAGAGGTTAATTCATTCCCTGCTCCTTGGTCTCTCTTCTGTGACTGCCAACAAAGGTAGCAATTACTGGTGTTATCTCAAGGGATGTTCTGTGATGTGGATAATTGCGAACTGTGAAACCCCACTGATACTCTGAGCAAATTTCATACAGGCCAGAGAACACGCATGGCCTGGTCAGTAGTAAAAGAAAGTTGTTACCCAGACTAAATTTGTGCTAAGACCTTGGGGCAAAAGGTTCCATATCCATTACAGATCCCCTCAACCATCCGGTTGTTTGCAGAATTAGCTCTACCCAGACGGATCCAGGAATGTGGAACGTGCCTTAAAGGGCAGGGAGGTTTGTGATCATCTCTCTTTTTTTTTTTTTCTCCTTTTTCTTCTTTTATTTTTTTATGTAACTTCTGTAGCATAGTTTATGCTTGGGATGAAAAGTATGTATGCTGCTGTATTTGTTGTGTAAAAGTAAAAAGTCATAGCAACGCATTTGTTCTGTGGAAAGAGCCTGAATCAAAAGAGATAGCCAAGAAATGACTTGCACAATTTGCAAATGCCCGGGGGAGTTACGACAGTTGATTCTTTAGCCTAACATTCAAGGGTACAATTACGATCCAGTGCTTGAGCACTGAAATGCAGCAATGTGGGATTAGAGAAAACAAAACAAAACAAAACCACCCCAAACCAAGTTGAAAGTGATTGACTACTTGAAACAATTTAGCAAAGGGCTGCAGTGGATTTAACAGGAGTTGTACTGGGTTTTTCTTTACTGGTACTTTTAAATCAAAATCAAACGTTTCATTCATGCAGACAGTAATTTTAGGAAAATCTTATGACCACATTGTACATGATTTCAGGCTAGAAGATCACAATAGTTGGTTTTGGCCTGATAATCTTTAAATGCATTGCCCAGAACAATTTAGTAGTTTCTGTGCTCGAGCCAGAAAAACCTGGGAAAAAGAGCAGCGCAGGCAGCTATCTGTGCACGCCCTCAAGCTCTTTGGTCTCAGTGTGTCAGCAAGACTGGGGACAGTCTGGTTGCCCAGAAAGTGGCTTCAGTAGGCTTTAGGTTTAGGAAACTCTGCAAACTTTTCTGTAGCCACTGAGCTGCACAAATCCCAGATGAGATTCTCCTTCTCGCAGCATGCTGTGCAGCCAGGGTGAGTCCTTGCTCTAAGGAGGACTACTGAGCAAAGGTCAGGCACCCCTGAAAAAGGAGAAGACAATATATGCAAATTGTTGTTGGTTAATTCAGTCGTCTAGCAGGGAAGAGTAAACATTATTCCTGACACTTCCATTTTTGATTAATGATGAATGGAATTGGCAGATGTTCAGCTGGCCACCAGATGGGGGCTGTTCAGTCCAACAAACAGAGTAGAAACAGTCTGGGTTTTGTAAAGCCAACACTGACAACAGCTCTGACAAAATCTCTAGTTCATCCAAGCGATGTGCCAACTTTGACCTTAAAACAACTTAGCAGCTTAAGAATCGAGGTGGTACAACCAGTGAGACTGCTTATGGCAGGGAAGTGGGGTGTGGAGGGGCTGTAGGTGGTTTGTTTGCTAGAATTTCAGCAGCTTTTGCCACTGCAGGAGCCACAGCCTGTGTCTTTGATTTGGTGGGGTTGGACCTGTGTGGGACCTCATTCACCTGTTCGCTTGTCAGCCCTAAGGAGGAAGGAACATAAAGAAGACATCGAGGGGCAGCGAAGAGCATTTGCCCAGTGCTGGGGCTGGTGAAGTCTGCCATGCAGATTTCGGAAGCCACCCCAGGCCTCTGGCTGTGGCAGTGGCGGTGGTGGTGACAGGGATGGTGGTGGTGTCCCCTCCGCAGGGACACGGGCCGGGGTGGCGGGGCTCTGGCAGCCACAACCTGCGTGCTCAGCCCCGCGTCCCTCGTGGGTGCACCAGGAGCGGGGCTGCTGCTCGGGGCCTTCTCTTGCCGCCATTTTAGACCGAGGAGCCCTCTTTGGCTACACGTGGCGTTTGAAGGCCTGGTGGCCTATCAGGCTGGGATCCGTGACAGGGATCGGCTGTAGCCGGTGGGCTTTTGACGACATTAATTCTGCTCCGTCCCACCACAGCTCAGGGCACCGATGACCAGGCCATGGCCACGCGTCTCCAGCTGCAGGGCATGGCGGGGGGCTGCTTTGGGCCAGGGACACCTCGCTAATAAACGACCTTTGCTAATGACTTCCCAAGGGAAACAAAGAGCAGTGGGGAAGGGGTTCATGGGGCTCTCATCCGTTGGCTTAGTGTGGAGCCTGCTTCTCAGAAGCACACGTGGAGACCCCAGCCCCCAGCAGTCAGAAAATGTCGCCAGAGCCGGAACAGCTTGGGCGTCACTGCCCCGGGACAAGGGCTGGGATGCCTCCTTCTCACTTGGGATGCCCTAAAAAGGCGGTGATAGAAAAAGCAGTGATAGCAAAGGCAGTGATAGATTGCCTTTTTTTTTTTTTTTTTTTTTAAAGTACACAACGTCGCAGAACAATCGTTTTTCCCGTTCTTATCAACCCCCAGCTCCCCCGGGCGCCTCACGGCGGTCCCGGGGCGGGGGGGGGCGGCGGGGCAGGGGCAGCCCCCGGGGCACACAATGCAGGGTGGGGTGGGAAATCTATTTCCAGCAGAAGCACGGACAAAAGCGGGCTCGTTAAAAAACACATGTTCGCCGCCTCCCCGCCGCGGAAACCGAGCTCTGCCCGGCACCGGGGGCAGGGGTGTCCCCTCCTCCCGCAGCAGCCGGGGCTAGGGGGATGCCCCGCGGGGGGCCAGGGGCCGGAGGAGGGTGAGGGGCTCGGGGGGGGTGTTTTGGGGAGGAGGAGCCGCTCCGTGCCCGGCCCGCAGCCCCGGGGGAGGGGGCAGCGGGGCGGCGGCACAGGTATCTGCCGGCGGGCGGGCTGAGGAGGGGAAGGAGGAGCCCCCCCCGCCACCCCACCCCTCCTCTCCTCAGCGAGCTTGTGCCTGGCCGCTCCTCCGAGCCGCCCGGGGAGCCCCGCTGCAGCCCGAGGTGAGGAGCGGGGATGCTCTGGAGCGGGGGGCAGTGCTGGGGGGGGCAGGGGCCGGGGGCGCTGCGGGTTTCGCCCCCGGGTCCCCCCGGCGCTGCTCGGGGCTGGGGACCCGCTGAGGGGGGAGGCAGCCCTCCTCCGGGGGGCTCCGCCGCCTGCCCCCCCCCGTCCTGGCCGGAGGGGAGCGCCTGGGCTGAGGGGCGAGGGCGTGACAGGGCTATGCGCGGAATTTGGGCGTTACAGCCCCGGCCGGCCCCCTGGCTCCGCGAACACTTCTTTCTTGAAGTGTTTTCGCTGGAAGCCCCCGGCTCAAAGGAGGGCTGTGAGCCCTAACAAAGGCGGGTGTTGTTCGGGAGCCAACAGGTGACGGGGTGAAACCTGAGCGCCTGTGGAAGTCTGGCTGCTGTTTAAAATAGAATTATTAAAAAAAAAAAAAAAATCAATGGGGGGGCTGTAAAAGGCTGGGATTCTGTCTGGCTGGGGCCGTGCAGGACGTTTTAGGGAGAAGGGGGGGATTCCCTGTGTGTCCCCCCCCCGCCGTCGGGGGGCGTTGCACGGGGAGGGGGGCCCCAAAAGAAGCAGGTGGCTGTCACCCGCCGAGCCCTGCCGCGGCTGGGGCCGTGTGATATGTGTGATATGCATCTCGCATCCCCTCCGGCCCCGGTGACAAGCTTTCTAACAAAAAAAGTCGTTAACCAATTTGCCCCGCAGGACGCAGTGAGTCCGCAGGGGGTGGGCAAGGAGCTGCGCCCCCCCCCCACCTCCCCCCCGGCTGGCACAGCCGGACCCCTTCTGTCCGGTGTGGGGTCGTGGTGGAGAGTGACAGCGAGATGGAGACCCCTGGGCAAGGACAGCCTTGTCCCAGCAAGAGGTGGGTCCCCTGGTACCTGAGGTATCTCCATGCAGCTTTTTGGGAGGTAGCATTTGAGCAGAACTGAGGCCCCGAGATGTTCTGCAGACTACAAAAGCAAAACAAAACTGGCCGTGTGATGTAGATGTCATGGCACGAGTAGAAAGACCACCTTTCTCCCCTTCCCTTAGACAGCATTTATTTTCTCAGCTGTTGTTTATGTTCATCTGAATCCTCCTTAGGATGTAATCATTTTAAACGGCCTCGCTTTGAAGAAGGAGTGCAGTTGGGGGGCAGGGAGGAAGAACCCTGTAGGCTGGAAACGCAAAACCAAATTGCACTCGAGCAGGAGAGGAAGGAGGACTTCCAGAGGAGTAATTGCTAAAATAGTTGGGCAAATAGCTTGCTGTTAAGCCGCGCCGTTTTTAGAAACCTCGCTCTCAGCAACGCCACAATATTTGCAGCGCGGCCGTGTTGGTTTATGGTGTCGTGTCGGGCGGTTTATGGCTTGGTGTTAGCACTATGGTGACGTTTTTCTCTCAAAGTGAATGCTGTCCTTTGGGTTACCTCGGCTCGCTGGGATTTATGGACCTCGCTTTAAACGCTTCCAGTCACCTTGTGTGGGGAGGAGCACCCCCATGGCAAAGTCGCATCTCACAGTTTGAGCTCAGGTATCTTTTTCCTTTACTCTCTACCAGCCGTACTGTCAACCTGCCCTGTGTTGCAGGGAAAATGAGCCTATGGGTCTGTGGTTCTCTTCTCGTACTGCCCAAAATGAACGGGTAAAAGGTGACCCAGGCAGATCAATCTTCATGGAAAAGCTGCGTTGTCTCTCTCTTATCTGCTTTTGGAATTAGGCAGCTGTCCTGCCTTTACGTACCTTTGGTATGCCTGCAATCCGAACAGCACCCAGCACTGCTTCTTGCCATATAGAAGTAGCACATAGCCTTCGTGTTCAGAAATCCTCAGGAAAGTTAATGGGTCTACATCCGTTCAGATTTTATTTTGAACTTTGTTTTTCCTTGTCAGCTGGAGAAATTAAGCCAGCGGAGTTGATCTTCGATCCCACAGAGAGAGGCTCTCGAACCTCGTTATGGATGCGATGGTGAGCGTTCGCTGTGGTGCGAACAGGCCGGGGTACGCCCAAGGGCTGGCAAGGCTCAGTGTCTCTCTCTGGTGGAATTTAATTTCGGGTTTGCTCCCCACGGCATGGCTGAGGTCACCTTGCCTACTAAAACGTTGACAGAGATGTTTCGTCTGGTGACTCCTTTCGTTCGTGGGTTTTCATGCAGGAGTTGGTGCTTGAAAAGCGGCTGCTTGATCAGCAAGGTTCCCATGACACAAAGCCGTAGGAATTGGGAGCATCAGCTCAGACTTGTTAGTGGCACGTGATCGTACACCGGCCATCTAAGTACCGCAGCAGGGAAATTGCGAGGCAGTGCATCTGCTGCTAGGATCATCTCAGCAGGGCATGGACTTCTCAGCCATGCCCATCGTGATGATGGGTGGATTTTATTCTTCAGAACTACTTGGGTATAGACAATGTGGGACACTGATGCTGACCCTGGCATCGCCGTCCTTCTGCAAATGTCAGCACTGTCGCTTTTTTCGCTAGCAGGGATTTCTTAGCTGTATCGCCGTATTGCCCTGTCCCTCCGCACCCCAGTTTCACACAAAGAGTGACAACAAGCATACTGATGGCGGACTTCATTCCCGCCGGGATGCGGGCTGGGGAAGCAGTTGTGCATCACTGACTGCCCTATTATTTGTTTGTGAAGGAAGGGGGTCTAGTATGCAGCAGGATGTCTGCCTGCATTTTAAATATACAGGATTGAGCTTTTAGAGGTTTGTTTTGTGATTCAACTCATACGTTGCTTTTTCAGTAGACAATCCAGGACTTCCTGTCACTTTTGTAGTAGTGAATAAGGCAACAGAAATCCTTTAATGTGACTGATCCACTAATACTGTCCCGTCACTGACAATGGATATTCGTACCCAGGGCTTTGGCTTCAGCTCGCTAACCAGCCACGAGTGATTGGCACCTCTTTGAAACAATTGAGTTGAAAGGTCAGCTTCTGAGCAGTAGAAGAGCAAAATGAGGGAAAGGTCTCCTAGGGTAAAGTCAAAGGTGTCAGTGGGAGCGCGATCTACCTGTCTCTGGTGCTGTTAATATGCAAAATAACAAGTGTAGGGGTTCGGTTTTGCTCGCCGTCCTTGGCAGGGATTGTAACGCGTGGTGATGCTAAGCTAAAAAGTTGTTTTGTGAATCTTCAGTTGTTCACCTAGACTAAGATTTCAGAAACTTGCCAGACATCTGACAAGCTCTGTAAGAAGTAGCCTGTTCCCAAAGGGCGGGTTTGCTTGCCCCGTAAAATACCAGGTAAATGTTGTATTACAGTACAGCTACGCAGTGTAATCGTAGCGTGTTGGCATCCTAGCAGCACACCAAAAATAGCGCATACATCTTCAAACCGAGAGTTTTGGAGCGAAGTTAACAAGTTAATTTTTTTGAGTGCTGGCCCAGTGGAGCAGTTAAGTAATCCCACCTCGTTTTATTGGGCGTGGGAACGTACAGACATGCCGAAAGCAGGGGCAGATAGAACGCTTACTACCGACCGTCGTCATTTCTCCGAGCCTGTAACTTCACGTGCACGTGGCCACTTTCTACTGAGCAGGTTTGGGTCTGCGTGATGCACCGGATACCCAGCGTGGCACTCTCAGGGGCCTCGTGTGAAGGACGGGAAGCCCCCGGTGTGCAGGGAGCAGGATGCCTGGGTACCTGGTCTGGCGTTTTCCTTCCCCCTGCGGTCCAGCAGCAGCTTGTTCCCTCTGATACGGCGGAGATGACGTGGGACCCGCCTGGAGCTTTGAGGTTGCTCTCCCCTTTAGACCCAACAGCAAGGTTATATGTGGAGGGGATGAGGGTTTTCTGCAGCTGCCCAGCAGCTTGGATCTTGTGCTGAATCCGAATTTAGGTGGACAGATGGAGAAAACTGCCTGAAAGGGGGAAGGTGCAGCGCACGCGTAGCGTAGCATGAAGGCAAGCTTGCTTCCAAGCTCAGGTGTTCAGGATGTCTGTCCTGGCAGAGCACATCCTCTCTGGTTTTGGCAGTCTATATTTCACTGAAACTCCTGATCCGAATTTCCTAAGAACTCTTGTTTGAATTAATGTAAGATATTTATCTTAATAAGCATTTTACTGCAGAAAGCTGCGGATGTCGGTGAGAGCCTTCTTTGCCAGTTGTGACTCAAAATGATCCCACTGATATTAAGCTTTGTAGGCTTCATGAATCAACAGAAGCATCTCCCTGTAGGGTTTTAAATTAACAGAACAATCATGATGCATTTTACAGAGCCTAATCTGGCATAATTGGATTTCAGATATTTAACTGGACCAACACCCTTCCGCTCTGATACAGCTAAAACGAGGATCTCAGAGGAATCTAGCAGACATTCATTGCTTTATGCCTACCTTGTTAAAAACAGGATGCTACTTGCACAGCTGTCTTTCCCCACGGATTTCTTTAGTTTTTGACAAGCAGTTTTTGCGTCTTCTGTGTTACTAGATTATTAGTGTCTTCAGATAAGGCTCATCTCATGCATTTTATGAGCTTTTACTCCATAAGTCTTTCCTATTTATGTATACGTATAATCTGTAGTGTCAGACGAGCAGAAATGTAAAAAGGCGAGCGTTAATACCGAAACGGGTATCGGCTGCCAGGTGTGGTGATGTGTGTCTAGTTTGCTTTTTTTTGGGTAGGTATGCGTTGGTTTTTTGTGTGTTTTTGAGAACTCATTGGAATACTTCTGAATTGCTTGTAACAAGTTGTAATGATGCTCCGATAATCTGTGTTCTGGCCAGCACAAGGAATACTAAACTGTTGTAAGATCACTTACACTGATAATTAGTTGTTGCGTGTTAAAGTTTATTAAAGCTCTGTTAATCTCTTCTTCCAGATCAATTGCTTGATGAGCTGCAGCTGAAATATTTAACGCTTCACACTTATGCCCTTGGAGATGGAGCCCAAAGCTAACAACCTCGTTTTTGGGTGTCAGCGAAGCTCAACATCTGATGATGACTCTGGCTGTGCCTTGGAAGAATATGCGTGGGTCCCCCCAGGCCTTAGACCAGAGCAGGTACTGACTGTGGTTCTGCGTTATTAAAATAAGCCCCATATAGACTGTCTAAGGGAGTGACAGCAAGCCTTATTGAATCCTTATAATTTAAAACTCAAATTCACCTAGAACCCTCCACCTCGTTTTGTTTCCCATTCCAATGAGGCTGCCTCAAGGGAACTTAATATCCTCAGCATCGAGAAGTTTATATTCCTCAGGATTTTTCAATAAATATGTGCCACAGAGGTATGTACTGTTGAGTCTAAAAGTAGCAGAGAAATCTGCTTTCTCTCTGAAGTAAGCTGTTAGGTTTAATTGAAGCCCGTGGCACGGTGCGATTTGTACAGGCGCAGTTAAGCAGTGACCATCTCTTTACATAATTGGGCATTTGACATCTAGAACGGAACGCTGCTGCAGCATACATAATGAAGGTATTCTGTCACTGTGACAATTACTAACGTGTTTAACGCTTGTTTAAGTGGCGGTGTGCCTGCCATTTGTTCATGGCGGCATCTCTCCGGTGCCTTCCCTGCAGCCAACGCTTGTGGGCTGGTTGGGCTGTTCCTCCCCCTCTCCCTTCTCTTCTTTATCCACTACATCACAATGCAGGGGAAATAAGTGAAATTGCTGATGAGAGAGCTGCTATAGGAGATCAAATCAAACCTCTCGACGTATTCTTTACCTGATGTTATTGTAACTGTACTGAAGCTGTGCATTCACCATCACCCAGAACTCGGGTGTCCCTGTTGAAGGGGCAGAGAGACTTCCTAGCACGTGCTGGAGGAGGCAGAGCTGCTCCTGGCCAGCTGGCAAGTTACTGCAGTCCGTAGTTATGGAGGTGCAAAAGATGCATCCTTTCTGCTGTGCAGAGATTTTTCGTAGCTGTGAATAAAGTCGTGTCAGCGGGAATGGCAAATAACGGGCTATTTTTAGGGAAATTCTTTTTATTGCTTGCTTAAGCATATATATGAATCCCGATGAATCAGACCTTAAGGCAACCAGCAAGCTAATGTTCTGTCAGAACAATTAAGTAAATTCCATAAAATATCCCCATAATCAAGCTAGCTCAAACTCATTAAAGATTTCTTTTTTCGAAGAAGAATGACTTAATTTGAGAACAGGGCAATAAACCGAGAGAAGGGCATAGTGTCTTTCAGGCTTAACTTTGTACTGCGTGTCGTTATCTTTTCCTGCAGCTTCTTGAAGCGCAATCAGTACTAAGAGGACTTCTGATGTTTAAATTTTGGTTAAATGAAAGCCAAATAATGTTTCATACAACCTTTCCCATATAATTTTGATTGCTTCCTGACTGATTGCTGCCTCTTTTTCATCTGTCTCGCACAGTAATAAGCTGTTGACCTAAGCATTATTTAAATCTGGATGGCAAGTAATATTTTTTGCCAATAGCCGGCTCTTATTTACCGCCCCAGGCCTCGTGACAAGCTGGAAACTGCATAGGAAAAACAATAAATCTGTAGCTGTTCCACAAAAATATTTTTTGCCACCGGGCTTTGTCATAGCGTTCATTACAGTTTTCCTGTCATAATTTTCTTCTGGGGGGGGAAAAAAAAAAAAGAGGATTGAAGATTGATAGGTGTGTACACCCAATATTGATTTCTTTATCAAAAACACGCAGCCCATGAAAATTTCATAGTTCATTTGCATCCGACTGAAATGTGCCTGGATCCAGCTTTCTCCCACGGGAAGGATGTTTCCACCTTCTTACCAAAGGCCACATGGAAGCAATGAAAGCTGATGCTTTGGGTGAACCTGATCAGCGGGGGGCTACAAAACAGCTTTTGTCTCAACAATGTGTAAAATGCACAGAGCGAATTAAATTTGTTTACACAGGGACTGTTTTCTGGAAAGCTTCGTGCCTTGTGTGGTAAATTGTAGAGGGAAACTTGGAATTTCAGCTGGGTTGTTGACCAGCCCTGAAGGGGGTGGGAATAATGAGAACATTAAATGTGCATAATTTACGATACCCCCTAATTGTCACTGCAAATTGCATTCCAGAAAAGCAATTCAGCAGCTTGGTGCTGGTTTTATCAGAGACGAGCCAGGTTTGCTGAGTTGGTTCATCTGGGCCTCGTATTTTCAGCACAAACCCTGTCACAGGTCTAATGTAGCATAGCCTCCTTCCTTCGTAAATGGGACTTGAGATAAAACAGCAGCCGAAGGTCGCGTGCGGTGCTCAGGTGATGTGTGTCTCCTGGTCTGACTTCACATGCTCCCGTGCAGGTACAGCTGTATTTTGCCTGCTTGCCGGAGGAAAAGGTCCCGTACGTGAACAGCCCTGGAGAGAAGCACAGAATTAAACAGCTCCTCTATCAGCTGCCACCCCACGATAACGAGGTAACTGGGGAGCCTGGGGGTGCACGGTCAGGGTTTAGGTCTCTCTCACCTCCTCTGCGTGAATTACCTACCTGCGTGTTTATTACAAGCCTAAAACATGGCTTGTGCTGGCATCTGACCTGTGCGCCAGCCCGGCGCGTACACTGAGCCCATTGTCTAGCTCTGCGTTTCGCTGCTGTGCAGATAAGAGCTGTCTGGAAGGACACTGCCTTTTCTTGTCAGGAAGGTTGGTGTCACTGCAATAAACTTAACACAAGTTGCTTTTATAGTGTTTGCAGCCACCCACCAATTACCAGGAACCTACAAATTCCTGGGATTTCATTGTGGCACACAAAAAGGATGCTTTGTGATAGTAAAAGGTTTGCATCTCAGATATGCAGTGCAATTTGGAGCAGAAGTGGAAATAACAAACAAACTCTTTGTAAAAAAAGGGGGCGGGGGTGTCAATGCTTAAGATCTTGCGTACTGCAATATTTAGTTGCAGGCACTTTACCATAAATCTAAAGGACAGTGTTATGGACGAACCTCGGTTACGCTCCTTCCATTATTTTAAGACAGCAGCAGGTTTTGGTTTGGCTTTTTTAAAATGTTATTCCTTGTCTGGACAACGTTTTAGTTTGCAAAATCTCTGTCTATACTAGGTTTGTGTTGTGCCATATTAACTAAATATTAAGGTTGTAGAGAAGACTAGCTAGAGAAGTTCAATGATGATTGCCAGCATGCCTGAAAAAATTCTTGCATATTATGTGCTTGCTCGTTGCGATGTCATTTTAAAAGCTCAGTCTCTAAAGAAAGTTCTTCTGTGTTTTCACTGGAAGGTGAGATACTGCCAGTCTTTAAGCGAAGAAGAAAAGAAGGAGCTGCAGATGTTTAGTTCTCAGCGCAAAAAGGAGGCGCTTGGCCGAGGCACTATCAAACTCCTCTCGAGAGCAGTGATGCATGCAGTTTGCGAACAGGTAACGCTACTGGTGCCACAAGCCTCACTAATGCCTGGTGCCACGGTCTCACTAATATCTCAATATTAAATGTAGGCTTATTTCTGCCTATGCCTGAACATACATATATAAATATATATAAATAGGATATTTGTGAAACTGCATATGAAAAGAAAGAAGGTAGTGCTTGCTTAAGCAAAACAACCTTTAATACTAGCAATGAGCTGAATCTTTGACATATTTGCTACTGCTGTTGACTCATACTAAAATAAATGAAAATGAAAAACAGGCATATGTTTCAAAACGTTATTAATTATAAACTTGTATTCACAAAAGTTTTGTTGATGCACAGAATTGTCTAGTCCAAGATTGAAAATATATATTTTTCCCTTCATGTCAAAATTTTGGAATAAAGCCTTCATGTTGGGTTTGGTGTTTTAATTTAGTTTAAATGCCAGAAGCTAGTTGTCTGTGATATGAAGTATGTCCGCTTTCTCTTTTTGTTCCCAGTGTGGTACAAAAGTAAATGGTGGAGAAGTTGCAGTTTTTGCCTCAAGAGCTGGCCCCGGTGTGTGCTGGCATCCATCGTGTTTTGTATGCTTCACGTGTAATGAGCTTCTCGTTGACCTTATCTACTTCTACCAAGATGGAAAAATTCACTGCGGCAGACACCACGCTGAACTTCTTAAGCCTCGATGTTCAGCCTGTGATGAGGTAAAATTTACATTTTACAGTCAAACCACCACCCGTCATTGTTCAGCTAACAAACTGCATCGCTTGCTTGGGCAGTTACTGAAGGCAGGTGCATTCCTTAAAGCAGTAATGACTGTGGTGCATAGATGTGTTGAAAGCTGAGAGGTGTTCCATTTCATGTCAAAACAGTGATACGACAAGCAATGTGATCAAATTTGGAAAACATGTACCTGTTTGTATTTAGAATTGAAACTTGTAGATTGAATTAGAACAAGAATCTGTACAAATATTCCAAAATATCATCATAACAGCAGCTTCTTTGTTGAGTTCTTACCTTCCTTTTTTTTTTTTTTTTGCTTTAAAAAGTAGTTTTTTCTTCTTTCTTTGCTGTTTAAGAAAAGCTCAGAATGCCACAGTTGTCTTAGGCAATTGTTGTTTTATCTTTGTACTCAAAAGCCAGCTAAACAAAACATTGGTGTGTTAGCTGCACAAATAGGATATTTTGTTTGTTCCAAGTCCTGAGGGGATGTTTTGTCCACTTAACTAAGAGTTCACTTTTCTCTCTGAAAAGATCATTTTTGCTGATGAGTGCACAGAAGCTGAGGGTCGCCACTGGCACATGAAACACTTCTGTTGCCTCGAGTGTGAGACGATCTTGGGAGGCCAGAGGTACATCATGAAGGACGGGCGACCGTTCTGCTGTAACTGTTTTGAATCTCTTTACGCGGAATACTGTGAGACCTGCGGGGAGCACATTGGTAAGTGTGTCCTTTTTAAGTATTAAACTTACATATTAAGGGAAAGACAAATTATGGGGAAAAAAAAAATCACATTCCAGAAGCGTGGATCCTGCCAGTAGTTTTTGAGGGAACCCAAAGCATTGCTTTTTCTCCCTTTCCAGGTGTTGACCATGCCCAGATGACCTACGATGGACAGCACTGGCATGCTACGGAGACTTGCTTTTCTTGTGCTCAGTGCAAGACCTCTTTGCTTGGCTGCCCTTTCCTTCCGAAGCAAGGGCAGATCTACTGCTCAAAAACCTGCAGCTTGGGTGAGGACGTTCACGCCTCCGACTCCTCGGATTCCGCGTTTCAGTCTGCTCGATCGAGAGACTCCAGGAGGAGCATTCGCATGGGCAAGAGCAGCCGCTCGGCTGACCAGTGCCGCCAGTCTCTCCTCCTGTCGCCAGCCCTCAACTACAAGTTTCCTGGTCTGTCAGGCAACGCCGATGATACCCTTTCTCGCAAGCTGGATGACTTAAGCCTTTCAAGGGAAGAGGCAAGCTTTGTTAATGAAGACTTCTGGAAAGGAAGAGTAGAGCAAGAAATGCCTGAGGACCCTGAAGAATGGGCTGAACACGAAGACTACATGACTCAGCTGCTTCTGAAGTTTGGTGATAAAAGCCTCTTCCAGCAACCTGCTGAGGTAGACATTAGATCAAGCGATCACTGGATTTCTGACAGCATTGTCAAGAGCAAGTTGGACTTGAAAAAAAATAACCCAAGCCTAGCAAGTAAGAAGTATCAATCAGACATGTACTGGGCCCAGTCCCAGGACGGCCTGGGTGACTCCGCGTATGGCAGCCATCCGGGCCCTGCCAGCAGCAGGAAGATCCAGGAGCTAGACATGGAGCATGGGGCGTCAGGATACAAACACGACCAAACACCGTGGTACGGAGGTTCCCTGGAATGTTTGTCTGATCTGAAACAGCAAGAACAAAGCGTTCGAGACTCGATGGATTCTTTGGCTTTGTCCAACATAACAGGTAACGGGGGGAAATTGCATGGCTTTGATGGAGAGGTCAACCAAAGCATGGATGCTGTAGTACTTTGAACTAAGACTGTTCATATTTGTGATTCTTTTAAAAAGCTTTCACAGCAGGAGGTGCATGATATGCTTGATGTACTTTTATCAAGCACACAATTCTTCCATGACATAAACGTATGCTATTTAAATTTTCCTTTCCTTTTGAATTATTTTCTTTGCTTGTAACAACAACAAAAAACACAACAAAATGTAATGTTAAACAGAGTAAGAACAGTCTTGAACTGTGCATTTGTTACATACAAACCACAACTTCAAGCAAATTCTGTACCTTAAATACAAGAAGTTGCATTCTACACTAGGATCATATTAAAGATAATCCACAAAACACTGTAGATAGTTTCCTGATTTGCTTGTAAAAATATGTAGAAAATCTGAAAGGATGGCAGCCTTCTTAGCCTTAGGAAATGAGGTTTATGAGATTATCTTTCTCTGTTGACTGAAGAGAAACTGATAATCCACTTTTGTGAACCTCCTTGTCAAACGTGATTGAAATTAGCTGAAAGGATAAAAGTCAGATATGCAAGTGCATCTGTGTTGTGTGTTAACCTGCCATTCCTATTCCCTACCCCACAGAAAAACAAAACAACAAAAAAGCAGAGAATTAGCTAAGAGAGACACATTTTAAAAGTTGTCCTATCTTCTCCATTCCTTTCCTTCTAGCACGAATTATTCTAGCTCCTTGCATAGCTCAGAAGCAGCCACGTGCTGCATTGCCCATGTGGTAAAGCAGGAACTGATGAGGGGAGCTTGGTTCAGGGGGTATGAGAGGAGGAGGAACCAGAAGTACTGCACCTGGGAGGGTCATAGGGCAGATGAAACCCTTGTTCTGGGAATGAACGGTCATTTGACACAAACCTGAAGTAAACCAGGCCAGCTTACTGTTGACATTTTGAGAGTAAAGATCCTTCTTTGAGAGGAAGCGATCCTGGCTTTCCTGTAGCAACAGCTGGAATATTGAACTTAGCCATACCAGAAACACAGAATATTTTAGCTTTAAAAATGGCAAGCATGGATCGTAATTTAAAGTAATTCTTTTCTTAGTGGCTTAGCTTTATGTGTGTTTTAGCTGTTTAAATATTTTATAATTAAACTTTTTGCATTCTGATGTTAGCTGCTACTTAAATGTTTGAAGTAAAAAACAAAGCTACTGTCGTTATGTGAAGCTAGTCCTTTTGGTAATGGTTCCAAAGAGCAGAACTGGAGTGGCTGAGGCTGGCAGGCCCTGAGGAGCCCACCTGCCCCAGCCCCTGCCCAAGCAGGGACACCCAGAGCAGGCTGCCCAGGGCCACGTCCAGGGGGCTTTGGAAGATCCCCAAGGAGGAGACCCCACGGCCTCTCTGGGCAGCCTGTGCCAGGGCTCAGGCACCTCCCAGCACAGAAGTGCTGCCTGGTGCTCAGGGGGAGCCGCCTGTGCTCCAGTTTGTGTCCACTGCCTAACACTTCAAGGTCTGCTTTCATGAAAACGAATGTTTTTAACGTTTCATTGCAGTACCTCTCTCTCTTCAACGCACCTCTAATTCTCCTTTTCCTCCTTTCTCAACTCCCACCCCAGGGGCTTCAATGGATGGCGAAGGCAAGCCACGGACATCTCTCTATTCTTTGCAAACTTTCCAAGAACTGGAGGTAGAGGACTGTGAGAAGATGAGCAACATGGGAACTCTGAATTCTTCCATGCTCCACCGGAGCACAGAGTCCTTGAAGAGTCTGAGCTCAGAGTTGTGCCAGGAAAAAGCGTTACCAGAGGAGAAGCCAGTGCATATGCCTGTACTGAGAAGATCTAAATCCCAGTCTAGACCACAGCAAGTGAAGTTTTCAGATGATGTTATTGATAATGGCAGTTACGAGAATGTTGAAATTCGACAGCCTCCAATGAGTGAAAGGACTCGCAGGCGTGTTTACCATTTCGAAGAGCGTGGAAATCGGCCTTCTCACCATCGCAGAAGAAGTAGGAAATCTCGTTCAGATAACGCACTTAATTTGGCCACAGAAAGAAGATGCTCTCCAAAAGAGAGATTTCGTTATTACTCTCCTCAGGATCATGAAAAATTTATTCAAAACAAAAGCTCGCGTGAGTTTCGGGCATATATTCAAAACGCGGAGCTGTATGGCCAGTATGCCCATACGAGTTCTGATTATGCACTGCGGAATCAGGTGGTTGATAAATTTTTTGGATTATATGGTGACGAAGATGACTCCTGGTGTTCGACTTCATCCTCATCATCTGATTCTGAAGAGGAAGGGTATTTCCTGGGACAGCCCATTCCCCAGCCACGCTCGCTGAGATATCCATACTATACAGACGACCTTTCTAGTCCAACTACTGCGTTATCTAGTTCTCAGTTTGGACAAAGGACAACCAAATCAAAGAAGAAGAGGGGACACAAAGGGAAAAACTGCATCATTTCTTAATGTGTTTTAACAGTTGGGAAGACCAGTCAACTCTCTAGCTACAGTTGGAACCACATCTTTTTATATTAATAATTGTACTTAGGCAAGTTGCTGAGGTTCTTAACGCTTTGCCAGTGTAAATGATAACTGTACCAGAGTTTACATTGTAAAAGTAACATTCAGAAATGTCACTATGCCAAACGATGACCTGTTCAGATATTGCTAGGTTTACATACGTTTCAGCTGTCACAGTACTGTTATTGCAGTTCTTGATACAGACTTTGTGTAGACATTTATTTTATGCTCTCTATTCACCTATGTTCAGTTATCTGAGAGAGGGGAGTCAGCGAAGATCAATAAATAAAACTGTCAGTCTTGTACTGTAACTATACCCACAAAGGGTAATCCTCAACTCTTCCTTCTTCTCTCCAATGAAAAGGTGACTCTAGGCTGTGTCCTTTCTTCACTGATAAAACTGATTCTCTTCCTTGAAGTTTCCCTACAAAAACTGGAAGGTGTTTTTTTTTTTAAATTTGGGAAAATGCTGCTTTTCCAAAGAGTCCACTATTAAGGAGGCAAAAATCAGAATACGGGAGCTGAAATGCTTGAGGCCTTGATATATCTTAAAGCAGCACTAAACGGTTTACACACTTAAATTTCATGTTTTTCCTTCTATTTTTTATTTTTTTGAAATAACTCCATCCTGTGTAAGTTGTTTTTTGTGCCTGTCTAAAGGAAGGTATTAATCCAGCTTTTGGAACTGGACCTGACTGCCAGTGAGTACAATGAGTAGTGATGGTTTGTATGTCATTTCCTCCACTCCACTGCATTGAAAGAGAAAGGTACAAATGCTGGAATCCTTTGCTCAGGCATGTAACCCCATTTAAGTCAATGAATCTACTTACATAACAAATACTTTCGTAAGGGCTTAAAGGATTAGGCTCCAGAATTGTGTCTTTTCAGATGTATTATCCAGGTTTTAAAATGTATTAGTTGCAATTCTAAATCAAAAAATAATGATATTTATAACGTAGTATTTCATAGGCTTAAATGTATTCATAATTTAACAGTGCAAATACTAATGTACATATTGTACAGTTAAAATTTTAAAAGCTGAATATTTTTATATCCCTGAATTTGAAGAAGTTTGTTACAATATCAAACTAGATTTGTTAGGGGTTTAACAGCAGCATTATGGATGAAATATTGCTTGTATTTTAGTCAGGGGGTTTAAAAATATTGAAAGATGTTTAGTGCAGAACAGCTTAATTTTGTCTACTAGGTATTGAAAGCTCTGTATGCATGGTGGGGCTATGTAAATACTCTCTAAACTATGGCCCTCTTAATCTTGCAAGTGTTATTTATGGGTCAAGCAAAATGTAAACTATATAAATGTAAAAAAATCACACAAGCCTGGAATATATCAGTACAACAAATATGCAACTCCTGTGGATGTGGATTTCTTTCTTATTATTCCCCACCTTTCCCCAAAACCCTTCCTCGTGTTCACCTACAGCAAGGCAGAGAGATGTGAGGTGGTTCTAGAAGGCAAGGGGGCCTAGCACGTAATCGAGTTGCCTTGAACTCAGATGGAGAGCAGGAGCTATTTCAAATTAAAATAAGCTTCTATCAGTGTTTTAAGTGATTCTGCCCTTTAGGGCAGAATGTTTTTACTGGAATTAATGCGGACATCTGCCTCTTGAAATAGTAAATGCTAAAACCATAGGTTTCATCATCTGAACAACAGTAACTGATGAAGTAACAGGTACTTCTTACAAGTTAAAAAAAAAAAAAAGAAAACCCGACCAAATGAACTGTTTGTCATTTCTGAGGACATAACTTTTTGAAATACAAAGTACCCAGACCTAAGGGAGGGAAGATAGATGGGTAGTGCTCACACCAAATAAAAGGAAGCTATTGCTAAGGCCAAGTCAAAATAGCAGTTACTGGCTGATATTTTCAGGGTAAAATAAGCAAGAGATCCTTTACTCCCAGAGGTGGTATTCACCATATAAGTCACTTTTCTAGTACAAACAAGTCTTGTGTACATGAAAGCTGATCAAAGCAATATCATGCAGCATCGTATGGGCCAATGGGCGGCGTGTGGGCTGCTTCCAGCTGGCCGGCTGCCCTGGTGGCTCAGGCGGTATTTGCTTTCCTAGCAGCTAAATGCCTCTTGTGCTTAACAGTCCAACAGCCAGACTGCGAGGACTGAGAAGGCTTGAGAAGAGAAACTGCCTTGTTGATGCTTTGCCCAGGATACTCGAACAGCGATTGGGACTTTCCGTTCATAACTGCATCTCCAAGTACAGGGAACCAGGACTCTGAAAGGATGTGCTCTGCTGCTACTGCTGGGGCCCATTTGGAGCAAGTGCCTCATGCAGATATGTCCCCACCACTCCTCCTCCTGATCCTACACCATCTAAGGATGCAGCACACGCTCTCTCCCAAAGTGCAAAGGCTTATGGAGTGTTAGATGATAAACATTTTTCCGTAGATTGTTGAATAGTTGTTTAAAAAAAACCAAAAAGTTAACGAGCAGCAACCACAGCCCTAGTACTCTTTATAAGCTATACTCAGAGCATCAACTTGCACAGTACCTCCTCTAAACCTCCAAATAAGTGAGCTGAAAGATGACTCTCTTCCCCTTCCCCTTAGTAAAACAAACAAACAAACCAGGGATAACTTTGGACTAAAGGTTTCATTACTGGAGCAGGGGAAACGCTGCTCTCGCAAAGGCTCCTGGTACTTTACAATGAGTGATGTAACTAATGACACTTCACCCCTTCCCACCACTTTTTTTTATTATTATTATTTTTCATCTAGAAGCTTTGGAAGTGGATAGAGGCCTTTTCTTGGGCTCAGCTTTACTCAAAAAAAAAAATGTAGAGGCACATTTGTCTGTACAAGAGAGTACATGTGCGGGGGGAGCGGGGTGAAATAAACCTTTGTTTGTATTATGCAGTGCTGCTCTTTTGCTAAACAAACAGCAGCGATTCTTTCCAGCCCAAGGCAGGAGCTGTGAACTCTTCTCCCTCGTGAGCACACCTCGTCAGGGAAGGGAAGGCTGCACAGTACGGTGCCCAGGGCAGCAGTGCTCCTGCGTGGTTACCTTCCCCTGGGTGAGCAACTTCTTCAGAGCTCGTTCAGCCCTCTCTGCTTTGAGGCGCAAAGCTCTCCCTTGCCTCTCCTAGGCTGCAGGACCACAAGTAATTAAGAACACAAGAAACATTTAGAAAGCTGTGTTTTGCTGAGGAACTGAACATTGAGAGACATTCCTGAAAGAATAACAGGTGCTTGCACCCACGCTTAATGAAACGGGTTAGCTTTTTGTAATTCCATCCACTTGAAATATTACTCACTAAGTTGAAGATGGCTATACAACTTTTTAGGTTTTTCAGCTTAACATAAAAAACTTCTATTTCATTATTTTTAAACACTTCTTTTGATAAATGTTTCTAATCCATTCTTCCAGCTTAATAAAAGAAAGGGGTATGGGCTATAGCGTCTGCTACTTGCACTAGACACCGGTACAGTTGCCAAAACTGTAAGTTCTGCTTTGTGTTACTAGAAGGGGTGCGATATTCCAAGTGGAGCTCACACCTTCACAATGGATGGTGAGAAATGCTAGGGCCATACATTACCCTCATCCCCACCAAAAGAGGAAATCCTGCACAAAAAGCACGGTCACAAGGAAGCAGTTCTAATACGTGGGGGCATTAACTCCTTTTCTATCTGTAGTGATGCATTGCTGATCTTCACCCTAACAGCTTAAGTTGCCACCCAAAGCTGCCAACTCACCACTGAGATTGTGTTATCGGCTGAGGCTGGAGCAATGTCCACACTTCACTCCTTCCATTTCCTCTTCCCCTTTTATTCTTTAAAGGGCATCTGCACACTGATGGCTGCTAGAAGTATGTTTTGTTTTCAGCAGCTCCTAATGTGACAAAGAAAAATTCCTCCAGCACAGCATCCGGTTCCTTCCACCAGTGGTTTTCCTGCCCCTTTCCAGCAGCCTCGCTGAGGCTGTACACAAGACCAAGGACAACTTTTACACTGCTATAAAATGAAATTCAAAGCATACATTTCTACAGGAAGCAAGAGTAAAAGCCATGTATCTTGCTCAAGTTAAGTGGCGTAACGTTTTACTTACATCAACATAAAGCGTACATCACAAATGTTAGACATGAGCATTCAACATAATGACAAGTATTAAACGGGAAAAACAGTTACTCATCACTAACGAATGTGAATTAAACCTTTCATAGAAATAGCATTTATAAAAAAAAAAAATCAAGAGTCTCCTTAGTTTATGAGTAAAATTTAATCCATTAAAAAAATAATATGCTAGGGACAACCTAAATAACTTACTGACCTATCAGCTAATCACAAAAACACAGGAGTATTGGGGGCTTAGGTGTCACTTTATAGAAAAGCACTCAAAAAATCAGACACTTTTAGAAACCTGACTAAATTTCACTAGGAGAACAAAGGAGACTCCTAACACAATGCACAATAACAACAAACTTTTTAAATCAAAAATATATTAATCATGATTTCAGTATTTTTTTTCTTTAGCGTTTCTACCCCAAAGCAGAAACCGCGATGTAACACCCTGAAGACTGACCTGTCCACAGGCAAGCAGCAAAGCCCTGACGGTTACATTCCTGTCTCAGAAGCATAATGTAAATTTGCCTGTGGTTTCACGACTGCTCCTGGCAAGCCAGGCTGTTGCCAAAAGGGGTGGGTCAGGTCTAGCTACTGCACCGCGACAGGTTGCCTTTCCTCCCCCTCTGCCACCTCCAATTAGCATCCGGGAGGCTCGGTGAGCCTTCTCCACTGGCTGCACAGCCCACACAACCCAGCTCCCAACGAGGTAAGCTGCAGGTCATCCCCTTTGAGCAAGGTGAACTCTTCAGAAACCCAACAAAAGCCAATTGCAAAACCACACCCACCTGACATTAAAACTAATCAGGCATCTCAGGAATCTGATGTAACATATATATATTTAACGCACCGTATCAAGATTTGCATGTGTAAGATGCTGTGATACGTACAACGCCTTGTACACGCAAAATCCTTGCCATTTTGTTTACTTTCTTGCAAAGCATTCCTCTGAAACCTTAGAAGCTACTTGATAAGGGGCTGAATTCGGTGACTTTTTCATTTAATACCGTGCACTTCAGAAACGGTGAGCTTTAGTCGCTTGTCCTGTTACAGAGTTTCAAGTTTCTAAATACAAATGTATACAAAACACTCATGTTTACCTCTTTGTGATTATGATTCAAGTTCTCCCTTTCTCCAAACATCCATAAAAAAACAGTATCTCATTAAATGAACACAAATCAACAGTCAGGATACCACCAATGAATCCTAAATTATGTTTCACCTCTAAAAAGTCATCACATAGCACTGGCAGCTTCTTGACTCTAACTCAACAATTTTTCCCCAGCTACAAGTAACTATCAGGTCAAAAATGGCTGCAGACATTACCCAGGATCATTTGGGTTTGAAACGACGATCAATTTGGGGCCTATTTAGGGTTCAACTTCACATTATACCTGATCTGAAGCAACTTGGAGTTACTAAATAAAGAGACTGTCCATGCCCCACCTTGCCATCCCAAATTCCTGCCCCTTCTTGTTGATTACAGAGACTCATAATTGTTAAAACTGATGCACAAAAAGTGGTGAGAAGGCATAAAGGAGAAAAGGGCAAAAGAGGAGACCTTCCCTTGCTCAGTGTCTGCCTGCAGTTACACTCTGTAAGGTATAGTCAGAAAAAAAAAAGAAAACAGAAAACATTTAATTGCAAATACTAACAGAAAAATTGAATTAATTCTACATAATACTGCTTACTAGTAATGGCTCATGATATGGAAAACACCAAAATATAAAAGGCATTTGCAGAACCTGCAAGTAGAACAAAAATACATCACTTCTTGCATCAAGCAGGCAGAGTTTCTCTGGCAGCCAAAGACCAGGAACAACCCTTGGTACAATTTTACAGAATGAATTTGAAGTTCAAAATTAAACTATAATAAATAACTTAAATCATAGCTGTGAGCGATTTTGCAAGTCTTCCCTTCCTATTGTATATAGGAAACCAGGACACATTTCTGCGTAAGTTGAGGAACGAAGAACTGCTTCATATTATTTTAATAAAAAATGTTGTTTTGTAGTTACACTTACAAACATCAAAATAGCAGTGTACATACATAAGACTGAACAGTTTTTCCTCGGTAACTGTGTAAAGGTTTGAAAAATAGTTTGTCACTTTATGATGTTTTTGAAGAGAACATCCTTTTCAAAGGCATTTACGTCAACAAGTACAGGTAGGAAGAATACAACTGTGGAGACCGCGCTGCACAAGGTACAGCCGTCTTAGATGGTAAGAAGAAGCACGGGCCTTGGGTTGAAATCTCCAGCTGGAACTCCTCTTTCCCCGCAAAAAGAGATTTATGTATTACAGCCTACAAAACGCAGAGATCTAAAACTGTATTTCCGTCCTTAGTAGGGGCCATCTTTGAAAGATTCTGATAACTCCTGGTTGGCGGCATCATACTGGGCAATGAAATGTTTGAGTTCTTCAATGCATCGCTCACCTATCTCGTGCAGATTCTGCCGCAGAGCAAACTGAATGGACTTCTCTAACGATGGATCTTTATCAATTAACATCTTCACTACCATGCCAAAGGTTTCACAGTCTTGTCTGTAGATCTAGGAAGAACACATTTTAGAAAACAATTAAACATGAGACACTGTACGTTAGCACACCAACAGCCTTCATTGAGTTAGGAGCTACCGCAGAGCCAAAACCAACCAAAGAATATTGGATTAACTGAGTTCCAGCTGTAAGAGATACCTGCCTTTTCCTCTCTTCTGACTGGCTTTAATACAAATATAACTAGTTCAGAACTATCTGAATACAAGAAATAACTCTTATCGGAAGAAATGCCAGAAAACGAGAGCAAGTTTCTCTTGCAGCAGTATTTAATACACAATGGCAGAGTAAGGTGCAAATGCTAAAACAGATTTTGTAAAATGATATGTAAAATGAATTTAACTGTGGCGTGCCTAGCAATCTCAAACTCTGTACAATAGTAACTGAGCTTGCAATCTTTCATAATTCTTTAAATACAAGTCACGTTTAAATATTTTCACCAAATTACGTTTGTTTGTTGGATATCATTTTCTCACAGTCCTTGACAATCATAACTTTAAATAGTTCGACTGCACTGGTGATTCAACTGTTTAGGATAAAAGAAACCTTGGTAGGAGTCTTCCAATTTTTTTTTTCCAAATTCCAGCTGGGGTTGGCTATTAATCTAAACACCACCAAAAAAGGAACACGTCAAAGCCTTCCAACTGCTAGAGGAAGATTGTTTTCATAACATTTTGCTTTCTTTAACCAATTTCCTTTTAAAAGATACCATGGATTTCTGCATGAAGACAAGTCAGTTGTATATCTGTACATTTTTTGGAGGAAAAAAACTAAGGTTTTAATATTTCTCAAAGTATGCCTATCTTTTAATATTGTTAGAACTTTTGTCAGATATGTGACCCTTTCTACCCACATTTATCTACATTATGGACACATATGATACAACTGTATATGCACATTTCCCTAAATTTAAAAAAAAAAAGAAAAAAGAGAGAGGATAAAAAAACACCCAACCAAATCCCTCCAACCACCACAATATTTTTTTTTTCATATTGACTAGTCATTGGCACCCAGGCATATTCATGTCAGAATGTCAGAGAAGCAGGAAAAATACAGACATTCTTCACACAAATTCTATTTACTACTCTCAGAAACACAATGATTTAACATAACACAATTAATAAAGATTGTTGTCAGACGTTTGATAGTATATTCTATGATTCAATAATAGTTAAAAACCAGACCCATTTTTCAAACACTGGTTAGCAAATAAAGGAAAACCTTTTTGGAGAAACTCATTTTAAGAGATATTGTGAAGTCAAAAAGACAAGTGCAATCCAAAACTAATTGGAGCAAAACGTCTTAAATGAGGGAACAGTGGGAAAAGGTGTTTTCTTCAGAGACTGGGTTTGTTTCCTGCTTTGTATGCTTAGTTCTCTGGTAGCAAAACATCAGTAAGGAATAAAGCCTCTTGCAAAGATCATTTTCTACAGCAAGTGAAATATGGCGCTTGCTAAGAGAAACTCAAAACAGAGCAAATTTTAGTTCTTTTTTTTCTGACTCCTTTCAAGGAAAAAGCTCTGGGAGAATTGCTGTGCAATTAGCCATATGACAGACAGATGGTATTGCATTTTGGGTAGCTCAGGCTTTTCAAGCACTTGTAGCAGCAGGCTTGCTATCACCTTCACAGAATGATTTTTGAAAGCTTTTATTTTTTTTTTGTCCCCAGTGCCATTATATTTTGGGGGAAATGGTTCAAAAAGGTAGTTTGGGTTGTTGTTTTTGTTTTTCTTATTGCATGTCTATTTGTCCTATTTTATCATCTTTCAACGTTCAGACCAAGGATGTGTGAATGGCCTTCCACAGGTAAACTGACCTGGTAACAGGCAGCCTTCACAGTCCACTGTGCAACACCAACACAAGTGGAAACCCAACAGTAATAGAGGGCACAGGTGTGTTGCCCTCTTACACTGCAAGGCACCCCGAGGTACATCTGAAGGAAGCGCTGTACTTTTAGCTGGTCTTCAAATGAATGGCAAACAGTGCTGTTTGATATTTCTCTCACCCTTCCCAAAAAAACAACCCAGATGAAATTCTCTGACCCTGAGCACACAGATTTGCTCAGCCTGTGCACGTTTTCCTTCTACAGTTCCCCAGCAGAGGCCTGGAAGAAGAACCAGGAGGGCCACCGTCATCGTTGTCATGTCTGGAGGCAGAGAAGTCGCTTTGCTGACACGCCGATGTGGAAAGCAAACACCTTCATACCGCAGACGAATGTCTTCAGCACTTTGTAACAAAAGCCTTTAAGAAATGGAATACCTAGCACAGGGGAAGAGGGCAGGAGGTGGAGCAGGAAGGCAATTCTAGCAACAGAAAACAAAGGAAACGGCTCAGCTCCTGTAACAACGCTTGAGTCATTTTCCCTCAACGAGCTTTCTACCCCAGTTGCTAATTCTGATCCTCCTGGTGCAATCTGCCTCCTCCTCAACTGTGCTAATAAACCTATTTATATAGCCGCAATGTAAATTGCATCACTGAAATGATCCCTTTTAAAATTACTTCCCTCCAATTAATGTGATTCAGTGATTCAATTCTAAAAACAGATGCATCAGCACCACGGAAGGAGCTGTGAAGCACAGTTGTGAAGTGGAAATAACTTCATAAACCAGTTTGTTTCTGAAGCCAGTGCATGAAAACCAGCTCTCAGGGAGACGTTACCATGCTTTGCAGAAGGGAATTGAGGCTATCCATTACAAGAATATCGACTCCAGAAGAATATTAATTACAGCTTAATGATACCATCAACTATTCCAAAAAACTGTGAAAGTACTCAGAGCTCTTGAAGAAGAAGGTGGTGGCCTTGCATATTAAAATCCATCTTCTCCATAGAAGATAAGAAGGCTATTTCTGGGAAATAAGCTGAGAAATGATGCTTGAGGAAGAAAGGAAACAGCAGAACAGACTCAAAAAAAAAAAAAAAAAAGCTTTCTGTTAGAGAAGAATACTGTAAGAACTTGTGACCCATAAGGTTTCAAAATACCTATATCTCTAGAATTCCAGCTGATGCTGATTTTGAGTTCAGAGCATGGGACATTCATCTGTAAGCATCTGGCACTGAAACCTGAAAGTGATTCCATGTGTGGGGAAAGAAGAAATAGCGTTTGTATATTGGAAAACAAGAAAGGGAATGATACCAACGACATGATTATTCTGTCTGATATATATGTCGGGTAATCCTGAAAACAGCTAAAGGCATAGGGTGATCATTTACCCAGGCCATAGCCTGCTTTTATTCTCTGATCTAAGCTACAGCACCAGCATAATGGAAAGAACGTGCATCACTCCAGCAAGCAGATTAGGGAGGAGTAGAAACAGCTGTTCCATTCCTAAATATATAGATGTACTTTATACATATATCATATACACACGCACAAATCATATATATATTAGTCTTGATTTACCTACAAAGGAAAAGTATACAAACTGAATTCAAGTTCTCTGAAAAGTTTTCCAAAGTCAGCAAAACGGGGTACCCATGAGCTCTGAGGATCACAAATACGCTTACTTTGTATTACTCTCATGGTATTTTAACATCTTTTCATTCTTACACGATAATAGCCTAGAAGCTCCAGCTGAGTTCAGCTCTTCACTGTGCTAGTCTCTGTAAAAGCATTTGGGCTTTGTCTAAACGCAAATCCAAAAGGTGTGATGCACCTACAACACGTTAGCAAACATTTCATATATTTGAGAAATCTAACCCCAAAGTTGCACAGTTAGAACTGCTTAAGTGTAGCTCAAGGCCTGAGCAGACACACACTTCCAGCTAGAGCCATACAGATTTCAGTCCCCCAGGTACCTGTTCTGCCCACCAGCTGGAGGTGACCAAGCCCTCAAACTCCCCAGGCAGAATGAAACTTTTGAGAACTCCCTGTGCAGTTTGCAGAGTTAACCTCAAAGCACCATCACTAGTGATTTAAATTACAATTTATGATACTGGCATGAAAGACATGAAACATACTCTGGATTCTCTTCTACCTCCGCTTTGGGATATTAACCTCTGATGGTGAAGAAGAGGAGCTAAAGCATCCACCTGGGAACTACTGTATTCGTTTCTTATGTGCCTTCTGCAGTGATCAGCTAGCAACGATGTTAGCTTAAACCAAAATATGTGCACTGAATGGCTCAGCTGATGTGTGAGCCATTCAAAAGTTGGTTGTACCTTCAAACCCTGGGCGTGGATGAAATTATACCTAGGTAGGGAATACCTTGACGACATGCCTACTGCTCACTGTCAGTCTGCATCGTTTCCTTTCCATGTCTAGCACAGCACAATGTACTTCCCCAAAACTATTCTGGAGCTGCCCATGCATTTTGCACAACAGAGCCGTTGGACAACATAAACAAACAGCAATGAGAACAGGAATCAGAACTTAGGACTTCCTTCCTTGCAGGACACCGCAGTCTGCAGAAGAGCCAGATACTCTGACGTCTTGGTCTCAAAGTCTTGCATACCTGGCCAAAAAGCTTAGTTTCAACACCACGGGTAGACATGGTAATCAAGGGGATGTTGCCAGGAAAAACAAGGAAGTTAAAATGGAGATATTCACAAACCTTACTTCAGGCTGTGGTGGTTTCTGCAGCTCGGCTCTACAGCTGGTGCAAAGAAAAGCTTTTTGATTTCTCAAGGTAATCCCGCACAGCTAGAACTACGGCTTCTGCTCCAAGCAGCCATCCTGCTTTCAGCTCGGATACAGTTAGTCTTCTTCCCAGCAGCTGGCATGGTGCTGTGTTTTAGGTTCAGGATGAGAATAACACACTGATGTGTTAGCTGCATGGCTTACACAGAGCCAAGGCCTTTCCAGCTTCTCGTGCTGCCCTGCCAGCGAGGAGGCTGGGGGTGCACAAGGAGCTGGGAGGGGACAGAACCAGCACAGATAACCAGGACTGGCCAAAAGGGATGTTCCATACCATTATGGCACCGTGCTGAACAATAAATGAGGGAGCTGGCTGGTGGGGGCTGCCACTGCTCAGGGACAGGGTGGGCACTGGTCAGCAGGTGGTGAGCAATTGCATTGCGCATCACTTGCTTTGTATATTATTTTACCATTATTATTATGTTTCCCTTCCTCTTCTCCCCTATTAAACTGTCTTCATCTCAGCCCCTGAGCTTTACCTTTCTCCGATTCTCCCCCCCATCCCATGGAGAGGGAGCGAGCAAACGGCTGTGTGGTGCCCAGCTGCCTGCTGGGTCAAACCACAACAGCAGCCCTTGAGGAAGAGGGAGACAAAAGCAGTTCCCTGACTGCTGGAAACCCCTCAGGAAGGCTGGTGCCACCAGGCTACAAGTCAGCCTGCGGCTCCTGTGGCCCAGTTGTTAGGAAGCACAGCTGAGAAGCAAAGGGGAGATGAAAATTGTTCCTGTGTCAGAAAGGATTCATCTGAGCCTTCTTCTCTCGTTTCTCAGAGACCCGGTCCAACAAACATGCTTTACACAAAAGGTGGATGTGGTTTTGAATGAACAACACTGGCACTTTTTTGGGGGGTGGGGAACATTCTTGGCTTTATGAATACATAAAAAAACACTGTACTGAATGGGAATCAGTGAGACCCTTGGGGATGCAAGGCTCGAGCAGCTTCGTGCAAGACACGGGCAAATTCATCTCAATACCAAAGGTGGTACTTCTGCTCTTGGACACGAGCATGACATCAGGCACAGCGATGATCACATCCACTGAGTGGCCGTGATGACTTAGCAAGCAAAACTGATGCCCGTGATTTAATCTACCACGTCCAGCTCCTTGCCCTTTTTCATCACGCTCTTTCCTGCCTTCCTGAGTGCTCCTGTCGTTCCCTGCATTTACAGGTTCATCCACCTCCCTCCCCCCCTGCAGCGTTCCTTCCTCACAGCACCAGGACACAGCCGTGGGCTCCCCGAGCAGCCCCTGTGCACCCGCAGCCCACCAGCAGTGCTCGGGCTCGCCGTCAGAGGTGGCTCTTCTCAGCTCCTCACCCAGAAGGCCAAAGACCCTCGAGGCTCAGATCAGATGGGGAAGGAGTTAGGGCTGTGGCTCAGAAACCACCTTAAACAGCCTGCAACCCTTAGATCCTAACTCGCCCTTGAGAAGATCCGACATGCCCAGCAATCAGAGCCTCGTATCTGTGAATCATCCGAGTATTCATTTTATATATTATCTTTCAGAAGACAAGCTTTTCAGTTACTAAGGAGACGTTTCCCACAAGTATCAGATGCCCCGTGCGAGGAGAGAGGCAATGGGCTCGCTGATGGCTATGTGGTTTCCGACAAAGGCACGGCTCGAACTTGCAGAGCACAAGGCTGAGAGCCATACCACATCCCCTCCAGACAGCCCGTTAACGAAGGAGCGAACTGCTTGAAATCCCTCTCGCTTCGTGAAGCCCCAGGGCTCCTCCGCAGAGGTAACAGCTTTTGTTCCCCCGGCTAAACCACGATCGCTAGGTTGGTATAGCCCTCTGGTGGTGCGAGCCAGCTTCTTATTTCCTGTCCTCAGCAGCCCTACAAGAAGGCTGACAAAGCACCCCTCTGTTCGCACAGCCACGTCCACGCCAGCTTTCCCCAGCACGGGCAGACCGACTGCGAGCTGCGTGAAGGGATTGGTAACGTGGACCTAGCTCTACGGTGACCGCGTGTGCCATGAAATGTTAGGTTCTAACTGCGCGCGTACGTACTAGCAAACCGGGAAGCTGGTATACATCCAGTGACCTCAATGCTGCTGGTAACAACGCATTTTCCTTGCCACAGACACCTTCTGAAAGCAGTTACCTCTTTCCCAAACCACTTCTCTTTAATTTACGCACTACCTTAGATTTTTCCTCAAGCATGCAAATTAGCCTTTATTAAACTACCCGAAGCGTACTCTCCTCGAGTACAATAAGCTAATGCTCTGCTGAAGGAGCACAAAGACATTTGCACCCCCGCGGAGGCACTGTAATTGTACTGTTACGTTCATGAGCACAACACAAACTTATTGCTGCACGGTGCCAACAATGCTCGCGACTGCCATCAAACCATTGCAGACAACTCTCGTGATCGAGATATTTAAAATTGGTTTTCAAGCAAGACGAACCGTTTTTCATCAGTACAAAAAGCTAAATTGAAGCACAACAACTTTAATACTTGGTTACAATACAGGCATACAACTTTTAATTATAACATATCAACAAGTCTATTCTATTCCTTTTTTACACACGCACTAACGATTTTGCCTTGAATCTATGTAATAATTTTTGTACCCTCTAATCAATGTGTTTTTAGGCCAATCAGTTATTCATTGAAATGCAAATTGGGGGAAACAAGTTATTTAATCCACTATAAAATAATGAACAATTTCATGTTAATTTGCTACTTACTGGAGATATGGAAAATATTCAAGTTATTTGCACTTAAATGGAGTTCTGCCTCCCTTCCCACTGAAAGTTTCAAACGCCTGGTTTAATAGATTTAATCTGCTTTCAGAAAGAAATGTTAAAACATTTTTTTGGCATTTAAATACCTGACTGGAAGGTCTGCCAGAAGCCCCTCACGTGGAAAAGATGCTGACACAGCCATCATTTTAGAAATATGAATTCAGATCTGGACTCTGCTTTGCCCCCCCAGGACTGGGGCTGGCGAGAAGCGGGGGGCACGTGAGCCCTGCTCTGAGCCCCAGAGGAGGCAGTCGCTGCTCCCCAGCACCGACCAAGGTGTTTGGCCGATCAACGGTGTCCTGCTTCCATGACCCAGCACCTCCTGATTTATTTATTTTTTTAATCTGTTCCTCTGATTAATCTGGCAAAAGAAAATGCAGCCTGAAACACCACCACCGCAAGGCTTCCCACTCCACTTTACATTAGGATTTTCTTATGGAGAGAGATGAAGAGTCCCCTATAAAATTGTGTGCCAGGGGCGGGGAGTTGTTCCTGTGTCTGTAACAACCCTCTGCTGAGTTTACACACATTTTCAGGCTGAAATCCCTGAGCAGCTGCCTTGGGCCCTGAGACACAACTCTGGTCTTTTCCGTGCTGTGTAATTCACTGGGAAGAAAACATGCAGGCCAAGTTAGTTACCTCAATGAAGCCATTATCCCCAATTTAAGCTCAAGCCATCATCTGGATTCTCCTTTGCTTCAAAGCACGCCCCTGGTGACACCTCTGCAGTGACAGTGAAGTCATGGGGCTTGCATAGGGTGGAGCGTACTGTAGCTCAGGAGAAGCGTATTGCTGGCTTATCAAAGCCACGTGGCCTTGCCCAGCCACCATCCTCGTACATGTAATTAAAAACAAACAAAAAAAAAGTCTTAAGCACCTCAGCCTCATCCTCCTATGCCTTCTGTTGGGCAGGATTCTGCCTCTGAGCAGAAATGCTTCTAAGCACCACCTCTGTAGAGGAGCACCATTGCTCCCAACTCTTTTCTTTCCTCCTTTCACTGCCCAAACAAAAAATGACACGGCCTTGTGCATTTACTCAACGCTTGTGAAGGAATCCCCAGACGGAACGTGCAGCTTCTGGGTGACACCTGAGCAGAGCCAAAACCAACAAAACACAGAAAGCAATTAAAAAGATGAGTCCGCACCAATTGTAGCCAGCGTTTACAGCTCCGGTTACACAACGAGGACAAATCTGTAGGCTGGGGCTATGTCCTTCTGCACAAGCATAGCAAAGGCTAATTGCGTTGATACCAGTCAGAAACCTGCTTGTAAGAATTATGGGACTGTCTCAACTCTCCTTGAAGTCAAAGCGAAGGGGGAAAGCATATCATCACACACACAACAGTCAGCACACGGCAAGATAAACCTTAACCTGCTCCAACCTGTATTTCCTGGCCTTTACATTAATATCTGGGGAAGTTCGGCAGCAGATCTTTATTTATGAAAGCTTACATTCTCTAAACACTTCCCCATCACTCTAAAATGATTACAAACAAGTTTTCAATAAGGAGTAAGAGGTTTACTTAAAATATATTGCTAGGAAATCCATATATTTACTTTAATAATTTTTAATACTACAGTGGAGGACTTTAAGTGAACGCTTAAATGAGCAAGAATTGATATATAACAAAAATGTGCATAACGATACACTTCATTTAGTTTTACGTTTTGGCAAAGCAAGTGCGTTATTGCTTCTTCCAGAAACGTCTTGCTCAGCCGAGCAAAAGCAGCTCCCATGTGGGAGAGCAAGAACGATTATGTTACATGGTTTTACTGGAGATAATTCTTTACTAAACCAATTGGACCACATAATAACAGCATTCTAACACCAGCTACAGGCCCTCCGAGACTGGCTTGTGTGTGGCCTAGATTTCACAGGCTCCTTTACAACAGATGTGTTGGACGAGGGTAGTGTTACTTCATGTATTAAGCGGTGTGCTCTCGAGGTAAAACAGCAGTATGAGGTTAAGTTCTGCCTCACATATTCTTCTCCCAGAAAGCGTGTGCCCACAGCCAGCAGATTATAAATCTGAATTCAAATAGTCCATAGCAATTACAATTCATCACTTTCTAACCTTTACTAGAAGTGCTGATAATCTCTTGTACCAATTATACCTCTTCAGCTCGTGTAGTCGGATGTCCACTTTCATGTTTAAGAACGTCCAGCTACAAAAAATGTGCAGGTAAGCCCAAAAATTCTCCCAAAAAGCAGTACTTTATATATCTATTAATTTCCTTTTTTTCCCCTCTAATGATCCCAAAGTCTAGAAATTACATTTTCATGGGACCATAAACTAAACAGAAATCCTAAAAACTCCTCTCTCTGAAGGACACTAAAAAATCCCATTGCTTAAAATGCACGAGTTCAGGATTAAACAGGAAATAATCAGCTTTATGCCAAAGGAAGGACCTCACCCTGCAACTTTTTATTTATAAAATACGGAATTGATGGAAAGCTATTTCCTAAATTTGCTCCATGGTAAACTTATTGCTCGATCCAAAACAGGAAGGGCGAAGTTTATCTACAGAAGACTCTGTTTGTCTGTGTTAATTCTCTTGCTAAAAATGCTTTAATAGCTTTCAGTCATGTCCGCTGACCATAAAGGAAAGCTATAACTCATTTAAGGTTCATCAGAAGGGGCTGCATATTAATGGCACTAATTACAACAGAAACCACTCTCATCATAAAAACACACAACCTTTTTCATACAGAAGGTACAGTAGGTTTAAAATCCCCATATACAGACTGTGTCACAGTCAAAATCAGCAATGGAGCATGAATTTTTTGTAAAAAGTGCCTTGAGGTGAACGAATTTTTCCTCAACAGAAATTTTCATGCTTTCAACTTCATCAAATACCCTCAGCTACCAGTATTCTCAAATGCAACACGCTGGATTAAAATGGCTTGGTTTTGGCAGTGGTCAAGAGCGTGGATCACCTATAATTTCTTCAATGGCACAATGTAAGTGAGCAGCTAGAAAAAAAATAATAAAAATAAAGTTTTTTTAATTAAGAACAACTAGCAGATCAGTTGTATGATTAACTGGCTACTGCCCCGTTACTGTAAGCTCAAAGCTAGTAAAACCATGAGTTTAAGAACCAGCCTTAAACGAGAAGGCTTGCTCACCATCACTGCCTGAGAGCAACCTTTTCATTTTATTTTTTTAAATGGTTAAAAAATAAAGCACTGAAGCAGGTTTAGTTATGCATGCCATAAGACTTTTTTTTCTTTTAATTACATGCACAGCATAAAGAAAATACTACAGAAAATAAGTGAAGTACTGTATGTAATGGACAACTTCTTCAGAGGAAAAGCAACAGCTGCAAGAAGAAAAACAATTACTTAGATTACCAACATTTTATTACTTAGTTTATGTTAAACCTTAAGGTTTCTGAAAGTTTAGAATTACTTCACACGTTATATTAGCCTCACAAATCAGTTTTATTAGTGCCTCAATAACGGACCTACTTTTTTTTTTAACGTCCAAGTCATGGTCCTGTCTCTACCTCTAAGAAGTCACTCGTCATTTATTCAAGTGCTAATTTCAAATATAAAAATTAATAAAGGAAAAAGTAAATTAAGGCTGTGTTTTGGTTTTATTTATTTTTTCAAGACTCCCATAATTTTTCCCTAGTTTATGGATGGTGTCTTTTTCCACATGCAGCTGTGACAGCTGAGGAGACTATTCCCCCTTTGCCACCTGTCACCATCCCCATGCCAGAAATCATCACCTCACTGGTTTGTGAGCCAGCACTAAAGAAAGCTGCTCTTAAAAATAAGTTTTAGGCAAAATCAGCCTGATTAGGTCATACGTAGCGTATCAGTTGGGCTGCAGGGAGGAATCACCTATTTTGGATGAGAGGGTGATGAGCAGCTATAGATGATGTCTAGAGAGGACATTTAGCCTTACACTAGTAGGTTAAAAGCCTAGTGTCTTTGGGCTCATTTGGGACATCTTATAGAGTTGCTGCCTAACCTACACAAAGCACACAGGATCTGTGCTTAAACAAGTGTGCATCTTAGCATGCATCTTCAGTCAAAAACCAAGCATCTTAAGAGACAGAACATAAAGCTAGCATAGCCCATAATGGCTGGGAGGGGAGCAGGGGAGAGGAGATCAGAAAAGATATATGATGAAGCCTCACTTCTTATTGCAAACATCTTCCTTCCTTCTGTACTTTTTAGCATCCCACACTCAGACCACCCCTCCTGAATCTGTTCCCACAATTCTATCTATTTCCAATTCAATTGGAAGCAGAAATCCGACCCAAAAATTGGTACAAATAGAAAACATGTCTCGCTAAAGGGAAAGCCACAAGGAGCAGAAATTGTCTTTTATGGTTAGTAAATCATATATCTTAGGGCAGTGATTACCAATTGTGGTCCAAGGGGACACAGAAGTTCACCATTACTCAGTGGATACACCACTGGCTGTGTCCTCGTGTACTTTGAATCAGTTATTGGGTAGGCTGGAGTTATAGCTCATAAGAAAAATTGAAGAATCACAGTTATCAGCTGTTTCAAAAAGCTTGGGAAACACTTGTTTTCATACCACAAGCTATTTTTCCATGTGAAAAATTAGCACATTTTGTATTTTAAAAGATCTTCTGAGACTAAGAACATTGGCTTCCCATTTCCTTGTTACGTGCCTATACCAACGCGACAGCCGAGCTATGCTGCAGCATTTCAGCACAAGAACTGCTACCCATCAAACTCATTAAAGGAATGCCTGCGTTGTTCAGCCCAGTGACACCGAACACTTTCCAGAAGTCGTCTAACGGGGCGACCTGACAGAGGGCAGAGCTGGAATGAACTTGGCAAGGTATGCGAACACACTTGTGACTTTTTGAAGTGTTCGCTTGTCTCCAGGTTCTGGCATCCACTGAAAGGCTTTGATTCTTTCAGAGTCTGGTTTCAGTCAGTCATTATAAAAAGTATTGTGACCTGCAGAAGAAAACTGGGATCAAACACTTTTTTTTGGGGGGGGGGGGGGGGGGGGGGGAGGAAGGGAGAGTTTTGAGAGCTTGAGCTCTGTGTTCTTCAGATATCTTAAAGCAGCTTCCTGTGATCCCTGACATCTATAAATTATGAAAACAGCGTGACATAAATTCACTAAGTCAACAAGTATCAGAGATATTTCCAATACTCAGGAGGAAGAACTTACAGAACTTATCGCGGAGTTCTAGACTCAGCCCTTTTCAAATTATTTCAAATTCCTTATTTACTTTTAGTGTAAAGCAAGAAAGCTAGTTATACTACCAGTATTTGTTTGCTAGTAATGATGCTAAAGCATCATGTAAATTAACAATTGCATCAATAAAAAAATTAAACAACACTACCATCTCCTTCTATACCAGTTTATCAATCCAATACTGTTAATAATGATGTAATATTTAAACTTTTATATTTTTCTTTTCTGCAAAGCTGATTTTTGTCTACTTTTAGCAAAGCAATGAGAATTCTTGGCAACTGTAATGAAGCAATGTTTTACCGATGAACTTTTGCCAGCTGAATAATTCTTAGTCCATTGAAAAACGCTTGAACTTTTAACAGACTGAATCTGCACTTAGTCTTCCTTTCATGGATTTAAATCTCCTTCTTTCATGTTTTATAATCACTACATTTCTACAGATTTCTGATCCTTAAAAGCAGCATTTGGGGTGCAGGAATTTTAGAATACCACTGTACTGGTGAATAAGGAGGTAATACAAAAGATCTAAACTAGATAATGAAACTGGAAGCCATAGTTTCATACAAGAAAGTGCTTATTGAATAAAATGTACTGTTACAATATAAACAAACTTTTTAATGCTGCATCCCTAAGCAGAATAATAGCTGTTGCAGATAAAGGCTGCTGATGCTAAATTGATACGGTGTGTTTTGGATAAGAACAGCATGGAAAGAGAGCGCTGAAGTCTCTTTTGATAAGCAGAACAGTTTACTGCCTCAGATAAAAATAGGTTTCTAAAGGTCAAACACTTTAATGCAATAGCCAAAAGAAACAGTTCCATGCCATTTACCTTTTAACCTTACTCCATACAAGATTACCATGTGCTCTCAAAGATACAGAATAGACAGGGGTTATTCGTACAAACATATCCTGAAAAATAAGGCATTCCTCACTCTGTGCAGCTTTCCAGAACTTTTTTGTTAAAAACCAAAACAAAACAATTCAAGCCAGTCAAATTCTAGCTGAACCACGCTGTCTGGAAACAGAATCAAATGAGGAAACAGATTTAATCATCCAGAACAGACCAAGTCAAATTCAATAAAAAACGCAATGAAAATGAATGGCACTTTCTCATTTCATTTAGAAATTCCAGCGGGCCTTTTGTTTTTTAAAATCACATAAGGGTATAAACATTGCAAACTTTCTATTTTCAAGCCCTGACATTTTGTTATTTCAAGGATTAGTATCCACAAAGAATTGATTTACATGCTAAACAAAGAATTATTTCATTTATTGACTTAAAGAGCACCATGAACCCTGTAGGATGATAATGGTAACTTTCATTTTTTTTTAAAAAAAAGTTGCCTTTCTTAGGACAAGCCAATAGTTTACATTCTTAATGAAAAAAATACGACCATCACTTTCCATTCATTGGCTTGCAATGCACTGAAACCACATGAGAAAAACGTTGCTTGGTTTTAATATGATTCATTGACTCCCTTCATCTTACCTCAGTTCAGCATTAACCTCTCTTTCACTTGCTCACCTCTTATCTTTGTTCTCTTCAGTTCTATGTTGCTCAGCAAACATTGCTATGGACAAGGCCAAGTCACTCCTCCTGCTCCAAAGACTTCGCAGATGGCCTATACGTATATAACAGGGCACAACTCTTGCTTCTCACTACCCTTACTTCTGCTACCACATTTTACCCAAGTATTCCCTGCTCCTTCCCTGCTCTCATATAATGTAGTTCCTTAAAAAATTCAGAAATTCATTGAAAAATGTTTCACATCAAGTGAATCATTAGAGCGTCCTTGCACTACCTTGCGACATAAAGGCAAATACTTAAGAATGTACATTTCAGGCATTTCTATCAAATACGAAAACATAAAAGGTAACACTTTGGTAAGTAAATGGGAACATTATTTAAAGAACAGAAACAAACACTGAACCCCGCATACGTTACATAGGTATGCACACCTTCTTTCAAAGCCTTCATTTGAAATAACAGATAGCTTTAAGAAATACAGTAAAAAACTAACTTACAAGTTAGACATACAGGCTGAGCAACTCATACTGAAATGAACTGCAAATAAACCAGTGAAAGCTTGTACCCTTATATGCATAAAACCTCACCTGACATTGAGTATTCAGACTTAGCTAACTTGTTACGACCTTGCCTCTTTTAATACCTCAGCCAATCCACAACATAAATAAGCTCATTACTTTATCCCAAACAAACCTATGCATATCTTAATATAACTCTTCAGCAACATGCTAATTTATTTTTCAAGACTACTTGGTCACACTGTATGGAAGGCTTGGTCAAAGAGCAGACTAGAGATAAACTGAAGCCTGAGATAGAGAAATAAGACATGAGCCTTGTTACTCCAAAGACACTAGACTTTCAAAAACGTCCACTATCAGTTTAACAAAAAGGTTACAAGTGATCAAACCCTGCTTTTCCTAAAGTAGAAAGGATCACTTTTATGATGAATGCCTTGACTCAAAAAGAGCGAATAAAATGGCCTATACAACGGGTAAGGGAAGAGGATGGTGCTGCAAACCACGCTATGTTCCTGAAAGCCCCCACCATATACCACAGATCTAAAACAAGTGAGGAGTTACCTTACATTTTCACTGCACCATCGAAAGCAAGTACATGCAAAAATTATGTTTCTCCCATCAATAAAAAAATGTATTTGGATCAATATAGATATACAAAGAGGGAATAATATCTGCAGTAGATGACCCAGTTCTAATCAGAATCATTCCTCTACCTGCTTACCATGACACCAGTAACACCTACACAGATCAAAAGCCTTGAGTCTCAACTCACTATGATGGGAACATGCTTTTCCTGGCAGCAAAAAGCCCAGCCTGCCTAAAATAGAAAGGAATACTCTTAAAACTGAGTTTCTCTAGCTCGTAAAAGACAATATCATTACTTTAAATGGAAGGTTTTTTTGACCACCACCCCATTCCCCAAGTACTGGCTGACAAGCGATGTGGAAAATTCACATACCAAGAACGCATGCTATATTTGGTTTAACTAATCTTAAAAGTCTGTCTTATCAAATCACATACAAATTTGCAATTTTAGATTAATCACAGCTGGATTAGGTATGTTAATGACTTGGTACTACATCCATTTTTACTGTATATTCACTAGTGTACAGATGATAATTGTCACATTTGGAATGCAGATGCAATTCTCAATCCAAAAGGAGCCTGCAAGAATAACAAGACCAATCATTTTGTTGTATGTATTATGAAACATTTCACTGTGTTATTAAAAGCACACATCACTTATAAATGGGCTCAAGAAACCAACAGCCTGAACCAAACCAAGGGTGAGTCAGAGATCGTTCCACGGCTGAGAGTTCAACATTTAGGTATCCTGTTGCTAGAAACTCAGAGGAAAAAGGCATCGACTGACTTCAGTGAGGCAGGAAACAGAATCTTAGAGTTTATCTTTGCTCCTGATTTTAGAGAAAACATTGCTGCAAGAAAACATCCTACAATAGCAAACCAAGAAAATGGGAAACCGTACAGTGAACTGCAGTTATGCCTAATCATAAATTTAAGTAAAAACTAAGAAAAATATTTAAAAAATAATCCTGACATTTTTGAGTTATAGCTAGATGTCCACTCAGGCAAACAGGTTAATAATTTCATTTGAAACATTTTTACATGAAGAAATTATCCATGTTGTTTTGATTTTTAATTGATGAGAAATAGGGTAAGCCAAAGCAAACAGGAGCACAACCAGCAATGATGTGTTTATCTAATTCTTCAGCGAGCAGTTTCAGGTGTTCAGAGCTGGAACGCTGCACATCCTGCCTCCCGACTGTAGCTTCCCGTGGATGTCCCGAGGGTACAGAGAGGGGAAGACACCAAGCTGGTAGCACCTGACTGCTCCCCACTTGTTTCTGGCGCTAGAAATAGCAACAGGTTTTCTTGCATGATGCAGCGTCTCCACCCTCTAGCCAGTGAGAAACTCCACTTCATTTGCCCATGGGCTTCAGAGCTTCTCCTGGGGAATTAATTCCCATCTCCACCCATGTCCCAATCGTTCCCGATCATTTTCTTTTCCCCACCCTCTTGGCTGCAGTTCCTGATCTCGGCACAAATCTTTTTTTCAACTGCATGTCCAGTCCCACCCTTGCTCGTTGCTTTCCATACTCTCAGTTGCCAACTCTAAAACCCTCCTGTCACCGCAAATCCTTTAATCTCTTCCAGACTGCCTCCTCCCTCCAGTTCACAGGTCGCATCATCCCTCAGCTAGACGTAGTTCCAGTCCACCAATTCCTCAGAAACTCCTGCACCTTTTTGCTCGTGCCTTCTGGATCCTCTCCTGCACCCAGTCTTCCTTCCACCTTCCCTTTAGCACTTCATTAAAAAAAAAAAAAAAAGAAATTTTGACAAGGAAGTTTCCTACCTTGACATTCACACACCATCCTATGCTGGTTTCTCTAATCTGTGTGAAAAAAAATGTACTTTTGATTGAGGGGGGAGCACCACTCATTGCCAAGAGCTGGCGAAGGTATAGCCTCCATCCCTCTGCTGGGTGAGACTGCCCCACCAGTGGTCTACTTACAGGCTTCATGGAGGCTGCAACCAGCTCACAGGTCCCCCACAAAATGAACGAAGAGCCAGTATCTTAAACCCTAACAGGGTCTTTGTTGCAACCACCCTACTCAGTGGTAGTGTTCAAAAGGGCATTTGGTTTTACTTCGCTTTCATAGAATCACAGAATATCCTGAGTTGGAAGGACCTAGAAGGATCATCGAGTCCAACTCCTGGCCCCACACAGGTCTACCCAAAAATTCAGACCATGTGACTAAGAGCACAGTCCAAATGCTTCATACTTTGAGCTGTGCCTCTGTGGGGATGTTTCTCTGTAACCGAGTACTTCCAGTTCATCATTGATAAAGAAATGAAGATCAAAAGATTTCTGAACGTTTCATTTTCCTAAAAGTGCAAATATTTTAATGAACTGTAAGAGGTTAGCATTTGAATTGAAAGGGAGCATTTTGTCCACAAAACTGACCTGTCTTCCTATGAAAAACACTGAACATTGTGACTGCTCTTCCCTTTGAGATCTACTCAAGAGCCTTAGGGTCCCAGGCAGCTGGGTACCAGCATAGCTCACAACCAGGTCAGTGCTCCAGCAAACTACCTGGAAGAAGCTGTTACGAGAGTGTCGAGTAAGGCACCAGTCCTCCCAATGAGTAAGTTACCTGAAACGTGCAGAACCAAGGCTATTCAAGTTCAAAGACAGTGAGGTGTCCTACACAAGACAGTTCTGGTCATGGCAGCTTAGACAGAAATTAAACAAATACTTTGAAGAGTTTTATCTTTCCTATTATTCCCCATTGAAAAACAAACAAAAAACCAACTGCAGCACTTGCACAAGAGGATGTTCTCATGTCTCATGAAATGCAATCATATTACGGTCCTTCTCCACTGGAATTCAAAGTTTCTTCTACTGCCTATTTTCATAAAGCTTGTAACAACTAATCATCTTGGGTTATGCCTAAATTGAACTTAGTTGAAACTTGAGAGTAGATTCAAAAGATACACGGCACAGATGCAATGTGGTTGCATAAGCCAGTTTTCCCAGGAAGCCAATTTTGTTTTCTTAAAAAAGCAATAAAATGGGCAAATTTCCAGTTGTAGGTGCTCACTGAAAAGCCTGTGTCAGCACAGCCTAATCTATTCCAATTTTGTGTTTAAAATGCTTATGCAGAATTTTTCTCTTTAGGTAGCATGTGACTAAAAAAGTTAATATGTGAATTATCTACCACTCTGAGGTGGTGAACTGCTTGTGGGGAGTCATTAAGGCCAAGCAAGTATGTACAGCAATGAAAGTGTTGTAACAAAACAAAGTACTTAAGCTGGTTGGGGGGCAGAAAAGGGGGAAAGATTGCTAACAAGTCAATTAAACCATCTATTAAGGGTTATTAGGGCCAGTCAGAGCAATACACAAAGTTCAATAGTTCAGAAAATTAATGTATAAACAGCCTTAAAGAAGCATGAGAAGCCAGAGATCCATGAACAACATGGCCTATTTCATTTAGTCAGTCTTCAACTTCTGTGATTTTTACAAGTCAGGTTGACTTTGTTAGCCTTTCACAGTCAAAGTACCAAGGTAAAACGGGCACATTGCAAAACCTTTGTCCCGTGTCCCAGGGGGAATCTTGTCCCTCATTTATCTGCCACATTTTGTGAAGCGTGCCACCAGACGTTGTGTGTCCGTAGTAGTCTATGACCAGACAGTTACAGAGGACTGAAAGTCACAACGTCAGTGCAAATAAGAGTCAAACAAAACAAGAAAATGATACTTGTGGGCTGGTGATAAATGATGATCTGCATTAGTCATTAACACCCCAAGATAAAAATCTAATGTTTTTATAATTTTAACTTACAGAAATAGTACATGCATAAGGTACTTGTGCAACTAAAGATTTTTTCCATACCATTTAGGAAAGTAAGAGCTAATTCCAGAGACTTTTGGAATTAACTTTCTAAAATAAATAACGTGAAAAAAGAACTGTAAGATTGCCTTATATTTTAAAGGTCAGAGTGTACAAACACTTTCTAAGCCAAGCTTTTAAGATATATATATATATGTATATATATATAAACACTATGTGCACTCAAAATAATTTGAGCAAAAAACAGATCTCTGTAAATTTCAGCTTTTAAAAAATCATTTGTTTGCTTCCAAAATGCCATCCAATCACTACTATTCACAGGGAAGAATCAGCTATTAAAAAACTGTAGCCTATCCATCTTCAAATCATCTTGAGTTTAGCCTGCTCCGTGGGACAACTGCCAGCAGAAAGGACATCAGGATAGGGACTGAGACTCAAAATACAAGAAGAAATCGGAATTTTAAAACTATGTGGCAGTCTATCACCAAAATGTCTTTGGATGCAGACGATCCTGTGTTTACAAGGGAATGTCAGTGCTTTATACAAATCAGATTACAAGTGGATCGGAGGATTTAAACTCCGTGCACCGGCAAAGCTGTCATCTACCAAACAAGCTGCTGCTAAACTACGATCAGCCCCAGTCTGTGAAAGAGACCCTCAACAACAAAGCTGTAGGTTCACACTTCAGTGGATTTTCCCTACCTCCAGGTTGTCTGTGCAATGCTCTTCCGTGGCTGGCTGTTCCAGCCTCCTGAGGCCTGGAAGCTCTTATCTATACAGCAGAGATGGAAACTGGCTTCTGTACTAAACATCAAGGCCCTCCTGTCACCTACCTCTCCGTGGCATTTGCCACTTACCAGGAGGTTTTGTGTTTGCTTAGTTACCCTCTTCCCTATCATCACACATGGTTTTATGAAATTCTCTTTCCCTTTGTGACACTGTTCTCCATGTGCCCTACAAACATCCCATTTTATCTCTAAGTCTTTCAGAAGGTAAACACTCTGACTGTACCAGGAATACAGATGGAGCTAACATGAAATCAGTGTTACGGTGGCAGGGAAAATAGATACTAGAGAGCAGTTCTTTGAGCCAGGGCAATTCCTGAGGCAATTTAAATGTCTGGACCTAACTGTTAGGTATATTGAGCTGACCCTATGCTCGTTTAGTTTTAATCCATGAAGCAATCAATTTCTCAGGCAGCAATGCTGAAACATTCCTCAGAAATTCAGAAGATGTCTTGTTCAAAAGACTTTTTTTTATAAGAGAGAAAAATACTAAGTTCCTATCTTAAGCCTCAGTGCCCTGATCCAACTAAGAGAGGATTTTGTCTTTCACCCTTAAAACAGTTCAAAAATAAATCTGCGCTGCTATAAGCACTTCTCAAGTCCACCAACACCCTTTTGTTAAAGCAAAAATATGCTGGTTGGAGACAAAGTTGGAGGGCATGAGGCTTCTCTCTTTATCCTTTAAATGAAATTCAAGTTATTAAAAACAGGAAAGAAGAAGGAAAAAAAAAGAAGAGAAACAGCAACTCTCCCCCTCAAACCATTAACCCTCACCCCCACAGAAACTACTGCTTGTGTTAGGGCTTGGCCTATTCACCATTTCTGTTCTTGTCCTTTAGCTTTCTCAGGAGGTTTTCCTGTGTCATTCCTACTTATCCTTCCAAGCACCTTAACTTGTGACATTCTTTCCAGTAGGCAATTTCTCACAATTAGCTCCTAATTACATATATCAAGGCCCATACATTTTTAGACGGTTTATCCTCTTCCAAGTGTCTTTTCCAATCCTGTTTAAACTTATCTCTTGAAAGCAGTACTTCTTAGTCTCTTCAGTATTACAGTTTCCAAGTCTTCTTTCACCCTCTTAGGTTGTAGTTTCTCACAACAGAACAAGACATTTTAAATCAATCATTGCTAGCAGCTGATTGAAAAAAATACTACTTAATGGATGACTCCTTAGATTTTCACTTTATTCGATAACGAGTGGCCCTCACCTTTCAAATTAGAACAGCTGGACAAAGAGCGAAACTGATACAATTCTCATTCATGCTTTTGTTAGTTTTAACTAAGTTGAGCAATTTTATCAAGTAATTAACTGCTACCATTCTCTCATTTAAGTCTTCCAGAGATCCACCAGCAAACATTGGTAAGCAATCCCCCTTAAGACTGTAAGCAAACAGTCCCTGTTGAGATCGTGGAATCTGCAGTACTGCTCGATCACATAAACGAAGCATCACTGTGTCAAAAATTGTATCGCTGACTCCACAGGTGGAGTTCCCAGTACTAACCAACTTCACAACAATGTGCTTAGCACAGGACAAAAAAATGTTGCATTAAAAAGGCAAGACAAAACAAACTGACACAAAATCTTCCCTAGATAAATAATGATAGAAAGGTGAATTCCATCATCTAATGTATCTGAGTCACTAAGAATGAGGATACCTTACTGTTACATGTGTACAACATTTCTGGTGTTGAATTCTCTTACAAGTATTGCCCTAGGAGTGCTTACTTTAAACAAGACTCACTTTTTATCAGCTTTGCAACGAAAAAAACTGCTGGCAAAAAGCTGAAATGTGGTAATACGTTTCCTTATTAAACTATACACCTTCAGGTGCAGAAGTAAAACGAGTGAGTTGCTCTGGTTTTGCATACGCAGCAGTAATTATGAGCGCTGCAGTGCGTACTAAATAACTCATTAATGTCCATGGAAAGGGAAGAGAACACGACTAAACAACTGCAAAGAGGAAGACTGCAACTTCTAAGGTATGGTATCTCAAACACAAGGAAATGAAAGTAGCGAAGCTTTCACACCCCTCTTACAAGTATCCTGCTTTAAATCAGTGTGTTTGTAAGGAGAATCTATGGTACAATGAAGATATTGACCAAAAGCTTTCATGTTCTCTATCGGGCAGTCCCAATAAACATGAAAATGCAGATTTCTAACAAACAGCTCAGACTGAGAAAATTGAAACATTGCAGTACAAAAACCACTTAAGAAAAGCATGAAAAGTAAGGATACAAATACACATAAGTTAATTGATTTGAGTTCACAATGCTAAAACTTCAGAAGCTCTAACAAATATTGAAAGACTGTAGAAAAATTAGCAAGTCATAATTAATATGGAAGAAAAAGTGCCTAAGAATGTGCAAAAAGTAATAAAATTATTTGTCCTGTATATAAGGACAGTGGTACTCATATAAGGAAATCAGTAAATCACAAAAGGATGAAAAAAGACCATAGGCAGACAATATCATTAAAAGGAATCCTCATCAATTTTTCTGATACCAAAAACTGAGACAAAAATTTTCCTGATTAGGAAAAAAAAAACAACTCTTAACTACCTGTTACATTTAATAAAATAAAATAAAGAACATAAGCTTAGAAGAGGCATGACACATAGTATGCTACCAGACAAATTAGACTGATGAGGAGTTCTTCATTAAGCTCCTTGCTACTGTGTACTAAATACTCAAGGTCTGAAGGACAATAGAAAAACTAGGAGGGAACGCAAGATCTACAGCTTCCCCATCTTTTACTCTCATCTGGTTTATTACTCGTCTGGTCTCCTCCCATCAGAAACAAAGCACGTCTGACCTCATCCATAATCTGAGCTAATCCTTTAATGTGTTCTCTAGCTACTCCAGTTCCTCTTAGCTCTACTTAACTTACCCACCTCTTAACTCATATTTTAATTAGGAGATTTTTTCTAACACAGATCATTTTGCCTGAAACGAGCAACAGCACAAGCAGACCAGCAAGCTAACCTGAGGAAACTATAACCCGTTTCTCTGGCTCAGCTGAAGACAAAAGAAAAGGTACACCCAAGGTCAGCTTTGACAGCCTCTGCCTTCATTATTCCCTGGATTCCCGTTACTCCAATTTATTCATTTATTTCACTACAACTGCTAAAACTTAAAAGTTTAACCTAACACACCTAGAACTTGTAAAACTTTTCTGATATACTTACCATAGTTTCTCATTAGCTTATTCCTGGCCAAGATCTGGAAGCTACGTCAAATTTACATCCTCTTTCACCTTTACACTGTTGATAACATCAGCCATACATTCCATGAACCATCTTCCTCAGCCTCTCATACCTCTCTGATCAATCACTTGTTATCCTTCCCAGGGACAGTTTTCTTCTCCAGTTTCTGAAAGAGGTTTACAGTTCTTCAAACCTAGCTCTACCTTATTCATTCTCCCGCTCCACGTGGTCTCAGGAGTTCACGCTGCCTCGCCAATAGGCAAGCTGTTGTGTAAGCTGAAGATTTTTTTTCCCTTTTCCTATCAAACAGCATAGCATTTAAAGTAAAAATTGGAAGTCCTGGATAAGAGTGTACTCAGCATCCTGGGAACTGGAAAATACATTTTGTATGTAATGCCCGACATCTTCAGTTGCTTTTTTTGGTTTGTTTTTACAGCCCCATTTCTCCCAAAGAATAAAGTAGTAAGCACAAGAGAAGTAACCACCTCTTGCTCCAGGTGCTATACAAACACAGGCAAAGTCTAAGCATCCTACCCTACAAGAACTAACTTGGAAACAGCTATTGAGTGTACACATTTATAGACTGGACTTTACACCAGAAAGCAGAAAAAAAGAGCACACTGTTAGGCACAGTCAGGTACTGCAACCCCAACCCATCTTCCTTGTTCTGAAACCAGCAATGGGATAAGGATGGGCTGGAAGGTGGGGAGGAAGGCATGCAGCAGATTTTCACACATTGCAGACACAGTAACCATTTTATCATGATAGAAACATCTGAGTATTTTCTTTTTCTGGTGCAACATTAAAACCCAATCACACAGTGATTCTTCCTTCTTTACATGCACTATATATATATGAAGTTTCAAATGTAAGCTTTAGAAAACCTGTGATTTTCAGCATCTTCCAGCAAGAAGGCTGTCCATACGGGTAACAGGTCATTAATTCTATTGAGGGTTGTTAATAAGCAATATTAATTTAGAAAGTCAAGTAAACAAGCAATTAATCTACATGCTTGAACATTTTAAAATATTGTTTGAAAGGGTCCAGTCAGTCAGGTCTAGCAGTAAGCAGTAATTCCATTAAAAAAAAAAAAGCATTCACAAATGCATTAACTCCTGCTTCCTTCATAGATGCCAGAGCTCTGCGGTAACAGAAGTTTTGAAGTCTGAGTGTCAAATCTTATTCAGAAACATAGGAGGTTTGATTTTTTGCCAAAACCAAGGAAGGTACTTGGCTCATTTGGTAAAATTTGTCTTCAGAAAATAATAGATTTTCAGAGGTAACCCATGTCACTTAAACTTGCATATGCAACATTTAAGAAACTGGACACATAATAATGGACTAGTTAATATAGTGCTGCAGACTTGATGTCTAGACAAGATAAGACATTTCAAGAATCCCTGCTACTCCTGCTTATAAGGAACAACAAAGAGATAGCCTTTTGTGTAACACTGACAGTGAATCGCTCCAATTGGGAACTTAACACCAAGGAGTATTTGTCATCACTTCCGAAAAAAACCACACTTCAGCACATTACATGCTAAAAGCATAAGCTGATCCTTAACTATATAAAACCAGAAACTAAACAAGTCAAATATGCATTAGCATATATTGGATATTACAAGATTCAAAAATATTAAAAGTGCACAAAATTGTTACATCAGCAACCTCTGAACATTCATTGACCTTGACCTGCCAATGCAAAATCCTCTGCTATGCTATTTTCAAATACCCAGGGCAGTCTTTTAAACATCTACCTAATGGTCGCCTACCCAACCATGCTGAGACAACACACACCACTGCATTTCAAAACTATGATTATGGGGGAAAGAGGGAAAGACATGTTCCCCAAAACAGAGCAAAATACCTCGCTATTTTTTGTTTTTAAGAACTCTCCAAAGTTTCTGCTTGCTTACAAATGTAGCATTAAAAGCCACATCCTGGATCTAGACCCTACATCACTGAACATATTAAAACAGGAGACACGCTAACACTTCAGAGTTTTCATTCAGTGCAAAGAGGCACAAAGACAAAAAAAATACACAAAAAAAAGGAAAATAAAAGTCTATTGAACAAAAAATATTTCTGCTGTGAGTTGAATCTTCAACACAAACAATCAGAAAGAAATTATATAAGAGCTTTCTTGGAAATATTTTCTATATTTCATTATAAAGTCAGTCTTCCTTTTCCTGAAGTGTATGACGACCTACAGTTCACTTTCAAGATTAAATGTTACATCTTTATCAACAACATGGCATGACAAGCAATAGCATTAAAATTGAGTGTTAAGGACTGATTTTACTGTGCAAAATCCAGAAACACACTTTTGGTTAAACAGTAGAAGAAATACAGCATAAATTACATGAAGAAGTTCATCAAAGTACCTTCACAGAGTCACAGTTAACAGTAATTCAGTAAACGGTTCATCACTGGTGTGCTCTGGTGTGAAAATTTAGCTCCCATTCTACTCCTTGCTCCCTCTCACCTTCGGTGTCAGTATTGGAGAACTCACTCCACACAGAATTAAAACAAGTTTACTTTTAGATCCTGACAATTCAAAGACAACGCAACAGGGTACAACATTTCTACAGAGAGACTGCTTCCAGATACAGCTAGAAAACTTGCTGTGTTTCACAATCATGAAAAACATTAAGGCTATCATACTAATAAATTTTCTGGATGGCGTTTAAATTGCTGAACCAGCAATCACTTAAAAATTTCTTGGAAAAACACAGAGATCGCTTTATAGTGCAATGTTTAAATGATTAAATAAATATCTTCTCTAGCTTTAACCTAATTTACAGTACCTGATTTTATAAAAAAAATATTCTTCAGTTGAATTAAATGTACTGAAGATGCTTCCGGTATCATTGTAAAACCTTATTTTAATTCTGTGGAAGTTGGCAGCTTCAATATTCAAATCAACAACAGGAGAAACTGGTTCTGTGAAATCAAAAACTTTTAAAGTTATTCCTCAGGCTTTTCTGAGCGAAACTCCTAAAAGTATTGTTTTATAAAATGTAATCTAGATTCCTGTAGAGATAAGTGTCAACACTACCAAACATAATAATTTTAGATCGCATTAAAAACAACAATTGTTTTTACGCCCAAATTTTCATCACTCTTGACTATAAGCCTATCTATAGGACCTAGGGGCACATCTTCATGGGAAATAAACCATTCGCAGTTTCACCAGCATCAGCTGAACATTCACAATTGTTCTTTTCAGATAAATCTGCTCTTAGTCTTTTTTTTTCCCTTCTCTGCTTGTCATTTTTAAATAGTCATAAGTTTATGTATTTGGTGGTAGCTGATTTAGGCCATGTACGAACCGGTGATCGACACACAAGGACAGAAACTGCAGCATGACCCTAATCACAGTTATAGCATGCTCTGTCCCAGCCAGACCCAGCACAGACGAAGCCATTTTCACCAGGAAAACCCTTAGGCAAAATCAACATTAAAAAAAAAAACAGTAGAAATTTGGTTTTCATGTATCAAGAGAAAGGAACAGTGTTACAGTATAGGAAATGGGCTCCCAGGCAACAGAACAAAAGCCACTAGAGCTAAGATAGAAGAGACCTAGAAGAAACTTTAGTATCTTTTCTCAGGCAGACCAGAGAGCTACTTCCTTGAAGATACTATGAGATGATCAAGAGGGGGATAAGTGATTTGTACTTTCTTTCCACCTATCACAGGCACACACTGAAAACATTGCACAGATCTCGATGCTTGACGAAAATCATCTCTCCTGACCACCTATAAATTTTAAACCCATTTTCCAGAGTTGGGCAGAGTTGTATTGAAAAAGTCAGAAAAATCTCCAAAACTCTACACTGAAAGTAACAAAACTATGGAAACAAAACAGTTCATTTCTTTATGACAAATGAAATATAGTAAGTTACTGGAGTTGATTTCCTTACTGTGGAGTGATATGGCAGTAAAGACTAGTAGATGAATAGCCTTCTATTGAACCTCCTCAAAAACTCAGTATTACAAGAAGAGCAACAAAAATCTTGTTTTGTATTCAACCTAACCCCAAATACTCTACAAAAAAAAGAGAAAACAATTTTCGAACATAATATCCCCCCCTCATCCAGATATAAAACACTGCAGTCAAAGAAAAATGTAAAGATTCTTTATCTTTGAGTAAAGACAGTAGCACTGGATGATTTAAACAAAACCAAACAAAAACAACAACAGGCAGCTTCTAGTGTTCAATCCCCAAACTGTATATATTCTAGTTACAGAAATTATAGCATAAAAGTCATTTTTGATAATTTGATCTCATGTAAAGCCATATTTTTAATTACATTTGAAATTACCTGTTTATATTTGATTTTGGAACAGTTATTCAAAGCAGCAATCATCCTTTGCTTGCGAAATAACAGGTGCTACATTTAAGTTACAGAAAACTACCACTAATTCCCATGTGCAGATAAATTTCATACTTCTTCAGTAACATATCTGAACGCATCTCTGTAGATGGAGATGTTATGATCCCATTGCCTCAACAAATTAGATTACGTTATTATTATGCTCCAAGGAGGATACAAAAAAAGAAATCAAGATATTTACAGCAGATCAAACCATTGCACAAGCACAAGCACTGTGTTAGTAACAAAACATAAAACCAAAGGGACTCACCTGTTCAATCTCCTTGGTCTTAGTTGCAATTGCTTTGGAGCGGCAAAGAAGCTGGCCATCCTCATATAATTCCGTATTATCCGTTATATTTGTTTCTGTTTCCTCTGTTTGTTCGACATACAATGGAGCTGAAGATCCAGCCTTAAAGGAAAGATAATATTCACAGTTCTGAGAGAAAAAAAATACAAACTCATATGACAGCAAAAGTAAAAACCCAAATACATTCAGTTAAATATGACTTCAGTTATCAAGATCATTAGTGAAGTATTATTGCTACAACCTGAAATCCATATTTCTGTAACTGTTAAACAAGTAAAAAACATGACATTATAGAAAATCTGTGACTCAGTCTTAATTGTGTGAACAACAATGTCAGATAACCTTTACCTGCCTTTCCTCTGAGAAGAACCTTGTCTATTTAGTATTTATCACAACCAACCAGCAAGAAATCCACAATTAAAGTAGGATTAGCTTTCTGGGAATGGATAAAGGTAACAAAACCAAAGTTAAATAGTCAATGACAAAAATCAGAAAGAGCTCTTGCAGCATTCAGTGCTCTGGGTTAAATATTAAAGGAAAAGAGATGCCTATTACATAGCAATAGAAAACATGTGCTTAGAGGATTTCTAATAACATCAGAAATCTTACTGAAGTATCAGATTTCATAGGCTTCCCTCTAATATGGAAATTGAGGCAGTATTCCTGCCCCAAAGAATAGAGACTCACACCTCAAGGAGTCTATACAGAAAACATAAAAAGAGAAGAAATTACTACAGCATATTTAAATGCAATATTACACAACAGATTTGTACAATAGTAGAGTAGGGATTTTATTTTTTTTTTGTAGTAAGATTTGAGAATTGAAGTAGATGCATAAAAATTTAATCTGTTCAAAACTAAAGAAGTGGAGAAACTTAAGTAATGTGTAAGAGAAAAGCATTTGGAAAAAAAGAGTTGAAGAGGTCCTATGAGAGTCTGCTCAAAACTCAGAAGCAATATAAACCATGAAGAGCACATCCTGAATCTCTTCACTGCACTAAATCATGAAATGCCTGAGTAGAGGCTGATAAAAAGTTCAGTGCAACACAAGGTTCAACCATTACACACTATGCAAGATAAACAAACTGGAAAAAAAAAATATGTTGCAATTCATACATGACAGCCTACTAATCAAGGTGAGAAATAGCCTTTCTTCTAGGGCTCTGAATGAAATGCCTCACCTCCTTCATTAGCATTCCTGTGGCACACTTTCTTAGTCAATAAATCATCTCAGACTCCTCCCATAATCAACAACAATTGTTTCATTTGGAATCTTTCTCCCACTGCAGAGAGGAAACGACTCTTCTCCATAAGGCCCACTCTGTTCTCTCCTCCACTGCATTATCTTCCCTTCATCAAGAACACGAGTGATATTTCTCTTCAGCACTGCTTTCCTGAATCTCTCTACAAATAGAGCTGCCCATGCATATGTTCTCCTCTACAAGGCATCCGTGCTTGGATCAGTTTGCTCCTTCTTTTTCCTCACGTCACCGCCTTTTTAAAATTTCTTTTTCCTGGAGTGGCTCTTTTACCTAACTGTATCTTTCTGTTAATATCAAGAAGTTGCTGATAGCTATTACATCAATGGACCTGATTAGAGAATTCTGATAAATGTAGAACCAGTCTGTTTATTTCTCAGATCTAGACCTTCGGTTCCGTAAGTGTGAAATACAAGGAGGAAGTTCAATGCTTCCCAAGACACTTCTATTTTCCCTCAAATCATTTACAAACAAATATAAAATACAAACCCATTAATTATAAAGCTCAAGACACGTGACTTTGGAAAGTAGGTACTATTTTGTTTTTGTAAGACTGTTTCTGAAGTTGAAAAGCAGGCCTGCTGAAATGACGGCAGGATTAAAACAGACTTTATTACAAAAAGAAACAACACTACATGACTTTGATTTGTTTTAAGCAACAAAAGGCAGATGTCTGCATCAAAAGATGCTAGTTAAAAGACACCATGCTTACTAGGTTCTTTCTGCCTTCTCTTTGCAGAAATTACTGTCTACTAATCTTGCCAGCCTTGGCTTTGAAAGTCCTGCCAGTCATATAGTCTTCCTGTGACTAAAAGCCAAGAGACAGAGTAATGTTTGTCAATCTGTTCAGGACAGAAAGGCAAGAAAGTCTCAAAAACGGTTAAGGTATAAAAGGTGATAAGGGCTCTCCCAGAAACCCAGTCCTTTCGCATACGGTGCTGGGGTGAATGCTCACATGATCTGAGAGCCCTAGGCCTCCCATCAGCAATCCCTACTAACCTGCTTTCTCCCACAGTCAGGGATTCAGGTTATCAAGTAGGTCCCATATTTGCCCTAACACAAGATCCACAGCTGAATTGTCCAAGAGCAAGAGGTTTGTCAGTTCCTTGCCAATCTCGCTACAATTAACCTCAGTGGTAAATACTGAACTACTTAGCTTTCTCAATAGGTTATTAATGAACACTCGCAGAGCCTGAGAGCCTGCTCTGTTAGCAGAGCAGTGAAAAATGATCACTGAAAAGGGCTATAATCATACTTCAACATACGGGCAGAAGACAAGTAGTGGCAAGAACAGATGGGTCTAAACTGACAATTATTTAATGCTGAGTATTAACGAAAGAAAGGTTTGGGGAAAATAAAAACACCAATCTGTCAACCACGTGCAGTAGCAAGGGTAAAGACCTAATTTTTAAGGTGAAGGAGGATTGCTTCCAAAAAGGAGTACCTGACATGACATGACATGACAGACTGCCATGGCATGGACCTGAATTCAATAAACCAGAGCTTCTCTTCTGGTCTGATGTTTTACGTGAACACTCATGTTTTGACTCAGTAAGCCCTTGCTGGTTTCAGGGAGCTCAGTAGGCAAGCCAACTTACACCAGTGCAACAGTTCCTTGGAGAATCCATGGGAGAGCTAGAGCCTGATTTTGTCAATTGTTGCTCAATATGAATTCAAATCATAGTAACAAAACGCACTATGTTTTTGTGGGTTGGTGTTGTGTTTTTTTTTTTTTTAAACAACAAATATAGCATCATAAACACAAGGCTTTAGTTTCCCTCTCTCTCCCTTACACCAAAATTTCACAGTACAGGCAGATAATTCCAAGGGTAAATTATAAAATGTGTCTTTCAGGAAAGTGCTGAAAAACTAGAAGCTACTGTTGTAACACTCATAACAAAATAAATTGATTAATGCTCCTGTCTTACATCATACTCTGTTCTTTCAGGTAAACTGCTTTCATCCACTTTCTCTGCCTTTTCAGCTGCCCACTTGCTTGCGGCTTCTGCAAGTTCCTTTTCTGATAGTCTGTTGCTCTTATCCAAGGCCTGTAGAAAAACATTACAGTGAAGGTTTGAACATGAAGTATATTTCCACATGGAAAAACATCCTCAAAACTAAAATAAACAGTTTTTTACAACATCTTGAAATGGGAAATAAGGAAGCCGAAGATTTCATTTGCTGACTTGCTTAAAAACAAAAAAAGTTCAGGAAAATGTTAAAAAAGCACCATATTTTCAGAATCAGGGTGTTTGTTTTGTTGTTCAAACCTCATGTAACAGAAAAATTTGAGACCAGCTGAGTTTAAAGACAAATGGATCTAATGGATACTATGGAGTAATCAGACAAAAGTGTGGATTGACCTTATAATTCAATGCGATTTTCAGGCGTAAAAGGTATTGTGGTTTAACCCATTTGGCAGCTCAGCACCACACAGGCATTTGTTCACCCTCCCCACCCAGTGGGATGGGGGAGAGAACTGGAAAAAAAGGTAAAAGCTTGTGGGTTGAGATAAAGATGGTTTATTAGGACAAAAAAAAATTATAATAACAGCAATAATAATGATAATAGTAATAATAACTGCCACTCTGAGATAGATATCAAAAAAGATACAAAAGGCAACTGCCTGAAAAAAGATGCCATAACGTCTACCCAACGGTTGTTCCACCTCAGCATGTAGATGGCCAAAAAAAAGCAAACAAGAAAGAAACAAAGAAAAATTTTATCATTAGTTCATTGCAAATTACATAAATGTCCAGAGGAAGCAAATACTCTGCAGTCTGCTATAGGATTCTGTGTCATAAAGACACAACCTTTAACTGAATTCAGAAGAGAAGTGAAATAAAAAATTACAGAATTATAATCTGCAAAGTCAGGAGGTGACAGAGATAAAGAGGAATTCAATATGCAAACAAGGTACTAAGAGGGTTCCTAAGAGGAAGGGGTAATATAACTCCCAGCTCACCTTTCCGAACTACATGATTATTCTTAGACTGATTTCACTATCAACAACTGCTGCCGCCGCAATGTTCTTATTTCCCAAAGTATGCCTAACTTTTGCCCATAATCTGACTTCTTCCTAGCTGCCAGAAAGTCTTGTACTGTGGTTTTATTACAAACCTCTCCATTTCCTCAAATATAGCTCTGCAAAAAGAAATAATCAATATCTTTGTCACCAATTGTTATCTTTGCAAAAAATGAAGATAAAATCTCACATGCCTTACAACGTTTCTACAAGTTGAAAACAGAAACTAGCCACTCTAGTATCTGGAAGACAGCGGAAAAAAAAAAGTTTAATCTCACTAAATTATGTGGGTCACATGTGAATAACATGTATTAAAAATACTGAGTGTATTTTATGTAATAAAGTAGTAGCATTTCCACAGGTACACACTATTAAAGGTAAGAGAAAATTAAAAGAACATGAGCACACTTCTCAAAGGAAAACATTTGAAGCTGTTTAGGTTGTAAACTAGCAAGGAATGCACAGCCTTGTGGAAAAAAAACTTTTTTTTTTTTAATCAAAAAAGGGTGTCTTTTCACTTTTTATTATGCATAATGCAAGAACAGCAAAAACCTGTCAGTTTTCTGCTATCTTCTCTGGGAAGCTTTCCTTGTCTCACACATCTGTCTTTGGCTTTAATTATGTCGGATACAGCCTCCAAGGTTTGTAGTCCAGAAAGATATTAAAGAAAAACACAAAAGATGTCATGCAGTAGTCAATTAAACAGGTGGTTAAGATCTGATAACACCAGCATGTATTAATTCACAGGCATGAATATGTAAAAAAAATTAATTATAAGATAGATAAAAAAACCTTTTCAGATTTGCATACAGTTAAAGCGAAAAGAGATATTGCTGTGAAAGCATATACCTTTACAAGTATTTCAAAGTTTAATTATTACTTAGAGCAGTGAAAATTATCTCCTTTAATCTAGAAAATGAAGCATACAATTCATTTCTCCGTTCTAGATTGTAAGACCCTCGCCCTAGAGATGTTTATCGTGTTTCGCCCCAACTTTTTCGGTTGATATTTCCACACAAGTGAAGCACTTACACACAGCTTAACTGGTTAGTGTAATCCAGCCATCATCCCAAGAGGCTCCTCTGACAGAAAACAGTACATTACAGGCAGATGTGGGGACTTAAAAGGGACAAGTGATAAAATGTCACTGAAGTAATTCCATTTTTGCAGCTTATGTATACCCAATAAATCCTTGTGTTGTCTGGGGAAGACTTCAATCAAACAAAGTTGCATTTTGTGTGGTCTACATCAAGTGGATATATGCAAACCTCTGGCACCAAAAAAAAATAAAATAAAATAATCAATACAGCATAGATCAGAGCTGACTGGAGAGGAAAGCTACACAAAGAGTACTTTATAGCTCAAGCTCACACTGCATATTAATACCATAGCAAGAGACTTTGCGGTATCTCTTTGTTCTCACAGATTTGTATTAAAGATTTGGTATTAAGCTGTGGGATGTTAAGTCTGTAAGCAAAATAGGTGAACTAATTATAAAGTTTATTTTCTAATCCAGATCAGTGCAACTTGTGCCTAACAGCTTTTATCTTACTTTACTTATTTACATCACTGAAAATAAAATACCTGCCTCCCCCCTTAAGGACATTGGCAATTAACTAGTGCCTAGCACAGCACTTCCAAAAGAGCTGCATAAGGAATAAGTGCTTAGAATGACATAGCACAACCAAAACCTGATTTTTTTTTACCCACTTAATTATTTCCTTCAGTCTCACCTTCTCACAACAGAAATACCACTCTCTCCCTGCCCGCCCCCCCTTTCTTTTTTAAACATTCCACTGTTTTTTATTAAAAAGACCCCCAAGAACCAGGCTAGTACATCATGCTACTTAGGGTGAATGCTACTTTTTAACAGGACCTTATTCACTCAGAACAATATATAGCATTGTTTCTTTATTTTTTATTAAAGTATTTCTCAGAAACGTAGGGAAAATACTCCTGTGGAAGCTCTCATTTTAACCTCAAATACAATTTTCAGGCAAGCGGTCTGAGATGTGAAAATGTTTTTACTGCCACAGGACAGCCAGAACAAAACTGATTGTTGCTGATTGTTCATTAGCGTTTATTAGTCTGTCTGTCTAACTAATTAGCAAGATTATGTAGTTGGTGCTCAGCCGACAAGATTTTTTTGATGGGAAATTAAACAGCATCATTTAGAATCTTAAAAGACATTTACCAAACTGTTTTGCAATGTGGCTCTCCTCCCAAGGAAATGCTATCATTCTTGCCACATCCCTACGCAGCCCTGCTTCCAAGCCAACTCTTCTGTTCACATTACCTTCCCAATCTGTCAGACACTTCACCTGTTTCCAAATCCAGTCACACCTTAAGAATCACTAAAGGATGGAGTTCGGTGCACGTACATGCATGTCCTATTGATCTTTTGCTCCTAAAATCTGCTTCCCCATTTTTATCCTTGCCATCCCTTTCCTAGCATACTCCAGGCTTCAGAAAATAGTGATTTTAAATCTATTTAAAATGTCCTTTCTCCTAAAATAAGAGGGTGACTACAGAATAAAAAGGGTTGTCAGTGTCATCATTAGATACACAGCATTAGCAGCACCTTCCTGCTAGATAAAGGAAAACCATCCTCTCTGCTGGATTGTAGAGCAATACAAGATGCTCCTTTCCTTAACAGCTGCATACAGTATCTCCTCCCAAGTGAGCAGGAACAAAAATTAATTTCAACAATGAGCAACCTGAAAGCATGGTGAGAAGTACTCAGAAACCAAAATTCACCTTTGATGATGGTACTGCTGTGGAACCTGAAGGTGATGCATCTCTTGACGTTTTCAATGCCTGAACTGAAGTCCTCTCTTTACCTATAATAAAAGAACAAATTAAGAACTGCAAAATTACATTAAATACATATGCTGCAAATTTATTGGTTCTCATAATTTATTGGCAGAAAAACTTCAGTGAAATTTGCTCAACTCAGACATGAAATCTATACCCTCCGCTATCCGATAAATTCTGATAGCGCTTTCTTCTCTTTACAAAGAAAGAAGAGAGAGTTATTATACTTGGCAGATCTAGGAAAACCTTATTACGCAGTATTTAACTGAGGAGCATATCAATATGATTTGGCAAGATGATGTCATTTTACTTTTTAATGTTCCTGTAATAAGCTTAATTCTAGCAGATGAGATGAAGAATTCCTATCTTTTTATTATGTTAGCCACCAATCAATCACTCCAGGAAACCAGGCAGTGTAGGAACTGGTTTAGCAGCCACAGTGCATTGGAAAGCTCTGCAGTGGGAAATCCTGTATTATATGAACCACAGGCTAAATTCTCTTTATATTATCAGAGGTTTTCTTGTAAGCGTTCAAACCAGCAAAATGCCACTTCAGATTTACTACGATAATCACAGTCTGTGCACAGCCTTGCCACAGGCTGGTTACAGGCAGCCCACAGCAGTACAACTGGTTGCAGTGCAGACTACTGGTTTTCAGCCTGTGGTCTACGGATGGCATCTAAAAGGATCTGCAAGAGGTGAACAGGTAAAACAAGTCTGTTGTCAGCAGGCGTAAACTTACTAAACTATTCATCTTCATTGGAAACTGCACGACTGTTCACAAATGGAAAATAATACAGACTTATCTTGGCTTCAGTTAAATTTGTACCAGTTTAATTAAGAAAGGGATGAATTAAAAACAAGTCTATCAAGCATTTATGAAAATTTGGATATAAATTATTTGAGCAGACTTATTTAGGAGAACCAATATGGCCTTAAATTAATGAATGCAAGCAATAAAAAGCAATAAAAACATGACATCTCACTCCTAACAGCTGAGCTATTTTCTTTTTTACTCAATGCTATAAATTATGACTGCATAGTGTTGTGTATTTTGAAATACTGCTACCTAAAAAAAAATATAAGGAAAAGTCCATGCAGAATGCATACTTTTCACAATAGGAAATCATAGAATTAGAACCAATGAATTGTTTGGGTTGGAAGGGACCTTAGAGACAACTTAGTCCCAACCCCCTGCCGTGGGCAGGGACATCTCCCACCAGACCAGGTTGCCCGAAGCCCCATCCAGCCTGGCCAACCTGTATGGATATATTTTCCTTATTTTTCACATATTCTCTATGGTGAAAAGTATGCATTTTGCATAGACTTTATGTTTAAGAAAGATTTAAAAAGCTGGTCTTCAACTCTTTCCTCACATTTTCATGTCATCTGTGTAAAGTAGGCTGGTAGCACAAAGCAAAGATCAAACAACTGCTCATCTCTGCACATTGTTAGAGGCAAGTGAGTTACTACCATGATGCTGAAGGCCTACTGATCCATGCAAAAAATCTTCACAGCTACTAACAGGTCTTTCAGAAACGTTACTGAAAATAGCTGGGGAAATTACTTGGACAAAAGTAAGTTTTCCAAAACGCACTTTAGCATGATTTCCAAATCAGGGACTAAATAGAAAACATTTAAAAACATAGCAAGCGGCTGTATTTAAGAATTTCTAGTGGCCATGAAACCAAAGATGAGCTACGAATTACCTTTAACCATGAAAGATCTTTAACAATGAAAAGAACACCAAAAGAAAAGCTGTGCAAAATTAAAAGCTGCTATAAATACAATGCATCTGACAAAAAAAAAAAGGTGGAAATAATCACGTCTTTAATCTGTCACACTCCCCAAAGCATAGAACGTCACCCTGACATCACCAAATAACACACAAGTTTTGCTCCTGTGATACCTGCTTTTCAGCCTCATGAGCACCCACATCCTTTCTAAAAAAAATGCACAAACTATTTCATCTCTGCCTTCTACATACCTCCTTCATCACACTGGATTCTTTAGAGATTACCTAACTTGAGTAGATTATATGTTTGTGCTTGAATAGACGGAATTAGTTGAAAGAGGTGGCAGTAAATTAGTCAAAATTAAGAAGAGACAGAAACTGCTGTTTAATTTTGAGGCCCTTTATTCTGAACATACGACTATTCTGAACCCAGAAGCCCCAGCTGAACCATTGAATAGGACACTTTCTAAGTACTGCTGTTTGCATTCCTACATCTCCTTGGCACAGCACTCTAGAGACCCCTTACTGGACTGGCCTGACCAAGCAATGCCACCCTACTTCCTAGATGCTCACCCAACATATCTAGATTGAAATGGCTCTTCCCATGAGCCCCTTCTGTCCCTCTACTTCAAAAGCTTCTGTATTCCTGTTTCGTTTGTTGAAATCTTGTATTTTTTTTTTTTTATAATTTCTGAATGGCTCGAGAGCATGAAATATTCCTCCTGCAATGGAAGTCATCAGGCCAAACTGATTCAGACAGCATGACTTTAAATAGTATTACAATATTTAAAGTATTAAAAGTTTAGCATGAAATCATATACAATTCACTTATTGAAGAATCCATTTTTCTTAAATGGACAGACTAAAATGTACTGCTGACATATAAGACATAGGTCCCGTTTTATTTTCCTTTTAAATATGTAATAGATGAGCTTACCTAAGACAAATCATATTCAAACAGTATTCTGGAAGTTTTATTTAAAACATTTATATCTTGCAAGTAGATTGTTTTAATTCAGTCATCTGCAGGAACAGATGAAACAGAGTACTATTTTCTGGGGAACAAGCTATTATAGAGAAATAGTCAGTGTACGAGCCATCTGGTCTCTTCATATCGATTAAAAATGGAGAAAGGTGTTTAACCATGGAATTGAAAATAAAACCCCAAAGCCACAGACATAAATATAACCATCTGTCTTGACTGGCATCTTTTCTGTTTTCTGAAGATGTCTGCTTCCACCTCGCCACTTCCACTACTGTTCGAGTAATTCTGCCAATGCACTACAAAGGTGATAGGAGTCAGCTCGGAATTGTAGGAAATGCCATAAACATTTATATGTTTTTCCAAACTTTTTTTTTTTTTATATGTAACTCCTGGTAATTCTGATCTGTACATCGACAACGCTCTTGCAAATACAATTGAATATCATAATCTTCTCTTCCTCTCCTACATTTACAGGAATTGATATTCGCTGAGTATTATTACTAAACGTTAAAATAATTGCAATGATCACTTAGAAAGCTAATTTGTATTCTACCACTAAGTGAAATAATTCCTCAGTATTTAAACAATGTGAACTGAATTCCACAAGCACCTTTTTGGAAAGAGGAGCTACATAATGGTCTAGTATGCCACGTATCAACTAAAAAAGAAAAACTAATTAATTTAAAAACTACTGTCAAAATGAACAGTAGGTTTGTATAGCTCACTAGAACAACATGTGCAGAAAGGAAAATCAAATCTGATTAATTTACATAAACTGTAGAAACAGCAGTAGCTAAGATTATAACATACTAAAAAAAGGAATTTTGCTTCTTTTTGCAAATTAAATATTTCAGGTTTTCACTTTTAAAACAGATGATTCATTAGATTTCTTTAAAGATTAACAGCTGAGCTTTTATAAACCAAGCTTTTATAAACCAAGACACATTCCTTTTGTTCTTGACTCTACACTTCTTTGAGGAAAGCAAGATTTGAGAGAACCTGACAATGAAATTAAATTGCTAAAAAAAATAAAAAAAATAAAATAATCCACCAGCATCAAAGCCCTAACAACACAGTTCTAAAAACATTTTCAGAAAATATAACAAGTAGCAGCATGCACCTTAATTTCTTCAAATTTTTAATCCCCCTTTTCCCCTGGTTGCAGGAATAAAAGCCTTCATCTGCTACAGCTGACAGCTGAGTTTCTTCTAAGGGAATCCAGAGAAGCACTTAAGAAGTAAAAGAAGCATTTGATGCTAAAATGAAAATAACAAACTATACTGGGAAAAACTGCACAGCTGAGAGTTCTGCAGTCAGTCTAGAGGTGCTGTTGAAATAACACCTACAATCCCACACACGAAATACATAGAGGAACAGACAGTACAATGAAGCAGCTGAAGAGCAGACGTAATTGGTACAAGATGTCTAGTTTTCTCACTGTAAAAGAGCATATGTAAAGAGAAAGGTCGTATAATGAGTTGAAGTTTCACCTCACTAACCAGTTCTCATCATTAATCCAGCATTACCTTGCTGAGAAGAAATATTTCTTTTATGTAAAGATGACATACTTCTGCTATGCTGGGACTGGTGAAAAGGATAGGCTTTGCTTCTTTCAGGAGAGTAGCTCCTGCTGCTGACACTAGAGCCAGATCTGCTGTGCGGAGAATCCCTTCGGCTCACTGGCGATTCCCTGAAGAAAGGAGAGTCCCTCTTATGAGGGGATCGCTCTCTCATATAATGAGAAGGATAGAAGCTTTTTCTTCTGAAGCTGTCTCTGATGTCCCTTTGAAGACAACAGAAAAATAAAAGTTACTTGGTTATCCTTCCATTGTTTGTACAACAGTGCTGGATAATACAACAGCAACCTTTTATGTCTGATAAATACAAACAGATTAGCTGTCATCTGAAGTACAAGTCTGAAACAGTGCTATGTAATGAATAAAAAAGTAGAAAAGTAGAAAAAAAGAATGCATCTTTTCTGTCAAATTTCATTCAACTACATCATAGCTAGAAGCTAACCCCACTTCTGTTACTTGATAATGCAGCTAAAATATAAGAGAACAAGGGATTCAAGAAATTGAGATTCTCACATTTTATTTTCTTCAGATTCACTCCGCACTCTCCCTTACCTCGAAACAAAGTCTTACTATCACAATAGGCAAAATGCATACCCAAATATTGCTCACACTATTTGGCCGTTTTTCCATTCTATTTTTCTCTTACCTTTACTTTCATGGGACTATCTCCCTCATTTGACTTTACACACCTTGCTACAGGAAATATCACTGAGGGATTTCAGTTTATTTCCAGCAAGTACAAAGAAAACTGCAGAATATCTCACCTCATGCTTACGTACCCACCCAAGGTCAAGCCCTGGATGAAAAAAAAAAATGTATTTTTATAACTATTTATAAGTCTATCTTTTGCAATATGCAATATTTACTTCAAACACTTCTGTAAAATGCCACAGACATGCTCAATATTACATGAAATCCATCTGATTTGAAAGTATAATACAGTAAACACTAAAAGGTCCTACTAAATTCATGTATTTTAACTCCAGACCATAACCAAAACATACTGGTTACCCGCAAATTATGTTGATAAACATATGTAAAGATCCAAAAAAACTACCAAATTGAACTTTGACTACAGAATCTCCAACATGCAAGCAAACATGTACTGAACCTAGACCTGTGGCATTTCCCTCAGTCAGAAGACAGCTTGTGAGGAGAAGCAAGTACTTCTCAGCTCCCCTGGCAATCAAAGCATTGGTAAGTAAAAAATAAGGACTTCAAAGCATGTAGAGTGAGCCAGAATGTACCTTTTTCACTGCTTCTCTCTCCTATTTCTCATCATAGTCCAATATTAAAAATAAGGGAATGCCTCACAAAGACTAGCAAAGATCTGGTGGCCTCGTTTAGCACAATGTAGCTATAGCTAATTTTATGTTGACGGAGAAAAGGAGAAAAGCCCTCTAGTGTACAATTCCTGTAGCATGTTACAGACGCATACTTGTGGTGGCTAACAAAGGACTTCAGTGTGCCAACGGTGTTTTGGACTACTGACACTACGCAGGTAGCACCACGAGCACTCAAGCACTCAAGGCCACTCACACTAACGTGTTTTATACAGTACTGATTTACTTTTGGCATGGAAAGCACGTCTACACGAGTGGTTCTTCTTCAGAGCACAAAAATCCCACAAACAATACTGAGGTCATTTTACAACAGAAAAATCATGGGGGGAGACAGAGAGGGAAAAGATGTGTTCACATAGACAGTAAAACTGCAGACAATCCTTCAGCTTATTTTTCATATTCCAGGTGGAATACAGTATCAGGAAGATAAAAATCATCTATATTTTGAAAGTTTTCATATTAAACGGAAGCATGAACAGATAAACAGCTGTCAGCCACTCTGGTTTCCAGTCAAACACTAGTGAGGCAAAGCCAGTTTTTACAGTTCAATAATTATTTCGCTGTTAACAGGCTATAGGCCTTTCTTGGCTATCTTATCTTACTTAGCATACTTTACAGGCCTACATACCGAAACTGCACAAGACAACGTCACAAAGTTTTGTATCTAAACAATTTTAATTTCCTTTCTGAACATTTCTTCTTCTGTTTATGACACTTCCATCTTCCCAAGCAGGCCACCACAAGACACAATTAACAATTGTTAAATAGTACTCAATATAGCAGTCTCTACACAGTAGCCATTGCACAGATATTTGCACTAACGAATGAATCACGGAAGCATAATCCTCCTGCTTTCTTCAAAGGCCCTAAGAGCAACAGGAGAAACTTTGAACACTACTGTTCAGGAAATGTGTGGAATAACCAGAGACTTTCCAGAAGGAAATAACTGAAATGATCAGGGGCTGAAATAACATGCTTAATGAATAAACACTCTAAACCTTTTGTCTTAAATTTAGGAAAAAGAAATCTGAAGTCAGATGAGTTCTCAGTCCTGTGAGATGTAGGTGAAAATAGGAAAGTCATGCATCACCTACATTAAATATATGAAGGGTTCAAGTAGAAATAAACATAAACTGGAGGAAGAAGGGGAAAAAAGACAGCTCAGACTTCAATAATGGTAAAAAGACTAGCTCAGCACTTAACTAGTTTGTCTCAGCAAGTCTCCATAAATATTTGATCAAGATGCTCTTTAATGAATAATAAAGAAATACTTATCAGGAACGGTTTCTGTACAGCACACTTTCTATGCAGTTCCCTCCTAATGCTCTCTCTTGGATGTGAAAAAACTGTGCTTCACTGACTGTAGCATCATTCTCATTGATGTTAAACACAGACTTTAACACATCATCCCAGCTTTTAGAGACGCAGCGCAGGACAAAGAGGCATTAGTCTTAACCAACAGTAATTCAGAGTTAGGAACACAACATTACAAAATATTACAGTGGCCAGCAGTCAACAGAAAGCAACTACAAATGTTTTTCTAAACATGTAATTGCACAACACGAGAAAAGATCTATTAGGCAAATTCTGAGATTTTACATGTTATTTGTTGCATTACTCTCTGTAACATACAGAGAGCCTTTGACTTTATTTATTTATTCTTAAAGCTCCAGCTTTCTGGCAGACTGGTACACTGCTTTTATGCCCAAAGCACGTTTTTATGAGCAAGTTATTAAGCCCTAGTATATAGACAAGTTTATTATGGAAAATTTTACAGTGCCCTAGCTATCTAACGCATATAACACTAATATGCACATAACAATTTACAAAATATCACTGGAACACTTTTAAAGAGGAAAACATTTTAAAACCTCATTCTGCAGCAATATTATGCACAGAAAAGGAGAAATTTTATTTATCTGTTTTCATTTCATCACCCTAGCTAATTCTTCACTGGACCCAATCTCATACCCGAACACTCAAGCTATTAACTATATTAAGGCTGTTTTGGACAGCACAGCAACAGCACAGCATTTCTGATGTTTTCCATTAATGTAACAAACCACACTGAACAGAACAAAATAAGCATTGTTTTACCTTTTTTTTTCCTTAAATACTTAAACTAACATACACCTGCAATTTGGTAATGAAGGCCCCAATTCAGCAAAGCAGTTAAGCACATGCTTCAGATTCCAACACATACTCAAAAGGTTTATTGAGCAGGGACAATATTTAATAGAGATTCAAAATTTTTGCTCAGCTCTAACTTTAAAATAGAACGACTCCCTCTAATAACAAATAGAGATTAATCCCCTTTAAATAGGATCCCTCTTATCTCCATACTTTGTGTTTACCTCTCACACCTAGCCCTGGAAAGCACGAGTTAGTTCTCCCAGTGGTACTGCAGTAAGAACTATCAGCTTTTTTAACCTCCATGAAACTTGACCACGAAATTCTCACTAAAGCTGGTAAACTTGGATGAGCTCCTGAACTTTTGTAAGTAAACAGCCATATATACACCATCCACCAAGGGCAGCTGAGGGAAGACCATAGGTCTGAGAGTTATTTCAGTTAGCCATCAGATCCAGTTCCCTGGAGGGGAAAAAAAAACAAAACAAAAAGAAATATAGAACAGGCAAAAGTATGTTTTTTTTTGTTGTTGTTTTGTTTGTTTGTTTGTTTTTGTGTACTAGGAGACCAAGGGAACACAGCACAGGGGAGCTTTTCAGTTGCCAAAGCATAGGAGAGATGATCCTAAGCTATCACTACCGCACTGAGCTCTTCCGCGCTCATTCTCCCCAGCCACTAAGCCCAGCAAACCACTCAGCACTGGGGGAAACTGAGGGGCTACAGGAAGCCCTCAGTGTAGTACAGATTAAGCTAGGAGAAGCAAAGACTAACACAAACTGCTGTGCCAGTATTGTAATGTGAGAGAACAGAACGGCAAAATTCAATCACCGACTAGATATGAAATGCCTGGAGCGGAGGTGTAATTATGTGAAAGCACACCACATAAGTGCAAATAAGGGAAAAAGCTGCACAATCACAAAAGAAAATATATGAGAAGAGATTAATAATCAATAAGAAAAAGGATGACAACATATATGGATCTGTGAAATAATCTGAGTTTTTTTCTCATTGAATTCATGCTGCTAGGCAACTGTGTACAAGAACTTATGCTTACTGTTCTCTTTCAAATCTATGGGGTCTTTCAGTAACTCACAGGTGAATCTGGTCTACCACCTAGAAAAAACATCAACCGACAAGTTTACATGACCCATCCCATCTGAGAAAGATTACTGTTATTGCCAAAAGGGTTAAATATTCCATTTATAGGCTTAGGGTCAATTATTAACCTTGCTTTAAAATAACTCACAATTTTGTAAACTGAGGAAAGGATACACATTTCTTAAGACACTGGACTTACGTGCAAAAAGATGGAGCACTTCTCCTGCGAATACAGGCTGGGGAAGTTGGGGTTGTTCAGCCTGGAGAAGAGAAGGCTCCAGGGAGACCTTACAGCGGCCTTCCAGTGCCTAAAGGCGGCCTGCAGGAAAGCTGGGGAGGGACTCTTTGGCAGGGGGTGTAGTGATAGGACAAGGCATAATGGCTTTAAATTAACATAGGGTAGGTTTAGATTAGATATTCATAATACATTTTTTACTGTGAGGGTGGTGAGGCCCTGGAACAGGCCGCCCAGAGAAGCTGTGGATGCCCCATCCCTGGAGGTGCTCAAGGCCAGGCTGGATGGGGCTTTGGGCACCCTAGGCTGGTGGGAGGTGTCCCTGCCCACGGCACGGCGGTGGAGCTGGATGGGCTTTGAGGTCCCTTCCAACTTAAACCATTCTATGATTCTATAAGCTACAACAGACAAAACTTGAACTCTGCTTAACTTACACCTTTTCTGTCTCAAAATACGCTGTGGGGGAAAGGGAGAGAGGGAAAAGAAAAAAATACCAACGAAGAACCTTCCTGCCTTCTTTGCCAGGATAAGGCAGGGCTTAGCAGAACTACCAACATGATTCAGCTGACATGGAAAACATTTATCAAAGAATACTACATCCCAGACCTCTACATTTCTCAAAATTTGCTGCATGTTAAACACCCAAAAAGGAAACATGAAGGGTCAAGAACACTTCTAGCATTTTCGAAGTAAATCTAGATGGCTGAAGATTCTGGCTACCATCCTCTCTCCCAGAACCCATTCCCTTCCTTTCCAAAGTTTGCAGTATACATTTATGGAACAAACCAGCAATTTTCTTTAGCTCTGCTTCATAGACTTTCTATAATCCCTTGTTTTTGTTTAAAGATCTTTATGCTGATTTACCATAACTAAAACCAATAAATTACAGCATTATAGATACAAATAATCACATCTGACTCCATCAACCTTCATTTGAAGATCTGAAATGATGACAGATTTCTTATGACAACTGGTTTTGAACATGATAGCTGAGCAATAACTACAGTCCTTGAAAATGGCAGTTGCTTTAAATGAAATTAACATAATTTGGTCTAGTCAATATAATCTCATTAACAGCTTTTCACATGAAGGTAGAAGGCAATAGGTATTGCAGGACAGCAATAAATCTTGTGAAGAGGACAGCTAGACATACAACATGTATAACAAAAAAGTTAAAAATACAGTACTATAGAAGTCACTGTATGCAAACACCAAAACTCCACACTAATGGCACTTGTCCACCTTATTCAATATGAAATCTATTGAACTCATCTTCCTCCTCCACACCCCCACATATCATGGCAGATGAGGGGAAAAAAATAAAAAAAATAAGACAACTCGAATATTACAGTGCCATTAGGTAGAAGTGTCTATGTCCATTGATCAAATAGCCAAGCTATGCAGTTCAGCTGAAGCTGGAAATCAGATTACTCCTCTCTTTATCCTCAGAAAAGAGCATCCTCTTTTCTACTGTCATCAAGGATGTAATTTATTAAACTCGCTGGAAGATAAATTTAAGCAATAGAAGTACATTTAGACTTAGACTTTTTCTATTATCTGACAAACTACTGTCAAGCATACCGATTATGACAAAGGAACAAATAAGAGTTAGAGTCCGTATAAACATAGATTTAATTTCCACATACAACTGTATGAAGAATGAAGACAAAACTATAATGTAAATTAGACAAATTAAGATCAAATCAGACAAAATAGCGACATTCAAATGAATGCAATTTTGGCTTCTCTTCTTTTCAAAAATGACAGCTTAATAAGTCCTATAATTTCTCTACAATAGAAAATGAATCATAGATCTAAAGTTCCAGAGCTCATATTTGCTTAAAGTGGTGCACCAACCTTCAATTTCTAATAACAGCTACAGCAATTTCTTCAGCACAAAATATAGCTGATAAAATATTTATTAACAGACATTACTGTAGGGCCAGATTTCATACTCTTGACTTTATGAGCAGCATATCATCCCAGAACAGTCATGCAGTTCAGACAACAATCTGAATGAATAAACTTCTCAGTATAATAGCAACTGAATCAATTCCTAATCAGATTTAACTCAAAATTGACACCACTTGAATCTTGTATCTCAATATATAAGCTCTAAATTGGAAGAGAGACAGGAAGCAAGATATGTTATCTTCACACACTCTACCCAGATACCGTAACAGACCAGAGAAACTGGTTATCATTATCACTTCCAGAGGAAGTTCTAATGGGACAGACCTTTCTAAATCAGCACTCAGACATCTCACTGTCGTTTTACCACAGGCACCAAGACCAGAACATGGGAAAGAACTTTAAAGAGTTTCTCTGTGGTCCCTAAGAGCACAGGGCTGATGGGGTGGGAGACGGAAAAAATTCCCAAGTAGTACAGAAAGCAAACATAATGGAATCGAGAACAAGTATCTAAGGACTGTAACATAGTATGAAACACAAGTAAACAGCTCTGTGGAAGTTTTAAAATAAGTTTATTGTTTGTTTAAAGATCTTCTAAATCAGTGTGAGAAATTACATGAGACTTTGGAGAAAAGTTAATGTTGTTTATAGTCACGCAGCTTTATATTGCCAAGTTCCCAAGCAAAACAAATTGTGGGTGGGTGGTGGGGTTTTTTGGTTGGTTCGTTTGGGGAGTGGTTTTTTTTTGTCCTTTTTTTTTTCTTCTTAAGAGAACAAACATCTGAGCATTATATTCTTCTAAAAAGAACAGCATATAAGAGAAATGCCAACACACTTCACAGTTGATGTTTGCCATGTTACAAGCAATGCAATGCAGGCAAATGTTTGTCTAACAATATACACCCTAAGCACCACAAATAAAGGAAATATTTTTGCACTATATTTTTATGGGCAGAAGTCAGTTGTGTTCAGCATGGTATTATTCTCCTTCCCAAATACTATCTTTAAAATTCTTAAATACAAGAACCCAGAAACCATGAAATACCTGCTAAAGGAGCCCTTAGGACTTCTCATCGGTGTGCTGCAGTGTGTCATTACTTCACTGAAATTTAGGAGAAAGCAACAAATAGTGCTTTAAAAAAAAAAAAAGCAACAAATAGTACCCGTATATACTGATTTGACCAACCCTTGCGGTCAATTTTCTAGCACTGTTGATAAAAAGCTGCAAAAGGAAAGAGCAAGTTGTGGAACAGGTTTGTAAGCAGCAATTCCTTATGTCAGTAACACTGATACACAATATTCTTATTATATTTAGTGGTTTGTTTTTTTTCTTCTTTCCAAATTCTTTAATGAGATCTATAAATCAGAAAAAACACTTAATTTTTCTCTACATCAGAAAAACGGTCCCCAAATTTCTGTGTTTTTAGTCTTAAATTAAAGTAAGATTTGAAGCAGATAGGTTGATTTGGTTTGATTTGCTTATGCCCCTACAGTTTTGCAATAGCAGTATGGACTTCTGCACAGCAAATTTAAATAAAAGTTTGCAAACTGTCTTTACTTTCAGGTTTCCAAAGATAAAAGCCATTATTATATGTATATGAAGAAAAAGTATATTGGTCATTATTATTTTCTGATCTCATTCCTTCCTGTCAAGTATGTAGCAAGTTTGTTCCAAGTCAGAAAGTCCCAACTTAAGGCAGACATTTCCTCTTGTAGATTTATTCAGCTGTCTAGCTTTTTTTTGCCCCCAATTTGCTTTTTTCTTTCACCTTGGTTGTAGTTTACAATCACTATAATATACATGTCCATCTCTCTTTCTTTTTTTTTTTTTTAAGCCATTTCCCACATACTACAAACAGCACTTACTTAAACATTTAACAGAGACAAGCCATGCTACTTGGCTAATCTCCGTATTAAAAATCCTTTTGGAACTACTGTATGGCTTCAGTCACTTCGGTGATCTAGTAGCAGCTAACTTCAGAGTGCATACAAGTCGCACTGATTCAAATTGATGCTGCTACAAACCTGATCTTCCTTGAATATGAACCCACATTCTCAGTGGCTGCCTAGCCTGGCACTGATATTTTTTCTCAGGCAATCAAACTGGCAGCAAATTGGTTTTGGTGGGTCAGGATGCAGTGCCAGCTCACTGAAGGGTGAAACACGTGAAACAGAAGCAGAAAGAGGGAAGAGCTAGAACAACACGAACCTATATAGGTTTAAACTACTGTGGAAAAATATTTTTGCTGTAGGAAGGATTAGTATCTTTACTGCATTCATGACATCTATTTATGATAAATAAGAGGTTCCTTGGCAGAACTTCAGAGTAGCTAAAGTTAGAAGCACTACGACTAGGTGTTTATATATATTTTCCTAAAAATAATATGTACACATATTTAAGCAACACTAAAAACACAGTATTATGACTAAATAATTAACGTAGCTTCAAAGATAAAATTTTAAACAGAAAACTGTTAAACAGAGACATTTTAGTAAGGGATAAAAGTAACAGCAGCTGAAGAAAGTTTTTGAAGAAAATTATTAATTATCATCTCAACTTCAATCTCCTCTGTTAACGTAATCCTCTGCCTTACTTAGATAATCCTTGTAGAAAATTCTTCCAAAAATGCAAGTACTACAACAAAAATTGTAGAACACATACTGAGTTTCTACCTCATCACACCTGAATTGATCTGAAGGATGAGTTAATGCATTCAAATACCCTTCTTTTCCATTCTACTTCCAAACTGCGTATACCTGTTCTCAAACAATTTCAGGGAAATAGTCTGGCATACTAGAATAGATAAAGAAGGACGTCAGTTAACACAATGCAACCGCTTCAGTCAAATTTCAGAAGAGAAAGACACTCAGACAGCTGGCTGACACAACACTGTTGACTGTCACAGCGTTAATATTCACTTGCACTTAGACAAAAGCATTCGTTACCAACTCAAAACTAATATTACAAAGCTTCGTATACAAGGGAAAGAACCTTATACGGTTATGCAAATATATATCAGGAATAGACATCAAGACTAACATTAAGAATAACTTGTTAGCATACAAAAATATCAACACATTTTAGAAATAATACCAGTGGCATGAGATCATGGAGTTGCTTTATTAACGAGCTTTTCCTCATTCGTAGATTGTAACAGACTGTCAACAGCAGGTGGAAACGTTCTATCAAGAACTTTCTCTTTGCAGCAAAATCCTTAACAAAAGGATGCCTCTACTGTTAATAGCACCACATTTGTTTGTATTTACTCTCCTCTAACTGAAATTTACAACACATTTCGTTGCTTATTTTAAGGGGGGGAAAAAGGGCAGCTTGTATTCATGTAAAGAAACAGCATCTAGACAAAGCTCCTTCTGGTATTCCCACCCTCTCTCAATGGGAATTAAAATCCCCTAAACATTTAGTATGTACCAAATGTAACAAACAAGTCCTTGGAACCTATCAGATGAAGCATTTATCTTAAGAGAAATTATGTACAACTCCTCTGTGACGATACTTCCTCCACCTTGAGAAAGACACGACTACGTGCATAAAGCCAATTTGTTGGCTGGTTGTCAAAATGACTTCGATAGATGCCCAACTTAACAGTAGCTGTCTGGACTCGAAGTGAGACTCCCACCTCTTTCCCTCCCCACCGTTTCTCAGTTCCTGGCTGTTTTTCAACATATTTGTAAGGAAGCCCTTCCAGAATAATCAAGTCCTATCCTTGGGAGTTTGTCTCGTTATTTCCCAACAGGGCTTTAACTTGCTAGCTTCATACCATCTCCCATCTGATTATAACGATAGCTTTAAAACCAGAGCAGACGGGCTTGGTTTTAAAAAGTCGTCTTTGAAGTGAGGTGCTACCCAAGATCTTACAGCGTACAGGTACATAAGCTCATCTTTGGGCACGTTGCCCTGTCATACATCATAAACAGAGGGTCTCCTGACAGTTCATTAGCAGTATGTAAACATCACTGATTTAAAAAAAATAAAAATGCTTTTTTCAGAAAGGTGACTAGTTTGAGGTAACAAATCACTGCTGTTTCAAAATGTAACTGAATTTGAACACGTTACTGATTTTTTCCTTATCATAGCATAGTTACTAATAGCTACAGTAAACAGCTATAGCCACTGTTACAAATGTAAGCGATGATACCAATTTCATATGCTAATGTAGGGCCTTACACAAACCACAGTGGGGAACAGTTGTCCACACAAGAAGCCGTAGTTCCTTAAAATACAGCATTTCATTAGATCAAAAGCAAGCTGTAAAAACACGATAGCAGTTGAGAACCACCACAATGAGAACCTGTAACTTCTTTGTTACCAATTTTGGAGTGTTTAATGGCTGTCAATTAAATAATTACAAGTCAATTTACTACCTAGGTGTTCTTCATTCAGCAATAATTCGGAGTAGGTTTTTAAACACATCAAAACTTTCCTTGACAAGATTATGACTATCTGTCTTTAGTCCAAAGAATACTTTGTCAGCCCTCAGAGTCACAACACAGAGACCATATTTAAAAGTAACTGAACCATTTCAAGGGACCATCATCAAAGTATGTGAAATACCATACGTGCAGAATCGTAGAGTATCTGAGTTGGAAGGGACCCACAAGGATCATCGAGTCCAACTCCTGGGTTCCCAGACAACCACCCAAAAAAATCAGACTACATGTCTGAGAGCATTGTCCAAATGCTTCTGAAATCACCTACTTGTAATAATGCTTTTTGAAAAAAAGCTCACACGGTTTTCTCTTATGGCTCTCAGCAGAAACTAAATCAAAGACTTAGAGCTGTTCTAAATTTCATATAAAGGGTAAGACCTACCACAAGAGGTTGTATACTCACAAGACTAGCAAAAAAAAAAAAATCAGCTGGTGGGAAACTCTGCTAATTTAACAATTCCCACACACGACCAACTTTGAAGTGTTTTGATCAGAAAAAATGAAGCTCCCATGACCTCACTCCAAACCTAACTACAGCAGCCAGACCTCTCTATTACCAACACCAGTCAAAGCAGTCTCCCAACAGCCAGGAGGAAAATCACAGCTCAAACTCCTACAGGAACTTGCAGGGTCGTGGTTCAATAGCAGGAGTTGACCTCAGAAGCTCATCAGGAGAAATGATTAAAAGAAAAAGAAACTAAATGATCATTACAGCACATATGACACGAAAGTTTGACACCCCACCACCATCACTGCTGCCTCAACCTGAGCTGGAAATTGCACAGGCAATTAAGTCAGAGTTCTTCAGGTCCCCTGAAGAAGAACACGATTATCAACAGGCAATTTTTGAAAGAGAACGTCTCTTTCACAACTGGAATGAAAAACTCTTCAGTGAAATAGAAGAAAACAGGTCTTTAACAAAAATCGCAGTCAACAATTGTGCAAATAAAAATATTGAAAAATGAAAAGCAACCAATCGACAACTTCTAATAGCCGATAGCAAAGTCAACATTCACCTTATAGAACAGCCCCAGAATTAGCTGAAACACACAAAAACATCCAGTTAAAATACAAGGAGTTTTTACCTCTTCCCCCATACTTTTACATTGAAGGATTGGGGCAGAAAAATTCTGCAACTGAAACCTTGTCCAACAAACAGGTATGTTTGAATCGAAACCTTCCTCCCTTCAATTGCACTGGCCTACAATAGTGCACAGTTCTAAACAGTTCTTAACTAAATGCAGTGTTTTAAAACTGCCCTGTTCTGGCTAAGTGATAGCTGCATAAGAAGAAACAAGTTCTTAAAATCCATCCAAAATAAACACCTGTGGTCCAAAGAAACCTAAAGGATTCATAATGCATTCAGAGGCATATAATTTTGGCCAAGTAACCAAAAATAAATAAATAAAATAAAATTATCAAACATAAGTCTCAGTTTGCAAAGAAATCAGTTGTCCCCATCGCAAAAGAGCTAAAAAGATGGTAAAGCAGAGAACATCCCAAACATCTTAACTACTGAACTGTTAAAACTGCTGGGTAAGATATGTAGTGTAATGCGATGTCATTAAATATGAGGTGTAAACTGGAACCTACTTTTAACTTATCTATTACCTATTATCTTGTTCCAAAAAAAAAAAAAAAAACAATTCCTCCCTCTCAAAAAATCCTAAGCTAAGGTAAAATACTTTAGCTAGCAGCCTAACACAATGGGTCTTCTGAAGTAGATTTTGACAAACAAGTCCTTGCCTGGAGTTGCAGACAGGTATAACCAACCTCCCACAATGACCTATTGTAAGGAAACTGGAACTTTGTATATGAATAAGCGCAAGTTACTCCAGTAGGTTGTGAATGCCTGAGAGCTTGAATGTTCTGGAAGAAATTTTTTACCCTTTTTTTTTTTCTAAAGGCATGTACTAATGAATATGATTAGAACTCGACTTATCAATCTCCGTCAAAGCAAGACCATTTTCTTTGGGTGGCTGCCATATTTATTTCCCTCCACACGTGTTTTTTAATAAAGAATGAGGTCCTTGTATGGCGTCCCTTAAGACTTGTCAAATATTGCAGCAGAACAACGGACTTATGTACATTTTTAGCACCATCTCATAAATCCCTTTGGTTAAGTTCTCTCCTATAAGCAGGACAAAGATCGGTTTACTTTACAAGAAAGTCTAAATCCAAAGCCTGAAGACCTCCCACAATACAATATGCTGCTTTAAATGAGTACAAAGTATTTAAATAGTTTCACTGTTCCACTTCATTCACTAAAGAATACTTACAGGGGACAAAGCAACAAGCTACCCCCTGTAATAGAAAGCTGATAATGTAAAGGTAAGTGCCTTGTTCTACATCTGGAAAAAAACCTCTCACAGAATCCTCAATATTAAATCCTGCTTTATTAAGAGAATGCTAGTGACCTTTTTAGCTTCTATCTGGAGATTCTCTTGTCAAAGGTTTTGGTTTAAAATGACCACTCTTGCCCAAGGAATTTTTTTTTTTTTTAAATGTACAAGCTTTAGGTCACTCCTCTGGAACATCCTACCATCGCATACTGCACCTGCAGGGAGAGAGTCACCAAACGGAACAGCAGTTCAGGCAGAGAGCAGAAAAACACGACTGCTGTACTTCTATCTCCCACTTCGCTACCAATTTTCTCCATGAACTTCAGTAAACACAATCTCACTGTGAAGGTTTGTGTCTATAAATTGGGCTATATAATGCTTTACTACTCTGCAGAGATAACTGGAAGCTTAACGTTCCAAAAAAAAGAGAGGAAAGGTAAAGTGACACTGATTTAAAAGATTTCTAAAGCACAATACAGAACTGATTGGTGAATCCCAGTTGTTCACAGATTGCTAATAGTTTAAAATGAATTTTCAACCCTTTGCCACACAGTTTTATTTCATTTCTAGCATCAAAATTACTTTTTTGTTGTTGTTGTTTAGTATTTCTACTAATTACAAAGTGTTTCTTGTACGATCCACAGATCAGTAGATCTGTTTTATGTACAAAAATGCATTAGTATTAAGGACTGGACTTGGATTACTTCTTGATTTCACACAGTAGATGGAAAAAGAAAACATGAAAAAAAAGATGGAGTTCAAGTTGCAAGTTGCCTTCATTAACACAGGAAAACATGTTCATAACAACAACTAGAGAGGAGATGCTCAATTTTCTGTGTGAGCCACTTCTGTATTATATGAAACACCAGTACTACTGATGCAGAATACTCTGTCTACAAATACAGCAATCCTTATTTTCAGAAAATCTGGAACTCAGATAATTTTAAGTCTTAAATTCAATGTTTGTATAGCTCAGATTTACAAGTGCATTATTTTGCAGTTTCTCTTTGAAGATGAGTCTTGCCCATCTTAAGTTGCCAAGTTTTGCATATTTGAAGTCTATGAACTCAGTGTGGCTGGAAAAAAGAATGAAGTAATACTCTGAACGCTCTAAAGGATTAAAATTTGGTGTGATTAAACAGCAGCTAACATCTTCTAAAGCATTTCAGACAGAACAGTTCATCTCATTTAATAATGTACATGTATGTGAAATCCATTGTTACGCGGGCTGTACAGAGGAACTGGAACCCTGGAGTTCTTCAGTGCATACTTCTGCAAAGATCTGACATGCATGGAAATAACTCCTTTGAGTGCTCTGAATAAATGAGTTTGATATATCATGAAAGACAAGTAATAACACAGCCCCAGAAGAGTGATCAACATCAGTAAAAGATAGCTGTATGAACAAGTCACGTGTTATTTGATCTCTACTCCTCTCCTAGTTTCACAATTCTCATAGCATCAGCGATCAAGACATTACGACTGCCATCACATACACGGATAATTCTCTGCTCGGCACACTAAGACACTCTGCTTTGATGTACAATTCTTCATACATGCCAGCTAGGCTTGCACCAAGAGGCACACAACTTCAAACCAAATTGTGACTGTAAGGTTACAAATCTTACACCAGTTCCTGCAGTTCAGAAATCCAGTAAGAATCCCTTACTGATCAGCCCAGGAGAAAGAGGGCTAGAAACTCATTTGGAAGCCTCTGCCCAGCAGATCCTCCAAATTATTTTTACATATAAAAAAGGTATAACCGTAAAGAAGTCACATCAGCATGAGAACTATTCATGGAGCATGGTAGAAAACAGCTAACAGCTCTACAGAACTGAATGGTCCAGAAAAGGGCAAAAGCACCAGTAATGCTCTGCTCAGTGACAGACGATGGGCAAACAACAGCTGCTTAGAAACCAGAGCATAACCGGGTAAGAAGGAAGAAGGCAAGAAGAAAAATACAGCTAAGCCAAGCTGAAGACCCTTAGCAATCCTCGTCACTCATGGGGAATTGCTGCTGGTCAGCTGACATATTACAGCTTACACGTTATGATTGTAAAGTAAGCAAGCACATCGTCTTTATTTACTTATTTATTTAAGGAAAAGGCAAGAAGTTTGAGGAAAGAATAAAAAAAAATTTAAAAACTGTTTCTTTAGTATAGGAAGCTTCCACACACACCCCCAAACGCTGCACCATTTAAAGGTTTTTGATTTTCCAAACAAGCAGCCTCTTCTGCTTTGGGAGAATATCAAGTAAAGCTTTTCATCAAAGGAAGAGGAGAGGGGGAACAAAAACAGAAAGAGCAAGAGACCAGAAACTACTTTTTGACAGTTAAACTGCTAAAAAAATCAAAGCAGGAAAGTGCAAATGATTAATGCTTAAATAGGAAATGCTAAACGTAATACTGACAGTTTCTTACAGCACACTTTTAGCTGCTGAATGAGTTTTTAAGAATACTCAAGAAAACTCCAATTGATTATTTATGTCAATAAAAGACCTATTCTTTTTTAGAATTCATAGTAACAGTACTGACTACAAAAAAACATTAACTTCACAAGTCTCCTGAGTGTCTTTAGTTTTACAAACCTCACTGTGTACTATGGCCTACCCACATTCCATGCAATTTTTTTTAATTTTATTTTTACGTATTTCTGGTTAAAGTAATCTTACATCTCCTTTTACTACCTCAAAGATAAAAAAAAAAGCACCATTTATACATACTCCACAAAAACTTACACAAAGTATCTTTATCACATCCAAGCATTTCCGCATACAATAATTTCTGAATCTTGGGTTTTATAGTGCAAATGTCTTTGAAACACAAATTAGCTCTTTCACCGAATGAGATGAAATATACCAAGTACTGTACTTTGATCTACTCTGTTGAGATCCACTACAGTTCAGTATGTGCAATACGAGAAAAAACCTAACTATTACCAAGCACATAACGCTGGAAGTGTTGAGCAGTTTCATCACAGAATTTGACATTTAAGGGTATTTACTATTCCCTTGCTCTTATTTACAAGCAGACTGCTGACATAAAGCGTATTTAAGTAATAAATCAGTACGGCTTCATTCAACTGAAAATACATAAGCTCAACTGAACCAAACACGTCTGTGAAGTTCTTCCGTAGCACAGCTGTGTGACAGTCAGACACTCTGAAACCTCTAAGAAAGAATAAGATGGGACTACCACTAACACGTTACTGAAGCCTGCAAAATGAGCTGACATTTTATCCTTGCATTTTAATTGGCAGGAATCAGGAAGCATTTAAGACGATCTTTTTGACCACTGGGTGCCACTCTTGCTCTATGTAAAAATAAGCTGCCTGGCATTAACTCAGTTTTGTGTCCTCTCCTCCCCCCTTTCTTTTTTTTTGGTCTTTTTCCTGTTTGTTGTGTTCTAAAGTACGAGGGAAAGATATAAGAATTTTTACACAGGTTTCCAAAGAACATTTACCTTTCAAAAACCCTTTACAATTGCTTCTAGCCCTAAGAACACAGTTTTGAGAAGAAGTCCTGTGCACACAGACCCTTATCGCATACAAAGGTGTTACAGTATACGAAGCTTTAACAGCAACTTTTCTAACTGACCAGGTGTCTGTAGCTAACATGTTTACCTTTTTTTTTTTCTTTAATGGTACAAACATAGATTTATGCAGACGGCAGTAAGGAAGAGTTATTCTACGTAGAATGAGGTATTTCCAACTAACACAATGATGTAGTATGCAGAAACGTGGGCCTGCTACAAGAGCAGACACCTTAAGAAGTGGAAACACGGGACATGGCATTCAGAAAGACAGTCATGGGATGATAAGAGATGGGAGCCTGGCACTGGGGACTCCTGGGCTGCAAAGTACTCCCAAATGGCCAGACGAACAACACTGGTTTTAGGGGTAACAAAAGGAACAAGCGAAATAGCATCTACCTGTTGTGGTTTAGCCCTGGCAGGCAGCTCAGCCCCACACAGCCACCTGCTCGCTTCCCCACCTCAGCGGGGCGGGGGAAGAGAATCGCAAAGGTGAAAGTGTGAGCACTCATGGGCTGAGACAGATCACTCGGCTCTGCATACAAGCACAACAGGGAATTCATGCATTACTTCCCATCGGCAGGCAGGTGTTCAGCCATCCCCAGGAAAGCAGGGCTCACCACGCCTAATGGGTTCTTGGGAAGACAAATCCCATCACTCCAAACATGTCCCCACCTCCTCCTTTACCCCAGCTTTAATTATCCCATATGGTACAGGACATCCCTTTGGTCCATTTGGGTCAGCTGTCCTGGCTGCGTCCCCTCACAGCTCCTTGTGCACCCCCAGCCTCCCGTGCTTCTCGTGCTGCCCCACCAGCGAGAAGTCCTTGATCCGTTCATGTCCTGCTCTGCAGCAATTTAAACAGCCATGTGTTATCACCATTATTTTCATCCTAAATCCAAAACACAGCACCATACTAGCTACTGTGAAGAAAATTAACTCTACCCCAGCCAAAGCCAGGACACTAATATATATATATATGTGGCAACATATATGACAAATTTGGCTGTAATGGGGTGCTGTAGACCAATGAAAAAAAAAAAAACACAGACATAAAACCCTGTTGACAAAGTGATCCCAGGTGCATCTTAGGGCGAAGCCTAAGCCACCAACATCAACTCCTCCCTGCACAGGAGTAAAGATGCTGACAATTCACTGTTTGACCACCATCATTCATACACAAAGGAGCAGGTGAAGAAAGGTTAAGAAACTAAGAAGTGTGCATGCAATAATAACACCTAGAACTGTTACTATTTAACTTCTTCTGCACAGACTTATTCTTCCTGTAATAATTAAATTTGAACTATTAATGATTCTTAGACTGCTAATATTTCCATTATACAATGGAAATATACACTAACAATTAATTCTTGTCTTTATATTTACAGTGAGTTTCACCCTTGTCCATATAATTTGAGTGTAACACTATCCTTATTTATCATATCAAAAAAATCCCATATCAAACTGCATTGCAGACACATGCATGTTAACCACCCTACAGTTTAATACTATTCCTTACATTTCATAGATGGGAACCTGAGGTACAGACTAAAAATTGGTCACAGAAATTAATTGTATTAAATGTATTAACGTATTAAAAGTATTAATTGTATTAATACCTGCTCATCAGTCCAGCTGAGAAAACAGGAAGGTCAGAACAAGGATATGGTGAACTGCATCTACCCACTACCCACCTCAGCAAGATTTTAAATGGTTCAGGTATCTTTCCGTTTGGCCTCAAAGTACTGCAGTCACTGAAGCAAACATTAGACAGACCAAAGAATTCTCTAAGTCATACAAAAACTGTGACTGACTAGGTAGATGCACTAAATTACTTGCAGTCCCAGGCAAGTAATTTTTAACATCTTAAAGATATTATCATTACACGTCCTATCCTTGATAAAAACAAATATTAAAATAAAGACTTCTGTGTCGTTTATTTTATTTGTATCTCAAAACAACATAACCAGAAAACACTTTTCCACTATCATCTGTCACTTCAGCAGATATCCTTTCCCATATCCCTATCATTCCACTGCTCTACTCTACAAACTGTTTTGATAACAAAGAAAAATGTTCTACATAGTCACAGTAAGTGTTATGACAGTTTTGATGTCATTATCTGAGCAAAAATAAACAGTAAGGTTAATTAAGGAAAATTCTAAAGAATAAACTGTCAATTAAATTACAGATTGACAAATTTATACAGCAGGAACTCTTCTGTTTCTGCATTTAAGCATAAGTACACGAACATCTCCTAGATTCAAAGAGAGACTGATCTGAATATATCTACAGGTTGGAACAGGCTTTGTTGAGACTATCTCCATAAGACAAAGATTATTAAAACGTAACACTTACTTAACCTTTTTCCTGCAGGTAGTGATATTTATATATCCCTATGCACATGTACATTAAATTTGTCACATAAACAGTTTGTATTTTATTTAACAGACTGGGGTAGCAAAGATGTGAAAGTAGCTTTTTAACTGTTTTTTACTAGGGAAATAATGGGAAACCCGAATAGATCAGTGGGTTTCTAACAGATGCAACAACAGCATATTGATATTCAGAGCAGGCTTTTAGGTACATTCCAATAGCTCAGATAGAATGACAGCATGTGCACATCACTAACATGCTGTTTCAACTAAATATGCTAAGACAGTTTAGGGAAGGAGAACCTGAACAATACCCTTGCAGTTAAGCGACATTCACAACATTCAATATCTAAAAAACAAACAAACAAAAAAAACCTTCCCAGCATAGTTTTAAAATTCAAAATTTAGCTGAACAAGCCTTGATCATTTTGATCATTCTGTTTCAAACAGAAATTACTCTGAGTAGGAGATTGGAACAGACAGCCTCCAAACCTTCCTACGCATGGCACTGCTGTAAAGTTTTATAAAATACCTGTATTCAGGCTGCCGACTTATAGAATGATCATCCCTTGGCCATCTGTATCCTGATTCATCCTGCAAAACGTACAGAAACAGTTGTTTGAAGCGTATCTCAGCAACAGATGTCAAATACAATGTTTCCAAATGGTACTTATTTTTACTGCAGAACCAAAGCATTTAATGAAGTAAGAGTATTAATTGTTCACTGAAAGATTTCCTCTCAGTTTATCCACTCGGCCCCACTCCTATTTTCTTCCTCTATCATTGATAAAAAGAGCAACTTTGAGATGCCATACAAAACAAAAACTTGTTGTATTTTGTATGGTACAAAAATTTCCAAACCATATAAATGGGCTCTGCTTTTAAAATATAAATTTCCTCAGTGAAATATAAATTCTCATCACTAGCTTGGAATTACAGAATTTCAAACAGCCGGGTTGGTGGACTCACAGTAATGACCTTTCAAAGTGATCACAAAGTTTGTGTTTGAGTAGCTTTTGGAAAAAAAAAAAAAATCAGCATCATGGCAGAATTTAAATAAGTTAACAACTTTGCAAATTAGAATGCTAGGTAGACAACATTCAACAAGTCACGTGCCAGCACTTGTTATACACAAAGATTTTGCTATCGTTCTTCTAGTCATCCAGGTAACTTTGCACCACACTACACAGGACTTCTGGCTACTCCTGTTTTCCCAGTTCAGGCTCTGAGCTCCCCATAGACCTGGACAAAGGATCGTTTCCAAGCCCATACAGTAACTAGGAAACACAAAAAGCAGGCAAAACGCTTATTACAGTATCATCACTGAAGTCTTAGAGGCACAGTAACTGCATAAAAGTATGAAGTAGCAAAACCAGCAATGTTCTGTCTGAAAAAATAATTAATTGTTCAGCATTCAAACCTTTATAAGGTGGCAAACATAGTCACAGGAGAAGAATCACCTTATGCACGCCTCGGTGTGGTGGGCCACTTCTTCGTTCATGGGCAAAACTGCGACCCTCTTCGTAGTCCCTGTACTCAACATGGCTGTAATCATCGTACCGACTGTAACTCCCTTCTCCAGGTCTATCAAGCAGTGGTGGTTTCTTGGGCACGACGTTTACTACTCGATGGTAATCATCCTAAACCACAAAACAAAATCATATTGTTTTTAACATCTGGAAATCTATAGTGAATACACAAGAGTAAAACCAGTATGTTATTTCTAAACAGTGGACTGTGATAATCTCAAAGCTGAAATAAGCACAGGGGAACACCATAAAAAGTCACAACAGACTGATGGTGGAATAACTTGTATTTAATTGGACACTATTCCGATGCAATGTTTAGGCATTGCAAGTTTAATTACAACAAAAACAAGAGGAGAAAATATAATGTGGGAGAAAAGAAAAAAGCTCTTAGGTTGAGATAAGGACAGGGAGATTGCTCACCGATTTCTGACATGGGCAAAACAGACCCAGCATAAGTCAATAAGGGAGATTAATGTAATTCATTGCCTATTCATAACAGGCTAGAGCAGTGAGAACTGAAAGCAAACTAAAAACACCTTCCTCCACATCCACCGTCTTCTACTTCCTCCCCATCACCAAGTGGCGCAGGGGAATGGGGCTGCGGTCAGTCCCTGAAGCTTCATCCCCGCTTCATCCTTCACGGTCCCTCCCTGCCCCTGCTCCCCGTGGGGTCCCTCCCACGGGATGCCGTCCTTCCTGAACTGAGCCTGCGGGGGCTGCCCACAGGCAGCAGCTCTTCAAGAACTGCTCCCACATGGCTCCGTACCACGGGGTCCATCCCCCAGGGGCAAACTGCTCCAGCACGGGTCCCCCACGGGCGGCAGCTCCCCCCAGACCCCCTGCTCCTGCGTGGGCTCCTCTCCACGGGCTGCAGCTCCGGCCCGGGGCCTGCTCCTGCGGGGGCTCTCCATGGGCCGCGGCCTCCTCCAGGCCACATCCACCTGCTCCACCGGGGGCTCCTCCACGGGCTGCAGCGTGGAGATCTGCTCCGTGTGGAACCCGTGGGCTGCAGGGGGACAGCCTGCTCCACCAGGGGCCTCTCCACAGGCCGCAGGGGAACTTGTGCTGCGTGCCTGGAGCACCTCCTGCCCTCCTGCTGCACTGACCTGGGGGGCTGCAGGGCTGCTTCTCTCACATTTGCTCACTCCTTGCTCTCCCAGCTGCTGTTGTATAGCAGTTTGGTTTTTTCTTCCCTTTCCTAAATCTGCTCTCCCAGAGGCCCAACCAGTGTCACTCACTGGCTTGGCTCTGGCCAGCAGCAGGTCCCTTTTGGAGCTGGCTCTGATCTGACACTGGGCAGCTCCTGGTACCTCCTCTTAATGGCCAACCCTGCAGCCCACGTGCTAACAAAACCTTGCCATCTAAGTGTGATACAGAAGACTACATCACACATTTTAACTTTTAAAATAAAATTCCATAATGTATATGCCATGCTTTGTTCCCTGGACAACCTGAAAGATTAATGGAATTTAGAAATGTCACTGCCAAAATGGATAAATTAAATTAGCAATGTGTTAGTCAAGCCAAATATTGATTTTAAAGAAAAAAACTGTTAAAATATATTCTGTCTTTCCTCATATTCTATTACTGATAAATTTAGTGGAGAAGCATCTGACTAAATACCCTGCAGCAACTTATCTGATTTCTAGTTTGCTGAAAATGCAGAAACTTTGTTGTTGCCTGTGAAGAGCATTAAAAATATCACAGAGAAGCCAATCACTAATACACTGATCAATGGAGGAAACAGCATAGCTAGTTACCAGTGGTGGCTTGCTTCCTAAAAAACAAGCTAAAAATATGGCAGAGGGAACCCAGAAATTATGCTAAATTAGCTACGTTATTATACCAAGTTATAAGGTAATTAAAACTCAGAAAAACAGGCATAGATGAAATTTTATTTTGCAAAACATGTATGCACAGCATGTAGACAGAAACATTAAAAAGTATTCTTACAGTTCTATTTAAACCATAATAGCTCAAAATGACAAAACTGCAAACTGTTCTGTCTCTTCTTTAGACTTCAGACATAGGGGAAAAAAAGAAAAGTAATTTCACCTGCTTCTTTGGCACAGATATTTTCTAAAAGCATTCTAAAGTTATTCTACAGAAGAGCAAGCACAGCCTTTGCATTTGTTTTTACAGGCATAACATATAGAAGTAGTCTCCAGGCCTAGAAAATAAGACTCCTTTTGGCAATCATTTTCCTGACATGACTCCACAAAATAATTTCTTTAGCAAGTATGTATTTTCAACATTTGCTATAAACATTTGCTTTTATACCATAGTAATAAAAAGATGCATCGGTGACAAGAAGAACACTGCAAGTAGTCATTTAATGACCCCTAATCACTTCAAAGATGTATTAATATACAAAAAAGTTTCTGGAGAAAAACAAAATACAGTATGGCCTCTGCTTTTCCACGAGTTATTAAAAATTCTATGTTTAATTACACAAAGAATTACGCTGGTAAAAAAAAATCACTTTATCAAAATATGAGTTCTCTAAACCACTTTCAATAGATTTGAAAATACAACAAGATTTAAACTGATAGGCCTCCTATGATCTCTTTACAGATGTATTTGCTAGACTGTTGACTTGAATGAATGAGAAAAGAACTGAACTTGGAGGTCAAAGAGGAAGATGTGAAGGTTTACCAGGAATTAACTGCCTAAATGCTGCCCTTACATTACAGGTCACTGTATAGTATAATAATTAAGAAACATAGTATACTTACATCAGGATGAATCCTTGGAGGAAGACGTTCTCTTGGAATTCTTTCATAGTCATATCGTCCTTCAGACCACATTTCATCTCTTCGATATGCCACTAAAGACAATAAAAATCCAACTAGTCAAAACCAGACTTGTTATGAATAGATGAAAGGATAGTAAGCATAGAAATGACAGGTTCTCTGGCTTCTCCCGAGGTAATAAATTATGTACAAGCTCTGTACACGCCTTTTTTTTTTGTTAAATGAGGTCCTTTTAAAAGTAAATCTATCTATTTATAATTAATAAGTAATTAATTTAAGGCAACTAGAAATCAAGATTCTGGTGGCAATATTGTTCAAAACTTCTGCAGTACCAAGAGCCAACATAAACTGCCTCTACGTGTCAAGGGATAAAACTTCAAATAGTCAGATATTGTAGTAAATAAAACCAAGATCTGTAACAAACTTTTGTTTTAGTTTATATGGAGTTCTGCTATGCACTCTTCACAAAATAACTCAGCATGGGCAAGAACTGGAAATTAGTGAAGTATATTCAGCATAAATCCCGGACTTAGGGTACTGTAAACAACCCTATTGAGATTTACACATAGTGCGAATATCAACTGTAGAAGTAAATTCATACACACACACCTCATAGCAATTCTGATATTTCTGTGCTAAAAAAAAGACTTGTTTTTTTAAAATGAGTTCAACTCCTCTTTATTAAACTGCAGAGCTCCTACTTTCCTATATAATTTTGATTGAATTATTTCATCATCTTGACCTTCTGGAAACAGGATAAAACACGACATCATTCAGCTAGCACAAAGCTCTGTTTTGAATACATGAATGATATGCATTCTTCACAAGCAGATTTTTCCTTTTTTAAGCCAGCAGAACTCACAAACTCCTCTTTCCGGAAAACGGTGACTTCCAAAGTCAAAATTAGTAACTAAAATCATGTGGAAATAAACCATCACCATAAGAGAGTCTGCTGTGTTAGACAACACAAACTCAAGGAGCTGAAACCTTTCTGATAATTGTAAAGGTTAAAAAAAAAGTATATATATAGCTGAAAATAGTTAAGAAATTGCTAGAATTGCATTTCTCAATGTTTCCTTTTACAAGGGGTTCTAGCTATTAAAATAATCCATACAAAAAAGAAATAGCAGGACATATTCAAAAGGAGAAATATAAAACGTTATCTACCTTCATAAAAGAAAAATGCTCAACTGGAAATGGTCTTATGAGGCTATATAAAAATAAGAATTCTTCCAGATGCCAAGAATCAACAAGATAAAGGGTTTATTAACTGTAATCAGAGGTAAGCACTGCCAATTATAATTTTTTGTGAAAAACAACAAATACTTGCATACTCACTTTTCTGTTAGTTTCAGCAACTGTGCCTCAGAAGACCCATTCAATCACCTGGAAATAGAAAAGAAACTGAAATTAGCAAAAAAAACATTCAAGCAAGCTCATATGTACATTTCTTGTAAGTAAACCAGACATTTAAAATAGAAATCCTTCAGCTGCCCGTCCCCCATAATCTGTCTGAATTAGTACTGGATATTCACTGTACTTAATTAAGTAAGAACATGAACATCAGAATTTAGAATACCAACAAATTTTCTGTGACAAATTACTATATGTACAACACTTTCTGAAAAAGTTTCTGAGTTTTATTTTCCATATTACGGTTTTTTACTCACTACCTCAAGTAAAAGTTTCTCTTCCATTTATTAGCGAAAGTTATTGGAAATTATCAAAACTGCTTTCTTAGAAACACTCAGGAAAATATCTAATATATTCACTTAACTTACTTTCATTTAATTGTCTTTCAATATTAATGTGATTAATATTAATTTTATGTTCATTTTGTGTTCACATTTATATTAATAATGAGAGAAAAATAAGACTTCACTGCATGTGACCAGAGGTTAATGAAAAGTTTGGTTTAACACATGCTTTGTCTTTAACAATTGCTTAGCAAATCATTAAGAAGCTCTTTCCTGAATAGTGGTAAGCCTTTCCCTTCAGAGCCTTCCACCCTTCCCAACAGCATTGATTGATACAAACTGATCAGAGCATCTTCTTAAAACGCCCCATTTTATAACAGACTTGACGTTAAGTGTGTTCCATAACCGAGACACAAGAGTAGTCTGATGCAGGCACAGAGTATAAAAAGCTGACTGAACCAACAGAGCTGGGCTGGTACTGGTTTTGGTAAGGGTGAGACCGGGAGGGTATGTTGTCCCGGGCCCCTCAGATGGGCTTCGCGCAACAACTGCTAATTCTGAAAGAGCTGCTCGCAACAGTTGTATTTGTTGGTCAGGTGCACCCCTTAGAAGCACTTTTCCTGGTGGTTTTACAGTAACTGCATCTCTTCTCTCTTCATTCTCTTCTTCAGTGACTTTACCTAAAGGCTTAAACGCATGCCAGGGGCTGGGCAGGCATCAACATTTCTCAAGCAGACTGCGTCCCCTCTTCCTTGCATCCCCTGGACCGTGCCCCGTCTGCCCTTACCCTACTCCTCGCTGCCCGCACAGCTCTCTTTTCTTCCTTGCCAAGAGTTACAAGGACAGTAACCGAACACGTCTGTACTTCAAACACACTGGAAGGGACTGAATTAGCGGAGGCAAGACAAAAACCATCACTACACCAGAAGAGCTGCGTGCACCGGTTCTCTCAACGCCTCACCACTGGTACTTTACGCCCGGATGCTCCGTGCTGCCAGGCCTTTCATGTCCGAGGTGCCACCCGCATGTAAGTGGATGCTACTCCTCGGTGGAGACCCTCACTTGGTTTTCAGACCTGGGGGGGACATGGGCAACAGGATGAAGACAGTGCCTGGTGGCTTTTAAGAGATGTTGTTTGTTTTGTGGGTTGTTTTTTGTTCATTCATTTGTTTTGATTGCCTTTTTTTTTTTCTGCTTGCATTTTGGCAAATACAGCAATGTCCATGTCCTGCCGCCTGGAACAGTTATGGAAATCGTTAACTGAACACAGCGTTCAAAAAGCAACGCGTCAGAAAAATGCCGTTAAAGCAGGATGCAAGCTTTCACACCACGCTGCTCTGCCAGTTAAGCCACCTCCAACATCCCACTACATAACACTGGCAGCAGGCACCAGCATTCACAGACATGCTCATGGCTTCATGGCTGATAAACACACGACCACGTCCATCACTGCTGTGGGACCATACTGCAACTGGCAAGCATTATCACTACCATTTTGACCAAAAAAAAAGGAAAAAAGGTAGAATATGCCGTCACAAAAGCCAATAAACTGAAGGAAAAATATATAATATATACACAATTATATCAGATAAGAAATTAACAGAAAGGCAAGAAAGGATGGAGAAGGAAAGAGGGAAGGAAAATCTCAGACGTGAGATTTTGCAGTTTGAGGAATAAAATGGAAAAAAATTAATCAGACAGAATCAATTATAAAGCACACTGTCCAGAATGCTGGTAACGACAAAAGGCAGAAAAACAATTTTATAGAGAAGACTAAAACCACAGTTTTTAAGCTGAGACCAATGAAATAAAGTGAGGATGCTTTTGAAAATACCAGAAGAAAAAAAATGCTAAAAAAAAATGCTTGAAGAGAGAAAAGCACATTTTCTATCACCTTGAACCCATTTCATCTGGTTCTACAGAAAAAACTTCCACTTTTTAAATGATGTGACCTAATCAGAACACAGCTTTAATAACAACCACGAAGTGTCAAAACTTTTAGGATCAATATAAGAATATTTCATTAACAAGGATTCAAGAAATCAAAGCTTAAGATCTACCTGCTCTCTTAGTACAAAGTTGCTCCAAAACAAAGATTAAAAAAAATGTAACCATTTTTGTTACACCTAACCCCATTGTCACTGATGCTATTTTTTATTAGCACGTACACCAAAAGTGGTTGGTATTTCTTTAACATCATGAGGCATAATACCCTGCTATATTCATTTAATCAGCCTCTTCCTTATTTTTGGTCAAAGGTGGCTGTTTTCCCTAAAGCAAATTCCTTATTTTCTCAAATGATGATACTTTAGCGTACACAGAAGCCATTCTATTAATGCAGCACAAGCTGCTCTGCTGTGGCCAGCTGCCAAAATTGGCTTTGCTCCGGTTATCACAGCACTACGTCTTCCTCTACGCTAGTATAACAGATGTAATACAAAAAGGTTTTCTTCATTATGCAGATTACACGGCTCACTTAAACATCAGATTTTTGCACAACTGGGTTTTCTTTGTCAATCTTTTTTTTTTTTTCTGAGGAACATAAACATGTTAAAAATACTAACATGCTGAAGAACACTTCAGTATTCTGCAATATTTTGTACATAATTCTTGTCTGTTTACACTTACTTGAGACATCAATTTTCATCACTGCTAGAAATACCTACTTCATCACCGTCTGTAATTTTCCAGTGTGTGCTATCAACCTTGTACAGAATCTACATTTTTGTTACAAAAACGCGCAGCTTTCTTACCCAGATGGCTACATTTTGCCATATGCAAACAAGAGTCCAGGGGCAGACAACTGCGCTCTTTCTGATGCTATTGGGTTGGGACACACCTGGTTTTGTACTATTATTGTGACAAACCACAACAATTGGTAAATGTAGGCCAGTTTTGTCCTCCTATGCCTTGCCAAATCTCTCAGAAAACATCTTAGATGAGCTTGTAAGAGTAAGACCTAGGAAGGGCCCTCAGGGAATTGTAAATTTAGCAGATTTATCATGGCCCATTTCACAACAGCCAGCCATTGCTGCCTTGAGGACAGGAACAAAGAGACACAATGAAGCTTTTTGTTCCAACCCTTAAAGGCCATATTTGATAGTGCTGCAAACCTATCTGGCATCTCCTAACTAGACAGGAATAAAGATAGGGAAAACTGAGTTTGGGACAAAAGTAGCCTTCTCCTCCTCTCCCCATACTTGGGGCAGGCTGAAAACACTGATTAGATCTCTACTGGCAACATGAAACATCAGAAGTGCAAGAGCAGAGGGAAAAATTCAGCATGATAATAAATAAAATACTGGGAGGGGGGCACTGAGAAAAAGCAGGGTTACAAAGAGAATCCATCTCTACCTAAAAAAAAGTATTAGGCCAAAAGATTTTCAAAAGCAGTTAGAAGCATGACTGCAATAAGTCTAGGCATGTTCCACCTAGGTAAGACACCGACTAACTTGAAATAAGAGGCTTTCTTCCAATCTTTCCTAACGAGTTTACAACAGTTTTGACATAAAATAAGGGTTTAAAAGAAAATATTTTTAAAAAAATCAATTTAAGAAGGCACTGACTGCAAAAGTCAAATCTTCTCCAAATTCAAAAGGAAAAAAAAAAAACAGAAGTTGAATAAAATTATCAGCAACACGGACCTTCTAATGAGCATTTAAAACCTCTATGGTTCAGTTTTCTAACTATATCACTCTAATATATCTAATATATCAACAGGAGTGAGAAAATGGAGATAATGCTTTGGGAGTTTATATTAACATAAAGACTGATGTATTAGTGGTTACGTTTATGCGAACAGCCGCAGTTACCAACATCTCATCCTTCATCAGTTTCAATGCCATCAAAAAATATTCTACCAAGCTGCAATGGGACCGCTGTGCTGCCGACACAAACAACTGTACAGATCACCACCCCTGCGGTGCCTTTCCATCCTGTGGCACGAACAATTTGATAACAAAATATGCCAGCTCACCGCATTGTTGCTGTAGCAGGTCAAGACTTGGATGCTTTCAACATTTATGTATGAAAGTATTAACAGATGCTGAATATTTCAGCTGGGCAAATCAATACCTCAAACTCTACTCATCACTTGCAGAGGTGGTGTGCACTTCCACATCTTTTTATGTCTTTCCTGCACAGCTTTTGCTCTCTTGAAGTCCTGAACACCTTGGATTAAGAAAAAATATGTATTATAAGACTATCCATCAGAAGTCTAACCTAGGGAAAAGTAGGTTCACTTAAGGAGCATGAGAGCAGTGAAAAACTGTTGTAATAGAACAAAAAGTGTTGTAATACTCGTAAGAGTTTAAATATATTAGGGGATGCTCCCCTGTTAAGCTAAGTGTAACGACTTGTTTTAGAGCTGCTAAGTGACGCATTTAGGCCCCATTTAGCTCTCCGGAAACATAAATAACGAAAAGATGGATCCATGCTACGAGTCGAAGGCAGGTATGCCGCACCCCCACAGCCATGAGGCGCCTCCCCAGCAGCACTCAGGGGTTCGCGCACCCTCCAAACGTTCATTAGCAGTTGGTGTGGATTAAATACCTCCCGTAATTACACCGAGCTAGCGTCCTTCCCGGCAGCAGGGAAAGAACTGAAACCCCAAACCCAAAGCACGTGGGCTTTGTCAACCTTATATATGTGTGTGGGTATGTGTGTTTAAGGTATTTTAAACATATCCTAAACATATATACATATATATATATTATATATATATATACACATATATATTTAGGTCCTAAATACACACATATTTACACATATATTTAGGATCGTGGTCCCGGTTCCTCCTCTCCCCCCAGAGGACACAGCGAGCCCCCCCCCCCCCCCCGAGGCCGGGCAGCGCCGGACCCCGGGAGGCTCTGCGGGCGCTCCCCACACCCCCGGCCGCGCCCTGCCCTGCCCAGCCCGGCCCGGCCGTGCCCGGCCCCGCTCACCCTCCGCCGCCTCCGGAGCCCCCCGCAGGCCCCCGCCGCCTTCCCACTCTCCGCAGGCGCCCCCGGAAGCGGCCGCCTCGCCTCCCGCAGGCGGCGCTCGGCGCCCCGCGTCAGCGGAAGGGCCGCGCCGGGCCGGGCCGTGCCGTGCCGTGCCGCGCCGGGCTGCCGTAAGATGGCCGCCCGCGAGGGCTGAGCGCCGCCCCGCCGGGGAGCCGACGCCATCGCCGCCAGGGGTGAGGGGGGCGCGGGGGGCGAGGAGGGGACGGGCCCCCTCCTGGGGACGCGGCCGGGGTGTTTGGGGGGGGGGGGGTACTGTCGGCTTAATTTATCTGCTTGTGACCCTGTGGAGCGTTTGCCTTGTAGTGTTTGAGCGGCTGCGTAGAGATGGGTTCTGCTCTGATAGTTCGTGACGCGTCTCTTGTGTTGTAAACGAGTGCAGCGAGTGATTAATAGCCTTGTATGGGAGCAGAGAGAAAATTAATTCGGTTTCGTGCAATCAAAGGTTGTTTTGGGCCGGAAGGGACCTCAGAGCCCACCCGGCTCCAACCCCCTGCCACGGGCAGGGACACCTCCCACCAGACCAGGTTGCCCAAAGCCCCATCCAGCCTGGCCTTGAGCACCTCCAGGGATGGGGCACCCACAGCTGCTCTGGGCATGTGACCAACAGGGGACTTCTCTTCCCTCCTTTACCACAAGCATGTAATTATAAGCTTTAGCCAAGTTACTACCGGAACTAATGCTTTGTTGATTTGGTTCTAAATTCTGTTGGTGCTATTAAATTATTAATAAAACATGGCATTTTAAGCATCAAGATAAAAGAACTTAAGTTGATTGGCCTGAATGATCATGTCTAGAGTGATTTATCCGCAAATCATTTATAAATCTTTAATTCATTAAACCACAAGTCTGACCTTACTGATGCGTATTTAAAACAAACAAGTAAAAAGTTTGTGCATAAGTGGCAATGTGGATGTTAAGTCATGAAAGTATCAGTGCGTTCAGACTCCAGCCAGTTGATGCTTCAGAGGCATCTGAACTGTTTTGGTGGTGTCCTTGTATGTTCTGGGACAGAGCAGAAAAACCAGTTACTGGAATTAATCATTGTCTTTTCTTCTGGTGTTCTCAACATGAGTGATGGACACTGCATGAGGTATATTGGAATCAAGCAAAGCATACTTGAGTACCCGACGTATTTTGCAGGAGACCCAATCATTACATACAGATGGCTCTTGTCAGGGAATGGCTTCTTTGAGTTGTTGGCAAAGACAAAAAAGATTGAATTCCACAAGTCATGGTCATGACAGACAACCTCATCCTGAAAGTTAATATGTGAAAAGAATAAATGAAGAAAGCATTAATATTGCAGAGAGGCTGTTAGATTAATGGGGGTTCTGCTAGACCCCATGGAGATAATGTACTGGCTTCCAGCTGATGCTTTAAAGTTAAGTAACCAAGTAATACCTTGAAGATCGGGGAAGCCACATAAAAGCATTCACTAGAAAACAGAAATGTTTCGATTTGTTGAGGGGCTCTAGAGGGTTATAGAAGTCAGGCTGTACGTGGCTCAGGGAGTCCCCTGCGTCAAGTAGAAAGCTCAGATGCTCATTTTGATTTTTATATTTATTTATTTATTTATTATGTTAGCCTGTGAAGTGAAATCCTGGAGAGTAGAGAGACTGGTGATCAAGGAGAAAGAATGTGATGAAAATGTTAAACTTGTGTCAGACTGTTTTATGAAATTAGAAATTTCCTGAAGTAAAAGGACTCTGAGCCTTGGAATGGAGGATTTTCTCATCTAGAGAGTTAAAGCTGGAATTGGCTGGTTTTTACACCCTCCTTTCCCCATAAGCTGGTGAAACTGGTGTGGCAAGGTTGGCATCTGTTAAAGGAAAGAGAAAAAAAAAAAACACAAAAAACTATTGTTTGTATCCCTGCAATCACTTCATGGTGGTTTGTTTTAAAAAATAAAGAAGGCAATGTTTTGTAAAGGTTTATGGGAGTGGAAAGAATTGTGGTTGTAGTTGGATCTACAATTGCATTTAGACCATTGTATTCACACAGCCAGAAATCTGCATTTTTAACATGCTCAAGCTTTTTGAGAGATTGGTTTTGGGAAAATCATTATAAAGTATTGCAGTGACCCCTTAGTATTTATAGCAGGACATCCTTCCCGAGGAAGCATTCCCTCCTGGAGTGGTAAATTTGAAACTTTGCCGACTCGAACATGAGAACGGCAGTCACCTTACAGGTACTCTCCATCCTGTTTTATTAAAACTGTGCCTGTCCGACAAGTTAGACGTTAAAAGTCAGATGACTGAAACACCGGCACAGGGGTCCTGAATGATGTGGGTTGCTACAATTATTTGGGCAGTCAGAACCACGGCGCTATTTCAGTTAAATTTGTCCGGGGGACTGTTTTTAGCTGTTTTCTCTGCTGTTGCAAAATAACGGTGTTATACCATGATGCAGCACTGGGGTAGCCCTTACCATGTCCTTTGTATTGTGCTGGACGTCTGGATTCCTGCGCTTCGAGCCACCTCTTTGTACGGCGCCTCGCCGAGTCGGTTTGGTTAGGCTTGTCAAGGATACTAATGCCAAGCAGCAAGGAATCTGGGGTAATGAATCAAGTCTGCATAACACCAGATGCAATGCGTGGCCTTTGTTGCAAATTTATTCTGTTTTCATTTGCTTAACCTTTATGTTGCCATTTCTACTCGTGCCAAAAAACACAGTCTCTGAACGTGGAAAAACTCAAAATTTGATCACTTAGAAACCGCCGCTTAAACGAGTTGTGATACATTAAACTTGTCAGAAAAGAGAAGCAAAATACTTGAATAATCAGTGTCTACTGGGAGTATTAGGCCTTCAGATGACTGAATCATGAAATGCTAAAAAAAATAACCACCGATGGATTAGAGCCTGACATTAATTTCTTTGTTGACAATTGACCCTTGCATCTGATCAAACTCCCTACCTGGAAAGTCCTCTAAGGCGTTGTGTCTGTTCTATGATGGGTGTTGATTTCTTTAGTTTCTTTCATCCCTTCGTCAGCTTTTGCATTTTAAAATGAATTGGTCTTGCTGAAGAAATGGCTTGAGCCTCAGAGGCAGCTAGCAATCGGGGGGGGGGGGGGGGGGGGGGGGTACCAAGAAGCAGGAATAAGGCTGCAGGAAACTGGCTAAGCAAGCATTAAGCATAGAATCGTTAAGGTTGGAAAAGACCTCCAAGATCATCTGGTCAACCATCCCCCTACCACCAGCGTCACCCACTAAACCATGTCCCTAAGCACCATGTCCAACCTTTCCTTGAGCACCCCCAGGGATGGTGGGCTGCATAGGAAACATTTTTGCTGTACTCTTTGGTGTATTCTCTCATAAGGGCTGTATTTTATTCTGATCTTGTGTTTTACCCATTTTTGGACCAAGCCTTGGCTACAGAATGAATCAGAAGGAAGTTCTTTGCACAGACTTTAGTGCCACTTCAATTTTTTGGGAAAAGTCCAAACATGAGGAAAAACACAGTCTGTTCTCTTTCAAGTTAGTTCAGTTATTCCTTACCTCATATTAGATTATGTGCATGCAGTTATAAGACGGGATGTTTAAAATGTTTTTGAGTGGGTTCATTGATTCTAGACATAGTCTTGGCTCCTTAGTCCCAAGAACTTAGAAGAGGATAGGAAGGAAATTGGCACTGAGATTTCCCTGATTCCTGCCAGTGTGGAACTGCTCGGCCAGGAGATGCCGTCCATAACCAGCTCTGGAAATCTCCAGTTCTAGAGCACTGCGGAAGCATGAGTAATAGATACAAGAGGAAATACTTGCTGCTTTAACAGCGGAGATACACTTTTTAAAGCCAAGGCAGTGTCTTTTTTTTTTTTTTTCCTTCCTTAACCACAAGTGGTTTATTCTATGTTGAATGTAGCTGAGCTGAAACTAGTATGAAGAATCAAATCATGTAGGTACTTGAACAAAGGTTATAAATATCACATATTAGCCAGAATATTCAGTAAATGGAGATGGAGGCTTACTTCAAGTACACAAACCCATCAGTTTTTTTCATGGCTTATTGATTGACTAGGACAGAGAAAAAATATGCTTTGAATCCAGGGGAGAGGGAAGAACACAAGGGCGAACACTGATTTTATGTAAAATGATAAAAAGGAAATGAAAGCTATGCTTTATTGCAACTTTATCATGACCATCTGGGCTGTGTTTAAAAGAACAATTTGGGGGAGAAAAAAATCTCTCACAACTGCTTTTTAATTTCTGATGTTTTGGATACAGTTTAACTCTTCTCTCTTTCTCCTTTCATCAGAAAAATGAGTGGTGGGTTGGCACCAAGCAAAAGCACTGTGTATGTGTCCAATTTACCCTTTGCTCTGACCAACAATGACCTATACAGGGTAAGTTTTTAAGAGCCATACTGTTCAGACTAAACCGATTGACAACAATTTTGAGTGCAAATACAATATTGATATATGTCTCTTAGAAAAGTTTGTCTTGATAAATTTATTACTAATGGCATGGAATTGTCTATTGTTAAACCTTTCTATTTTGTTCTGTTTTTCAGATTTTTTCAAAGTATGGGAAAGTTGTCAAGTAAGTGATCTGATATGGCCTGCTATTTTTGTAGCTTTCATCTTAAATATTTAATGTCTTTGATTCACTGGCATGTCTTGTGCTTTTTATAATTTAAGTATTAAATGTGTAACTATTGAAGGCCTGTTCATTTTTAATAAAGTATAAATTTAACAGCTGGGAGTTCTTGCAGTTGCACACATGCTGCAGGAATATTTGTCTTGCAGACAAGTGCTGTTTTGTTAACCGCTTCTCCAGAGCAAGTAGAATGCTACTGTGTACCAGAGATCTTTTCTCTCAAGTAGTTGAAACAATATTCTTCTAGTCAATGTTGTTTGCTTTCCCTCACCTCAGCCACAGGTGAATAATTGTGAGAGTAGGAGCTTCTAAATACGGGAATGAGATGTCACAGCTCTCACATCCAGTTCCCACTATGGCAACATACAGTTCCTCTGTTTGTGGTTCCAGGGGGATTTGTTACTGTGACTGTTTAGTGCTACGTTTAAGATCAGATATAAAGCTGGATGATAACAACTCTTAATATGTGGGCTATTCATGAAAGATTCTTGTGAATACCTGTCTGTGTGTTGAAATGATAGAAATAGATGTCATGGTAAGGAACATACTCTTTTTTTGTTTGTTTGTTTTTAGCTGCTCAGAATAACAAAACTCTAGACTTCAGGTTTTTCAACCAGTAAATATCTGCTGTAACTTTTGGTGGCCACTGCAACAATTTCTGATATGTAGCACTAAGTTCAAAGTTTTTGAAGTCTCTCTAGTGTGTTTCAGGTGACAAAATAGCAGGAAATGCCAATCAGACCACAACTTTAGGAAAATATGCATGAGAGGAAAAACCCTTGTGTAGGGCTCTGACAGACGCAGTGACCAGTAAAACAGGGCAGCTGCACTCTTTTGTTTCCAGGCTGGGAGTATCTGACCTGTTTTAGTTCATCTCTGAACTACTAATTTAGAAAAATCCCAAGCCAAAGGTTGTAGTAACATTCGTGCTTAATAGCTGCTGACGGACCTGTTCTCCATAAATTTGTCGCTTTTGGCTTCCCGGCTATCCTTTGGTAAGGAGTTCCACAATCTAAATGTACCTGTGCTGTGTGTGTGTGTAGGGAGCAGGGGTCTTCTACCCTGGCTTTTGAACTTGTTTGGATAGGAAGATGGGAATTGCATGAAGTATTGACGGTATGATACTTTGCTTATTTTAAAGGTGTTGTAGCTGCATACTTTCTCTTTTCCATTATCGATAGTTTCTAGTGTTTTATTTGCTTGTTTCGGCTACCATACACAACAGAAATGGTGTTTTCAGATGCCTGTGCTGAAGAAATCCTGTGCTGCGTGCTTTGTGAAAGTAAATGATTTAGAACTTGCTACTCTATCTGCATAGTTGCTGTTTTCCTTAACCTGTACCTTATTTCACAAAAAACTCACTTATTGATACCTAATTTTTTCTGACATTTTGTCTAGTTACTGCCAGAAATTAAACCAAGTGCAGACTCACAGGATACCATGTGTATATGATACTACCATGACTACTTTTGTATTTAGCAAAGTTTGTTACATAATTCTTTGCAAGCTCACCTGACTCTAGACAGTGCAGATACTATGGGATACTACTGGTGTTTCCATTTCAGTGTGAAACCTGATCCTTGTTAGCCTCAGTTTGCTATCTCTAACTAGTTATTAATTCCTAAGAAAAATCTTTTCAAGTATTAGCTTGATTTCTGGAGATTCTTCTGCCCTCTAATTAAAGTCAGTTTAAACAAGCTTTAATGGGCTTTTCTTGAAGTGTGACTTGACTCAGCAAAATCACGCTGACTTTTCTTCTTCCTTACTACATTTCTCATCCCAGTCTATCCTATTATGACTTTAACTCATTTGTTGAGGTTTTATGCAAAGTCATTCTTCCTACAGTGGCAGATGTAGGGAGGAGTCTATTCTTTTCGTTTTTAACGCGTACTTGTGTTTTTACATACATGCAGACTGCCATCCTGTTTCCCGCTGATGTTTTCTAGGACAGAATACAATTGACATAAGATTGAAAGAACTGAGGTTGGGTGGGTTCTTTACCTCTAGTCATTCTGTGGATTTTACTGGGTAAAAGTCTTTCTTAAATTTCTAGATGTGCTACTACATGCATCCGTAACCTGCTTGGACTCCAGCTGGAGATACTTGTAGAACAATACAGCGAAATACCTTAGCTGGTTAGTCCTAGAGAGAAATAGAACTCTGTTTGGATGCAGTTCAGTACACTGCTTTTTCAGCAATTACAGCAATGGTCAAGATTGGTCCCAGATTTTTAAGTTCACCTCCAGTGAGTTTAGTTCCCTCCAGTTACGTTGTCTACAAATGGAGTGTGTTCTCCTTTCTTCAAGTCGTTCAAGGAATAAGCATGGTACTGGACTGGAATGATGTGGAAAGACTCCACATACTTTTTTTAGATAATCTCCACTGTACCTCCAAGCACATGGCCTGGTTAGCTGTTCCTTTGAATTTCTTTTTAATGAGCCTTTCTATAGTTAATTATACGTTATTTTCTTTTTGCTATATAGCAAGCTAAGATCCCACTGAGATCTTTCTGGAAAAAAAAGTCTCTAAAACAATTTAAGCATACCAATAATGTGGTTATATGTTTTCAGAGTTACTATTATGAAGGACAAAGACACCAGGAAGAGCAAAGGAGTTGCCTTTATTTTGTTTTTGGATAAAGAATCTGCACAAAACTGTTCTCGGGCACTTAATAACAAACAAGTAAGTTATGGAAAGTTGTTACGGCAGGAAGGTTGGGTTTACAATTCCGAAGTATTTACCTTTTTTTCTGTTTTCTGTAGCTGTTTGGAAGAGTAATAAAAGCAAGTATTGCCATTGATAATGGAAGAGCAGCAGAATTCATTCGCAGGCGCAACTACTTTGATAAGTCTAAGTGTTATGAATGTGGGGTGAGTAAAACCAAAAGAAAAGCAACATACTCCATCTTTTGACTTTCAGCTTATTTGTTCTGTTTCACCGTTGCTAATCCTACCCATGGTGTTAAAATACTTTTTGCTGTTGATATTATCAACTTGCAGAGCAGCTGTACCATTTTCAAGAATGATGGTACCCTCTTTGCCTTTTATTTGGGATTTTTGGGGTGGAGGAAAATGTGCTTATAATACCTGCTTAACATGCTGATGAGCAGACAGAGCTGAGTAGTAGTATAATGCCGTTTGAGAAGGAAAACCTCTTAATCATTGCTTTGGAATACCTGCTTTTGCTCTACCTTTGGAAATAATAAATGTTGGATACAACTCTTTTTACACAGAACAAGTGTTCTTTGAGTTCCAGGCAACTCCTCGTTTCTTCTGAACACAATAACGTAGGCATTTGAGATTTGGATTTTATTTAACATCAAAGGCAAACTTGATTTATATTCATAACATTTTTGAGAGCAAAAATGTTGACTCAGTCATATTTCTTAAGCTGCTAATGCTGAGGTTTATATCTTGTCTTGAACATAAACCATGCTGTAGTGTATTCCGATGTTGCAGCAGCCAAAAAAAATCTCTGCCTTGCTCATAGCTTGTTCGGTATTTGCAGTTAAACATGCATATCACCACCGATCTCTTTGTTTCCATGGCAAGCTAATAAAGAAGAGTTTGTCTTCTGTGTGCTTATTCAGCATTCCATTTATCTTGTTAATTGTTTCCATTTTTTTCCCCATGAACTGTCTTCCATTAACTTCCCTCATGATATGTTTCAACGTGTAGTGGTTGGTAATGATTTTTGTTAACTAATATTTCTTTTTCTACAAGGAAGCAGGACACTTAAGTTATGCTTGTCCTAAAAATATGCTGGGAGAGCGGGAGCCACCAAAGAAAAAAGAAAAGAAGAAGAGAAAGAAAGTAGTTGAACCAGAAGAAATGTATGTACATTTATTTCCATATTAGTACTTCACTTAAGCAGCTTTTTCATACCAAGCACTTAAAATAAAGATCTATGTATTTTTGTTTCCCTGCACAATGAAGTGAGGAGGAAGAAGAAAGTGAAGAGGAAGGAGAAGACCCTGCTCTAGACAGCCTCAGCCAGGCCATAGCTGTCCAGGTACAAAATTGAAGTATTGCATATTTATTTGGAGCTTTATTAATGGAACTTCTCTCAAGCTTCTTCTCAAAAACAATCTTATAGTCTCTAAGATACACTTTTACATCTGTCTGTTCTGTAGCACTTAGGGCACTCTTGCCTGACAGTAGCTGGTGACTATAGTTGAGTTCTTCATATTGCAGGCATGTTCAGTCCTTTTTTTGTTTTAATGTTTCACTATTGCTGTGTTTTTGAATTGCACTTCTTTCTTTCTTTCAAGCTTCTTTGCTGCTTAGTTCCCTGTCATCTCTGCTGTGATGTTCCATTAGGTTTTTGATCCACAAATCCCTCTTTATTCTGATAACTGAGCATCTGGAAAAACAGTTATGCATAAATGAACAGGTACATACTCTGCTCTCACTCACTAGAATATCCTTGAACAACACCTATTTCTGGAGCACTTCCTTTGCCTAATACAGCCTATTGCTGTCTCTAATGGAACTTTCCTCTCAAAACATATTTATTCCAGTTTTTGTTATGTAGATAGGTAGTCTGACAGCTATATTACTGTCTTCTTCAATACTTCTTTACAGGCTTTCGCTTCACTACACATAGCAAGCCTGAAATGATGTTCAAATTTCATGGCCCCACAGTCCCCAGCTGTTCCTTGCATACCCCCACTGCCTAAAAAGTCCTCAGAGTTTTTAAGATAACTTTGTCCTGAATATGACTTTATAAATATGACTTACCTGACGTTGTCTGAAACAAAAGCTATGCAAATATGCACAATTATTCCCCCCACCCACATCCCAAAGAAACTCCACAATTACAAATAAAGCCTCTAAGTGTAAAGAAAGCAGGAAATATTCCAATTTTTCTCACAATCTAAAGATTTAAAGTGGGATAGCATGTTTTCTAGTAAAAATAGGAAGCATCTATTTCAACCTTTAGTTGAATAACCATATCTCTGAAGACATTCATTCCATGAATGAGTGACTGCAAAACGCAACAGATGGAAGACTTCTTAGTGGAACAAAGCTGACTCAAAAATGTCAACTTCAAATTCTTTGCATCCTTCGCTTGAAATCTCAACTGCTCTATAGTTCTGTAAGTTTACTGTGTGTGTACAGTTCATCTTGTTGAAAACAGAGGGTACTCCGTGTGGTCTGCATTGGTGCAGAAGACTCTTACTGTCAGCATGTGAGAGCTGCTTTCATAAATGTTTTTTAGTGCATTCATCACACAGTTTATCTGAAAATGGAGTTAAACCTTCTGAATTCTTTAACTCATGAAATAATTCAAAGCCTATTAGTAATTAAGATGCATTACAAATAACAATACTATTTTTTTAATACTAACTAATACTTCTTCCATTGTAGCAAGCCAAAATTGAGGAAGAACAACAAAGATGGACACAGACTGCAGGGGAATCTTCCATTTCAGATGACTCAAAACGTCCACGGATTAAGAAAAGTGCTTATTTCAGTGATGAGGAAGAACTTAGTGATTAAAATAATATTGTTTTATATGCATATATATAATATATACAGTGTACATTTTGTAAAGTGCAACAAAGTTATCTGTAATACATGTTTTTCTTGGTGTTGAAGACACTGAAAATCATGTTGCAGTTCTACCCTCCCAGCTGAACCTCTCATTTTTTGATCTCTCTCTCTCTCTCTTTCTCTCCCTTCCCCTAACCCACTTTCTGCCCTCAAGGCAGCTTTTTACGAAAGTGATGTGTTTCTATGCTTAAATCCAGAAAAATATCAGGGAGAATGCTTCCTGCAGGTAGTATCTAGACCTGAAATGGGAGTAAAATCTTACATTAGAGGAGTTCTTAAGAGTTTTCCTAAGAGGACTTCCTCTTAGATCACTGTTAGCACCTCTGATGCTTTATTAGTCCATTTATTGTCTGTTTGGAAGCAGTGCTTTAGTAGTGTATGAATAATCTTGCACTAGCTCTCTGCCTAGGGTTGAATTTCAGCCTTAACTGTTGTACTAGTCTTTTAATTCTTCATGCAGTAATATAATAAATTACTGTTACATAAGTTTGGTCTGTGAAATCATTTTGGAGTAAGCAGTATCTCTGTTTTCCAAAATTATATTAAGATGTTCTTCTGTTTTATGTACAGTTTTAGTAATTTGCTGTGCATTTCATTATTATTTTATATCCTATATTTAATATAGACTTTGTAGGAGATACAAATTCAAAGTGATATGGTGGTGATATGGTGATTAGGTCACTCTTAAAATCTTCATACTTAATTTTTTTTTTTTAAGAATAATAGTTCTGTTGCTCTTGAATTAAAAACAAGAATGGCCATATGTTTTAAAAATGGGTGTGTCCATATGCTTTGATATTCTCTAATCTGATATTTAAAGCCTCCCACAGTGATAGGGGCTTATGCTGAGCTGTTTGTTCCTCCTGACAGCAGTTTGCGTGCCTAACATGGTAGTTTTAAATACACTTGTATCAAGCATGGATCTCACTCCTATCTAATATTCTTAAGCATCTGAATCTGCTGCAAAACCCAAAGGGCACAAAGTTCTCTCGGTGCCTGAAAAGCAACCTTAATGTATACTTGGAACTGTCACAGTCTCTAAGTGAAGTGTGTTGGCACCCATTTCTCACCTAAAGCTGTTCAAATCTTTTAAATAGGGTGTCCATGTGTAAATCTCTGTAGGATTGTAGTCATCTTCCTGTGACTACCTCCAAAAAGCCACACAGATGCATCAGGATCAGTCCACAGCCCTGCACGAGCGATCACTCCCAAAAACGCAGACACATGGTGATGGCAATAACCTTTTTAGATTCGCCACTTTGTGTAGTCAAACTTTTCATTTTTAGGAGACACAATATAAAACACATTCACACTTTCACACTTGGAAGAAGAGACCATCTGGCCCCTGTTTCTATTTTCAGCTCTTCTTGTTGCTCATCAGGACTTGGTTTTCTTCCAAATATAGAAAATGTAAATCCAAATATACCATTACATATTTTTAGTTAATGCCAATTTACATTCAGATATATAGCCGACTATTTTAGTATGTGCAAACAAACAAGCCACACATGCGTACACCCTTTAAGCAAATATAAAGCAGCTACATTCAGAAGGTCATTCTAGGGTCTTCTGCTGCTACTTTCAGAGAAGTTCAGAAATGAGAATAAGGTAATCAAATGAAATTTTTCTGAACAAGCTGCACAGTCCACAGAGGTGGGAGACATACAGGGCTTTTTACGTAGGAAGGTCTTAGACTTGGCAGTCCAAGGAATGCTTTTAAGACTTTGTGACTTTCTGCTGAAAGCACAAAATATTCAGGATGGTTAAATTCTGTAAAGCTTCCTTTACAGAATTTTAGAAAGATCTCTGGATGCCAAGTACTGAAGTGGTGCTAAAGTGCCAGGTGCAACTTTGCGTTAACAAATGCAAATAGCTGCACATCGTGTCTAATAATGAAAATTATAGTAGTTAAGATTGTGGAGTTCTAAGCTCTGCTAAGGAAAAAAATCTTGCTGCTAGCTTGCTGCTTTTTAAATGGTAGTCTACAGCCAAACTGTAGGCAAATAAGCAGATGAAATCTGAATCTGGGGAAAAAAGAAAGTAAGAAATGGAGAGCAAAACAAGCCAAAAAACGTACTATGCTACTACTAAAAATCAGGGTGTGTGTACTTGTCCAATACTATGTTCAATGCTGTTTTTCAAAAAACAGAAAACCAGAGCATGGCAAAGGACAAGGCTGACGTTGTCCGTAACTTTGATTTGGGGATGTTTGATGGCTTGTAAGAGTTATGCATTCAATGAAGTGATCAGGCAGCGAGTTCCAACAAACTTATTTCATTACGCTCTGCAATCTAGTAATGGATTTCATTGCTGTGGGACTTTTTCAGGGTCATAAGCTTAAAAGGATTAGACTTATATGCAGAAGGTGATAGTTATTCAAATATGTTAGCTTAACTGCAGTCTCCACTCAGAAATATCCTAAATGACTGACTACCTGTCACTATAAAATATCGAGAGAGATTAACAGCCTAGGAGCGCTTTATTCTTACGTACTTTTCTGTTGTTTCCTATTTGCTACCGGTCTCTTGTCAGAAAGAATAAAACAAAACTGACCCTTGTTCTGACCTAATACAGTACTTTTTCAGGAGTTCCAGTGGCTGAAGCACATTAATATATCTTTCTACTCTGCAGCTTTGGCCTCACTACTTTCCCCAAAGGATTTGCTTTTGTCAGCATGAAGCAGTAGCTCAGTCCAGGCTATTATAACTGACCCGGTGTCATTCCTCCATGCTCTTTTGTTCCAGGCGTAAAGTCACTTGAAGAGTCAGGTGCCATCGGAAAAGAAACAGATAAAAATGAGCCTGCTTCTGTGCAGAATTGGTATCTAGAATTCCTTACCTTAAATCATCTTTCTTAAACAGTTTTCTTAACTCCATTTGAACCTTTATTGATAGCAGTACTTACAGCTTTTGGCTTGGAGTTGGAGTGTAGAAGAAATCTTCTAGTGCCTAAAACAGGAACCTAGAGGGACTATGGAGGAGTGGGATTTTTTCTCTGTGGTCTCCCAAATTATTTTAAGTTTTATACTTTTTTGACAAGATGATGAAGCATGTCTATGTGAGAAATTCAGAATGCTGACATTTGATAACCATTAAGTTAGATAGCATGAGTACCAGTTCTGCTTGCTTAAGTCCAAAATTGTTTTCTGGAGCAACACATGATGGAGCTGCCTCACTCTGGAAAAAGCCCCACATTTGTCAGCTTAGTCCCTTTTTGATCTTTGAACACCCCGGCACTTGCTCCTGTTCGTACTGAAGCTCACCTACCCCAAGCAGCAGGTTTCCATCGGAGCCTGATCAGAGGTGAGAAGCTAGGCAGAGCATTAACTAGGCTCCTAACTTAGGTCAGGCCAATAGAATAAAAATATTTTTCAAACCCTGAGCGATAGAGTGGTTCTTTGGTCATAGTTTTGTATCTTAAAGCAGCATCTCAAGAAGCAGAAAACAGTTGCATGGCTCTGGGCCAGACGGATGAGGCTATGTAGGCATATTATTAAGTGAAGAATAAAAACTGCCTCGTAGCACACCTTCTTGTCACTGTTAGAAAAAACACAGGGTTTTGGGGGTGGGTTGGTTTTTTTCTTTTCCTTTTTTAAGTACTTTTAGGGCATAGCTTAGGCTAGCAAGCTGAGTGCTGGTTTTAGAGTATATGTAATATGGCTATAATTATAAAGAGAATGACAAAAAGTGGCAGACTTTTTTTTTTTTTTAAATAATGTCAAAAACTCTGGTCTTTCTGCAAACACCCACTTATTACATTTTATCTTTCATATTTTCGAAACAGCTTGAAAATTGTTGAAATAATGCTTTCTGGGTCATGGGACCTCTTCTTGTCTATTGAATGGGCTAACAGCCTAGTGTCTCGAAAGCCACTGGAAGATGACTTTTATCTGTCCTTGGTGAAGAAGGGGCTATGGAAGGGGGATAAGGATGACTGGCTTAACTGATTATAAATGGCATTGCTCAGTTTGTGCCTATGCAGCACTTGTTAAACCATTGCAGCTATGAGGCACTGGAGTAATGTAGTCCATGTTCAGCAGGCTCCCGCTATGTGCTTGGCATATTCAGGTTACTACTCTCAGCAGAGCAATAGATGGGACTGTAAATATAAAGAACTATGTCTAGCTAAATAGGTGATGTCTGGAACAAATTGTAAACAGTTTATCTTTGGCTTCTGGGTCACCGTGTTCTCTAGGATAGCCTTTTGTTAATCTGCAGGGATGACTTACTGTAGCACAGGAAGGTGAGCTGTGTGTGCTCTTTTGGCTTTAGTCTTCTCATGCACAAAATATTGAACTGCTTAGAAAAGCTAGATGTAAAGCTTACGTGCTATTTAAAAACAGGTTTTATTAAGTGCTTCTATGAAAAATTAGAAGTACTGGTATAGAGACTTCTTAGATTCCGGTTTCTATTTGGCATTTGCAGTGTCAATATGATAATATTGAAATCCCAGTTCCACCATTGCTCTTCTATAAAAATATTGCAGATACACTCTTCCAGATGTGTTATCTTAAAATAACTTGTATTAGAAAGCTGATTGCCTTTTTATTTTGTGTAGATTGCAAAACTGTTTTTAGGTGTTTTTCTTAAAATGTTCTTCACTAAACAGCTTTGTTTATCTTGCAGATCATAACAGGGTGAGGATTTTTTTTTTTGTAGCTGTTGAAGCCAATATTAAAAAATTCTACATTGTTCCTCCTTTAGAGAAAAAGGTGTAAACTGAAGGGTTTAGCTGCTGTCAGGGTAGATGACCTTGTTTCTTGTATCTACCTTGGTGCCTACAAAGAGCAGCCTAGAAGGGATAAGCTGAGGAGATTCTGTATGTAGAAGAAAGGAGTATTTCTGAAGCTGAAGTATTGCACAGGTTTGTGAAATAACATTTTTTTCAGTGCCAGGGTAACCTTGACCCTGCTGTGCATTCAGACAGATGAGATGTGTGCTTATATATGTATTTAACAAATGCAGTAGGTAATCCAGCAAATAGAGAGTTACAGAAATTATGGTAATAAAATGTGATAAAAATGTGTGCGAAACCCCTAACCGACCCAATGAGGCAACGTAGGTCACAGTGGCTTGAAGAAGTACCACAGCTACTATTACAAGGACTTTCCTGTCTGATTAAAAGGATTCTCCAGAGAATCAGATGCAACTCTGAGATGATGAGTCCATCAAAGGCAACAGCCACAAGCCTCTTTTTCAGAGGAGCCGATCCATGAAAATTCAATTTTATCAATATGCAGCTAAAGAAAATTAGGAGGCATCTAAATTTAGATACTGCATCAAGCTTGGTGCAGTACAGCAAAGCTGTCACTTGGCTGCCGAAGTGAAGCTGCATTATTGTAGCTGTGGGCATGATGGCTGAGGGCATATACACATTCTGCCCAGTGAACAGGGGAAGGAAGGACCCAAAATACAACCAAAATGGATCCGAAGGACTGTGTGGGTACGCTGTGAATTTCCAAAGAACTGAATGTTGTTTTTAGAGTGAATGGACTAGAATCGAGCGTATTATTTTGTGCTTAATTGAGGAATGAGCGCGTTACATCTGAAAATTGGGAACCTTTCTGGAGGTACAAATCCGTAGTGATGTGCAAGTGCTCAGGGAAGGGAGAGGAACTAAAGGATGATGCAGTTCTACAAAGGACCACACTTGGGATGCCCTTGATGTGTGAATTTGATTAGATGGCAAAGAGCCATCTGCCCATGAAGCCTGGAGCCATGAGGGTGCATAAAAAATGAAATGACTTAGTAGCATATGGCAGTTCGGAAAGATGAGAACATGCAGTATGTGGATGCGATGGCTTTGAGTTCATGAACCATGTATCTGGAATGAGTGATTATAGTCCTTGAAATTATGTTCTTTCGAAGAAAGTTTTTGGAAGTACAACAGCTCGATTTATTTTCATCTGCTGCAGCATAGCGTTTCTGAGAAGTGTTTTTACTGTGGGAGGCTTTCACAGGAAAAGCTTAAATGAGGAAACTCAGTTAATTAAAATCTGGAGCACGGTTCTGCAGCAAGGGTGGGTTCTCTGCGAGTCCCATGCCTGCAGCATCCCAGCGAGTGCAGGGCCCCAGGGCATTATTCATGTTCATCTTTAATTTAGCTGAAGGTGCTGGAGAATGTCCAGGATCCTGTCCATGCGCTGCACAATTTAGGTCAAGCCCACTACAGAGTGCGTGAGTTCAGGACAAAGTAGCCCTGGCAAAACTTTTTAACCTTTTTTTCACCCTTCTGTTCTTTGTGCTAGCTTGGCAGATTTTTTAACTCCATTGCACCCACATTGGATGCTCGCTAAATATTTAAAAAGTGCAAGCTACAATATGTTGTTGCTACTCCTTCCAACATAATGCTGGCAAATATGGTGTGGTGGTTTGGCTTGGGATTTTGTATGAGTACAACCGTTACTTAAACCTTTGACAGCAGACTGGTCAGGAAGGCACTGAGCTCCCCTGTCTGAGTGCAGCAGGAGCACTGCACGCAGATGACTGCTCCTCCAAGGAAGGGGCAAGCAGTAATTATTAAGCAACGGGGACTGGGGGGCAGGCAGGGAGAGAAATGAATAGGCCAAATGTCCATCCACAAGGAGTGTGTATCAACTATGGTAAATATTTTCAGCTGCCTTTCTGCAGATTCCACTCTCAGCAGTACTTTAGATCAGGATTTATGATGGTTAAATGTATGTGGCAGTCAAGGTGTAAATACTAGGTGTAAATACTGACTGCAAAGATTTGATTTCAGTTGCGTGGCTGTTCCAGAAGTACAACAAAAGCACCACACGGATTATATTAATGCAAATGGGACTGGCTACATTTTCACACTTTCTTCATGCTTTAACTGGCTTTTGCTGGGGAGCAATGACACCTGTCTGTTAGTAGCAATGTTTTTTACATAGATGTTACATTTAAATAGATTCTGACAAAAGAGACTTAAATGCAGACAAGACAGTGGCTTTTTGGAAATAAAGAGGGTATGTTATGGATGGGAGGAAAGGATAGAGAACTTCAGATTAAAAAAAAAAAAAAGATTTGCCAGATGAAATTGGGAATATTGGTAGAAGAGAAACCAGCTTCAGAATAAGAGATAAAAGGGAGCAAAACAAGGTCAACCAAAACCCAACAACCACAATTGTCTTTAACATCAGTTCCCCTCCCCATTTAAAGAAGGCTTGCATAGGAAGTGAGTGATTTTATGTATCGCAGGGAAGGTTTGCTTTTCACATTCAACTCTGAACTCAGTTATATGATTTTCTCAGGTGCTGAACTTCACAGTAACATGGAAAAGGTGGATGCAAGGCTCAGGGTGTTTTTTTGTTTTTGTTTTTGTTTTTTTTTAATAAAGCCAAGAATGACTTCCCAGTCCATCCTTCACTTCACCAATTATTTTATCAATTATTGTTCTAAGAGCTCTTTGGCCAATTAACATCTTCCAGACCTAATGATGCTCCCGAAAACCAATATCTCTTAAACTTATATCCTTGCACTCCTGCCAATCCTTCCCCCATGGGATTTTTACTTCTCAGGACTTTCTCTGTTTTTTCCACCTGTCTGAATGACAGATTCTTATCTCTATTCACTTGACCATGCATATGATTTCTGCTGAGGGCTTCTTCATTCATCACTTCCTGTTTGTTCTTCTGTCTGTGATGGAGGTTTCCTCCTTAGGTTTCCAACTCTCTCAAATGAACAAATTTCTGTTCTGGTTTGTTGATGTTGTTTGTTTGTTTTATATTTTTTTCTTTTATTTTAATATGCTGACATCCAGTCTTCAGGCTGGCTTCAGGGTGTCTCATTGTAACTACACTCTACCCACAAGATGCTTTTTTTTTTTTTTAAAGAAATTGCTTTCCAGCTATGCCATTTATTTACTTATTCTGTCCAATTGATTTTCCACTTTTCTCTTCATTAACTTCATTTAATATCTAAATAAGGGCCTAGGTTTACAACTAAAGGAGATTTTATTCATTCGGGTTCTTTTCCCTTCAGTCAGCTGCTAAAAACGTGAGAGGTTCAATTATCTTCTGTCACATTTAGCCCATCTATTTTTAAATTTTTAATTAACCAGAAACATATAAAATGTTCAAAAAAAATGGACACAAGTCTGGCAGCTGAGGTGAGCAACTAATAATAAAAGTTCATCCTATGTTTTGTTCTAAAATTTCTTGTATTAATAATGAATAAGGAACAAGAAATCCATTCTAAAATTTGCGGCCTGGAAATCTTCCTCTGCCGTCTCTGTTTCTCTCTCTTCTTGCAATATAATTGTTTCAGTTCCTTGTCATAATATGAACAAGTTAAATCGAATTCACTAAGATGATTAAAATATATATGGTCATCATTAACTGAATTATAGCAAAAAACAAGCAATGAATCACACAGGCTAATGTTTGCTGCCGTGTTTGATGACAGATGTATCATACTTAGGCTTCTGCTGGTGAGAGAGGCCAACAAAATACATTTCAAATGTCCAGATGTATTCCTTTGCGAGAATACTCAAGTACCAGTTTTATCCTTGCCTCCAGTCCAAGTGATGAATGTTGTTCATTGATTTTTTAAAAAGATGCATTTCATGCCATAGTGTTATGATAGGCAGTATTTTTTGATGTTTCTCTCTTAAAAGATTTATTAGCTATCCCATTATTGTCTTCTTTCTTTCTTTCTTCTTTCCCCCTCCTTTTCAAGGGTATAAGAGTTCACCATGGAAATCAGCTGATGTTTGGCAGAAAATTCTCATTTTAGAATCAGAGCTTTATTTCTAAAATAGAAAACAACATGGTGGGGAATTTCAGTATCATTTAATATATTTTACTTTGTTTAGAAATAAACATTAACTGATTGTCCCTTTTAACAAGAATAAGAAAACCAGCAGATGGTTATTCCATATTTTGATTCATATTTCTGGAGTTCCTTACTCAGGCTGTTCCCAAGTGTTCATATTTCTTACTAGTACCACTGCATCTGAATACTGATTTCAGGAAACTGCATTTCAACTCAAAGAAAAGAATCACAGGAGGGAACCGAGAGACTCAGAGGAGCCTCAGTAGACTGCTATCATTTACTTGGCATGAATGGTTTGTCAAGAAACAGGCAAGTCATATGAAGCAAACCAGCCACCTTGCTGAGGAGAAATCCCACACGACTGATCATTCATTCTTACCAGTTTCCCAGCCTATTTTTCTCATCCAGAGACTGTGGGTCAGGTTTCACTTAGTAAAAGTACTGCTGATCCTATTAATTTTCAAATAGTGTCACAACAGAATGGAAGCAGTAGGAGATGAGAACTCACAGCTCATGGAAAGTAGTCAAAAGCAAAAACAAAAACAAACAAAAAAAAACCAGTTCCTTAAAGAAGCTGTGATAAAGGCATTATCACGGACTACCACAAAGAGGGGTAAAATGAAGAGTGGAATAAGAGCCCAACTTAACCAAACCATGAATTCGTCAACTGTGTTAAAACAGAAAAAGAAAAAAGGAACCTAGGTCAGCTTGCTAAGTGTGGTTAGCACAGAGGGATAGAGGCAAAATCAAAAGGTCAGCCAATCAAATGGGAAATAGTAATGAGTTTTGTGTGAGTGACAAGGAAGCGGGAGTATATTCATGGGAAGTTTAAAACCAGGGAGTCGCTCGGTCCATGCGGCAGAGATGTCTGACTCCTGGTGGAATCCATCTCCACGAGTAAAGTCAACTGCAGCACGAGCAACAGAGTATGGAAGCTGCATCTGGGAAAGAAGGGGTTAGGGAACACTTAGGTAGATGTTAGGTAGATGTTTTTAACATGGCTGGGCCTCCCAGAGTACACAGAGACCCGAGGCAATTTTAGCAGTTGTCTTTGAGAATTTGTGCTTGCAAACTTACACTCAAATTCTGTTTTAAAAAGTAATGGAGCTGGGGAATTTTAGACCTGTGGTTAAAAACAATCCTGGAATAAAGTTATTGAGTAAGGAGGTGAAAAGTAAAAAAATCAATACAGACTGTAATGAGTCTGATGTCTGTCTATACAAGGGTATAGATTTTACAAGTGAAAGAGAGCTGCTAGATATTGTTTGACTTCATTAAGATGTGTGATATTGTGACATACTGACAGCATGGTCTAAACGCTACTGCTATAATCTGAGTAAAATTTGTTTTGGCAAACCAGTCTCAGGAGCTCACAGACAAACTGATGAGACGTATGGAGCAGGGTTCTGCAGAGGTCTGTCATAAATGCAGCACTGTTCAGTGCTCTCTTTAAAACCGTGGATGGCAGAATGGGGAATCTGCTTGTAAAACTTATGAATAGTGAGCATCACGTAGGACACCAGCTGTCTTGGCTTTTCATCTGATACTGCTGAATATTGAATGGACATAAGAATAGCTCTTCCTTCCCTGGCTGTGCCTGATCTAATCAGTTACCTCTGATGACCTCTGCGAGTACCTTCTGCTCAGCCCTTGCTTCTCCCCGTGGTTCTGCCAGCCTGGCAGAGGTTTCTGCCCTCCTCTTGTCACTGTGACTGCATGAGCCGAAGTGACCTGTGCCCAGGGCTTTGTGTCTTTGTCCTGCGGGGACATCAGCAAGATGATCAGTAACTAAGCAGCATCTCCAAAGCAGAATATTTTAATAAAGGCTTTTCAGATAAAAAATGTGACTAACCCCATAAATCTGGTTTTACATACCTGACTATTTTTTCTTGGCTGATCTACATTTACATACCTGACTATATTTTCCTGGCTGATCTACATTTTTAGTAGATTATGTATTTCTTTCCCAGAGAATGATGGGTCTGGTAATGTTTGGGCCAATAACTCTTTGTTTCAGGAAGATATCCTTTAAAGCTGGCTGGTTTTTTGTTTGTTTGTTTTTGTTGTTGTTTTGGTATCTTTTGTGTGTGTAATATTTTTTGTTTGGGATTATTATTATTAATGAGTTTACTTATTATTAATAATAATTATTATTAATAGTAATAATTATTATTAATGATAATTACAATAACAATAATCATTATTTGATCTCTGGAGTCCCTGTCTGGCAAAACAAGACTCTCTTGTCCTTGGAGGCATGTTATAAGATCTTTAAAGCTAATAATCGTCCTCTGTCTTTCAAGGTTATGTTGAAGCCTGGGGCCATAGACTTCTTCCTGCTGGTATTTCCCACAGCTCCCAACAAGCTCCATTACGCCTTTAACTGTGGTGCAAGTATCAATAACCTCCCATCACTAACAAGGTCAAATACTGAATTTATAAAATACTTCAGTCTTCTTAGATCGAGGGCAATCCTACGTTAATCTGCGTTTATACTCCATTCCAGCAACAGCCTGGTGCTCTGGTGAAGTGGTGGGGGAGGCATCCCTTGCCAACGTAGTGAATGCCAAAGCTGAAATACAAATTCCTAGGGCTTGGCCGAGTCCAACCTCTTCAGCCTGATGGCATGGGGTTTAGCAGCATGTGGGGAAAAGAATGAGAAACGGACTCTTAAGCACAAATGAGTGACAAAATTGGAAAAAAGGGTCCTAAAATGTGTTCTTACACTGTAAGATTTCTTGTTAATTGGAAGAGAGACTAGGCTATGGGACCATCATTTAATGAGGAGGTTACGGCAAGCAATTTCCATTAGACACCAAGAGAGAGTAAACCTGGGTGAGGTGTTGGTCATGTTCATTACATTTCTTATCTAATTGTGTGATACTATCAAGCCCTACTCACTGGAAAACCAGCCACTCTCATTATGTATGGAATCGTGGTGCTAAATAACAATGTGGTTAGATTAGAAGAGCCAACGTTTTAACAATTTTGCAGCCTTCCCCTTATGTTTGCAGGGCAGTAAGATGAAAATTTCCAGGTCCTGCTCTGATAGATCACAGCTTATAATTATAGTCACGTTGCATGGGAACGTGGGCACACTGCTGGCTAGATTAGAGAAAGAGACAGACAAGATCGAAACCTCCCTGTTATTTTTTTTCCTCTCTTGAGTGTGCTAACGTGCCTATTTTAGGAATGTTGATGAGAATGTCGTCATACTTTTTCTCATCTCCTCACTTTTATAGCTCTGAAGGTTTTAGTCGTTTTGCTTTGTTTCACTTTTAATAAATTTCTCTTTTGTTTGACCCTTATCTATTTCCACCGCATTTGTTTGACTGCACGATACTCCTTTTCTTCCCTCACCAGCCCGAGCTCTCCACCCCCTCCAGTGCTGCCTCCACCTCCCTCCCTGGAGGCAGCCCCTGTCATTATCACCTCTCCTTCACTCCTCTCTTCCCTGACACGAGCGAGAAGCTCGATGACACACAGTTTCCTGCTTAAGAGGAGGCTGTTCATCACCAGCATGCATTTATTTAATAACCCCCTCTCACAATGGCTTGCAGTTTACCGTGGAAATTATGGGAGCAAAAATCAAGCAGTGTACCAAGGAGTGGTGAAGTAGAGCTGGGGGTTGACCTGCCATCTCTGGGTCTTGCTCATCAGGGGTGGCAGCACCATGGACTAAAGGGCTGTGGGTCACAGTCTGACAAAGCACTAAACCAGACTTTTGAACCCCTTGCACCAGATCAAAATATTGCAGAAACATAATGCAAAACACTGATCCAGTATAAAGTCACTCCAGAAGGTTAACTCCTCCAAAATGGGGTTATGTTCTTGCTGACTGGCCTATGTATTTTCTTTCCACATGGGTTTTATTATACCTCTCACATCTGTCCAGGCATCTTTTTTTTTGGTCAGTTCTTTGCCTGCTTATAGCTGCTTCGCCCAAGAGCAAAGGTGGCTCCTCAAAACGTAGACATTTGGCCTTGTCGCTCCACTTCCTGCAGTTACTGCCACTGGGTCCCTGCAGCCGTCACCTTGGGCCTTGCCTTACACCAGAGGTCTCCACTGCCGTGGTAGCCAGCAGCAGCACTGCCACCCATACAGACCCCATCGGAGGCCATAGAAATGTCATTTGTGTTCAGTCCTATTAGCTGTGATCCTAAGCAGGTCCCAGAAGACATCTGCTAAGGCTCTGGGGAGAAAAGGCTGGGCAGCAGTCCCTGACTGCCAAAATGGTCACAGATAAGGAATACAGCACCATTGCCTCGTGCTTGCTTAAGGAGAGGAATCAGAAGGACTTGGGTTAGTGGAGCATCTCACCGAGGCTTTGAAGAGATCCTATAAAAAAAACAAAAAATATTAATATATTGTGCAGTGCTGGGGGATGCCCTGGTTGTACCAGAGTGAGCTTGGCTGCAGCCAGTGTGGGAGTGGGGATGTAGCTCCTGAGTACAGCAGGGGCCTGGTGGTACAGCCCCAAGCCTCCCTTCCCCTCCTCTGGAGAAGGGCATCCGTCTGCCATGGTGCTTTGCTTCCTTTTCATGGCAAGTGGTATTTCTGGGGCACGCTGCCAAGCACCAGGGGTTTCTGGAAGGGCTGTCCAGTCTCCTCAGCTCCTGCACCCTGACCTTTCCACAGCAGAGATGCTCCCTTCTGGGAGCTCCCTGGTCCATCCCACCTCAGAAGCTTTGATCATGACCATGTCCCATCCCCATCCCTTTGGTGGCTGAAAGACTACTTCTAAGCACTTTGTTTTTTCTTGTTTCTTCTCTCAAAACCTTTCCCACTGAACAGTTTCTAAAGTGATGGCAGACACGTTCACACATCTCACACACGCCTGGAGCTGTTTATTACCATCGAAAAATGTTTTGGCAGAGGATGGACACAGAACCAACCTTGCTGCCCATCCTTTGTCAGTTTTCAATGATCACATATATTTAACTCAAGTGATACTGGAACTAAGGTGATGGTTTTCTGGTGAACACTAAGCCTACTGAGGCACCTTTGTGACCATGATGTGTTCTTGTTAATAACTTCTTTAATTATGTGTTTAATTCCACCTGAAACATAGTTTAGGTACCTTATGTCCGATTATTTACACAAAAGTAAGAACTGCACAGCTGACTTTTAAAAAAGCTACCCCAGCACCCCCAGGTCCTTTTAATGTCTCAGTAGAAAACATTTTCCAAACATTGACCTCAGCTTAGAATCAGCCAGGCCTTTTCAAGATACTGAGTAAATGTATTTAGACAATGCAGACACAATAGTTGCCCACAGGAAGATTGATTGAAATGCTGTCTCCCAAGTCGTGTTGTGCTTATCCCTAACCTCCGAGGAGAGAGAGAGATGAAGAGAGATGTAGTTTCATCCACGTATCCTACTCCATACCTGTTATTACTCGTGACAACAGAAACTGCAAGGGGAAAAACGCTGAATGTGCACTTCTAAGAGACAGATGCCCCGGAGCAAGAGAAACACAAAGCAGCTCCCACAGGAGAAGAATAGGATTAACAATCTTGATTGTTTTATAATGACCTCTGGTATGTTTTTCCTGTTATGAGGCAAAAAAGAGCTGTTTGCTACACATAAAAAAAATGTAGAATCTATCTGTGCTAAAAGGTAAAGAGTGAAGCATAAATAGATCGGAAATTGAGAGGATGAGTAGGGAAAGAGTTCTGCATGGATTTACCTAGGCATGCTTTAACAATACACTAAGGAAAAAAAAAAAAAAAAGCTGAGTTTGAAGCGATTTTTAAATATCTATCATTTCTGAAGCATATGTATTGTTTTAAATATTAAAGAAAACAGATTCCAACTCTATAGAGGGGCAAGCCAATGGAAGACAGACTAAAAATACTAAGCTAAAAAGGGCAGAAGAAGTTGGAAGTAGCATAAGTTATCTTATAATATTGTATTTTTCCCAGTATAGAGATTGTGGTCAACATGTTCTTCTCCAAGAGTTGTTCATGCTGCACGTAATCTGTCAGAGCTGTGGGCTGCCACCAGAGATGGCAGCCTTCCTCCCTCCATGTCCCCCCTCCCACGTCTGTTCCTGTTCTCCTTGCATCGCATAGAGGGATTATGCAGCTTCAGGGTGAATCAGCTCCACTGATCCAACAGAAAATGAGTGTGTTTTTGGTGGGAGTTTTCTCTGGGCTGACCCAAGAGAACTGACCTGGAGGTAGATGTGGAGGAAGGGGGAGGAAACTGGTGAGCGTGTGGGCAGTGACCCGTTTACTTCTGCCAGCAACATTGCTGTCTGGCTGTCTTAGTCTCAAAACTGGAAAAGCACACAAGGAATGCTGTACTCCACCAATATGCTGCTGGACCAACAGCAAAAGTCTGGGGGAGGAGGAAGTGACAATAAAACGTAACAAGACACGGAGTTCTGAGGGCTGGTAATGCTAAAGCATATGGGTATTTGGAGCATGGGAAACCACTGCCTCGGATCTCTTCGGAGAGCAGGAGGAGCAGGACTCATGCATCTTCTGTAACCTGGTGACCAAGGAGAGTTTTTACTGAGAAAATTAAAATCTCACTTAGCTTCGACCAAGAAATATTAATTGTTTTCTCCTTTGCTGCTATTCTCATATTTGCTGTTGATCACAATCTAGCAGATGATGTGCTGTGAAAGGTGGAGGCAGCATAAAATGCCTTGCTGAATAATTGATCACCAGCCCTCCAGGCTATGTCCATGGATGAATGCATATGCCAGTTAGGATGACTGTGTCCCCAGTTAATGCTCTTAATTGACAAACACTTGATCTGAATTAAAATTGTATGTTTAAAGACATCTTATTTATGTCAGAAGGGTTTTCATATTTTGCAAGTTTTCTTTTCTTGTGCATTTTTCTGATTAAATGCAGGCACCCTTAGGCCCTTTTATTCTATGACATTGAGAAATGGGTGTCTTTTTTAAAAACCGTGGTGTAAATCTTGATCGCACTAAATCAATGGGAAAGCTCCCGCTCACCTTCCTGCTGTACTTTTTCATCCAGTGTGTGTTGCCACCAACGTGTTAGAGCTCCCACATTTTCTTAATAGGAATTAGGGTACCAAATAAAAGCCAATGTATCAGTGCCCTGCATCTCACCCACAAAGGCAACATGAAGCGGTAAAGGGTAGGAGGGATACTGAACTCCGCTGGGAGCAAAGAGCAGAGATTTCCCACCTTTAAGCCCACTCTACAGATTTCTTAGCCCTTCACAAGAATCACAGGAATGTAATACATTTTACCTGAAAATTGCTCTAATACCTAAACACCCCAAAATTTTAATGTCTGATGTTATGCACGTATTGTCTTCTGGAATTTACTTCAGACTCTGGAAGCAAAAATGAATCTGGAGAAAATAAAAGAGATGGAAAAAAGTCAGCATTTGTAGTGCCAAATGGTATCACTCTATGTGAGCTCTTCTCTCTGCATCCTGCCTCCTCCCAGATTCTTCATTGTTGCTGCTCCTGAAATGCGCTGGGTCTGGCTCTCAGAGGCCCTAGGCCATTCTCTTGCCTGCTGCCTTTGGGAGGATTAATAGTTATTTGGAGCCAGCTGCCTGGATTTTCTCCCCATGTGACCGTTCACACAGTCTCATCCAAACTCAGTCATATTTGTTTTACATTTGCTATGATAAGCAGATTTATTATTTCCTATATGAATTGTTAAACATGACCTTGTAAGTCCAAAGTTAACATGAATTGTAAAAGGAGATAAAATCAAAACTCATCATCAATCATTTTATTTTTCAGTCATTTCAAAAGCATTTTTTACTCTTCTTTCAGGTCAGAACCTGGTGCAAAGCATATACAGGTGTGTCTACACACATCACACCTACTGCATGCAACCCTCTACATTACAGGAATATTAATTGGGATATAAGGGCCAAGGTGAAGGTTTTGAATGCTAGAAAGTGGCAAGTTTAAGATCCCCTCATTGCTCCTTTTCATCTGTATTCTGTGCAGAGCAAGAGAGAGATCCCATGGAGGAGCAGTGCGTGCTGGTACTGCATAATGCGCTTTGCATAGGGGACCAAGTCAAGGTCGTACCACTGGCATTGCCTAACTTTTGGGTAGATGACTTTGCTACCCATGTACTACCCTTCTTATGTAGCTTCATTTCTTTTTTACACAAACTTCAAGTTTATTTTAAGGTAGGAAACAACCATTTCATGTGTATCCCAGGCTATGGACAGATACTTTTTCCAGAGCCAGCTGTGTTCGGGTGCAGAGTTATCCTCCCCACAGGTTCCTGGTCACCACCCCTATCCCAGGAAAACTTCCCATGTCCCAGCACCCACCAGCTGACCCGCTGGCTGGTCGGAGAGATACCCCTCCAGGTTAAACAGGGTGAGCACTCCTGTTATGCCTGAGGAACCCAAACAATAGAAGAACAGTGGTCATTTTTTATTTATTTATTTTATTTTTATTTTTCTCTTCTAAAGCTATGTAGGTGCTCTTGTGACAAAGGAAAGGCATTTTGCTTGGAAAATATCACAGACTCCAAGTAACCGTGCAACTTCTCAACTAAAAGATAACGATTTTTCAAGGCAAGGATGGATAAAGCCCTGAGCAACCCAGTCTGGCTTCAAAGCTGGCTCTGCTTTGAGCAGGAGGTTGGGCTAGAGACCTCCTGAGGTCCCTTCCAACTTGAATTATCCTGTGATCCTGTGATTTTTTTAAAGTCAAAAATAGCCGGGTATAGGTTTGCTGTCACTAGCGCTATAAAGCAGATGCAAACCATTAGCACCTTGGAGAACTGGAGAATGGTCGGGAGGGCTCCCGTTAGGGCTGAGGCAATCAGGTGCCTGGCGGCCGTGGAGGGATGCCCTCTGCTCTGTCACCCTTTCTGCTTTCTCGTCACTGCTCACCTGTCCCCACGCTGTGTCAGGTCCACTGGCTGAGCTGTGGAAAGCCGGGTTAGAGAGCCCACCTGGCTCACCGCTGGAGCAGACAGCGCCAAAGGCAATAACGTGGGAAAAAGCCAGGGCTGGCCCCAGGACAGCAGTGCCTTAGCTTCTCATGTCAGCCAGCTGTGGGACCAGTACCGCTTTATGATCGTAGGCTAATGCAGATGTGTCGAGTCACCGTCTGTGTCAGTTCTCCCGCTATCACCTCTAATGATTTAATATAGGGTCTGATCCTTCAGCACTGCAACCCCCGATGCAGACTGGTGTCTGTGCCTCCATCTTGCAATGTGCAGGGCAAGCGTTCAGCCTGTACGTGGCAGGGATCGAGTCCTGTAACTGCGAGACACTGCGTACATGTCTGCTATTAACTATACGGTAAGCCACAAGCAGCTCCTCTGCTGGCCAGCGTGCTGCGTGTCTGGAGGCTTCTCCATCTTCTGATTGTGGGTCAGATTTGTGTCCTTTCTGATTACGTTGATAATTTTCTGGAGTGATTTTTAGTGCCTTATTGCTAGGGCTACCTTATTATATCTTTTCCCTCAAATGTAACAGAAAAGAACGATTATTTAAAATTTATTATTTCTCCTGGCATAGAAGAAGAGCAAGCTGGAGAATATTTTGTACTTCATCAGTTAAACATTTACAATAGTAAAGTGAAGCGGTGGTTTTCCTTTTGGCTTTCAGCAGCACATGCAGAACTGTGCAATGATTAGCTTCATATGAAATCAGTGTGAAAGAACAACAGTATTTTTAAGAAGCTGTCAGTGGCTTATCTCACAGCTGGCACCTATTAATACAGTGAGTAATTTCTGCAAACCTAGATAGGCTCCAAAATTAACACTATCCATTAAGAAAGACCATGGAGTCCTATAATTGTGTCAGAATATTTTGGCTGGCAATAAACAAATCATTTTAATGTTTTTTTTCACATCCATTAATGGAGGTTTCTAACCAGAAAAACTGTAAATTTATCTATTTATAATACAACTTAATCCATACATACTTTAACATCATCAAGAAAAATAACATTTTTTCCTATTATTTACACATCAGTATTTTTTGTGGGAACTCACCCATCTGACACTATTTTCTGTTAATATGCCATGCTAATATGTGCTTTCACCCAACCTTCTCAGACTGTTCAGAAGTGACACAATTACTCCAGACTCAGCAGTGCAGCAATAAATGACAAATTGTCCTCTATCTTGTTTTTGCACACCCACAGAAAACTTCTTCCCTGCAGTTGTTCTCAGAAGACTTGAGATTCCATCTGCTTGTTTTATTTTCCAGGCGGAAAAGAAAAAAAAAAAACACAAAACTACACACACACAAACAATATAAAACTGAAAAGTCTGTATCCATTTAAACCTCTTCAAAACCCAGAGGGAATGCTTTGGTTTAAGCAGAGTCACTAAAGATTTACAATGACAGACAGACAAGAACTCAAAATCTTGGGCAAAGGCTGAGTTAGGATCACATTGAAGCAGCCTGGAAGCTGGGCTAAGCAAGAAAGGGCTTGGGCCCACTGATTATTCCAGTGAAAATACATAATACTAACTTGAAATTAAGTCTGTCAATCCATTCAGGCAGTAAATTTGACTCTGTTAACTACCAAGAAAAGGTTCTTCAGCTGGGACACCGGGGGAGTATTGAATACTACGCCCCAGTGCTCAGTTGCTAGTTAGGCGGGAAGGCAGGCTGGAGAAAAGGAGAGTATTGCCAGGATTCTGAGGATTTAGGTGTTAAAAGGGCAGCCTGCAAAAAAAAAAAAAAGTAAAAAAAAAATAATAATAACAAAAAAAAGCCATAACAGCCTCTCTAACTTAGGTCATTTGCTGAAAGCACCAAAAGATGACAACAACTGCAAGTTACTCAACACATAACAGCTAATAACAATGATTTTTTCTGAAAACATAATTTAATCTTTCTAAGGGGACTTCAATATAAAAGCTAGCAGATGTTACTGGTGTTCTGGAGTAACATATCTGGGCATCCCAGCTAAAGACCGCTTTTTTCCCTAGTACAGCAATAAGCAATCACCCCAATGCAGCCGAAAAGTGCGGTGTATGACTGGCTTTTCCAACTGCTCTGGCTTGGTTTGATTTCAAACAAAAAGAAAGTGAATGAGCACTCATATTTGAATGTTCAAACTACTTTACGTGCAATAGAAAAAATAACCAACAGCTAATACATACTTTGCTATAGTTTGCTACATATAACATTTGGTTGCTTCTTAAAAAAAAAATAAAGGTTTTAAAAAGTATATCTAATAAAGTAACTTCATATCTGATAGCTTTTCCAACATATATATGTATACATACATATGTTTGTGCTGACTTACTTTGTATATTACAATGTGTGTCTGACATTTGTTGACTTTTGGAAGGCTCCTGGAATCAGAATATGACCCCTCTTCCTCGCCAATTAAAAATGAAATAAAACCGCAGACAACAAAAGGAAAATTTCACCCACATCATCTTCTGGAGCTGAGTGTCTCTTTCTTTTAACTCCCCGGCTTTCCCGCTGTCCAGGTACAGCTGCAGCACACTCGTATTATCACTGATGTTCCTGCTGTTCATCTTTATGCGGGTAACATTGGCTTTACAACACTTCCCACCTTTGATAGCACTGGAACCAGACATTTCGGGGTTGCTTGTGAACTCAGAGGTTTTGTGTAGCAGCACCATTCACCAGCACATCTAAGACATCGTGATCGGCCTGGCCAGAAATCATTGTTCCAAGCTCTTCGCTGAGGACTTCAAACCGAAGTGGCAGCACGCTGTGAGAGATCATCCTGCCTGGGCCTGCTCTGCCAATCCTTTCTACACCTTCTGAACATCGGGAAAAGCTTATATAATCGGTGTTATCTCCACCAGAGGTGATTTTAGTCACATTTCCAGACCCTGAATGTGCTGCGAGGAACACAGAGTACTGGTGCGTTTCTAGTGCGTGTCTTCTTACGGAGATCTGAGTGAACGCTTCAATACTTAACACTTCTCTGCTTCACACACATCAAAGGTTCAAGACCCATTCTTATGGATTGCATTACATCACCTATGCTTTGGGTACAGCACTTTTTGAGACAACTTACAGGTACAACGTTTAAAATATTTTTTACAAGAAATGTAAAACTAATTTTAAAATTCAGTTACTTTAGAAATGTGCCATTTGCCAGTCTTTTATCTCACTTCTCTGTGCAAAAATGTAGGACTGTTCAGATTTGCTGTAGGGTTCAAGCTCCTGAAATCCCACGTATAGGCTGCAGCTGGAGGACATACATTGACAGTATGTTATTAACAACTGGCATAGTAATTTCTGTAAGCAATAAGCAGATGCACATCTATATCTGGATGTACAACATCAGAGATAACAAAGCCAAGTGCCACCCTTCCTCACTCCCTGATTTGCATGGTACAGCTTAATTGGGCAAAATCAGTCGGGGACACTGGCCTCATCTGGCAATAGTTCTCTCTGGCAGCACACACAATTATCACCCGGTCCCCAGTGTCACTCTTCTAAAGGACCCCTGTGCCTGGCTGCCAGTCAATTAATGATCAGGTTTGTCATGTCTCTTTGGCCAGTGATACTTCCCCCAGTAATGCAAAGCAGCTGTAGGCCCGGCCTAGTTTATGGCTATGTTGTGTTTGCTTTCCATTGCCGCGTAGCAGCATAAAACAGCAAGCGTATGCTGATAAACATGTCTTAAACCACCAAATACTATTTCAATTGAGCCAAGATTCTTCATATGTATCTTTAGTTTATGACAGATATTGTGCCACCATTCATGTATCTTCTTACTGGGTTTCATCTCTGGTTTTCTTGTTAAATGTTTGTATGTAAAAACCTTTTAAATAAACTCTCCGACAAACATCAATGTTAAATTGCAGTTTATGTTCCTGATCACTGATTCCACTGAAAGTACCCCCAGAGCAGATATGAAGTGCACCCAGTAATGGCTACCAGCCCCGAAGTCTAGATTCCCATTTTCACCGATTTTATCATATCTGCAACTGGTGAACTGAATGTCACATCTTGAATGGACAATACCCGAGGGACTAAGCGTAAATAAGTATTCTCACACTGAAGTCTGCTAGCTATTTTACTATTGCAGGTTGATAACTCAAATGTCAGGTTGCTTTGAATTATAAATGGGATAGTCTGTTTTATTTCTGTACTATCTTATACTTTGATCTATGGATTACAACGCTTCTTAAGAGATACAAATCTGCTGCACATATAGGCACAGAGAGAGAAACTCTTAGAAGGTGTTAGTCTTTTCCATTAATGTTGATGAAAGCGGGCTGTTTGCTTTCCATTACAAAGTGTTTAGTTTACAGAACCTTGTATTCAGACTACCAATTAGTCATGCATATCAAGGTAATCTGATGATTGAAGACTTCTGTGTGTCGATCCCTTGTCCCAGTCAAACCAACTAAAAACTCCCAGTGGTTGGTCCATTACCAGCATGATACACTGAACTTTAAACTATGTCATATTGCTCTTTGAAGCCATATCTTCCTTTGATTGCTACAGTGTGTAAAATGAAAACTGGGAGGATGACACTGTGGTACCCAACTAATTCTATAGCTTCAAAGATTACAGATTAAGTAGATTTGCTTTGGAAGATTAGCCTATCAATAATGCCAGTATTAATGAAAATAATACCCTTCTAACTTTCTTCCAGAACTAGTCTGCCTGCCTTTTTCCTCATATCTAAGAAAAAGTTTTCAAACATCAAGAATTCCATATTCCAAATTCCATTTAAATAATTTATTATCGATGCTGTTTCAAATGCTTGCTTTTGTAGCATTCCGCATTTTCCCTGCTTTGTAAGGATCTTACGATGCCCTTTATTCTTTAAGACTAATCCAAAGAGCTCTATATCCTTGAGCGTTCTGGTCTGTCAGAATGATACCTTATCCTGGCAAATCTCCAGCTGGTATTTCATTTATTTTTAAACAATAGAAACTATTACGATTTTGAACTCCCTTCTCTTAATTCTCATCACACAACCCCAAGCCCACAGCCTAACTCAAACACGACCTTCCCACAACACTGTTTGAAGTCAAGGGATAGTTGGCTTTTGGACATGCCATCAAATTAGAAACTGTGATCTAAAAGCTACAACTTGAATAAACCTCAGTTTGGCAGACCAGGGAGATTATGATTCATGCTTTAATTTTATCTGTCAGGTGCTATTGCAAAGCTATTCTGGCTAGCATCCCAGGCAAATTCTTAAGAAGATAGAACACAGCTCTTCGAACGTGTACACTTTTTAGACTTCTAAGCACTACAACCTCTCTTGTATTTGACCTCCTGGGGTTACTAACAGAACCCAAGTCGATCAATCATTTCCTGCCACTGTCTTGTGAGGTACTTTTTTGTTATGTCTACTATATATTTTGTTATCTTCTTTTAGTTACACAGGGACCGATTCTCATCTGGAATTAATTGTACAGTTCAAACAGTTTGCATAAAGCTGTGCTACCTAACCCAAGCAGAGCATCTAGTTCATTTCACTGCACGTTAATGACACACATGGCTAAAGAGTTTCTGCTACATTTCTTCCTTCTTAACTGTGAAATAGCCTTTTTTTCAACAAATAAATCCAATTACAAGATTTTTTTTTTCTTTCAAAGAATTGAACTACAGATAGAACTACTGAATTTATTGGAAATCTTCTTACATGTGCAGCTAACAAATATTCTGTTGTTACTATGTAAGCCAGGAACTCACATTATTAATTACTTTATCTGCTTAAGTACTTCCCCAAGGATAAGGGGAATTGTAAGAAGCCTTTACTGTACGTTCTACTAGTATAATAAAAAAGATATTTAACACTTCATTCTTAGCAGTATTTATCAATGTTTATATGAAAATGGTAGTAGTTAAATAGACTTACTGAGGACAAATTTGGACATTAAAGTTGACTAGAATGCTACAGAATTTGCAATTAATAAAAACCAGAAACTTCTAGATAGTCTTTTCATAAATCCCCTCCTCAGGAAAATGTAATTCTTCTCCACACCATGTAATTTAATAGAATAAGTATAAGGATTTTATTCTTCTGGGAGAGGTATGTTAAGGCACTACATGTCCTTATGTATTTTGCTAGTGGTGACTAACAAACTGAGGCAGAGATCTGTGGGTACGTTTCAAGGCATAAATCAGAAGCTGTCACGCAAAGCTGACTTAAAGCTTGTGCTTACACTGCCTTGATCCTAATGTTTCTTTGAAGATTTCTTTGTAATGCCATAACAGAGCATTCTGGGGGTTACTCAGATGCATGTAATGGCTACAGATGATGGTAGCTCCAATTCAGAATGGAGTAGCAAAATTTATCATTTTTTTCAAACTCCCTTTTGTGTAACTCCATTTCTTTTTCCTTTTTAGCAGCCAGAGGGTAGCAGTTTAGCTCGAGAGCTTTTGCATCAGCGGTGTGCCTCTGCAGTGCCAGCCGTACAGCCTCCCCGGTCATTTGCAGGCTCAACAACACGAAGGAGACCGTGCAGTGCAGCTGCTTCGTAAAGAAGCCTGACCTCAGTTTTCAGCTTCCAGTGATGGTGATCTGTGAAGATCGTCTTGATAGCTGCATTTTTTTTTTTTTTAGGTTTAACTCATTTTAAAAATAGCAGTGCTGCAGGATTAGATGGTCTTTTATTTCAACAATTATTCTCGAATCCCGAACAACTTGGAGTCTTCTCCTTGTGCACTCATCTAACGGGAGGAATCAACACGGATCCGTGCTGACTGACAGGTTCCTCGGGGAGATTTCTTCTTCTCCCAGCCCCAGACCACCTGTCAGTGCAATGGGTTCACTGCAGACAGCACTCTCAACCTGCAGGCGAAGCCTGAGGGTACGCTTCATGTTAATTAAAGAACTTCATTACTGCTTCTCTCGCTCGTTTATATATTTATTTATTTTGAAAAAGAACCACTGTAAAGAGCTTCTACCCAATACTGGGTCTCTGCATGGTCCAGCCCTGCTCTTGGCAGCAGCACAAGTCCAGCAAAAACGATGGAGAGAGAAAGACGAAGGAAGGGGTGGCAAGATGCAGTGCATGGATATTTAGAGATGCTGGCCTTTTGGTGACATCCTTTAGGATAGTGACAAGGAATTGTCTTTTCCTCAGGGGAGATGTTTCCTCGCCTGACCTTGACTCTGAACCCACATGGTGATGTGTTCTATCAATCGCATCTAATCCCTGTGCTGGTTTTGTTCCTTTCTGTTGTTCAGATGCTATATTTTATGCTCATTTAATTAAAAGGAGAAAAAAAAAAGGAAAAATGGAAAGTGTAACACTGGGGCTGGAGGCAGAGGATACTGACATGGATTATGTTATGAAAGATACAATTTTTTTTTTTTTCGCCAAACTGAGACAAAGCCAGTGATTCCAAGCCAAAAAAAAAAAAAAGTGAGATCTCTTACCAGCATTCCTCCATGGTGCATCTATATTAAACCCATCTTTCCCTTCCTTACCTAGAACAGTGTGGGATTTGGGAAAACGGGACTCGAGAGAGTTCTCACGGAGATCTCTTACATATTATAATGAAAACGTAATGGCCTGATTTTGAGTATCTTTTAAGATAAATTTGCAGTTCTTTTGAATATTTATATATACACTCATGTCTCTGTCTCTGTGTGTGTATATACATCTATGAGCAGTGAAATGTGCTTTTTACTATACGCAGAGAAGGCATTCTGCTGAAGAAGTCATCATCTTTGTGTGTTTTTCCTTCTGACAGAAGGTTGGTTTGTTCATTCGCTACATTCCATTACATCTAAAAAAAGCAGTACGCTCGCAGTATCCTTTTCTTCCTCCTGATGCCTCTGTGCTACACATTCACCCTTTCCTCTTACTTTGTCACATGTAATGCCTGTAAGTCAAATTCCGATCTCAAAGTAAATCTGCAGGAATTTCTAAAAGAGATTTACAGGGAGGAGAAGTGAATGGCACCTTTGATCCAAAGGTGGCTTATGGCACTTCTGAGCGCAGCCGTTGCAGAAGGCGTTTGTGTGCTGACTGACATTGCACTGGAGGACTGAGCTGGAGCTGGAACTTGCTTAGGGGCTTTAGTTCCAGTATTTCCTTCTTGCTCTGACAGCTTTTAAAAAATGCTGCGTAGGTTCAGGAAGCTCTGTGACTTTCAGCCATATCCCCTAATCAGACTCAGAATGCTTTAAATATTGCTGTAAAGTGTGAAATCTCCTCTGGGCTGCTGTTCTTCCTTTGGCACTATTTCTACTGGAAGGCTGCCACCTGCACGACACAAAAATAGGAAACTCAACCTCTGGGCAGATTTCAACACTTTAAAAAAAATCTACTAAAAGAGAGTGCATCCGTGAAGGTGAAAAGCAAGCCAGAGAAGAGTGAAACAGATGACAGAAAGGGAAATTGGAGGATGGAGCAGGCAGAATGAGCGGTACAAGACCAGTAAGAAAGATAAACCTTGGATGAAGGAGGAAAAGAAAATAGGAAGTGAAATGAAGGAACGCATAAAGACGGAAAGGAAAAGGGAAAAAAATAGGAAGATGACAAATAGCAGAGGGAAAGAGGGAGCAAAGTAAAGGGATACAGGCAGATGATGAAACCGAGGAGCAGAGCTGAGCAGATAGACTGAGATCGAGTTATTTTTTTCTCTCCCATAGCCCCAAGGGATCTTGGCTTGCTAATCGAGGTATGTATTCACCCCTGTAACAAGCCTGATCTTATGCTGATATCAGCAAGAACTGTCAGCTGAAGGTAGAGGTTGTTTTTGTTTAAAGAAGCCTCCGCAATGCATACCCATTCCTCCTCTGCAGACTGGCTTGGCCTCAATGACTCCCCCTTAGCAGAGGACATAGTGGACACTACCTCAATGCATCCTGGTGGGAGCCACCAGGGAAGGATTTAGCCCCAAGCTTAAATCATTGATAATGGTAGCTTCAGTCCAGTCCCTTTAATCCCAGAGGTCCAAATTCACAAATTTCTCACCAGGGCTAGTGAGCCTTGTCTCAGGAACAGGTTGCCAAGAGCATTGTGGATGCCCCATCTGTGGAGGTGTTCAAGGCCAGGTTGGATGAGGACCTGGGCAACCTGATCTGGTGGGTGGCATCCCCACCCATGGCAGGGGGGTTGGAACTGGATAATCTTTAAGGTCCCTTCCAACCCAAGCTGTTCTGTGATGCTATGATTTGAACCATTTGCCCTGGAGAAGCCAATCATTAGCTTTTTGTTAGAAGAGAAACTTCCACTGGCTTCTCAAGTCCCCGTGTAGGTTGCGTGAACACCTTTCCAGTGTCTGAAGCCGCAGCCTGGAAAACTTTCAACCTAGCATTCACAGGCAGATTTTAGCCCACCTCTCCTATGACAGGTACAATAGAAGATTTAGATATCGTTATTATTTATTAGCAGTCACTAGTGACCTATCTGAAATGAATTATCATCTTCAGTCTAAAAGACTGTTCGTTGCACCACCATGCCAGAAATCTCAGCAAAAGGACCAGAAGCATTTAATGAGTGTTACGAATGTTCTTTAATTCCTAGAGGTGATCCTTTACTCCTTGGATTACCTCTGGGAAAGGCTGAATGGAAAAAACAGGGAAACTTCTACTCTGACTCCTGCCTGTGATGAGGTAGAGGGATGACAAACACTATGAAGCTGAACATTTGTCGTCTTTTAAATTCACTACAAAATCTGCAAAGATAAAAGCTGGGACCAAACCAGTAGTGTAAATGAGAAGTAGGCAGTAACTGAAATAACTGCTGGATAATTACCATGTACCCAAAATTAAGTGGTTTGATAGTTTCATTCCAGCCCATAGAGGACAGATATAAAAAATTACCTCTATGGTGAAATTCTTATTGATCTTCTAATGATCGCCTACACAGACAACTATATGCTGCCAAGGTATAGCCTTAAAGTGTTTTGTGTACAGCGCTCTTTGGTGTATATGTTTGGAGCCAAATTCTCACAACCATGTTATACAGTTCAGTTCTGGCCCTAGAAAAACTCCTGGACTTACCACTGCGTTACTCCAGGTCCATGACAGAGTATCCCTGCTTTCAGGGCCATTCTAGTTGTGTAAAAACTGAAGAACGTGGGGCTGAACCAAGCCTCATGACTGCAACGCTTCCCAAAAGTGATAGCATGTCTGTAGTTCAGGCTTGTACATACAACTAAGTGCAGAATTCTGTAAGACTTGTTTTAGGCTCCCTGGTGTTGTGAGGTAATCCAGATGTGGCCCTGGCCCTTTCTAAAGAAGAATTTCACTCTGTTGCCTCCGCATATGAATAAGAGAAGTGCTCGGAGCCACTGATATTCTTCTGACAGCCTGGATTGACCCAAAGGCTGAGCACACACACTCCAGGTTAACATGGAGGGGCAGTTCTCACTGCCACCAATCGTACCGTCTCTGTTACAGGCTTTGAGAGAACGCTGCAGTTACAAGAGCTACTTACCTTCCACGTTTCAAAAGCTCTGAAATACTTGTCTTGCAGTGCAGGAGCACATAGAAGCCCAGATAGGATTCAGATCTCATTATACCAAGCAGGTTAAAAAAACTCACCAGGCAAAGTCCCATGAATGAATTGTGTTGATGTTATTATATCAGTACAACCCGAGCAAAACAGAGATACTGCTCTGGAACAAAGTGGCATTTGCTCCAGTGCAATGCTATATTTAGGTAATTTTCCTCAGTATAGTGATTAAAAGGTGGCTTATCCGTAGTATAATAATAATAATCTTTATGGAGAGGTTTTCTTTTTTTAAAAAATTATTTTTATTTTTAAACTCAAGTAATGATGAAGTGATTATATAATTGATCAAGATACTGGAAAAGCAGCAACTGACATAGGTGTAATGTGGTCTGCACTGGTTAAGTATTGACTGAATGGCAAGTCTTCATACAGATATATACAGCAATAGCCTGTTGTTAAATAACCCCACATGTGAACATTTTGCTTAGGAGCAACAGCAATTCTTTCTGCAGCAAGAATTTTCACACAAAAAAAGATACTTTAAAATAGCTGCTATCCCCTTTCACAGCCTCTTTATATGAATAAACTTTAAACCGAGAAGTCACGCGTGCCAGAACATGTATACTACAAAATATTGAAAATATTATTAGATCTTTAACTTCCCCAAAGCAATCAGCATAATATCATATTCAATATCATAATCACACCATAAGAGTTTCCCTAATACAGTCCTATAAGTAAGTCAGTTTTAAGAGACCTATCCCTAGCTGGAGAGCAAGAGAGCCTTATGTACAAAGATGTCAAATATATTGCACATGCCTTCTGTCTTAAAGATGAGTTTATTTAGGTGAGCTGAATTAAGATAGAGTGGAAATGACTATTCTGGAACAACCCTATTTATAGACAATACCTATCTTAAAACTAAGGGAACTTAAGATTCACTCATACTCTTTCTTTCCCTGGAACATTTCTGAAGACTGGTAGTACTGACTCCATCAGTTCTATCATCCAAACCACCTATCGGTGCAGCAATGTGCTGCACAAATATATAACAGAAGACAGATAAGTTTTCTGGGTTCATATAGCTATGACTGAATGACGTACTGTCTGGTTAAGGAATTCTCAGCTTTGTCAGTTTGTAGCAAAGTCCTTCTAACATCAATGTCTCTGTGAAATACTCTCTTGGTTAAGGGTTTGACTATTATACACACCTCTGCCATGTGGTTTTCTCCATTATTGCTGGAACAGGTATTCCTGAAAATGGAATCATTGGTTCAAATAGGCTCTCTCAGAAATGAAATGTGATTCCATAAGTGGACAAAGGTCAGTATTTTGAGAGAAGAAAGAAATACAGTTCTCTGAGTTCTCAGTACTCAGAAGTACTCCCACCCAGACTTGCTGGTAATGTGGTACATTTTTGTCCATCCTAGGGCAAAATTCTGTTACTAAGTTCAGGATTTGCTTGGAGTTGTTTAGTCGGACTTTCTTGTGAACTGAAGAACACTACATGCAGCAACTACCCCTCCCCCTTAGTCCTACGACAAACCACCACCATTTCAGTTGTAGAAATGATTTGGGACAGCTTGGAGCTTTCACTGGTGTTTTCTCATGCTCCTATTTGTAGAGAGAAGAAGTTATGAGAAAAATGGCCTTTCTTTCCTCTTAAGTACTTTCCAAGAATAAGACTCATCCTTGCACAGAGAGGGCACCATGACCCAACCACTTGAACTTTTGAACGCCCCAACCTGAATCACCTTGGAGCTCCGAAAACAGGCATTAGTTGGGAGTTCAGTGGGAAAGAGGCCAACTGCTGCTGGGAAAACATCACGATCTTTAAGCACAGTGGTTTGGGTGATGTCCATGCAGCAGAAGGTCTGGAACACGACAACTGGAAAGATTACTCGGCTGTTAGGAATAACATTTGTGGCTGGCAGTTGTGATTCTCCCTGCTGGCTAGGAACGCTTCTCTCCAAGAATAGCTCCTGTGGGATTACAACACATCCCAGTGTTTTGTAACCATCAGTGGCAGTTCTGTATTGTTTCTCATAATCGGTATGGAAACAGTATGCTGTGACAGAGGAAAGGTCAAGAGAAAGAGCTTGTTTCAAAATCACTGCTTTCCGAAAGTGGGGAAATATTTATTTATTTATTTATTTATTTATTTATTTTCGTATGGTGGGGAGAATGCACTGTGTAAAAGGACACAAAGAGACAGGTTTCTCTACTGCTTCCTGTCAAGAGATATCTATTTGGGGAGAGATTCAACCAGGAATGAGAGTTCTCTCATGTACTTGTATAATTTTATAGGGTAGATGTCCCATTCTGGACTATTCATGCAAAGCTCTCTTTATAGTCAACGCAGAAAAATGGACCCCATAGGCATGGAAATCCTGTCTTAGCATCAGATGAATCACCTTCTGGAGGAGCTTGTTTCTCCCTGCAGGGGTTTGGGTCTGGGTGTCTAGTTCATGTAGACATCTGAATTGGGTTTACGTGGCAAGGTTTTGGTATCAGGGGGTTGCAGGGGTGGCCTCTGTGAGCAGAGCCCAGCAGCTGCCCCATCTCAGATCAGAGCCAGCTCCAGATGGCTCCAAAAGGGACGTGCCACTGGCCAGAGCTGAGCCAGTGAGCGACGCTGGTTGGGCCTCTGGGAGAGCAGATTGAAGAAAGAGGAGTGAGAAAATGTGAGAGAACCAGCCCTGCAGCCCCCCAGGTCAGTGCAGCAGGAGGGCAGGAGGTGCTCCAGGCACACAGCACAAGTTCCCCTGCGGCCTGTGGAGAGGCCCCTGGTGGAGCAGGCTGTCCCCCTGCAGCCCATGGGTCCCACACGGAGCAGATCTCCACGCTGCAGCCCGTGGAGGAGCCCCCGGTGGAGCAGGTGGATGTGGCCTGGAGGAGGCTGCGGCCCATGGAGAGCCCCCGCAGGAGCAGGCCCCGGGCCGGAGCTGCAGCCCGTGGAGAGGAGCCCACGCAGGAGCAGGGGGTCTGGGGGGAGCTGCCGCCCGTGGGGGACCCGTGCTGGAGCAGTTTGCTCCTGGGGGATGGACCCCGTGGTACGGAGCCGTGTGGGAGCAGTGCTTGAAGAGCTGCTGCCTGTGGGCAGCCCCCGCAGGCCCAGTTGGGGAAGGACGGCATCCCGTGGGAGGGACCCCGCGTGGAGCAGGGGCAGAGAGGGACCGTGAAGGAGTGGCGGAGATGAAGTGTTAGGGTCTGACCACAGCCCCTGTTCCTTGTCCTCCTGTCCTGTTCCCCTGCACTGCTCAGGGGGGAAGGAGGTAGAAGATGGTGGATGGGGGGAGGTGTTCTCAGTTTGCTTTGTTTCTCACTGTTGTTTGTGATAGGCAATAATTTATATTAACCTCCCTATGTTGAGTCTATTTTGCCCATGACAATAATTGTTGAGTGATCTCCCTGTCCTTATCTCAACCCTTGAGCCCTTTCCGTTGTATTTTCTCCCCCTTTCCCTTTGAGGAGGGGGAGTGAGAGAGCAGTTGCGGTGGTGTTCAGCTGCCCAGCTGGGTAAATCCACCGCAAGGTCTAACTACATGCAAATTAATCCAGGCCAGCTGTCTGTGCCAGGCTTGGACCATCCCCAGATGTGCAACCCACACATTTTATTTGTAATTTATGCTAGCCTATGTGAGTAGCATAAAAATAGAAGAAATTGCAATAGAGGAAGAAAGGGAAAGGCAAGGCAGCTAAAGAAAGAAAAGATCAGAAAGTGGGGAAAATGACAATACTAGTAACAGCATGCAAATGCAGAAGTAAATTAGGATAAATGACCAAATTCAAGTGTGAAATACTACAGAGACTTCAAACTGCTGGTGTACAGGATTACTAGAAAGGCGCAGAAAACAGTGAATCCTGCAAAAGTGTTAGTAGTTTCACATAAATGTAAATGCTCCAAGTAATAGATCTTTCCTTGCTTCTGTAAGAAGATGTCAAACACTTTACCTACATTTTTCTTTTCTTCATCATATCCCAATATTTCTAGCTGAAATTCTTTGACAAGTTGGCATTCAGGAATGGAAAGTTTATCCATTGTTCACTTGCTAAATTTTCAGGAATGTCAACATCTTCAGTTATGCTCATCCACGCACTTGGGTGAAGCTCCCCTTGGGCATATTTTGTTCTCCAAATCCCATCGTCTCTTGACAAAGGCAATGCAGCAAAGTCGGTTTTGACCAGCACGATGCTGACCAACACCATCTTATTGTCTGCTTGCACTCTGCCATCTACCTGTGCCTAGCCGCTGGCTGTTGTTACATACTCAGGACATGTGCTCTTTGTTCCGTTTGCACAGCATCTTGCAAAATGGCATCCTAGTCTGTGACTGGGGCTCCTGTGCACGGAGCTAACGCAGGTAACAACTGGTTTGTGTCATGCTGACATGGTGAAACGAGAACCAAGTCGGTGTACGGTTTTACGCGCAAAAGCGGAGCGGTGCACGTGGATGACGGGTGGCAGCGCTCCCCTTGTACACCAGCACCCATCTGCCGGCTGCTTCGCACCGAGGCTTCTCAGCAGCACCCCGCGAAGCGCTCGGTTTCCGCAAAGGACGGCCTGCACCGTCTGGGAAGCCGCTCGGGGCCAACCCAGGCGTTTCCGCCGACACCCAGCAGCCTCCTTCCAGGGCACAGCCGGGCAGGCCCGCGCCCACCGCCCGACCTCCCCGCGGAGCCCTTCGGCAGGGCTCAGGCTCGGCCTCGGGGGCCGGCTCCCGGCGGGACAATGGCCGCGGGTCCCCGCGCCGCCGCGCTCCTCCCTCCCTCCCTCCCTCCCTTCCTTCCCCTTCCCCTTCTCCTTCCCCCTCCGCCGCCCGCCCCGCGCCGCCCCGAGCCTCCACCGCTGCCGGTGGCGGCGGCGGCGAAGCGGCGGCGGAGCGGGGCCCGCCGGGCTCCGCGGCCTGCGGGCGGCCGCTGGTTGGCGGCGGGGGGACACGTGAGGGAGGAGGGGGCAGCGCGGCGGCGGCAGGAGTTTCCCCGACAGCTGGGGGTTGCGGCGGCGGCTCCTCCTCCCCGGGTCCCCGTTAGAGGCTGCGAGCCCCCCGCCCGCGCTGCTCCTTGTTGACAAATACACAAAGGGCCGCGCCGGGGCCGGGCTGGGCACGCGTCTGGAGCCGGCATGGGAGACAAGAAGAGCCCGACCAGGTAGGGGTAGGGGCAGGGGCAGGGGTAGGGGCAGCGGCACTGCCTTCCTCCGCCTCCTCCTCCTCCTCTTCCTCCTCCTCCTCCTCCTCCTCGCCGGGGCCCGGCGGCGATGGCGCCCGGGGAGGGCTGGGGGGGAGAAGGGGGGCGGCGGCGTGAGGGCGGCGAGCCCGGTGTCCCCCCCGGTGCCCCCCCCGCCCGCCTGCCCCCCCCCCCCGCCGTGCCCCCCCCTGCCCGCCCGTGTCCCCCCCGCAGGCCGAAGCGGCAGCCGAAACCCTCCTCGGACGAGGGCTACTGGGACTGCAGCGTCTGCACCTTCCGCAACAGCGCCGAGGCCTTCAAGTGCATGATGTGCGACGTGAGGAAGGGCACCTCCACACGGTGAGTGCCGGGGGAAGGCCCCGCCGGGGGCAGCGGGGCCGTGGAGGGCTGCGGGGGGCTGTAATCGAGGGGGGGGGGGACACAGGGAGAGGGGGCCCCCGGCCGGCCCCGCAGCCCCCCGCTACCTGCCTGCCTCTGCGGGGACCGCAGGGCGAGCCCCGGGCGAGGCTGACCCCGCAGAGGCCGTGCCCTGGCCGGGGAAGAGCAGCCCTCCCCGCAGCCTGTCCACGAAGATGCTCGCCCTCAGCCTTTGCCTTGCAGGCTCCTTTTTCCGTGAGTTTAACTTCTCCTCACCAATACCCCCCCCCCCCCCCCCCTTTTTATTTTATTGTTTGAACTCGCTCTCCGTCGCAGAGCCGTGTTGCCCCAGAGCATCCGTAGGGGCAGGCGATGGCTGTCCTCCTGTCCTCCGATCCGGGAGGAATTAGCTGCCTTGCACCATATGGAGGTGGCACCCTGCGAGGCAGTGACGTCCCAGGAGGACCTTTTCTCTGGGAACCCGTCAGAAAGCTTGCGGTGAATTACATGGTTCCTGCATCTCTCTGATGTGTCGTTCCGTGTTACGGCCTAAACATGCACGCCTGGGGAATGGAGGCTTTCATAAAACCAACAGGACTGCACTTGTAGCCGTAGTGCGCTAACCAGAGAGAATATTATTAAAGAATCCTTTGTTACCATTATCATACCTATTAGCTAACCCCGTCAGCGAGGGAAGTTTAAGTGGCAATAAAAGTTGCAATCCTATCATAAGCAGCAATTACATTCCAGATATCATTCAAAGCAATACTGAATGTGACTTGCTGCAAACGTTACGTGTTTGAAATGTTACGTGTTGGAAATCCTAAGTGCAAGACTGGGTCGGATTACTTGACAGAAAAGATTCGTCTTTATTTGTGAAGTTGATTTCCTGGACTTCTGCAAACTCAAATGAATATTGGAAGTACTTCCCGTAACTTCAGGTTTTAATATAGCTATTTTTAAATAAAGAAATCGGTGAGGTGAACGTGCTGAGAGAAATTGCATCTGTCACGTATAGCGTGGCTTCCTGTGACAAGAATGGTGTTGTGCTCATGTCACAGATAAATGTGTTCAGATTGGTAATATTCAGCAAAATAATATTGCTGAGAGAATGAACGTAAACTGTTTGAAACAGCACAAATGAACGTTACAGCCTGTCTTAACCTCTAGGCAGCTTGATAGGTGAAGTCAATTTAAAATGATGTTTTGTTGCACTGGAAACTCAGTTGGATAAAAGCACTGAAACTAAACAAAAAAAAGTGTTTAAAAAATAATACTGGTTTCTCAGGACTGCCTAGCACTGAGTGAGTTTGTTTGTTTGTTTTCCTCCTTTGAATATTTCACAGTTTTTGACTGTTTTAAGAGCCTTTTAAAATTTTTTTTTTCCTGGTTACCACTTGCTCCCCCATAGTATTCTGGTCTGTAGAGTTTGAGTTGAGAAACAAAAATCAATGTATCTCCTTAAACTCTGAAACAATGTATAGCTGACTAGGTTTATGGATTTCTTTCCTGTACAGTTTAAATGGGTCGCACTTACACATGCATGTGAAGCCCAGGGTTTATACATGGCGTGAGATAAATACGGGTTGAGCTTTCAGACCAGGCAATTTTAGGCCACGATTCTGAAATTAGATTTGAGCTAGTAAGTAGACCTTTGTGTCTATGGAGAGAGTCATTAGGGTGCCAAAGAGACACAAAAGGCCATTTGGGTGGATTTTTTTTTTTTTTAAAGGAGCTGAAGTACACCAAAGCAGGGCCTTGTTAAAACATTTGCTCGTGCCACCTATGCAACAAAATGTTTTTCACAGTGTTGTTCAGAATAACAGTACTATGGAGTTTGGGTGATGCACTGAATGCTTTTTTTTTTTTTTTCAGTCTTCCATTTTGAATCTTAATATCTATACATATTAAGCTGATGCTTTAGCACAATTCTTAGTGTGCTGAGTTCTTAGTTTGGTAGGGTTTTTTTGTTTATTTGTTTTGGTTTTTAGTTAATGAGACTTATGTGTACCAGACATCATAAATCAGTGGTTCTTAGTTCAGAGAAATCTGTTTCTTTGTGATAGACAGTTTAAGGTCTGCTCATGAGTGTTAAAACTCACTAAATATAAACAGATTTGTAGGTGGAAAAACAGGCAATCATAGTGAAGTGTAATGTTTTCGAAGGCCACTGGAAATTAGGTTGATTGAAACAGTTGTATTTTGTATATTAATCATGTACAAATAACTTTACAGAAACATTTTTAGGTAAGGTTTGAATGTGTTTTCACTCTTGAACAATTTCTTGTCTCCAAAAGAATTACTTTTTATGCTAAGGGCTAGATATGGATTACAATCTTTAAAACTGGTGGTATTCTTAAGATTAGTGGAATTAATTCTTACGACTTCTGGATCATATTTTAATATACTCTTAGACTGAGCGTTTGAAGCAGATTTTGTCATGGACTTGACGTAGCTTTTTCTTTGGTAGTGTCACCTTGAATGGTTAAATCTGGGTATGCTTGGATAGGGGACATCTGAGAGAAATCCTGGATGCTGCAGGAGGTGGTGTAACTGGCTCCCAAGGTGGCACCCTTTTCTTTGGGTTAGGACCAAACCAGTGCCCCAGCGTGGTGCCAGTTAGATGTGCTATGAGTCAGACGTAAAACCGAGATCCTGTCTGCCAGCTGGAAATCCCTGTACCTTCTCCTGTAGAACTGCTGCCAGACTTTAATTCGGTAACGTCACCGAGGATCTAAATTTTCCCTGTAGACATGGCTTTCTTATTTACTTTCTAACCTAAAATTGTTCTGTATTGTTGCTTGGGTACTGATAAATTACTATGTTCCTCTTGATAGGAGACTGTGCTGAATATAGTAATTTTCTATATGTGACCTTTAAAACATTTTGAAGTCTTTCTAGATGAAAGATGTTGTACAAATGTAAGGAACCTAGGGCTGTAATAATCATTCCTTACTTGGACAAATCTCCTGCTGAAGTTCATTAGATGTATGAGTAAGGAAAGCTGAATAGAACCTTAACGTCCTGTGTTATAGAGGGCTCTGGTAACGAACTCTATATTTAGGTTGCCTAATAGTTTCCATTATAAAGAATTTGTATGATCTCTTTGAGAAGCCCTATTGTTTGCAAAAGCCATTGAAGTTTGGCAAGAGAAAGAGTCCTTAGGCTAAATAAGTGTTTTGATTGCTTTGCCCCATGAAATTGTTTAAGTTTTCCCGAGATGTAAACATTTGAAAATCATCATTTCCCCTCTGTCACTCGTGTTGTACAGAAAAGTAATTGCTAGAACACCGAGAAAGTCCAGACCCCTGTAAAAGCAACAGTGGCAATGATATTATGCTGAAAACCTGAAAATGAATTATTTGGCTCCCGAAGAGGTTACAGTGTGATTGCCGAATTTGGTCCAACCCTTGCAGTTACCGCTTTCCCAAGAGAAGGCTGCCTCAGCAACTTTACCATTCTGTTTGTTTCTTAACTTCTGGCTCTTCACGGCACTCTCTGAGTCAGAAGTATACCAGTACTGGTGGAACTTCACGAACTGCGCTGGATCCTTGGACTGACCTTACTGCAGCGTTTGCTCCCGGTTGGTCTGTTCCTCAGTAAGGTTTTTAGTTTTTTTTTTCTTGCCAGCTAATATGGTTAGGCATTGTGGTTTGGGCACGTTGCAAGGCTGAAGGTTCAGAGTTCCAGTCGTGCTGGGAAGAAGCACGGAAGAGGACTGGTGTTCTCTCTAAGGGGATGTATCTTACTGCTCTCTCCCGTCTTCTCCATCACATCTCTGCGCCGTCTTCCTCATCTCATCTTAATGCTCTTGTTACTCAGTGACAGCATCCGGATCTAAAATTACCTGTCACTTTGCTTTTCTTAATTTGGTTCTTATGCATGTGTACTGTGGTTTGGTCTCTGCTTGCGTGATCATATTCCCTTTTTCTGTGCTATGACAAGCTGCTCGTTCATCCAGTGGAAAGGACGGGCATCCAGGGGAGTATAATGAGGGAAGAACTGCAAATCTGGCTTTTTAAACTTTGCAGTACTTGCTGTGAAGAAAAAGAGGGGAGTAGGATACACGATCAGTTTTAGGGCTTGATAGGATTTTGTGATTTTTCAGTTCAGAATAAAAGGCGGACTTCCAGGGTATTTTTTCACTAATATACTCCCTACGCTACTAATAGGAGAAGGTTTGTTGTACAAACTACTTAATGCTTCTTATTCTTTTATTTCATTTTATTTTTAGAACTATTTTTTTGCTTTCTTTGAATTCAATAAAAACTTGACTATGAATCTGTGAGGCTATGTGTATGTACATTGTTCAAACCCCATGTATTTTTCTTTTGGCAGGGAGAATGAGACAAAACAGGTACAAGTGACTTCTCTGAAGTTATTTTTTATTTCCTTTAGGTATTCCTCTCTGACACATATCTTGGTCCAGCTGCTGTGTGCCATATAACGTACATAAAGTAGCCCCTGAAATTTGTAGGCCAGAGTGAGGAGGTCATCTCAGGTCAAGGCGAATTTCTGTGGAGTTGGGATGCCCACGTTTAACCTCTTGTACCGCTGAAATAGAGACACGTATAACCAGCTGAACAGGGCATGGCTTCCACGTCCTGGGCTCTATTGATCTCCATTACTGAATCATTTTCTCTCAGCCTAAGATACGAAAAGGCAACTTTAAATCATACCAGACAAAAGAGTTAATCTGAGATAAAAGCAACCAGGACGCCATCTTTGTGCGTTTTCTTGAGATTTGGGGTGTGCTCCTTGGAGTGTGGCCGTTCGATGCGCGCGAGTATTTTATGTGTCTGACAGTCTCCTAAATATGAGATACAGGTCTCTGCTTGAAGCTGTCATGAGTTTGTTTTGTGCTTTGAGAAGCATAAATAAAGTGCTTAATTTTTTAACTTGGATATCAAGGTCATTTTTCTTCAGAAAATATGTGCAATTTGTTTAGTCATGTACCATCTGGATGTTTATAAGCACAAATCAGTTACATTTAACCAAATCTGGTATTTGTATTTCTGTCGAAATGCTGTGCTGCTGAGGACAGAGTTGGTGCTTATCTGGTATATCTGGTTTAACATGTCTGTTTTACAACAGCTTGCTGAGGACTCTCTTCTGCCTTCCAGTACGCAGCTTCTGGGTGTACACGCATGCGCGTGTCAGGGGAAGGTTGTGAAGGAGAAAAAGAGGAAGAACCGCCTGTCATGCTGATTTTACAAATACATGGCTGAATGGAGCTTAAACTGAAGAGCTGTTCATTACTTGGGTAGTTTGGAGGAGGAAATATTTGCAGGAATGAAGAGAGTGGAAAAGTCATATGTAATCCGTACTTTGCCATGCTCCGTATTACAAGTTTTGTGTTTTGGTTTGAATATGAAATTTTAAGGAAGAGCATGCATAAATAGTTTGCGTTTATTTTGTAGGTAGCCGTCAGATAATCTAGTCATTCCGGACGTCAGTACTTAAATTTAAAAGGGTTTTTTTACAAGTAACCTTTGGAATTATTGAACAACTTATTTAGAAATTATTTTCCCTGAAAAGTGCAGTGAAATTTCAGCATTTTGCACATTAATGGTGTTTTGTTTCTCCATATGAAACAATGAAGTAATTTTTATTGATTGCGGTGGCTCTTTTTGATGCAGTTGATGGGCATGGCTTGTTGGAGGAATACAGAACGTAATGGGCAGCCAGTCAAAATGAGCAGCCACGGTTTTGAAAGACTACATAAGCTTCTTTTTTAATACCAATTCTATTGTTAATCTTTGTAGTTATGAACCCGAGAGATACTTTAATCAATTACTCTAAACAGCTCATGAAAAATGTGTTTTTGTTTTTAATCATGAGTTTGGTATTTTTAGGTATCTCTTCTTCCTTTTCCTTTTTCTTATAACTCTTAGTTGGTGTCTGATATACCTTGGCTTTTTTTTTTTTCACTTTTCTATTTTTAATACATTCTCCTCAGAATGAAACAAACAGGATTTCACTTGATATTAGGCTAAGACCCAGTAGGGCCTGTTTTATGTAACTTTGACAGTTGATTTAAACCTAGGTTAGTTGTTTCTTTCTGTATCGTATTGAATATAATAGTTGTATCAGTAGTCACCTTAGGTCAGAAATTTAGGTAACTGTCATTGTGACTTGGCCTTCTATGTTTATATGCCTTACGTAATTAAAGAAAGAAACATGTAGTAGGAGAAAACCTATGCTGTTATATAAACTTTCTCTCTTGCCCTCCTATGATAGCTAACAATGTCAGAACTGTTGAACAGGAAGAAAAATGTCTTAGATGTATCCAGGATCTCGAACCTCACAGTGGAGTTAGCAGATGTGCCCTCTGGAAAACCATCTTTGTTAATGGGCACTGCAGGGCCATAGTTAAGAATGGCTTGCTCAGCTGAATTGTACCAAGGCCAAGAATAATAGATTAGCATTTGTCTTCCACACGTACTAAAGTAATACAAGCTTTGAATAGGATTGGGTTCATTTTAGGGATGGTTCCAAGAAGGCTAGCAAGTCTCTCAGTGATCATTTTGATCCTTCTGTGTTGTTATAGGAATGCCGGATGGATAAGGTCTTGCTGTGAGCTAGGCCTTCTCCCTGTATTGAAAGAGGATCAGTAAACTTGGGCAATGTCTAACATTATCTTTGTCCTAACAAGTCTCCAGTGGAGGAGACTAACCTACAGCTTGTTTCTAGTACTTTTTATCCTTGATGTTTTTCCAGATACCTAACCTCTCTGCTCAGTAAGATAAGTTGATTCATACTCCCCCTAGTCCCAATCAATTTTCCAATGTATTTGTAGTTCTTTGGTTATTTGGGTTATGGTCTCCATGTTCACTCACTTGTTCTTGCTAAGTCTTTCTCAGAAAAACAAGATTGCAGCAACCCTTTCAGATAAGCAATGTTTTCTTTTCAGTTTATATCATGATTGTTTATTCTTAACTCTTCAGTTTGCACGCCTGTTTCTTACTATGGAAGCTTAGATTGAGGACATACCTTCAGCTGAGTAATTCCTAGTGTAATGCTTAGTTGGATTATTCCTTTCAACGTTCCTGGTAAATGATGGTGTCTGATGTTGGTACTTCCCTGAATGAGGATTTTCCTTCTGTTCAACAGTATCATGGTGTTGGCTTCTCTGTGCTGTGTGATCTACTAGATCCACTACAGTCTCCTGTCCTTTCATGTCACATTGTTACTCAGGTAGTTTTGTTTTTTATGCAGTTTGGGGCTTTATGCTGTCTTTCCTGTGATTTTTTTGAGTTGTCTTAACTCAGGATGATCTTGGCTGTTAGTTCTTAGCACCTTTCAGCTTGGTGCTGTTCGCTTGTTCTGTTCTTTATTCCGAATCATGATCAAGTATATTAAATAGTTTAGCTGTAGAATGTCACTATAAATGCTATCCTGCACCTTCAGTTGGTGGTAGAGAGCTATTAAAAACAAACAAATTTGATTTTGAACTTAATTCTGGACAACTTCATCCCCATCATAATCTAGCTTGAGTGAAAGAATGTATTTTTGATGGTGCTGCAAGTCAAGGCTCGGGTTTGTGTATTGCTTTTCTCCTAGTCACTAGGACAATTAGTCCCTTAGAAAATCTTGAGTGTTTCAAGCCAATTGGCTTTATCCTTTATATCCTCCTAGTTGTTAAATAATTTTCTTCTAGTATCGTTATGAAATTTGAGTTAGGCTGAGTCATTTGTTATTTCCTGCATTTTTATTTGCCAATCTTGTGACTTCTCTTTTCCTTTTTTGGTTCAATTTGTTTCCAAGAGTGCATTTCATTATATGCCGTTGACTGCCACTTACAGCATTCAGTAGTCCGGTCTGTTTCTCATTTGAATTTGTACTCCTAACCCCTCGTTTAATTTGGTTATATGAAATTAAACTTTCATGTGGAGACTGAAGCAAAGAAGCCTTTATGCCTTCTGGTATTTGCTTGCTTCTTTTGTTTGATAATGGATATACGTCTTCCTTTCTATTTCCATGATGAAGTACTTTTCTTTTGGGCATGAGTGGTATGTGCTTCGATATGTTTAGCTTTTTTAACTATTTTTTTGTTAGTGGAAATGTCATCTTTGTTTTCAGGGCCATCAGTGGTATTCTTGCTTATTGTGTCTTTTCTAGAGAAATTAATCAGCTGTCACGGCCTGAAATGTAGTGGCATTTGAATAAAAACCTACAAGAAGACTAAAGACTAAATCCCTTAAAAGAAAAGTCTTGCTGGTAAGAAGGAAGGTCTTGTATCACTTAGAGTGATCAGAAATTGCATTTTTCTGCCCCATGACTTTTTGTAACAGTTTATCCTTTACTGTTATGACTGCCCACTGTGCCTAGTCCTGTTTAATAAAGCTCGATTCAAGTATCTGTACCTCATCGTGAAAGTCAGGTTAGGACAGTATGCTCTGCAGAAATTTTTCACGTGGTGTCGGATGATGTGTTCTCTTCTTGGCTGGTACAGCTGGCTACAAAATCCTTAAAATGTAGGCTAGTGGGACCAAATATTAAGTGTTCATTTTGTCTGCTTTCATACAGTAGCTTACCCTGGTTTAAGTAGGACAGAGAGATCCTGAGGATTGTCTGTTTTCTCTGAAGTGCGTTCCACTGGTATGTGGTACGTTGATGTAGAGCAGGCTTCAACTTGGAGAGTTGAGCTGCAGAATGTTGTCTGTAGGATTTTGTCTGCCAAACTTCCCATCAGAAGTCAAGTTGAAGACTACAAGATGTGACCTTGAGGTCTGCTACAAGTTTTTTCTTGTTTTCTTAGGAGCTAAGGGGAAAAAAAAGAAAAAACAGAATAATGGAAAGTTTTCCTATTCTAACTTACTGAAAGTCCAGAACTCATCTTTAAGCTTTTCCATAATGCTTGAATATGCTGGATCTGAGCTGCACAGTTCAAATGACAGTGCTCGATAGGAGAAAAAAAGTATATCAGTGGGGGCTTTAAAGTTTATTTTAAAAATATAGTTCCTGACTCTAAAAGCTGGGAAAAGGTTGGTTTGACACGTTCAGAGAAAGGACAGTTGTTTTGTACAAATATCATTGAATTCTGTGATTGGTGTCATGAGCTAGAAGTTCTGTAATTCGATGAGAAGGGAGGAGGAAAAGGTGAAGTCTGATGATGATGGCATCTTTTTCTATTACTGTACATCTTTCCTGAAGAACCTTATGGAGACTTGGTTTTAGGGGGAGCGTGTAGTCTCTTCCCCTCCTTAAGACGGGCATCTTCGTGGGGATGGCTCTGTCTAGAAGTGGAGGAAGCGTCTAGTATGCTACAACCTTCTGGGGAGACCAAGCACAGACACTCTGCAGAACAGGTAGGAAGGGTCCCAAAAAAGCTCCTTCCTGTCTGGTCACATAATTAGTTGTGCCAAGTGTTGACCCTGTCTTGTGCAACAATAACCGTGCTTCTGCAGCATGAACCTCATGTTTTGCATGCGTTTTTTTGCCTAGGTGCAAGAAGCATCACAGTTTCTACAGGAAGGGGACAGAGAAGCAGCCTGGAGGATCCAGTCCTTTGTGGGATTGGAAGTTGGGAGAGGTCACTTCCCCATAAATCCCAAGGATCTAGGGGTCTAAAAAGACTGTGCCCACTGCCTTCTGTGCAGACTCCCAAATATCGCCTCCTCGGGGGATGCTGTTAAGGAAATTGAGCTTCCTGACCCCTGCTCATATATAGCACGTTGTCAACTGGGAAGCACAGATTGGTTGGTGCCCATATGTTTCTCAAACAGGATATTTTCAGTATAGCTATCGCTTGTGCTGAGCATCAGTGAGCCACAGTTTGTGGCATATGGAGAAGAATTTCTAATAACAGCATGCGAGAGGCTGAAGCTTTAAAACTGGTTGTTGGAAAATAACGTTTGATGGCTGCTTTAAAAAGTATCCGTGAAGATGAATTTGGGCCTTCTAAAGGTCCCGATACAAATATTTCTTCTTAGGGCAGACAGTTGTGCAGCGTACCCGTAGTCTTCAGGAGGCTTGCTGGCCTCATCTGTTAAATGTCATCTGGAAAATAGGGCATTCCCTTTAAGGGAATGATTAAATAGGGACGCTGCCTCAAGGGGTAGTTTTCTGCACATTTATACAGTGACTGATAAAACCATATGGGTCTTGTAAGTCTATTCTAATTGAATCAGCTTTTATTGAAAGACAGAATTGCTAGAAATGCACCGAATGGATGAATTCCAAGTAAATGATTCACAGTGTAAAACAGCTAGGAATTTAAAAGCCCTGGAAATCGGAGCTGGCTGAAAGTTAGGATTCAAATATATATAGTATGTGTAGAAATGGCATTGTTGCTCTGCAATATGCAGATGGATGTACGTTATGTGCTCCCATACAGACCGCTAGCTCCATTGTTTGCACTGTCATAATTATTCAGTTGTCTTTCTTTGCAGAGGGAGCTTAACGTGCTGTTAACACTCCAGAATATGACAGAAGTGATGGTAATGAGAAAAAATAACTTGGGGTAACAGAGTAAATTATCGATCTTGAAGATGCATTTAATCATGAGCTGCTTCAGTGTGGAAATAAAGACTAGTTTCTCACAAGATGGCTTTGTGTGGTGATTAGCATGAGCATATTCATGTGACACGGCAAGCTAAACGTAGTTTAATCTGGTAGTTTTTATTCTATGAATAGCTTAACAGAGAACTGATGACTGAGAGAGGGTGAGCTGATCTGTGTCAGAATCCACAGAGTGCTTCTCGTGCTAGTGATGTAATTTAATTTCTAGCAACTATTGTATTTGCATTACAAGAAACAGTAATGGGAAATATTTTTTTTTGCTTTTCATAATGTGATTTTAACTGCTGAAAATGTAGAGTGGCATCATTACATGCACTGCTAGCTTCTGTGTAGACCACAGGTTGCAATATCTAATTGGCTGTAGTGTTCACAGGGCTACTTAGTATACACAGTGTTACTGAATCTTTTTATTTTGCTTTGAGTACTCTCACTGATGTGCTTATGCAGAAAGGAGTCTTTTTTTTTTTTTTCTTCCTCCCCTTGCTCTATCTCCTTTTTGTTATTAGGAGGTAAGTTGTCATCTGGTTGCACTTGATCACAAAACCTCCAATGGTAATGTGACAAAAATTTGTTCTGTTTTTTTAGTGAAGTTGAAAAAGCAGTTTCCTTAGTTCTGGAATATTTTATACTCAATGTTTTGGGAGTACCTAGAAGCTCTTGTAGCACAAGGTGCTGTACAAAGAGCTTGCAGAGTGGACGTGATAGTTGATTAAAAGATAAATGTGATTTTAAAAGTAAGTTTTGCTTGTTTATCCAACCTAGAAAAATTAAAATGTTAGTTGAAAAATTGCTTGGTGGTAGAAAATAGTCTCAAAATTTTGTAGCTACTAATTTGCAAGTATGTGAAATAATGTATTATAAGTTGGCCTGTGTTGTGTGTGTGGAAGTGTGTAACAGTTCTCTAATTATTTGAGAATTAGTATTTTGCATTTGACAAAAACAAGTGAGTAGTCCTCTACTATTGAAGTTTGAAAAATACTTCAGACATTTTGCTTTAAATGCTTATTGTCAAGCTAGTCCTTGAAAAATTCATCATCTTCTTGAGGCAAGAAAATCAGTAAAACTGTAAAGATAGGGACACTTTTTTCTTCTGTTCTGCCAGATTGCCTGTATTTATTCCTTAATGATAGGGGTTCGTGCCTAAGCTAGAAGAAATGGCTTAAACTTTTGCCTTCTCACTTGGAGTTTATTTAGATTCTACCATTCACTATGTGTGAAATACAGTTTAATGACTGTTGATTGTCTGCATTATTACACGAGGACAATTACTGTAATGACTCTGCAGAACTGTATGTATGTTTCAGTTCTGTTGATTTCTTTCTATATTATAAGGAACCTAAGTAACAAGAAACATGCTAAATTTAATTTAGGCCCATTCATTCCATGTAAAGCTGTCAAAGCCATTACAACATCTGTATAAATATGGGCCTCGGTCTTCCAACATTTTGCATGGATTCCTAGTCTTTAAAAAAAAATCTCTTTGAAGTTACAGTCTTTGCAGGCTGAAGTTGGCTCAAAACAGGGAAGATTGGAGTAGCTGTGGATGTTTTTAAACTTTAAGTGAAGTTGCTCACGTTTGCTGTTGTTAAAGGCAAGCATATTAAAGTGGGAGGCAAAAGGGAGCGGAAGGAGTATAGACGCAAAAATCGCTAGCCATATTTTAACATGTTTTGCGGAAACTCTTCGGCAAAAGAGAGAAAACATGCCTGAGGAAGTGGGAAAGCTAATTACCTGATACGTGTAAAGTAACTGCTTATCATTGTATGAGGGTGGGAGGAGGTGTATGATTGAATTACAAAGGATTCACTAACTGGTGGGAGGAAAGGTTAGTTATTTCTTAGGAGCTTCTACTTCAAGGTACCTTATTACTTGTTAAAGAATTCTGAAATATCTCTATTTCCTTTTGGAGCCATTCAGACCTTCAGGCGCCTGACTCCAGATCATCAGTCCCTCATGGAAAAGTCACATTCCAGAGCTGCTGGTTGTAACCTGTCCTGTGATCTTCAGAGTAAAAAGCTTTCTAAGCTCTATTACAAAGTTACAGATAGAACATTGCATAATTGATGTCTTTTCAAAGACAGGCAGGAAGTGTATCATACTACAATATTTAACCATAGCAATACCCTGTAAAAATTGCTTAAATAGAGTCCTTAAGAAATGCTCAAAATGTTCGTACCTACGTGAAGAAGTTCTCCTAATAATATTCATTACGAGTAGTTTTTCCCTTAGAAAATCTACCTAACACCGCTTTTTCATATCCTTATTTTCGTCTAGTTGTTTAGTGTAAAATAACTCTACAGGCATCTTCCAGCTGACTCCCTGTGTGCATCTGCTTGCTTCAGAGATTAGGAATAACTTTTTATTTTTACATTAATTACTCTAATTACTATGTTCAGGCATATTTGAGAATGTGGACCTTAGTTGTTAGAGAAACGAGGACATGCAGAGAGGGAGGTTTGAGTAGAGACTAGCAAGAATGTGATGATTAAGTAGGAAGTGTGCAAAGATAAGCTTTTCTTGAGATTTCAGTAATGACTGTGAACTAGAAAAATGGAGATTAGAGTATTACTGTGGATATCAGATTTCTATTAGCTTCTCGAGACATTAATATTTAGGATAGATGTGAGTGGAAAACTATCTTCAAATAAATGATAAGATATTTAAAGCCTATACATTTGTATTGGGAAATGATTCAGCCTGTTAATGAAAGAACAGAGTAAGGGCTGAATAATTTGACTTTGTTCTCAACAAGATTTTAATGCACTTAAATGAATTCTACTTAGACTTTTGAAAGGCATGTATGATGCAAACATCAGCAAAACAAGACTTCTCGTAGGCTCTGGTTAAAGCTAACCTTGTTGCTTCCACTAGTTTTGTTTAGCTCACAGCAGCATATTGCTAACTGAGTTACTGAAAATGCAATGAACACTATAAGGTTAATGGTTGCTTTCTTGTTCAAGGAGATTAATTATTTAAGAAAAAATGAACAAGTACTTTAAACAGTAGCTTTGCAGGAGTTTGTCTTTTATTTTTGGTGACCGTTCCGAGAAGTGCTGAGCAGGCAGTCTGTAGCCCTTAGGTGCACGGCTGAGAAGAAAGAAAACGTATGGTTCTCGGTGAGCTGATCCCACAGCTCTTGCACTGTCTTGCAAATGCATTCTAAAAACACTTATGGAAGTGTTCTAAGCTATCTGTTTCAATTGTTGTATTTTAATGTATTTTTGGTTTAGAATTTTAGTTTTAGCTGGTATATTACCAGCTAAACCTTTGTGAAGTTGTTCATGCAAATGATATTTAGGAATGGATTTTTATGAAACTATTTGATTAGGTATCTAATGATAAGGTTTGATGTCCTATAATGGTTTAGAGACTGAAGAGACTGCCATAAGCATCACTAGGCTGGCTTTTTTTTTTGTTTGTTTTGCCGGAAGGCGAGGAAAATACAATAGAGGATAAAGATACAAAGTGATACAGAATATTGACTGCAACAACAATGTGCAGTTCTCAGTACAAATATCTGAAATGTGTTCCAGATCCAGTACCAGAAAAGGTATGTAATGTGCTCTTTTTAGCATATGAAATCATGCTAAACTATATGAAATGTTGAGTAAAAGAGTATAAGAGTATATTGACTTGTGTGAAGTAAAATATGCTTGCTGTTAGCAAATGGGTTGTACGCTTAAAAAATGATCATTGGAAATGCCCCCCACTTTATTTCCTTAATAAAGGCTGAAGCTATAGGAAGGAGGTGACCAAACTTAGCCCATTCAAAGGCCTGTTCTTTATCAGGGATTATTCCTGTTTTCAACAGCAATGCAGTACAAAACACAGACGAGTAAAGATTTTCAGTCTACGTCCCGTCACAAGAATTAAATTTGCTTTTAAAATCTAAGAGAACTGAAGGTTAGAAAAGCTCAGGCATGGTAACGGGGCGCTTCTGAAAGCCTGGCCAGCTGAGGGAACAGCAAAGCCTGGTGGAGGGGGAGTATTAGTAACATGATAGAAATTCGAATTACATTTGAAAAAATGTTGAGTATCTGAACTCAGTCAGCTTCAGAAGCACACAGAAGTCTCACAGTAGCAGATGGAAGGGAGATTCTCAAGTCTTCAGGGTGCTGGAGGTACAATTTTTGCAATACATTTTTTCATAATGATGCAATTCTACAGAAACATCCAGGTGAACAACATACACACAACTCTTGTGGGCTTGATAGGAAGTGAGGAATTTTAAATTCAGTGCAGAGTAAGCTTAGAAGAGTTTGGCAGTGGCTTCAAAAAGCTTGCACTTCAAAAAGGAAACAGACCCCTGAAAAGGGGAGGGAGGACAACAAGATACGATTAAAGTAGGAATTAGTTGTGTCGTGGTAACTGTTTTTATAACATGGTACTGTAGGTGGTATGCTATTCTCAGGTATCAAGCAATTTTATCACTGCCCTGTTGACATATGTTTGATGTGACTGAACCTTCTAGCATGGTTGGATACCTTAACAATCATATGTTTAGTGTACTGGGGATAGTACAGAAGAGTGTATCATTTGGGGGAAAAACAAGAATTTATGTCTGAATCCAAGGGAGAATGGTAGATTGAAAAATGTAGGAAAAATGATTAATCTCGAAATTATTGTTTAATTACTCAAGTAGAAGGTCAACCTGTGTTGAAGGTGCTAGTTTTGAATTGGAGAAGGGTTGGAATGCTTCTTTTGCATTTGGCAGTCATTTTGAGACGTGCCTTAGAGTTTTAATGCTGTTTGAATTGTTAGCATAATATAGCGTGGCCCTACGCATCGCCTTGTTGCTGGAACCATCGGCAGGAGGTTTTCCTCCCCGAGGCTACTGAGCGTTTGCACTGGCTTGGGAACGCATGTGGCTGGTTACTGCACATCAGCTCACCCACCAGACTTCGTTAGGATGTCGGAATCCTTCATTTCTTCGTGCCTCTGCTAATAAATAGCTGTAGGAGTAGTAGTTAGCTCTGCCGTGATGGAATATCATCAGGAATGATATACCGAAGATTGCGACTCTGATTGCAGCGAATGCCCCCTGAGATGGATGGGCCGTGAGGGTAGGAAGCTCACCTTAAAGGATGAGGTAGACACATGGGACACGTTTTATACGGAATTCAGCGGACAGCAGATCTGTCAGAGGAGGAAACAAGCAGTGTAGTTGTAGGCAAAGGGAAGAAAAGCTCCTGTGACTAAAGTAAGGATGAATGAATGAACAGAAATTTCTAGGTATCCAAATACAAATCCACTGAATTTAGATGTGACTTAAAGGAGAAGTTGCATAAGCTTATATACGCAGGGTAACCTGGAAGGGAAAAATCAAACGGGTATTAATAAGAAAATGGAGGCCTTGCCATAATGGTAGTGTTATAGCCATATTTCTTTGCAATTGTTTGTAGTGTGTAATTTGGGGAAGGTTGTTGTTTAAACGGTCTTCCTTCGCAAGCAGTAAGCAAAGAAGATGGGATATGGGAAAGCTTGCAGTGGTTAGAGGAGCTAATTGGCTTCCCCTTATGCCTAGTGATTAATTTTAGGTATTTTTTTCTTAGAAACTGACAGAGCTTGTCTCCTCATGCTTTGACTGAAGACACTTTATGGGGAACCCCTGACTTTGCTTTCAGAGTTCCTGCTACCCTTATCAGAACCGTGACAAGTTTTCTGGGCTTAATCCATAGTGCAGCAGCATACCTGTGTTTATAATGCAGATTTTGGAACAAACTCCAAGATTTTCCCAAGAAGATATAAAGAAAGCTCTGTGTGTGTAGTATTTGTAAAGGCCAAAGACCTTTACTGTACTGATCCTGTTCTGTTACCAATCAGCTTCGCGAGAGTTTGACCAAAGCTGACTTGTCAAAGTGGATTAGTTACTGCTTGTAAGGCCTTTTGGCAATAGTCATTTTGATAATTAATTCTTAAAAACCCTGGAGAGTGAAATTCAGGGCACTGACTGACTAGATTACTGGTTTCCAATCCAATTCTGCCATGCCTTGCTGGTGGGACAGAACAGATTTGAGGCCTGTGAAGGAAGATGATGTTCAAAAATATGCCGGGCTCATTACTTGAGTCCTGTGTAGTTCGGGCCTTAAGGGTAGCCTGTGAACAAGGAGCAGATGATTTGGAAATTGTCTTTAACTTGGGAGCCTTTATCCAGTCCTCCTGAATCACCCGAAAGGGAATATTTTGAAGAATAATGTGGATTTTTAATTCTTGAGGACAGGATTCTGTGACCAAGGGCAAGGCAAAATCAGTAAGGACTCTGTTCCAGATATTTCTAGCCTCTCTTTCTTGAGGGATGAGTCTGCTGTCTTGAACAAAAGGTCAGTGTCTCCCTGCAGGGAAGAGAAGTTTAGATAAATGGTAGTGCTTAGGGACCAGGGGTACCTTTAAATAAAACCTCTTTAAGTCTTTGAAATCTCTCTCTCTCTTTTTTCTTTTTAAGAAGTAAAGCTCTTTTACAGTGGAGGAAAGAAAAAAATTCATGCACAAAGTTAAAATTATGGAAAGTGAGGAATACCATGTAGAGATTCCACATTTAAAACAGGTGAGAGTTTTGAAGAAACATCAAAGGCTTTGTTTTGCTCAGGAGCCAAACACATTCTAGGAATAAACATATGTTTGGAGATAAGGTATAAACCTGACAAATCGAACCAATGAATGAACGATTCCAGGTGTATAGTTACCTGTTCTGTATGACAGTATATCTCCTGTCCACGAACCAAATACAGTACAATACTGCAGTATTGGTGGTTGGTAGGGCAGTTACAGCATAACATCCTTCTGCAGGAACAACGCTTCACAGGCAACTTCTTCCTGCTACCTAGGATGGGGCAAGATGCGTATGGCTTTATAGGAAACCGGGGAGTAAGATGAATTTGAAAACAAAATTGTATCAGCTCATTGACAGGGCAGGTAAATAAAACTGTTGTAGAATATTGCTGTAGTTATTGGAGGAAAATGTGGCAAGTAAACTGGCCAGGGCTCAATAGCAGGCTTAAATGTCTGTCTTAACATGTGGTATCCTAAAAGCCTTTAGATATGTCGCACATGTGGAGCTTGCTTTACGAAACAGATAATTTTCCATGTGGGGCAGGATAAGCCTCCAGCAAGGGCTTTTTGTCTGAATTGAAGCCAGGAGGTAGATGGATTTGAAAAGAGGGAAGGGAAGGAACAGGTCATATTAGAATGGATCGAGGTCATCTGTTGAACACCATCTTTCGTCTTGATTGAGAGCTGAGGTTGGCAGCATTTCCTCGGTTTGGAGCCATTTTGTTAAGATTGGAAAGTAGTAATACCTTTGTAGTGGTAAAAGATACAAAGCACAGGACATTTAGCTTCGGGAAAGAGCGTGCCTTTGAATAGTGTGTCCTATATGATAGATTCTTCAGAATATATGGACTCTGTAAACTGAGTATTATATATGACAGTACACTTTTCCCACAGCGAGTTGAAGAGGTATCTGTGATCAGCACTGAGAATTAATGATACCATCTAGCTTCTCCAGGTGGAAAAGCCTAAGTTCCGAGCTCTGTGATACTGGCAGGATAGAGTACCGGTTCTGCGTGGGCCAGTTCAAGTCCAGCGTGGCTCTCGCTGAATCAAAGAGAAGGTGTTGGCTGCTCTAAGGCAGGGCTGTTGATGTCTCCACACTCTGCTGCATGGCCATTCGATTTGGTGGGCTCGGTTAGTGCAGGATATGGGGCTCCAAATGGGTGAGTCCTCGCTGAACCCTGCACGCAGGGGAGCATCCTGCTGACATGGGTCCCCAACGAGTCCCACACAGCCCTAGGTAGGTAGATTTGGGGCTGGTTCCTGGAAAACCTGTCACGGTCTGTCCACATCGTGCTCTTTGTTTCCAGACCGTAGCAGATGGGCCCTAGAGCTACTGTACTGTCAGAATTTGAGCTCGTACACATAGCAGTGCAGAAGCGTTTTATGGACTCCCCATGGCTGTTGAACAACACTGTGCAAATGTAGCTGTGGCCCATCTGAAATAAATTCATCCAGACGCCAAGATGCTTCAGCATTAGGCCAGTGTTGTTGGCCCACTGCATGCGTGGTGCACGGCCCAGGTGGCTGAGAGTTTGCTGTACTTGTGCTGCCTGTGGTGGTTATTATATTGTACTTCGCTATTTTTCAGCTTGCTTTCAAGTCTGACCTGCTTTCTTGTAATGAGACCAAGTTACCTGCTATTTCAAATGGGTCAAAATTTTATTTATGTAGATTATTGATGACTGCCAGGTGTGGGATATTATGTCCCAAATGACTTATGAGCAGCAAGGTATTGTGTTGAGCTCTGGGAAATGGAAATGGCTTGGGGCATGAGTTCCAGATATCATTTGTGTCTAGTGCACTGCTTATATTCTTGAATTGGAAAATATGTTTATTTATTTTAAGAATACCAACAAAAAGAACTAGCCTATCCTTCCCAGTATTAAATATCTGCTGCCTTTGGGAGCATCAGTGTTAAATGCATTTCCGCACACAAATCGTAAATAGACAGTCCTCTGCAGCCTCTGCAAATACATCTTCTAAAACAGCAGCAAGATCAAATCCTGTAAAATTAAATGGAGTCACATCCTGCAACAAGAATAGAGTTAAAATAATGACATCCTTGTCAGTTAGAATTAAGGGAATTGTTGGGAAGAAAGAAAAAGTGTATTTGAATGTTTGCATTTCTGTCTACCGGGGTTTTAAAAACCTATATATATATTTTTTTTTTTTAAAGGAGATTATAAAGTGTGTATTTGTATGCAGCACCTTCAAAGTAACATTGGAATGGGATAATAAAACCATGATAGATGCGATTAGAACAGAAGCATCTGTAGAAGTGTGGAAGCTTGTGATGGTAATTTAGAAAGGTGGCACTGGCTGAAAAGGAGAACTAAGGGTTGGAGGAAGAGATGCAGAGTATTTGAAGCTGTGATGTTTAGCAGCTTCTTGGAAGCTCAGTAAATCAGTTTTTGTTGCAGTGTTCAGCACATAAACCTTAAAGTTCTTTCCCTGTTGGAAAGAAATGATAGCATTTTGTATGCTTCTTCTGTATGGTGTTCCTGTTAAGACAACTGAAGTGAAACCAGTAAATAAAAATGCAAAGTTTCGAGTGGCCGACCATGTATGTGAACAGGCGATACATATTGTATTTATGAACATTTCTCCCTGTAGCTCTGGCTTGTTCAGTTGTAAAGCCACTCCTAGTGGGAGGCAACAACCATTGTAATCGTAATGCAGAAGTTTACAGAGCTGCTTCACCTGTTAGCTCAGGTGCTCTTGCATATGCTCAAAAAGCAAACTACCATAAGTATATTGGTAGTTTAATAGTCAACGTTAACGTTATCTGTATTTACTCTATAGCAGCCTTTTACAAGGACTCTTAACAGTTTTTGAAATCCGGTAGTTTAAATAGACGTATTTTGGCAAATTATCAAAATCAATTTCCTGTTACAGGAATAGTTTTTCTTATGTTTATCTTTCTGCAAGAAACCCTTTCTCTGTATAAGTTCCCTCATGTTTGAATGACATGCTCCAGCTACCACTAAATCACAAACAATTCCATCGGTTTAAAACTTCATGAGTGAAGTTACCTTCTGAAGCCTGTGTGCCTTGCCAACTGCTGGCTTGCAGTTCAGTAGCCCCTTGTTGAGTCCCTGAGGGGAAAAAAAGGAACATGTGAATGACTAAATCATTGCTGAGATGTGAATTTGATTTTGTTGTTGTTTCTATTTTTTATTTTATTTTATTTTATGTTTTAAACAAAAATGTTGAACACCTTATTTAAGAAATCTGGAAATAACAAAGTAGTTAACAAATTATAGAACACAGACGTAACTGATACACAACTTCGGAGATAACTGACATCAAATTAAATGTACATTTGACAGGTGAGGAACTTTAACATTCTTAGGGCAAAGTAATACCCTCAATATGGATGTGCTTCCGCGAGAGAGAGATGCAAAGAGTTGGGCCAAAACTATGTCTCAAGTAAACAGAGGGAAGATGGATGTTTAATCAGGATGAGTATAATAACTCAGTGGAATTCGTTGTCACAGCAGAACCACGTAGAACCTTTTGATTTATTTTTAGTGCATCTTTCCAAACATTATTCTCCAGGCTTTTTTCTTGTGGTCTTTTTGTCTTAACCAACTTCTGTTCCTTGTGGCAAAGATCCTTTTTTTTTTTCTTTTTTTTTTTTTTTTCCTTTTTTCTCCTATTTCATTTTATGGTATTGGACACTAGATAAACAGTGTTATAAACCTAGGACTTAGTTCTAAGCTTAATTTCCCAGCTGTGCTCTAACAGAAATATTCTAGTTTGCCCTCTGGAATTGAAATTGTTGCAAAGTGAGAATTTGTAAAATGGTTGTTTGATTTTTTTTTTCTACCTCCTTACTAAATTTCCATGATTATGGTGTTGTCCACAACCCAGCGCAATAATTAATTCTGTGTGTAGAAATTCACTGCTGCCTTACTTCATAAGTAATACATCAGATTATTCTGTCAGGTCACTGTGTAGCAATGGTGGGATTGTCACCTGGCTGTCACTAGAAATATTAACTCACATAACCCTGTCTCCTGGAGCAGTCTTCCATTCGAGATAGGTGATGAGTTTTGTTTATATATCAGAAATATTTTCTACCCAAAATGATAAGCTTGTGCATCAATTACACCTTGGTTTCTTCCTGTCTTGTTAAGAACTGCTATGACAAGCGCTTGAAACAGTTCTGCGGCAAGTTTTCTAAACAACGTTCTGTGTATTCTGTTCATGTAAACAATTTTTATAGTCCATTGAGTCATTTCAGTGATTTTGCACTCAATCTTTTGTGTGTTTTCCGAGGTACTACTTGCTGTGCTCACCCGAAAAGCATGTGCTCATACATTTGCTAGCTGATATAAACTGGGTAGTTTTCACTAATCCGTTGTTGATCTTTTTCTGTCTGTGAGTTAGCGTGGGCTCAGTTCATGAGTGGGTATTTGGTCATTTAGTTTTTACCCCAAAATTCTTACGTGCTTACATTTCTCGTAGGTTTTATTTTTGCCTTGATTCATTAAGAACTTGCTGTGAAGACTCATGAAATCTCAAATGTCTTGTATCAACTGCCTTTCCTGCACTTTGTGCACTCTTGTAACTTGGCTTTCTCTCTAACTCGAACTACTGCAATCATTACTGAAAATATAAATTGCTAATGGCAGCTCCCTTGATTTTTTTGCTTTTGCTATTTCACTCAGTACTTCGCCTAAGCAAGAAGTGCCAGTAAGGTGATCTTGTGGGTTGGGGTCAATACATGTGCGTAACAGCTGATAGCTTCTGTAGATTTAGTAACTGCTTTGTATTTTTAGAGTATGACAGTGTATATAATTAGTGCTTTTTCTATTTAAAAACAAACAAACAAAGCTACAACACAACTAACAAAATCCAAGAGCTTTGCAGGGTAAACATTTATTTTGGAGTAGAAATTTGCATCTTTAAAATCTTCATAGAATTACAGAACCTTTATTTTTGTGTGTCATGACTGGAAATTTCTTAATTACAAAACCTCAAAATAAAGAAATACATTAGTATTGGACAGAGTAAAAGTGTTTCATTTCACGTTAGAGTTCTCCTATTCTATTAGAAAATACAGTAAAAATGAGAGAATTTCAAAATTACTTGCAGCATTATTAAGCTTCCAGGAGCATCATACTGCTGCTCCTTTTCTCCCTTGGTTTTTGGTTTGCATCAGAATTTGGAAAAGAAACCTGTGCTGTGCATTGTGATGGAATGTGGTTGGAAGCTTCTGTTGCCAGCTTTCAGGGTATATATGTTCTGACAGCTACATCGTACTGCTGTTAACTGAAGTATATATACTTTCTTTTGTGAAGAACTCGATAAAAACAATATACAGCTTAACAAGATTTGTCATTGCCTTCGGTGAATTTGTTTGAGCCGAAACACTCAAGTTTTATTCTGTAATGCCAACAGTGGCTTTAGCTCTCATACCTGAAAGGTCATCTTGTTCTGCAGTAGGCTCGAAACAGACCCCTTCATCACTCAAGGGGACTGGGAGAGGATGATGAAGTATTCCCTCTGAAAGCTTCACGCTTTGGAGTCTCTGTCTGGATATAACAGTAAGGAGAAGAGGGCACACTGCGAAGTCTTGTCTCTAAATACTTTAAAATGATCATCTCCTTTGTCGACAATGCAAATAAGTGAATCAAAAGGCTATAATGGGTTTAATTTTGATGTGCTATGTAAATGAAGTATTAGCAGCTACATAAGTTTTAGCAGTATTTCTTTTTATAGTGAATATTAATGTTAATAACTGCAGTGTAGAAAGTTTGAGACAGTTGTTGTAAATTCCAAGCGTTATGTTTATATACATTTATATATCTGTGCACACAGGAAACCTCGACCAGTCTCTCAGCTGGTTGCACAACAGGTTCCTCAGCAATTCATGCCCCCTGCGCAATCAAAGAAAGAGAAGAAAGACAAAGTAGAAAAGGAAAAAAGTGAAAAGGAAACAACTAGCAAAAAGAACAGTCATAAGAAAACCAGGTAAAAATTTAAGAAACTTTTTGCAGTGTTGGTAAAACATAATTAAAAAAGAAAATACAAAGATGATCTGTGATTTTACTGCTTTATAAGTGCTGTGGCAAACTCTTTTGGACAATAAGGCTAAATATTTACATTGAAGTTTCATTGTTTTAGGATGCCTATTAAATGCAAAGAAAACTTGCAGTTAGTAATTTTAACCAGAAGATGGAGACCAGTTGAATGTAGAGAGAAAGAGTTGGGTATTAAGGGTTTCAGGTGTCTTTTTCACACCATACAAAACTAGGTATGCAAAACATGATCCTAGGATCTGGAAAAAAGAGGGGACCAGAGTGACTAGATTTCATGCAGAAAAATTAAGTGGGAAGGGAGGGAGGGATAGAAAGAACCAGTACCAGATTACAGAAAAGTGGGAAGGGAACATTGTTATTGCTTCCTTACAGAATTGGAAGAAATTTTTGAAAGAATTGTAGGGGTTGGAAGGGACCTCAAGAGATCATTGGGTCCAACACCCCTGCCAAAGCAGGTTTCCTAGAGCAGGCTGCCCAGGTAGGCGTCCAGACGGGCCTTGAATACCTCCAGAGAAGGAGACTCCACAACCTCTCTGGGCAGCCTGTTCCAGTGCTCCGTCACCCTCACTGTGAAGAAGTTCTTTCGCATATTGGTGCGGAACTTCCTGTGCTCCATTTTGTGGCCATTGCCCCTTGTCCTGTCCCCAGAGACCACTGAAAAGAGGTTGGCCAAATCTCACTGTCTCCCACACTTAAAGACTCAAAGAAAGACTCAACTGGGGTATAAATTAATGTGACTGAGTAAGGTGCGTATGCTACCAAGTGATAAAAATCCCTATGCTACATCTGGGATGCTGAAGATGGACTCTTGGAACGGAGAACATGAAACATTACAGTACAGACAAGCAGTTGTAAAAATCATTGCTTTTCCTGTAAGAGCAGGAGAAAGGTGCAAAGTGGAAAACAAAAGCAGTAAATTTAGCCCCCAAATCATCACAGCCTAAGCATAATGTTACTGCAGCAAGAATGTGGTGCCAGAAAGCTTGGCAGTATACAAGACATGTAGTCTAATCAAAAGTAGGAGGAACTATTGATTTTTATTTTTTATTTTTTTGGAAGCATTCCAAAGTAGTCCAGCCAAGAAAGATCCTTTGGGATTAGTTATGCAGAGAAGTAGCAGATGCTTCTCTTGTGCCTGAAATAGGATCATCAGGATGAGAAGCAGGGAGAGATTGTGAGTCGAGAGAGAACAGTCTTTAGGATAGTTATGGTTAGGATTAAGGAGGCTTAAGACGTTCCAACAGGAAGAATGCATTTCTTTTATTTTTTTTTCTTTTCCCAATACTTAAATTTATTAGCTTACCACATACAGCTGAAGTACTTTGATTATGAAGTATCTGAAGTTAAAATAGTAATTTTTAATGAAGCTAATTAAATGTTATAAATTGAAATACAGATGCTTGAATTGCAATAGTACATTAGAACACAAGGAAGGTAGGGAAAAAGAGAGAACATTTAAAAAAAATAACTAAAATAAAAGTCTTGGAATGAAATATCAGTATTGAGATTCGCATTAAGAATGGCTACTGGAAATAATACTTGAACACTTCACGCGGTTCTGTTTTTCACAATTAATTCACTAGATAGGATAACAAATTAAGAATGCTTGATTAGTCTAAGCATATTTCTTCAATATCCTTTTGGGAAAGTGATATCCCTTTCTCTTTGCTTGAAAACTTGCTGGAAACTATCGTAAAATCTGAATACACACTAAATATGATTAATAAGCTTCAGGCATGTCACATATGCAGGTTGGTAATGCTGAATTTTTTCGCACTGTTCCCATGTTAGAGAGCAGCAGATTTTTCAGTTCTTTTAGATTCTTCCATCACACTACTTCAGCCTCAGGGGAACAAGATGTCAAATCCTCTGTCTAGTGGAGGAAAGGCACGAGGTGTTTCAGTTGAAGTGACTGGGAACCAATTCTACTTCAAACAAAGTTAGATGATAGGGTAAAGGTTAGGACTTTGCTGTTAGCACACCTGCTAACGTGATGTCATATTAATTTATTTTATTGCAGCTTGAGCTGGTGAAAGCTGTGGAGTCAGTTAAATGCATATAGCTCTGCTGTTCATAACCGCTTGTATAAATTCAGCTGCCTCGTGACTGTTTCCCAGGGTTGTCAAAGGAAAATAGTAAATTGAAAGTACTTCATGCTCATCACTAGCAAAAATATGATGTCAGAACATAAGTCAAACTGTTCTTTTATGGTTCTTTATGTTGTGAAAAATCACACAATTGAAAGAATAGATGAAGAGACTTAACCTATCAATGCTGTGTGATTACTGAGCTCTGTGCATATTTTAAATCACAGCATGTGCCAGGGATATCAGAATTATTCTGTGAACACAAAGGCCAGTTCAAATAATATACTGGCAGTCTCAGTGAGATTTTTAAATGAAATATACCTGCTGCACGTTAACACTTCTGGAATGCAGAATTTTGTAGCTGAAACTGTTGTTGAATTCAAAAGGCACAGATAAGGTTTTCGTACGCTGACATCTTCATTACTGAACACCATTCTCTACCTAGAATCGTTGCTTAAAGCTGCTGCAGAGATGCATCCTTCTCTAGATAAGATTGATAACTTTTTATAGCCAAAATAGTGAAACATGTAATTAGAAAAAAAAAAACAAAACACAAAACTCCACGTGTAACACATTTGTGTTATTGTGCAGTTATAAACAATTACCGTATTTTGTATAAGATTATTTTATAATCTTAGCAGAAGGTGGCAAAGGTAATGTGTTATTTTCACCTATTTTAAAGTAAAACCAGGAAATGCTCTAGCATAAACACTTGTGGCACTTTGTCATCTTGTGTATTACCTGTCCCACAAAGCAGTATTATGCTGATGTTACATGCATATTCTACAAAGCTCTGAAAAAGTGTGAGATAGACAAGATAATGAGATGCTATGTGTTTTTTTAATATCGTTATTTGCTTTATTTAGGCCACGATTGAAAAATGTGGATCGAAGTAGTGCTCAGCATTTGGAAGTTACCGTTGGAGATTTGACGGTCATAATTACAGACTTTAAGGAGAAAACTAAGTCACCACCTGCTTCTAGCGCTGCTTCTGCAGATCAACACAGTCAGAGTGGTTCTAGCTCTGACAACACAGAGAGGGGAATGTCCAGGTCATCTTCACCCAGAGGAGAAGCTTCATCGCTGAATGGAGAATCTCATTAAAGTTTATTTCCTCCAGTTTCTTTAGTCTCTTCTCTTTAAAACATGCAAATACATAACTTCTGCCACCTGTTACCACATTTTCATGACAGATTATCCATGCACAATTGGTATGTTTACTGGAACATAATTTATGCAGTTTAAAAAGAAGAAAAAAAAGTGCAGTGGTAGAAATCATTTAAATGCAATCTAAAAATGCTTACGAAGCATTTTCAGACCAACTTTTTAATCTTCATGTGTAAAGGTGCCATGAAAATGTGGTTTGAATGTTCATATGCAGTGTTATTGGTAAGTCCATTTTCACTTTTAGTTTAGTGAATTCTAACAACTCTTGGAGTCTCTACTATTGGCATGTACTGAATTTAAATTTTTATAACATAGTTCAAGCTGCCTAAATATGTATTATTTGAGAATTGTGAAACATAGTTATATGTATGCAAGTCAAAGATCAACTTAATCAACTATTGCTGCAACAGAATTTTCATAATAATTATCTTCTTAAAAAACACCTGCTGGTACTTGGTGTGGTTAAATAGGAAAAATGTTATTAAATAAAACATTTGTATGAATTTTTGCCAATGTTTGACACATTTTACTAGATTACTGTTAATGAATTATGTTGATGGTTTTACCAATATTTTTTCACACTTAAAACACTTATTGTAATGTTTACAAGCAAAATAGAAAACACATTCTAAACATCAATTGGTTAACTTTACAATTCAGGTGAAGTACTACATTGTCATTGTACACTGGTTTTCTATGTTGTGTAACAAATATTGAACCTCAGATAACTAAGCATTTGGCAAAAACTAACATTTGGAAGCATGAAAGTTTGGAAAAGCTTTAAAAATAACTGAAGTGCAGTTCTCATTTCTGCTTAGTGCTGTTTCCTTGCCCCAAATTTACCTAGTGTCATACAGTCAGTTACCATTTCATTACAGAAATATCAGATGTTGCACAAGAATAAGGAAATAATACTTTTTATTTTTTTTATTTTGAATCAACTTCTTTTGATTTGGCCTATTAGAGAATATTATGTCATAAATCATATAAAAAAGCCTCAGTATCCTACTTTATGGCATAAACTGTCAACATTTACGCACTTAGCAATATACTGATGCAGAGCAGAACTATCTACAATCCCATCTGGTATTATGTAAAATTACCAATAAAATATTTTTGTGAATACAGATTTTTGCATTTTTGTTTACAGCCAATAAGTGTTTTGATACACACGCATCCAATCCATCTATAGATTTAAATTATAGATTCAGGTTCAGTACAGAAGTCCATTTAGCATTTAGCTCCTTCTAGTGAGGTAGTCCACTTACACTCCCGTGATTCTTTTCTTTTTATTTCAAAATATATATTTTTAAGCCCATGTAAAAATTGGATGGACCTTCTTGAATCCAGCCCTAAATTATTACCAACATGTGGCACATCTTTGTAACAGCTAAAGCAATGGATTTTTGTAGCCCCTGACAGTTGTGGTGTTTGGTGGTTTCTTGTAGTAATGTATTTTTCTGTTTTTAATGCAGTACTTCTACAGGCACAACAGTACTGTTCTATTTTGTAAGATGCTAGTTGTGAAATACAGTTAGTTGCATAAAATGAAAGTCTGATGTGATATCTGAGAACATACATACCTCATTCCTTGGTGTTGCTGTTTAAACTTTTTAGACATCGAATGTTAATTATAGGCTATTTCAGATGGATAACTACTGACCTGTTTATTATGTATTCTGCTTTATCTTACTAAATAGGATGTCTGTTCATTGCAATTACTTGGCCAAATCTTAGTATCTGTAAAAACAATGCATTTTAAGGTTCTTAAATGTTTTGGGGACTGGGCTGGTGTTCTGAATAACATACACTAGTTTTTAGAAGAAAAGTACATGCTTCTCAACTTTATTTTTTTATGTTTTATTTTTAGGTGGGACTATTTGCAGAATATACTGATGTAATGGATTACAAGAGAGCTGAAACTGTTTAAAGTAAGCAGTTTAATGATAGAATCTCATTGCAAGATGTTTCATGAAATGTGTTTCTAATTTAAAATGTAACGAATGCTAACACATTTCAGTATTCCTTGCAGACAAATAATAATCTATTACCAGTAGTTCACTAAATGGGAAACTTATTTTCATTTAACTTTATGTGAATAAACCACCCAGCACTGCCAACAAGAGGTCTCTTTGTATCTTCAGAAATAAGTAGCCATTTGGTTTGGAAGGGAAGGAGGATGGAGGGGATTTTACTATGATTCAGCTGTCTCTAGAGAATTATCTCAAAAATATGGTACAAGTATAGTTATTGTCAAAAAGAATGCAAAAAAAAAAGTCTTATGGAAACCACTGTTCTTTATGGAATAAGATGTAGAAAAGCAATTCCTAACCACAGATATAATAGATGCAATGCAAGACAGCTAGGATCTAAAATTTGAGCTGTGGTGGTTCTAACTGAAATACTACATAGCTAGTGTTTACATTGCAGTGGTGCCTATTTTGGCATTAAACAAAGTGAAGATAATTTTTGTCTGTTTGTGATTAAAGGGATGTGACAATAGCGACAGCAGAGTGGACAAATTCTAAGCAGAATATGGCAATTTGACTCTGTTCATAATGTTCTAATTTAAATGAACTTCACTGTCATAATTTCTAAATAATTTCAACGTGTAGTAGTAATCCTAAGTCCTTTTTCTAACTGTAAATATATTTAAAAGCATCTTTACTCCATTTATAAAAAGTGAAAATTTAATGTTGTAATGTGTTTTGATTAGCTATTTTAATCTGTGACTGTTCTCTCCATAAGAATTGTTATTTGTCAAATTCTATATATGCACCAGTCTAGAATAGCCATACATTTTGGGTTGCTCATGAAATGGTGACCCAACAAAGGCAAGCGTGATAGTGTTCCATGTAAATTAGTTCCCTTATGTGCTGATCATCTAGCTTCAGAAAGGAAAAGGGGAAGGAAATGGGGAAAATGACCTATAACTAATTCACTGATAAAGTATGTGACAATTCAGTCTTTTACCTTCCTAACTTTACCACTAACTGTAGGTGGTATATAGAAAAGATGCACAGTTGTAGACTGTGATCTTTTGATTTCTTCTGCAATTAAGTTTGCATATTGGAAATAAGCAAAAGTTGTTCTACTTAGTAGCAAGTTAAAGTATGCCATATAAAATCTTGATTCTAACAGCAGTGATAGTAAAAACAAACAAATAAACAAAACCTCTAAAACTTAAATTTCTTGATCTTAGAAGTCTCAAAATCAGGGCTATGACTTAACGTTTTAAACTAATACATATTTCTCTAGATAGCTCATGTTTTGTGGCAGATTGTAAAATTGCAGAAAATGTTTGGGCTTTGTAATTTGAGCACTTTAATTTTTTAATATTATGGATAGCACATTTTTAGGTAGCCATGTAGGACAGAATGCTTATAATTTATTTCCAGCAGTTCTTTAGAGTGGTCGTGCAAGTCTTGTAGACTTGACACCTGTATGAATCTGCATCTTTGGTTCTTTAATTTTTCTCTCTCCTGTCTCCAAAGCCTGACAGTTTCCCACATTATGCTGATTGACGATTCTTTTGTTATACAGGAGGAATTTGGCATGGAACTATCTATTATGTACTTCTTTGTATATCCAGGGTTCTTTAACTGTATCTGCATGTTTTTCTCTGTCACATGCCTTTAAGTTGACTCTGCTGCCTATTACGCAGAGTCTGGTTATACTTCCCTTCAAATGTCAGAAACAATACGGAAGAGGAGGTGCAACTTAATTGAGTTTCTCCTCCAGCAGTAGCAAGTGCTATGCTTGTAAATTTGTCCTGTGCTAACTCAGGAATAAGATAGATAAGATAAAAAGTTAATGCTGTTTTTGGCTAGTGGACCAGTCAAATATGATATTTTGCAAACATGTTCTTCTATCTTAATGTTAAGATATGGGTGTGCTGGAATACTGTTTGAGTTTTGAAGATTTTTCTTACCTGAAATTCTTCCCCGATTTATGTCAAAGCAGGCTCGGTTTGAAGGGGTGTAACCTCACAAATGAGCAAAAAGTTGTACCATAAAATCAGTCGAACTGAGGAGAGGTCAGCTGGTTTTCTTTTGTACTGTCAAAATTCTAACCAGAGGAGAAAGAGATTTAAGAGATTTGTCTGAGACAACAATCGGATATTGAGCTTAGTTTTGACATCTAAAGAAAAATCAATGTTTTAATAAGAATTTACAGGATTTAAGTATTAAAATGTACTCCACAAGTTCATCACATATCAATATTTTTCAGAAATTACTGCAATGTCCTGTCTAGATGGAAATGAATGGAGTAAATAGTGCAACATCAAAGCTTGGCTGTACTCCTGCTAGTAAATGGTACTATCCAACAGAAAGTGACTTTCTGAAGACATGGTGCAGGAAGATTGTGATATGCCGATGTACAAAGCCTAGGAGTTCAGGCGTACTCCTCTGTACATAAAGTATGCCATTGGTTTCAAACAATGAAAGAAAATGCACCAAACAGATTAGCTACAGATCCTAGAGTCTTATTAATGCAGGAGCTGTTTACAGTTTCTGTTTAACTGTGTAGGTGAAAAATAATTCAAATGAACCACCGTTGGATAATACTTAATCCCTCAGAAGATGTTTTCCATCTTAATCTTGCCCCTTTTATTATGAGATACTGATAAAAGCCATCTGAAATAACTTGCTCTGTTCATTGACTCAGAACTGTAAGAGCAGACAGTTTACTGTGCACAGGAAGCTTGAGTTTTACTTTTAAGGTGTTAAGCATGGAAGATGAAGGGCAGATGTGTATTTGATAGCTCGAGTGAGTATTACTAAGAATAGTCACAATAGATTGCTGTGTCATTTAGGGTTTGTAAAAGACAATAATCACTCATTTTTGCCTATGTTTAAGAAGAAAATGACCACCAGAAAAGATACTGTTCTGGTAATAATAATTTAAAGAATAGTTCCAAGATGCTATTTATTCTGTCGAGAGCGTATCTTGATGGAGGTAGGAGTATCTGAGCAAGACATCCTTCAGGAATATGTTGTCAAGATCTAGACCACTTGGAAAAGTTGCCTGATACATCTTTAATTACACTGTTCTCTTCATATAAGTATTGATCTTAGTCAAAGTGCATGCAAACTGAACACGCTCCCGTAAACTTAAAATCTTAAGAAATGTTGCTGTAGACCAATAAGGCTCTAATTTACATTGGAGATACTGAGAAGATGACTGAGGAAAAGAGCATACTAATCTATTTTTTGCATAACCTGTTAAGCATATGATCTTAATATTCCTCTTGTGTGGAGGAGCAAAAGTGTACTCATGAACAAAATACCCATACCCAGTGCTAAAGGAGTCTGGCTTTCTACCCCTTTCCCAAGCTCAGTGGGTTCTACAGGTGGCAAATTCTTTTGGTTCAAAGGCAGTCACGGGCACTAGGAAAGGATGGAGTTGATCAGCCACTTAGCATCAGTTAGTTAAGCAAGTTTCTACTTTCTGAATACCCACTTTGGGAATACAGAGGTCTGATTTGGGATTTATATGCATCTAATACATAACTACCATCCCTGAGCATGAAATATTCTATTTCAAGCTGATACTTCTTTTCAGAGAGTAAATCGAAATGCTTCAATGCCAAGTCCAGTTCTTGATGGCACAGATCTCTAAGCAAAAAAATCTGCCATCTGACTGATCATCTCTTACTGTAACAGCCTTCAGCTGTGAGTTAATCTAAGCGAGGGAAATCTCTTAAGGCTACATGTATTTGAGTCTCTCTAGTCCCACCTCTAAAGGAAACAGAATTTTGATTCCTCCTATAGATGTTTTTGAAGTACATCTATAGTGTAAGTGGCTGCAGTAAGTTTGCAATACTGTATTATGCCTGCTTTTGTAAGTAGGAATGTGAGTGCTATTCCGAGTTCTCCCGCTGTATCTTGGTGTTTGTAAGACCAGCGATACGTGGAGCTTGGAGGTCATCTATCAATTTTTTCAGTTGTCTGTGTTTTTGCATAATTGAATTACCGGAGAGATTCTTGCTGAACAGACTTACTTATACGAGTCCTGTACCATTCAAGTATTCTGGCTGAGGTAGCTGCATTCTGGGATGCCAATTACTGGTCTTCACGCCCGTAATCCTGCAAAGGGTCTGATTCTACTGTTGTAAGGCTTCCAAATGCAGAAGAATAAGTAAAATGCTTTCCAGCTGGTGGAGATGTAACACTGCCAGGTAACTACATCTGAAAGGTCTTTTTTTACGAGGTACAAGAAAATATGCTTGGTGCTGGCTGGAGAAAGAGATCGAAGGAAGAGCATGCACAGATGCTGAGGACTACATTTCCTGCAAAAATTCTGAGTAGGGAGCTTCTGTTTCTCATATGTAAACCAACTTCAAAAATCCCCAGTCCAACAAAAGAGGATAAGAGGAAAAAAGAACAAAGAAAATTTATTTTCAGAATAATATCTAGAAGACCCACTGCACGATGGCTTTTTCTTGAGTAGAGTTCCCTTCTCTGTGTACGGTGTTGGAAATAGGCAGTATCTCACACTTCTTATAGGTGCGTTTTGCTGTATAGTTCTTGATAACCGTTGGTTCAGTGACTTTTGGCCAAAAGACAGATGTACGTTTTTTTTTTTTGGTAAATTTCATATTAAATACTATGAACATTTCCCTCTTGGGTACAGGTCGTGTATTGAAAGGGCAGTAGTTCTGGTTAAAGAGCTGATCTGGAACAAAAGAGCTTCCTCTTGTATGTTTAGATACAATCCAGTTTTAGAGGCTCTGATTCCTGGACAACTAGAAAAAGGATAACTTTATGCTGAAAAGGGAGTAAGAACCCAGATGAGAATACCTGTAGCTTCTGGAAAGAGTTTTGTGGCCTGTAGTTCATATGGCTGTTTTCAGTGATTATTCCACACCTTATCCAGTTAATCTTCAAGCATTAATAGGGCAACCTCACAGACAAATCAAAATTACCAACAGCACCATCAGATGCTCTTAAAATTTACTAAGTGCCTTATACAGAGCATCAATGAGGCAATGATTCAATTGAAAGGAAGTTTCATAAGAGATTTACTCCTCTGGATGGAGTCACAGGTTGTCGGTTGTAACTAAGGCAATGTTCCTGGTTATAACACTAGAATCTTAATTTTCTTGCTCATACAAGTACCTAGTAAGAAGCAGTCCAGAAATTTCTGAGGCTTTCAATTTGTAAAACATAAAATCTTTGGAGGATATATATTTTTTTTTAATGTCAGCTGTGATAGCCTGCTGGAATATCACAGAAGTGAATCAAACTTCTGAGTATTTTTGGATGCTTTCACACTTCTCAATATCCCAGTCAAGGGTAGCACTACCTTTCTTGGGAAGGAATACAGAAGTTGGTTTTATTCATTGGGTTTATCTAACAATAATTTTTAAGGGTTTCATTGTCAGAAAAAGGGCTTGTTATTTTGAAAATAAAAATTTTACCTGCCAGGTGTCTTCCCCAAAACGAGTAAGTGCCTTTTCTGTTCTGACTCTTAGAAGTATTTTACTTTGTCAGATTGAATTTGAATGTCCTGGATAAACCAACAGAGTACTGAGTATTACCAATGGCTTGAAATCCTTTCATTGAAAGAACAAGACAGAATGTAAGCCACTTGAATTCTTTTGAGACCTGATGTTATCGGAAGTTTTATAACTGCATATGAATAGTATACTTCTAAGAACAATGTAACTTTTCAGGAACTTGATTAGGAAATAAATATTTATTAAAATAAGTATATTAAATAAATATTTATTTACCAGTTTAAGTAAGGTAGAATGTTACACCATGGGGGCAACAGTCTTGCTGTTAGCAGTCCTGACTACTTAATGGAAAGTAAAATTGAGGCCCTGAGCTCTGACTGTAACAGAATGCATTTGGTGAGAGATTGGGACTGTGAATCTTAGGTCCACGTTCTAATAAAGTAATTCTTCCCACCTAAGTTTTTGCCAATTCTCAAACAGGAAAGAAGGCATGAGCAGATATCAGTAAGAGGACCTCTGGTTTTATTGGTGCTGCTTCCTATCTCTAGAGGACTTTTTTTTTTTTTTTATTTAAACTTTGCTCAGGACTGGTACAGCTGAAAGTATATTTTCCCTTCATTCTTAAGCCTAGATTTTGAATGGAGTTTCTCTGAGACACTTTTGTAGTGAAATCGTATTCCCTACGAACATTGAAGACAAAAATAAACATCTCTGTGAACAAAAGGTTGTGTGTGCTTGTAATTTTTTTAATATATATAATTTTGTTACAACAATGCTACAGGTACTCTAAGCCATATGTAACCATTATATTGGTTTACACTTAAAAGGTCTCTATGCAGCAGACAGAAAATACAGCCTTCATCATGAGATGCTACAATTTCCTGTCTGGTAAACTATGTTCAATTCCAGTTAAACGCTCATTTAAATAAGGACGGCAATACAATGCATTCAGCCAAAGTGCACATATAGTAACCCATTGAGACACTGCCTCAAACTGACCTCTTCCTGACTCCAGTTCAAAGACATTATTAAATGAGCTGAAATTCTGAAAGCTGAGGGGAAGAGGATAGAAAGAAAGAAACAGCAGGATAGTTTTCCAGAATAAATGCTGCCCAATCAGTGGCAATGGAGTTGTTTAAAAATGAACAATTCTATAGTTATTTCGCAATTTTGATGAACATACAATTAGTTTCAGATGAGCATTAAGTAGATGTGTTTGGAGCCCAGAGTAGTGACACACATTTAAATGTCTTCCCCAGGAATAAAGTAATACTTCTTGCCTGTGAAGAACCTGACAGGCAAGTATTTTCAGTGAAAATTTTTGCAGGTGCACTGTATTCGGTCTTGACTGGCAGTGGTGATGCTTAGGGTGCGTCATGATAAATGGTAAATAAAATAATTAAAGTGCTCAGAACCCTTCTCTGAATGTGTTACTTGTACTAGCTAGGCAAAAGTGCAAGAAACGTAAGTGGACAACTTGGGGATAAATTGTAGCAGATTGTCAGCCAGGGAACCTACTCTCAAAATGCCAGGTGTGCTCTGCTAGCTTACTGGCGTGGGTTATTCACTTCGCCTCTGAGCTGTGGTGGAAGTTGAGATACTCAAGTGCTGCTTCCAAGGCAGCAAGAAACTAAGAAAACATCCGTGCTTGCAAAGAAAGTAACAACTGAGGTGAGAAGCTTGAGAAGGCTTAGTCTAAGCAGATTTCATCACATTGTGTACATAGCTGTTTTTTTTTGTTTGTTTGTTTTTCCTAAAACAGATTCTACAAAAATTGGTCTGTCTCGAGTTAGTTTCAAGCTATGTACAGTTCCAGTGTTCAATTCTGAATTGTTTGATGTTTCTTTTGCTTTGCAGCACGAGGCTGAGATCCTCCAAGCCATTGTTGAAAGGAGCAGGTTCCCTCATAATGCCAGTCAGCGTTTCCCATTTGTGTAGCAGGTGACTGACGTGCTGGCCATGAGTACACGCGCTCATCCTCGCTCCGTGCAGGCAGTATGTGAGGCTGGTGCATCCTCGGGTGCAGAATGTAACGTCATCTTGTGAGTGCTGGGTATAATCCTGAAGCGCAGGCAGCGTGCGGTAGCAAACTGTTTACATAAATGCCAAGCTCAGTATTAGCAGAAATACTGACTTCTACAAAGGAAGGCGATCTTCAATGCATTTGAGATGAAATTGGCATCAGATACTAGAATGGGGCTATTGTCACTAATTAAAGGACTCTAATTTATTCCACTTCCTTCTCTGTTTTAGGAGAACAGAATTGAAAAGAGGAGACCAAGTTGTAAAGCCCTTCTGTCACCCTTCTATTCATTTTTTTCCCTCTGTTGACTCTTCAGTAAGTCCACTACACAATTATGGGTCTGAAGATCAAAACAAATTTCTTAAATTCCACACCCATGTTTTGGCAGCCATGGGAGATCACAGCATTCCGTTTGTGCCTGGTGCCTGGAGAGAGCTTGGTACAGTGTCCAGTTATTTTTTACCCTTTCTTGACCTGAAAGAAAATAAAGGAGTAAAAGAAATGCATCTTTCTAAAATTACAGGGAAAGGAAGGGTGAAAGCTGAGTAATTTCTTAGTGCCATCATGAGTGAGCAATGCTTGGAGGTGTCTCGGATGTTTTGGGTGGAAGTCGTGGGCAGCAGAGCATCTCTTCTGCCCCATGGCATGGAACAGTTGGCGAATGCAATTCCGAGGACACCAGGGACAATCAGGGTTGTGTCTGTGCTCTGCGGTGGAGTGGCACAGGGCTGTGAAAGGCAAGCTGGCTGCTCACCGTCACTCCTTCAGACATGACAACTTATTGACAAAGTATGAGGATATGTGGTGGCTAAGCCTGTTGTGTACTGTAGGCATTTGTCTGTTCCATGGCTGCGCTGTGCAGTTATGAAAGGGGCAGTCAGTACAAAAGGAAGTATTAGCCTCTTCCTGGTATTTCAAGCACTAAGTGCTTTATACAGCTAGTACTTTTGGCTGATCTAATCTGTTCTTTGAATTAGTAATTTCAGCAACAAAGCAATCCCTAGAGAACAAGATGTGGAGAGACCAGCATTAGGACTTTACTTCTATATCCTTGACATGTCCCCTCCGTTGGTTTCAGGGTTAAATCCTGCTTGCCGAGGAGCAGGGAGTTAAGCGAAATAAAAAGACAAAATAACGAGTTGGCTTGGCCAGAAATTGGCAAAGTGAATCAAATCTTCACCTGGTTGACTAACTGACTGCTTTCCAAAGCCTCTCCTTACTGAGTGAACGCCTGTCGTCTTTCCCAGTCCAGGTTATGCTGACTTTTTTACTTTTGGAAATAGGGGCAACTGGCTACCTGCCTCACTGCCTCTAGTGTGTCTGGCTTGCACTGCTGAATGGCTTTCAGAGTCCCTGGCAACTCTCCTAAACCCGTGCTTCCTCTTTTCAGAGCAGCTGGTGGTTGTCATCTAACTTTTTTTCATGTTAGCCGTTTGCTAGATGCAGTTTCACTCTCCTAGCCATGCAGGCTTTTTTCACTTTGTGAATAAATAAGTAAAACATATAAAATGTCTTCATATCAAATGTAACAAAAAATAATAGATAAAAAAGCAGTGGTTTCCAGTCTGTGGTCTGAGGATCTCATGAGTTTATGTGTTGCTTCTAAAAAAGGGTCTTCAAAAAAGAGTGTAGGATGAGCTACTTATTACAAGCAGCACTGATTTGCTGGGTGGAGTCTGCACTGTTGCTGTAAAGTGGAAAGTACCGTGCAGGATTAATTCCAGATTAGTTGATATGCTTCATTGTAAAAATTAAGCCATAAAGCCAAGTTGTTATTGTGTAGGTTTAGTTAGTAAATATTTTTTCTATTACAACAAAAACATAACAGTAGATTGTAGAAACTTAAAGACCCTGATTAGGGTGTCAGGGCACTGAAAGCACTTGATGCTGTAGCAAACCATAGCAGGACAAGTTAAGATCTTTTAACTGGAGTATTTATATATACAAAAACAAACAAACAAAAAACCCAAACCAAATAAAAACAACCATAAAGCCCAGCCTGCTTGACTTATTTCTGTTTTCGTACATGGTACACATTAGCATAAGTAGGTAAGTTTGCTTTGACTCCTTCCAGGAGTATTTTAAACACAAACAGCTGTGCCAGACACTCCCTGGAGAATTTTAGATGAAGCCAAAGCCTGACACGGAGAATCCCCCTTGGACTGATGTTTTGGAGCTCCCTATTTAGAAAACTACAGGAAAAGAAAATCTTTGACACACAAATACAGAAAAATATGTAAAAAGAAAATTATCTTTACACTCTTAGAAAGTATTTCTGCCTTTTTTTTTTTAATGGAGGAAGGCATTAAAAATTGTACTAGGGTGGATATATAGATGCATGCTTATTTATTGAAGACAAGGAAATTGAACTTCCTTAAGATGAACAAGTATTTTAACTCTTAATAGTTTAATAGCTTATGGTTGTTCACTGAGGATTTTAAAGTAAATTGTACTACTGATAAAATAATTTATTCAAATTGAAAGAAACCAGGGAATATTGTAAAGTATCACATCAGTTCCCAAACTGGTTTTAAACAAACTGCAATTTGTTTAAATTTGTGTACTACTGCCCTCAGGTACGTATATTCCTAATATGAAGAGTAACTGCAAAATATGGTAAGCTGCTGTTTATAGGCTAAGTAGGTTAAACAGACACTACAATGCAAACAAACGTGAACTAAAAAGAGAAGGAATGAGTGAATATGATAGTACTTTGGTAATCAAAATTGATTTTGAGAATTTTGACGAACTTTTTTTAATGTTGGGGCTGATGTGAGGAAATTTGAAGAGTAGATATGGTAGGAGTGGAAGGCAGCTGTACTAAACTAAATCCTCGTCTTAAGAATAAATTTGAAGGAAAGAAAAATGATGTCTGGTACAAACAGAAAAGGGACATTACACCAAGAAGTCTGATGATACCATATGCACAGCACATGGCAGCAAAGCAGTTCCCCCTCCCTTACCCAACCTTACAATCTATCATAGCAAAGTGTTGACACTGCAGGTTGTACGAAAGGGCATGTGAACATCAAAGAAAGTGTCTTTGCCTTTGAAAAACCCTTAACTGGTCTGCACGCTTGGCAGCCTTGACACAAATCTGTCAGCGCAGAATCTTATTGCTTTGCCAACTTAACTAATGGTTTAACTTCCTGAAAGAACAAACCCAGAAGAAATGATGGAAACGCATCTGATTAGGACTGGGCTTTTTCATTAGCAGAAAGTTTGAGTGGAATTTGATTTCTCTCTTTGTTCTCTTGGTTGCATCTGATAATCCCCTTCCATAATTGTGAGTATGTATATATTTTAATTTAAGTTGATCTAATTTATCTCTCGATCTAATGAGTAGTTAGAATTTTGGTTTAATTTTCTGGCATGCATGAACTGCTTTTATGGCCTTTGAACACATTTACAGAAGTATAGGGTATTTATTCTTTTATAAAATGAGTTGTCCTAAATATTTAACGCCTGTAGTTTTTCTAAGCTTACTGTTTTCTGGATTTAAGGTATTTTCTGGACATAGCAAATAGAACTGAATCCCTTTAAGAGTTACAAAAGCTACCATGGCTAGGTAGCTTTTAATTCCATTCAGGAAAAGGATTTAAAGATTTAAAATTGGAAATAAATGGGGAGAACCTTGTATGTGATTGTGCTTCTTCATGTTTTAACAGTTTTTTTAAAGACTAGCAAACGTTACAGCATAAAATGTTATATATTTCTCATTAATTATGGTGAGTAATAAAGGTATATAATCATTTCTCTTTAAAGAATTTTAAAAGCTGTATTAGATAATTGGATAACTATTGATATTGCTTTTTTTCTCAGAGAAGAAACTTAGGCATGACATTTCAGTCATTTTTCTTTATCTTTGTTATTCACACAGCAGAGTTTGTAGTAAGAAGCTTTTTGCCTCTTATCAGACCAACTGCCAGTTGGATTAAATGCACAGATTTTGCAGTGTAAAAAAAGGCTTGTGTGTGCATAAATTAATCTGATCTTTTCTTGGATTTTTTCTTTCTCCCCAGTTGCATCAGATACCTTAAGAAAAGATACTAACTTTCTCTTTGACCTTGCTTCAGTTATATTTTTAGACCACTGCAGATACATTCTCACTCATTCATTATTCAGGCATTCCTGGACAGCACGGAACGGAGAGAATCCTATAAATTCCTACCAGGGAAATGGTATGATTGATAATCCGAAAGGATTTTTTTCCCCCTTATCTCATCTCCCCTTATCACTCTTTATTTCTTCTTTTCTTGTCTAAAAATACACTTTCTTCTTCTGACACATGAAAGCATCGCTGCTGGCCAGCTGCCACACTCATTCTTGGTCCCTGTGTAACACCCTATAGGCTTCATTTTCCTCGACTTGAACACTCCTCAGCTCAGAAGGCAAGTGTCACGCTGCAGTGGGGACTAACCGGACTTCTCTTTTGAGGCCACTGTCAGTAAACGCTCCTTTGTCTCTCTCCTCTCCAACTCACACATTGCTATGAATTTGCCTTTAAAATTGCCCACCTCTCACCACATATCTCAGACTTCCGATTATTTTCTTCAACTATTTTTATGCATCAGTCTGTACAATATAGTATCAGCCTCTTGGCTTTTTGTTTCTTATCTGTACCGAGATCTCCTGGATTAAACAGAAAGCTCTCCTGAGCAGTAAGGGCAAGAAGTCAGGGCTTCATTTATCCATGAAAAGTATTATTTATTACCTGCCACGGGGACTTGGTAGTATATGTCAGGGGGCTGTGAAATGGGACAGTGAGTGACACAGGTCAGGGTGCAGATATACAAGGAGAACAAGACGCCAGGTTTTGATTGTGAGCACAAACACAGGAAAGCTGGCAGAGTGGCGGAGTTCATCCACTGATAAGGGGGATCAAAGCATGGAGGAACAGAAAGCAGGAGGAGCAGAAAGCCCAGCTGCAACACTAAGTGGCACTTCCAGAACTGTTTTTTTTTTTTTTTTCCCTTTTTTCTGTCACGTCTGGTAGCACATGGCCTCACTAACATAAATTTCCCTTAGTTCATTAAGCAAATTCTTTTTAGAGTCTTTTTTTTCAAATTTTTCCTTATTTCATCTATGACTCTCGCAGTGAGTCCATCCCTCATGAGGTCCCTCCATCACCCTGCCATCTTTGGCCATGAATTTTGCCCTCGTGCCCTTGTCACTAAGAAGGCCGATGGTATTCGTGGCTGCGTTAGGCAAAGTGTCACCGAGAGGGAGGATCCTTCCCCTCTGCTCAGCACTGGTGAGGCTGCACCCGGAGAGCTGGGTCCAGTTCTGCCCCCCACAGCACAAGAGACATGGACATAGTGAGGAGGGTCCTACGTAGGGCCAGGAAGATCTTTGAGGGAGTGGAGCACCTCTCCTGTGAGGAGGGGCTGAGAGAGCTGGAGCTGTTCAGCCTGGAGGAGAGGAGGCTCAGGGGGATCTCATCAATGTCCATAAATACCTAAAGGGAGGGTGCAAAGAACATGGAGCCAGGCTTCTTTCAGTTGTGCCCGGTGGCAGGACAAGAGGCAATGGACACAAACTGGAGCACAGGCGGCTCCCCCTGGGCACCAGGCAGCACTTCTGTGCTGGGCGGGTGCCTGAGCCCTGGCACAGGCTGCCCAGAGAGGCCGTGGGGTCTCCTCCTGGGGGATCTTCCAAAGCCCCCTGGACGTGGCCCTGGGCAGCCTGCTCTGGGTGTCCCTGCCTGGGCAGGGGCTGGGGCAGGTGGGCTCCTGAGGGCCTGCCAGCCTCAGCCAGTCTGGGATTGTGCAATTCTCATCATTGCTCCTCATCCTCCTTGGTTCCTTTCCTTTCTTAGATTCTGCTTCTTTTCCCAGTTTCTATTTCCCTACTCTTATTTCCTAGTGATCATCCTGATACCTATACCCCAAACATAGCTGAGTACCCAATACTTCACAAGAGCTGCCTTTTTTCCTCATTTCTTTGTTCCTGGGGATGACGATAGGCAGGACATTTTGGGATTGCACCTCTTCGAGCTACTAGCGTTGCCATTTGGCATTCTGCTTCCCCACCTCTTAAACAGAGCCAAAAAAAAAAAAAAAAAGCAGTAAGCTATAGCTGAGGTTTCACAGACATTTACTTCAACATATACCCTCAGGCCCCGCAATCTGTGATCTGCAGTATAACTGATTTTTTAAGCTTTAGTGTAAATCAGATTGCCTTTTTTTTTTTTTTTTTTTTTCTTGAAATTCACTGCACGCTCAGATTGCATCTTCAGGAGGAGAAAGGGGGTATTGGACTCGATGATCCTTGAGGGTCCCTTCCCACTCAGATATTCTGTGATTGTATGGTTTGTAACCGAGCTGCCCAGTGAGCACGAGGCAGTGTTGTGGCAGTATCCACGAAGCAGTGTCGTTGCAAACGGTGGCTGTGCGCAAGTCGAAGGTAACACTGCAGAAACCCTGACTGATGGCTGTGGGGAAAAGCATCGCCTTCACTGCCCCTTAGACTCTTTTGCTCTTAGGAATGTGGTGGCGTCACCGTCCCTGGGGGTGCTCAAGGAAAGGTTGGATGTGGTGCTTAGGGTCATGGTTCAGTGGGTGACGTTGGTGGCAGGGGGATGGTTGGCCCAGATGATCTCGGAGGTCTTTTCCAACCTTAATGATTCTGTGGTATAATGCAGGTGAGATGTCAATGTGCTTGCAGCTTGACAAGCCAGGCACCTGCCTGGGCCATTTCTTTACTCGGCCTCTTGTCAGGGACGTGTTTCCCGGAGGCCTGGGCAAGGAGGGAGGAAGGGAGGGGAGGAGAGCAGGAGGCCGGGCAGGAGGCAGGGCGCCAGGCCCCGCTCCTCCCCCCGGCCCTCCCCTCGCACGCCGGGGCTGGCGCCGCCGCGCCCGTTGGGCCTCGCGCTGCCGGGAGGGCCCCGGCTGCTGCCGGGCGCCGCTGCCGGGGCCGTGGCGGCGGGAGGAGGAGGAGGAGGAGGAGGAGGAGGAGGAGGAGGAGGATGATGATGATGATGCGGCGGCTGGGGCGGGTGGCGCTGCTGTGCCTGGGCTGCGGCGTCTGCTCGCTGCTCTACGGCTTCAGCCAGCTGGCCCTCTCCCTCGAGCAGGAGCCCGGCGGCCGGCAGCGGGACCCGGGACCGGCGGGGAGGAGCGGCGGGGCCGGCAGGTACGGGACGGGGACGGGGGGCGGCTCCCCCCCCGCGGTCCTGCGGGGCACCGTGCCGCGGGCGCCCCCGGCTGCTCGGCGCCTCCCGGGCCGGTTACCGGGGCTGGTGGGGCCGAGCCCCGCAGCGGGCAGACAAAGGGAAGGGGCCCGGGGGGCGAGGCCTGGCGGGGGGAGGGCGCTTGGGTTTGCTTCCCCCCCCCCCCCCCCCCCCCCCGGCAAAATGCTCGGCTCTGAGGCTGGGGTTGGCGACTTTGAGCTCTCGCCTTCAACTTTAATCGGTAATGTTTATGATGAGATAATTAATAAGGTCACTTATGAAGCGAGCACGGTCGGAGAGGTGTAAGGCTGGGCTGCTCTGGCCCTGCGCTGCTGCTGCCGGCCTCCCTTCAGCAGAAAATTTCGTGTGCTCAAGTGGGGAGTGGGCCTGAGTTAGTTTGCAGGTTAGTTTCCTGGTCCTGTGCTCCTGGGGTTTGCCGGAGCAGTGGTGCCAGCGAAAACTCTGCGATGGGATCTGCTGCTCAAGCTGCAGAGAGAGCAGGACCAGGCCTTCGTGGGCCAGCCGAAGTCCAGCAGTGTAAATCTCCACCATTTCCAGACCACACAAGTTTGGTGACTGCCTCTCCTTCCCTCTCCGACACCACTTGTGCTCCTGGGGTCGCACAGGTGAGCTCTCCGGGCGTGCTGGCCTGCCCGAAACCACCTGATTTTTGGGCAGCTCAGCTCTCTGAAACGGCTCACCGTGCAATTATGAAAGTGACAGCGCTGGTGCCAAGGAGTTATGGAGGGTGGCAGGATGACAAACTCTGACTTAATCATCTTAAAATATCTTGAAACAGCATTCTGAGTTGCTAGGGGTGGAGTTGGCTGAAATGTGAAACCCAACTGTTGACTGGTGTAACTACTTGAGAGGATGCGTTGGCTTTTTTTTTTTTCTTTCCATGCCTTTGCTTTAGTTCAGATGAATGCAGATTACGACTTGGAAAAACGTGGGGATGTTTGTTCCTTGCTTCTAGTTCAGCATTAAAATTTGTGAGGAGTTGAAATGCGCTAGTTCTAAAGAACATGGTAACTAGAAAAAAGTTTTTTGTAACATTTCATTGGAATAATAAATCAGTTTTAAACAGAAATGTGAGAAAAAATCCTATGTATGATGTTTGTTTTGATAAAGAAAATATTTAATCTACCTGAAGAAAGCTTTTGGTGGGCAAAAGATGATAATTAAATAATTTTGCATTAGCAAACATTGATGTTACTTTCAGGTGGATTGTGGTCCTTAGCAGAAGAACCTAATCTATTTAAAAAGTTATACTTGTTATTATTTTAATATTTGTACTAACACGTAACATTTAAGTTACTTTAACTTGAATACCGGGGGGGAGAACCCCAACAAGGTTCAAGCAGCTTCTTGCTGCATTACAGTGGGATGAGATACAAATCTGCACTGTGTTGCAATTTTGAAAAGCCTTACAGACTGAGAAAGTTACCTTCCAAAGGTCTAAGTGCCATAAATGATTCGTACGCATATAGTTTCGTGAAGACATACCTTTTTGCAAAATCAGTGTCTGTTTGACAGCTCTGTGGGAGTTCTTTACCTATAAACTGCTGTCAAAGTAAAGGCTCAGGATGAACATCTTCCCACTGTAAACTGTTGAAGTTTGTATGCTGCTTGTACAAACAGCATTTGCAAAACTTGGGTGCAAGAAGCTGGGTCCCTTAGAACTTAGCCCATTAAAGGCTTTTAAGGAAAGCATTTAAGGGACTTTTCATAGGAAAAAATGTATCCTGTGGCAGTTGAGAAATGCCACACCAAATATTCCTTAAGATACTTATTTTGGTTATTCTCAGGCATTAGATCATGTTATGCTCTCTTGTGTGATTGATATAAGCATCTTGATGAATGTATGGGTGTATTTCAGGTTTCATACTTCAGCTCTTTCTTTAGTGGAGCCGGAGCCTGATAGCTACAAAGCTGGTTTATGCCTGCTTCTTGTGTACGACAGCAAGGGATTGGTACCCCTGTAGAGTAAATTGTGTTCAGATAACCTTTTCATCCTTCCTGAAGTTCAGTGTTTCATATGCGTTAATAGTAGCTCTCAGCGGTGGGCTCCTTCAGCTGTTTTCACTGTTAGCTTTAAAATACAGTTTAGCAAAGCAAATTCAACTGCCATTGAAAGCATTTATGCACTCAGCAGTGCTTTTCTCTTCTCAGCTGAAAAGGAAACTCTTTTTCCCAAATAAGCTCATTTAGTATATGACATAAGAGCAGAAGGAGCTTGGCCATATTCTGTGATGGGGAAGAAAAGTCAAGATTTCTGGTAGTTTTCAGAAGCATGTGAACTGAAAACTGCGAGCTTTGAATAAAGCTTCAGAATACCACACCTGGAAGAATTTTGCAATAGTGATGATGCTTTTAAGTAGAAAATCTTTAATTAAAAGGGAAGTACCATGTTGAAACTAGAATTACAGGTTGAGGCAAGATCCTCCAATAACCATAACAATTCAGAGGAGCTTGTTGGGTAATCACTTTGGTAATGAGTTGTTTGTTTCAAAGGCTACAGTAGCCTGAGGAACAAGATGACTAGAAACTAAAAGCTTGTGTCTTGAAACTTGGTATAAATAGCTGTAGAGCATTTCAAGAATTTCAGTTAAATCCCCAGATTGTCCTCATGATTATTCCAGTGAGAAAAGCAGTAATGAATAGTAAGTAGTCATATATAATAGCTAAATGAACAACAGATCTGAACTTGAAAATAGAGAATGCTTAAGTGTCTACCTCCAGAAGACACAAAGTCAGTCAAAATTTGCTGTGTATAGTCAGCTGTTTTTTTCTTTGCTAGTATGATTTATGGATGAGGAAGGTGGCTTTGGAAAAAATGTACCAAATGTGCATTTATCCACCCTTTTTTTTTTTACATGTGTATCATTCAATAATATTATAATCTGCTGTCTGTGGAGTATCCTTTCAAGGCAGTACTCCTCCACATGCTTTCAGATCAGCTAATTAGCAGGCTGTAACTGTGCTTATGAGCAGTGAGTCTTCAGTTAATTTTATCAATATTGCCACTTCAATTAAGCAGATAATCTTCCTCTTTCTATTTGGATCCAAAAGGAGTGCTAATCTAATGGGAAGTTTGTGAAACAGAGCAGGGATCGGTCTGTAGTCAGCTCCATGAATTCAGTGAGGTCAACGAATTTGACCCTATTAAAATTAGACATTTTTTTGTTATGCTCTAGTTTAGCATTTTCATGCAGCCAGGCACACTGTTTTGTGACGTGTAACTGCTGTCTGACTCTCTTGCTCTCTAACTAGACTGGCGAAGGGAGAGTTAAGTGGATTATAGTGCCTGGAAAAGTGCAAGAAGTGTATAACCCAGCAGCTTAGGCAGCAGAGTGGGATGGTTGTGATAGATCTTTCTTCCCTTGCACTGTAGGCAGCTGTTTTCCTCTGTGTCAGAACGTAACCAGCAGTTTCACCAGTGTTTCTCAGCTATTGTACGTTAAGGAATTGGTCTAGGAACTGTCTGAACGTTTCAAAATGTGAGTAAAACTTTTAAAAGGATGAAGCATGGAATAATTTGAAGTTGAAACTTCATTTAAAAAAATCATCTGAGTGTGTCAAGTAGCTAAGTTGACTAACAAATGCTGTTTTAAATAAACATGTTATTAGTTGATGAAACAATGTCAAGACTCTTCTAGTAAAAAAGTTTGTCCTGTGTCAGATGTTTTAACATCAAACTTGGGATCTGCTGCCTCCTGTCTAATAAAGCTATTACTTTTCAGATTAAAATAAATCAAAACAAATTTGGGATATCGTTCAGGAAAAGCTATTCAGAAGAATCAGGGCTTCTCAGTGTGTTTGGGAGTGGAACTGAACAACTCGTATTTCCTAACTTTTTACTCCCGCATGTATGAGCAGGAAGGAAATAAAACTGCAGCCTTCCTGTTTTGCTGCGCCAGTCTTTCTCGGTTACTCGATGCTTGCAGTTTGGTGTTGGGCTGTTAGTGCAGTACTGAAGGGATGCAGCAGCCATGACTCAAGTTAGTTGGCTGCAACCCTGACTATTTGGACATGCAGCTAAATCATTAGGAAGTTACAGTGGTGTAAGAGATGCCATCTGGACTGAGAAGTATGCTTGAAAGCTATGATCTCCATTAGTAGGAAGCCCACCAGCATGCTTAACAAAAGGATTTTTTTGCCACTGGTTGCTGGGAGATCCTTATGGTGAGAACTTGCCTCGCTTGAGCAGAGGGCCTCAGTCAGTGTGAGGCATGCATTGCTAGGTATTTTGCACATAAATTAAACATTGCTCCAAATCCTTCTTTTCAGGTCAAAATATATACATTTTTGCTATATCTATAAAACTAAATTTTTCTTACTGTCTCTCTGTGTTGAAACTAAATTACCTGTTAGAGGAATTAAATGGATAATTGTCTAGGGGAGAGATGCGTAGAACTGTTAAACGGAATGTTGAGAATGCTTGTCTGTGCTAACAGTGTTCTTAAAGCTTTGTATTTCTTTGGTTTTTTTTATTTATTTTTTTTGGCAGTGGTTGGTGTTAGGAGTTGTCCAGCCCAGTAGTCCGGTGGCGAGGCTGATGATGGCAAAGCTGAGCATTAATTCCCGACAGGCGCCCATGCCCACACTACATGCATACGCATACGGCTGGCCACAGACATCAACACAGAGAAAATAGCTCTTGCACAACCACAGACAGCACAGGTGGCCTGATCCTGTTCCCTCCTCTGGCTAATCAGGGTGGAAGCCTCTTAGTGAAAAGTATGTAAATGTACGCGGCGTGGATCCTTGCAGTAACTGGCCTTAGGCACTCAGAGGGGCAGGAGCCAGCTGCTGGACAGGCTGGTCTCCCCTGTCTCTGCCCTGGGCATGCAAACCACCAGGCTTGCAGCCCCGCTGTGGTCGCTGGTACTCAGACTCCCTAAATATACACACCCAGGCACTGATGCGGATCTGTGGATCCCTCCACTAACCGCCCTTAGACACTCAGTCTGTCTGGCAGGCAGATTGCCTGGTCTCCCAGTTGCTTCATGCGAATGGATCTTTCGCAGAGCTGGTCCAGACCTGTGGCCTTAATGTCAAACTGCAACTCACCAGGCCCCTCTGCTGGCTGACTGGGACCCTCTGGTCCCCCCAGGGGCCACCGCTCAGGCACTGAGACTTCTGGGGCTGGCTTAAACCCTTGACTCTTTCAGTAGCTGTCTCAGGATTTGATCTCTGCAGTCTGGCCCAGACTTGGGGCCTCTCTGTTACCCCACTCCCAAGCCATCTACCCCACTTGTGGGCTAGTCTGGCTTGCTTCTTGCTAGTGTCTGCGTGTACCACCGTGCTTACCCACTCACCGGGTGCACACAGGTCTCTGGTTTCTGGCACCACAGGCTCCTGAGGCCCTGTGATGAGGCTGCCTTTTCAGCTGCTGGCCTCCATGCACGCACACACACACAGAACAGAGCACCCCTTCACCCAGGAGTATAGAAATTGAGTGTGTTCAGGAGGCTGCCCATCAGGCACACGTGGCCGGCGGTACGCCTGGCAGCCTGTATACATCTCACCGGGCCTTCTCTCTGTTCTCCCTTTCTCCCTTCTCCACAGTTCACCTCAATCCATAGCTTTCCCTGTCTTTGGTCATTCCCCTAAACCTAAAAGTCATTCCTTTAGGATTAAGGTAAAACCTGAAAGGTCATTCCCCTGAACGCCCTTCCCCAGCAGGCCCCCTGCCCCTGCTGGCAGCCCCCTCAGCTGTGGGGTGAGGGAGTGAGGCGGGCCCCGTACCTTCTGCCTCACGGCTGGGAGGAGCTGGGGCAGGGCTGCTTGGTTTGCTGGGTTTCCTCCAGCCTTTCTTTTCTCCTCTGTGTTTATGGAGATTAGCCTTCAACCACACAGCCTGTATCAGGCGGGGCAAAATATCCTAATGCTGAAGGTGACTATTCCTGCCCGGCTAGTGTTCTCTCAGGTAACCTGTTTGTTGGACAAAACGCACCTCCTTGGCTTTGTGAATCACTTCTGACACTTTGTTTGTCTTCCAAGCTTTTCTCAAATATTATTCTATCTTTCAAGTAAAAAAAATAAAATCTTCACGAATGTCTTTTTTGAATTAACTTATTGCGAATAGCAATAAGAAAATGCTACCTGTCAGTTTCAGTCTCTTAATCAGTTCTGTGTGAAAGCCGTATGGAATACGGTAGCGTACGGTCCGTTGAGAGATGGGTCTGTTTGCAGGAAAAAGTCTAACGTTAGGCAAAGTACATACACCTGCATCTTGGTAACACCTCTCTTTCCAATGGAGTTTATGAATCAAATCCATGGCTGACAACCTTGTCATAGTGCTAAATGGGGTATTGAAGAGGCCTAATGTGGCAGAGAAAGCACTTTGGCATTAATTCAAGCTTGCCTCTTGCCATAGTAGGCTGGATAAGACAGTAGCTCAAGGCAGCTGAGAAAAACACTGCTCTTGTGACAGCTGGAAGAAGAATCCCCTGTAATAATAATACGATAATCTTCCAAACCAGAGACTGTTTTTTTGAGAGTCTTTTAATTTTTTGAGAATCTATTAATTTGACCTCAAAATAATGAGAGACAGTACAAAAATGTACTGGAGATTGTAAAGATTGTTCTTCAGATAAGCACAAGGTCTTAATGTGCCTTGAAGTTGTTTTTTTTTTTTTTTTTTGAAACTTCAGAAGTAACAAAGATTAAGGTAAGAGAGAATCTGGCACAGACAACTTGCAGTTTTATACCATTAACTTTCCCCAGAGAAATGCAAATATGCACTTACCCGAATCCGTTACCCTTTTTTGTACCTAGATATTTATTTGTGGATTAGATTTCTCTAATTCTTGCAAACACATGTATCTACAGGATATGAGGATTTCCTGTGATCCCTACCGAAGATCTCAGCCCCACCAACAATTAATGAGGCTTAGTATAATATTTTGTATGTTTATCATTTTTTTTCAAGTGTCAAGAAATTCTACAGCTTGCCATTTTTGATACTACAGTAAATACTAAATGTGATTTTTCACAAAGAATTGGCCTTTGCAGGTGTCAGGTTACCCTGCCGAGATAGTGCTGATTGATTTAAATCTTGCACAACAAACTTCCAGTACGGTTTTGAGCTGTAGTCCTTTAATCTTTCCATCATCATTTTTTTCTGTGGTTTTCCTTCTTGCACATTTTTGATTCACAGATACTAATTTTCAGACAAGGGTAAACACCGTTGGCCTCATGTCACCAGGGCATAAAGATGAAGCATAGGAAGTCACTGAACAGTGCATACCTCTTGCTTTGCAGTATTCCCCATGCTCATTTAAGATTTTCAATCGTGATGTTGATTCCCTCAACTGAAACTTTGAACCACGCACTTCTAATGCTCTTTTAAAATATTTCCCGTATTGCTATTTCATAAAATTTAGCGGTGGTCTAGCAAACCTTATTTTTCAGTTGTTAGTGTAGCACAAGTCAACAAATTAGTAGTCTTGTCATTAGCATGGGGAAGGAAAACTTGTCAGATGTGGTGATTATTTCTGTTTTGTAATAACCTTTGAAATAATGGAATCAATTGGTGCTGAAAGTCCAGTTTTAAATGAGTTGTGCAGGTGTGCTCTAAATAGTCATGGATGAATAGGGTTTGTGTTTAAATGGACAGTGTAAATTTGGAATTGAAATGTTCTACTCCTGCTTAGGTTAGACAAAGGTACTGCAAAGGTGAGGGAGTTCTTTGCAGCTTTGTGTTGCCTTGGACTTGCACTAAGCAGAGAATGTAGAACAACCTTAAAAAAAATCCATCCCTTTTGTTTCTTTCACTCTAAAAATACGTGGAGAGGAAAGGTGAAAGGATTGGGACTGCTCTTCCTTAAAAGAACCCCTCCTGGTTGACACCTCCTCTTTTGTGTTATCCAAGCTGCATTACATAGGGAGTCTTCTGCCAAGTAATTACCTATTCAAGTTATGTTTGAGCTACAAAATAATCCATTTAACTTTGCCATAAATTCAGTAACATTCATATAGGTTATTTTTGTCTTATCCTGTTAGGTGTAAGAATTTGTCTGTATCTTTCTGGAATTCCTATTGGATGCTGCCCTCTGATGTTTGTGGAATGAACTGCTTTTGGGAAGCTGCTTTTAGGTAGGATCTATTATTAAATAGTACTTTATTATTTGGTTACAGACAGGTGCAGCTACTATAACAACATTTCTCGCTATTTAACAAGGTGACAAAGCAAAATCTTTTGATTGCTTGACATATATTTCACATGCTTGTATTGTGGTTGCCTTTAGATAGGCTTTCTCGTTTTGTTCTATTATGTTTTGAGACGTTGTACAAGAAGTGTTATTACAAAGAATATTTTTTTCAGTTATGTTGCTTCCTTAAATAAATATTTGTTAACATTGGTAAAAAGTCAATCTGAATATATTTTTAAAAGTTACTGATGATTTTTTTTGATAAATAAAACTTGTAGCACAGTAATACCCATGATGTGACTTGTAATCATGACAGGTAAGCTTAGTAGTTAAGTCTTGGGGTTTTTATTAAAATTCCATATTATATAGAATACGAGGAGGGTACTTCAACCCAAACCACTGAAATGACTACTGTAGAATGCATTTTAAGATACAGTATGTTAAAGCGTATACTGTGTCCTTAGTTTTATCTTTAACAAGAAGTTTAAATGCTTTGATGTGGTTGTTCACTTGCTTTAGGCTGTCAGATTAGGAAAGTAACTTGTAAAGAAATGGAGGAAGCCTTAATCTTCTTGAGGTATCTTCTCTAACCTGTATAGTTCTCCTCAGTATATAACTAAAGTTTGAAGTTATTTTTTCTTATATCTAAAATTGAAATGATCATCCATTTTGTGAAGCTTTAGCTTCACAAAACTTAAAATGTTACTGAAAATGATAATCATGGGAAAGATTTTAGATCTGTCCCCTATTCCTCTTTGTTTGTGTGCTTTCAGTGCTTTTTAAACTTATCAGTTGCCAAGAAGTTACTTGAAGGTATGGCTTAGATTGATTTTTAGGCTGTTAGTGAAGTACCCAGTTAAACTGGGACTGCTGAGTCTTTCTCCCTGCACTTAGTAGCCAGTGTGTCACCCTCCTTTGGCAGAGGGATTCATCTGAGTTTCCCTTTGGTTTATTTAACTGTCTGAATGGACTCGGTTCACATCCTTTTCCCTTAAGGTTAGCTTTTGGGAGTTTAGCATCATGAAGTTTAGTGATGTGGGGGTAAACTGAGTGCCAGTGCTGTTGCGGTGGGGGGTGTTAGGGGCTTAGTCTCTCCTTTTTGGAGAGACAGAATGAGATTGTATGCTTTGTTCATTCATGGACATCTGAGCCAGTGTAGCAGTTGTGCAGTGCTGAAAGAGGAGAGGGTGGTGTTGTCTTCTGACCCCATTGCCTGTGATGATGTCCCCAAACTCTCCACGATACAGTGGAACGCGTTAAACCAGCAGAAAACTTCCCTTCCAGATTTTATGCCAGGCTCAAGGTAAGTGGTGGGATCTTGGAACCAGAACTGGAGAAACACCATGCAGTTCCTTTGCACATACATTAAGCTGTAACACGTTCTGTTCTATTGAGAATGCTGCACCTGCCCAGAGAGGCTGAGGAGTCTTCTTCCTTGTAGTTCTTCAAAAGCCACCTGGACGTGGTCCTGGGCAGCCTGCTCTGGGTGTCCCTGCTGGAGCAGGGGTTGGAGCAGCCTCAGCTGTTCTGTGGTTCTGTGAATGTTGTGCTGGCTCTAGTGCTTATTTCCTTACTGACCTGTCTTAACTTCAGAGGGATCCACCTATCTCCCTCAGGCTTTAATTCTTTTTATGTTTAATGAGTTCAGTTAGTTTCAGAGAGGTGCAGTGAGTGTCAGAATTTGGGTTTGTGTAAGAAGAGTGGGGAAGATGGCAGAAAGGAGGAGAAAGTGCTCCCTCTTTGGACGGCAGCAAGCAATTTCAGTGTCTCAGCATTCAGCCTGTTGCATAAGCCTCATTTCCTCGCATGTGCTGGAATAACAGAAGAGAGTTGCCATTTGGATTCAGCTTCGGATATGAGCTGTAATTTTAATTTTCTCTCAAAGAAAATAGGTGTATTGTACTAAGTGCATTGATAAGTTGAAGAATTCAGGCCGTTTGTACCATTTTATGCTTCTCAAGTGATATTGAGTCATTCTCAAGTTTGCAGGAAGATTTTGGAGGAAGAGGAATGAACTTAATTCCATGCAAGTTTATTAATCACTGCAAATGAAATCTAGCATTCTTGTTTCCTGACATCATATGTATAAAGCCACTTCAAGATTGACTCTTCAAGAAGATAAACTCTTTCTGTAAAGAGGCAACACTGATTGATTTGGATATCTTTTGCAATAAAGGACTGAAACTTCTACCTTATAACCTCTACCTATTACAATTTGATCCTCAGTTCACTGAACCTTTGTGTTATACAACTAAGTATGATTGTTGTAGTGATGTGCAAAATAAAGCAGCATTTTGAAGAGACTGGGATATGAGAAAAACCTAACAGTTATGTATCTTATTGAAATCTTAGGGTAGCTAACTCCACTGCCTATAGACTTGGCAACAAAATAATGGGAGTTCCAATGAGTATGTTTTTAATAGAGATGGCATAGTCTGGTCATTGAACCACACCACCACTTATCTTGAGTATTGTGTTTGGTCTGATTTAATCCATAAAAAGAGAACGGTATTTATCCAAATCATAAATCAGTTTGTATAGAGCTTCTGGTGTTCTATGCGTGCCATTTCAATAAATGGACCCAAATGAGTTTGTCCAGAGGAGCAGACCACATAGACAGAGTTTCTTTGCTAATAGTATATTCATAAATTATATCTCAATGTAGTATGAGATGGAGTATCTCTTCTCCCTTTATCAGTCAAGTTATTCAGACATTGAAGGTTGTCCTTTATCCTCTAGATTTTTAAATCTTTCTTTTGAAAACCTTCAATTTTTTTTCTGTGTTTATAACTTGCAACTGTTGTCAGCTTTTTTTCTTCTGGACATTGGAACTGCAGGTGATGCAGTTATCCATGAGAGAGAACTTGGCATAGACATTTTTGAAATGCAGATTGCTGCATCGTTTTTGTCTGAGTAACTGTATGTTTAATGCATGAAGTGACAACAAAAATGTGGATTTGTAAGATTCAAGTTTGTACAACAGAAGTGTTGGAGACCCCTAGAGGTCTGGAAGTTCGTAGGAGAGGTGTTCTTAGACACTTCGGTCTGATTCATGGTAGAGCTAATTCAACCTCACTTGCGATCAGTGAGCTCTGAGCAGTTGATGTTTCTAATGATGGTTTATGTGGATCTTGTCCCTTTAAGTTAGTCTGAGATCTATTGTCCATGCTGTACGTGGGATGGATTTTTGAGCCATTCTGCACCCATGTCTTATATCAACATTGTGATTAACAACACTATTCAGACAGAACGTCTTATGTACAGAATATTTCTTGTTAGCCTTTATTTTAATAGAAGAAGGATGAGATCAGTTTTTGTTTTTGTTTTTGTTTTTTTTAACATATAATGGTTAGATTTTATCCAAAATTTAAACAATGCTGATAAAGATAAAATGAGGCTTGGCTTTTGCATGACCTACCTAGATGATTCATGTCCTTTTTGGTGCACCTCTCATGGTGCCCAATGTGACCTGGCAGGTGTGGCTGCTCATCTGTGCAGTAGACTGAGTAAGAAAAAAAATCTGAGAGGTCATTACTTTGGTTATCTGGTCTGTCTGCTTTCAGTTGTTGGATGTTGTTTCTAAGTGGGTTTTAACTTGCATTGCCTAATTAAAAAGGCATTTCACGTTTCTTGAGTGCATCGAGGTCCTGGTGATATGGATAAATTAAAATGAATTGTGAAAGTCCTGAAAATATCCAGCTCGTTGGAGGATGGGACTTTCAACTTCTCTAGTAGATTTTTAAATGGCTAATTGTAACTTCATACCTAATCTACTAATTGAGTTTGTAATTGAGTAGATGACATTTAGACATCATATGCAGCGGTATCATTAGCGTACTTACACAAAATAAGCTTTGATTAGGGCTTATTTTTAATTCAGTGCTGTGGTAGAAAGTTAAGCTCAGTAAAAACTAGAGTTTTTATCACTTTCAAATCCAGATAATTTCTGTGGTTTCATTGATCATACTTTCTGTAAATGTGGGAATGATTTCACAGTTGCATTTTGATCAGTGCAGGCTTTGCTGCCTTTTCGCTCTGCCTATTTATTTTTCTTTTTCTGGTGAGTAAAGGCTGCTGGGTCACGCTCTTTAATGCTCAATTGATTTAGATCAAGCACAAAGCATTACAAGAAAAGAGGATGTGATAAGTAAGCCATCCATATTGTATTTACATATCTACCATTTGTTCTTTTGAGATGTGCTGTGGTGCCAGATTTGAAATAATACAGGTTGGTTATATGAAAATTTGTCCTGCATGTTCTATCCAATTTGATTTGTATTTTACATGCCAATTACCAGAAGATTTGTATGGGGAAAATATTTGCAGTGATAATGTGGCTAGCTTTTTATACCAAAAGAGAAAACCCGTTTGCAGTAGGATTTTTTTTTTTGTATGAGTAAAGCAACTTTCAACACAGCTGTGAACCTGGCAATCTAATCCTTGATTGAACAACCAAATGGGAAGTTAGGTTAGTGATGTTGAGGAAGGACTGAGACTTAATTAAGCCACCTTGTTTAGGGAGCCACATATAGCAGGCATGATGTGTGTGGTACAGAGCATATGGGAAAACGATCAAAGAAACACTCTCCCAGAAAAAACATAGGGAAAACTTGTTTGGAGGTAGAATAACTCTTGTTATTTTGCATTCTACACATTCTACAAGAACATTCTACGTGAATGTTCACCTGTAACCTACAAAACAATTCTTACAGTCTAGTATTAGCGTCGTGTAATGCAGTGGCGCTTGTACATGAAAACTAGTTGTGCAAGTTGACTGCCCTTTTCTCAGAAAATTACAAATATTTTTAATTGTCCTCTTTGATGAGTCAAAATCTGAAAGGACAACAGCTACTCAGTTGATTTAATGCTTCAGCTATTCATATCACTCTGTATTCTCAGTAGCTGGATGCTAACCTTTCCTTCCTTGGCTTCCCCAGCCACGTTAAAGGAGTCAGGGAAGACAGCCTGACAGCCAGCGAAGTTGTTCTGGGAGCTTCCTGATAACCTCTAGGCATGTTCTTAGTAGCAGATCAGTGGATGGTAAAAGGAATTCTTATGCACCAGTGTTTTTTTTTTTTAAACACAAATTAAGGTTCCTTAATGACTTTTTGTATTCCAGTGCCACTATATTTGTATGTGCCAAAAAAAAAAAAAAGTTGTGGTGAAAAATAAGATTAATTAAAAAAAAAGATACACCTTTTTTCCCAAGAAGTTCAGCTGAGCTGCACTGAGGGTTTGAGAAGAGCAAACTATTACTTTGTAATTTTAATTGACCTAGAAATGCTCATTTAATATACAGTCTGTCATGTTATACCTCTTTTAAATAAAAGGCAACATCTTGACGGACGGGCTCTGGAAAACCTTGTTGTAGCAGATTCATTGAGCATAACCAGCTACATTCCTCCTAGGTTGCTAATGCCACAGCAGAATTCATCAGGACAGAATGCAGGTCTTCACTTCAACACAGGTACGTCAGGGCATGCCTTGCACCCTAGCTTTTGCTGCTGCTGAGCAGCATGTTTCAAAGTATGTGGTTTTGCTCTCATAGTGTTTAAGTGGGTTGGTTTTTCTTCATATTTTCTAAACTCATTCAAGTATGTGTGGTGCTCTCAGGTGATTTATTTCCTTTTATTTTTACTGACACTGACATGTAATTAGATTTTTTTTTTCTGAGGATACTCTTATTTGTCCCTAAACACCCAAATCTTGTCATTGCTTTCTGCTCAGTATCCTCTGTTGGACTATGGGTGCATTCTTTGCTCTTCCATTTCAATTACCAGAGCTCCACACACACACGAGCTAGGACTCCCACATCAATTTTGGGAGACTTTTTTCTTTACAAGCTAGAATTCTCAAATTTTTCTTGTTAGTCTATCAGAAAGCCTTACTGAAATACGCTCTGTTGTTGTTTTCTCCAGCTTCTGCACTAAGTTTTCTCACACCAAAACATCTGGCTACTGGTAATTAGCAATATGCATATGAAGATCCGCATTTGTATTTTTGTTTCACATGGTGCCTCTGAACATTTTGTTAAAAGTAAAAAAAAAAAAAGAAAAATAAAATCTGAAACCATTTTTTTTGGAAGTGTCAAACACTTTCAGAACCTTTTTTTTTTTTTTGAAGTTCAGTAAGAAGTTCTGCTCTGAGGTTTCCCATCTCTGAAAACTTGCACAGGTTCAGAGAAGTTACCGTTCTTCTAAAGTAAATTTATTTTGCTTATGGGCAGCTCAGCTACTGCACTGCTGCAAAATCTGTACTGCCTGAGGAAGCTGGTGTCATTAGGCAACACGCAACCCACAGTGATGAGAAGTTGCTGTCTAAATGAACAACGTTTTGCTTTTGCTGTCTTCTGGTGAGGTAACTACCTAACTGACTGCAGCAGAGAGGGATGGAGTGAAGAAGGGGAAGAGGGTTACGGAGGCTGGAAAAGTCAGGAAGGAGAAGTAGAGAAGGGAGCAAGTGAAGGCAGAAGATTTTGAAAGGAATTAAGGGGAAGACTAAAGTCGTGTAGATGTAATATTGAAGAAGGGAATGAGGCGAGTCGTGGCACTGATAACTGGCTCTGCTGGTGGGTTATATTAATGATGAAGGTGAGACTGAAGGGCTTGGGCTGATAAACGCTTCTGGGCAACATAAAGTTTATGCGACTGCTAATGGCAGGAGGAGGGGCAAAAAGTGACTAAAGGTGCAGGCAGTGGAGGATTAGAAACAAGGTGTAAGGAGTTAGTGTCCCGGGGTGAAGGTGGAACAGTGATTGTCCTCTGGGAGCGGAAAGGGGTGTTTGTGGAGGCTGAGGAGCAGCCTGAGGCCAGATTGCTTAAAAAAAAAAAAAAATAAAGAGGATGTGACTGCCAATGGCCCATGCGCAGGGAAGTCGAATGCAGCTTCTAATCGCTAGAGGATGTCTCTTCACGGAGTCTGGAGTGAGAGCCACAGCTCTGGAGTTTTGTAACTCCTGCTGTAGTGCGTGTGACACCTACTATGTCTCATCCCCTTCTTAGCTGATGATCTCCACGGAGCATGATGGCCCGCTCTTTGAAATGGCTTCTTGCTCCATCTGCTTCGGGGATAAAGCTTTGCATTGGGCCCTTACAGATCTCAGTCCAGCTGTTCCCCATATTGTGCAAATGGAAATTCATTTTTTTTTAGCTTTTTCTAGTTTTTCGCCTTTTCAAAAAAATACTTTCAAGCAGAGATTTGAGAAAATTGAACTCATGGAGTCGTACACACAAAACAGATTAGATGTGGGCAAAGTGAGTGTGAAAGCATTATAACAAGTTTTTTCTTGTGTGGCTTGAAATGTTCTTTTATTTGCAGATGTCACTAGATGTAGAAATAATATTCTTTGAGTCTCCATGTGTTTTAGAGCTGCTTTGGCATAATGTTCATCATACCTTATTGATAGAAAGCCATGTGTTACAAGTGGTTCAGGAACTTGGCTTTCAGCTCTGCAGTGTGTGTAGTTGGTGCCATTATTTATCACACGACCTTGCAATATCAATGCAGGCTCTCATGACTGCAGGGCTTAATTATTGTAATTCCCTTTTCGGTGGATTAGTGATGAGGCTAATCTGGTGCTTGCAGCTTGTTCAGGCTGCAGCAGTGCATTTATTTGTGGATTTCAGCTACTCATCACATTCAGCTTGCTTTGCTTCAGCTGCTTGCTACATGGTGTAAGGTTTAGATTAGCTTTAGGTATACAGGTCTGAATGGGCATGCCTCTGTGACATTTAAAAGTTATATTTTATACATTTTTTCTGTTAAATTGAACTATTTTTTTGAGGTTTTGCTGCAGGACTTCTTCAGTCTGTGGATTAAATCTTCTGAATATAGATGTCTGCATTTATGTATCTGTGTCAAGTAGGTTTTAAACTGTTGTTAAAACTGAAAGAGCATAGAGCGTGACCCAGGTAACTAGCCAGTAAGTGGCTAAGAAGTAAAGGTCTGGTGTTAAAAGCAAAGTGCTAGGCTATCCCAGACATCTGCGTAAGTCTAATAGAACATGGTCTTTGAGATACCCTGTCCTTTTGGGCTGGCCCCTGGAGGTCAGGTGGGATATTCTAGAGCATATTAAATGGCACTATACCTATGTTAAACAATTGAATCAAGGCCTAGCTATTTATTTTGAAGTAAAATGAATTGCTGTCTAGGGTTCATTGCCTGCTCACCAGATCTCCATTAGCTTTTATGAGAGATTGGACACAATTTTATATGCCAGCGTCATTTAGATACCCAGTTTTGGATCTGAATCCTACCAGTGAGGTCTTTCATCCATGTGATGTTTAGTAACACCTCAAACCTTAAGATTGACTGTATGCTCTAATTGAGGTTTTGTTAATCTTACATCCCCGAGTTGTTGGATTTCTTTTAGTTTTAGGGCCTTTGAACTATTTCAGCTCAGTAACTCAACTGTTATTTACGGTACCAAACTTCAGCAGTTTTACAACAATATCATTGCTTGTATTTTGCTTCAAAGAACTCAAAATAATGTGTGTTGATCTTCCATGCCTTTAAAAAAAAGAAAATATGCATTATATCTTTTGTTGATATAAAATATAACATGTATGCATTTAAATATATTTTAGTTGTGTAAATTAGGTAGAGATTGTGCTAAAAATCAGATCTCTTAATTTGTATTTTGGAGTGCATCTATGGCAAATTTCTACGAATGGGTGGTATGTTTGCCAAGCATTTCTCTACTGTTACTAGTTTGGGAATGTCTTTTCTAACTTTGAAGAATTCTGTGTTTTCAGAACTTGGAAAGCTGTAATTTAAATCTCCAGATGCTCTTAGTTCTATTAGGCCATCTCCTCCCTTAGTTGCATGTGAATAGCTCAAGTGTAGAATATTGTTTTAAAGGTTGGCTTTGAGCTGACGTGTATAAAACATTTGAAAGCTTTTCATAATAGTTAAGTATATGAAATAAATAAAAAACACAAAAGAACAGTTTTAGCTTTAATATGCCCACAGTGTTTACTAGCAAGCAAACACTAGTATTTACCTGATGATAATTTTAGCCTGTTGTGTTAAAATAATAGCTTTAAAACATACCTTGTATAATATGTAGCAGGCGCTTTTCACTGTAACTGTTGGCCAAGGGAGAAACGACTCCCCAGCTCTCGCACCTTGCAGTGGTTTGGCCCAAAGATGTGGGCGATGCAGATGATCAGGGTACCTGTGGAATTTGTTGGCACCACTGGGAGCACCAGGACATCCTGCACAGCCATTTGAGCTGTTAGCTTCACCACTTTCCAAACCAAGTTGTGTGCCTGCAGGATGAAAGGAGAGGAGAAATCTTTTTGCATTTTGCAAGTGCTTTGGAGAAACTCTGAAACATGGTTATGATGTAAGGATTTACTGGAGCAGAAGATGGACAAAATATACCTAGATCATGCAAAAACATTATTGAACGCAACTTTTTAAAAGCAGTGATATTTCACTTTTGTTAGAATTAAACTCTTATTTATATATATATATATATATATAAATATAACACACATCGTGTTTACATATCTGTGATATGTCCAGGGAAAAGGGAGAAAATGAGCTAGTAACTCATGCACGGACTTAAAGTGCTGTCAGCCTTTCACATTTTAATGTAACCTCACACAGCCTTTATTTTAATGTAGTGATTTTGATGGAATTCTTTGCTGGTAATAAATAGTAAGATTGCTAAGAAAATAAATATGCTTTTTGTTTTCATTTGTTTTCTTGTGTGTCTAGTTTCTGTATAGGTCTTCCATCTCTTGTTTCTTCCTCGTGGGGTGGGATGGCGGGAGTGGATATGAGAGTAGTTCAGATTAAACTTAAATCTATGTATGGGGTATAATGCAATTGTTTAGTATGTTCTGTTTAAGTTATCCATTGCTCACTTAATAAGATACAGACTATTTTGTTAAATTACATTCTGCAGAAAATGGTAGAGCTTTTTCTTAAGCCTGTACTAGGAATAATGTCAAATGAAAAACTTATTTTTGTATCAGATATGATTATATGAAAGCACATCCTTCTGAGAAAATGCATCTAGCAGTGGTTGCCTGTGGTGAGAGACTGGAGGAGACCGTTACTATGTTGAGATCAGCCATTATCTTCAGCATCAAACCTCTCCAGTTTCATATTTTTGCTGAGGACCAATTGCATGAGAGTTTCAAAGATATAGTAAGTACCCATGACATTTATTTAATCAATTTTTAGTACAATTGGAGTAATGCCTAACGGTTTCTCTACTACTTGGGTAGTAGTTGTTGAACATAGTGGCAGAAATACAGGGTTCTAAGAAAACATTGAGGTCCTTCACAATGTTCAATGGGGATTTTTTTTTTTCCTTCTGAATCAGCCTTACATTGTTTGAACAAAAGGAAACCTTGGTTTGTGAAGATGTTAGATGTGGTTGTCTAATCTTAGCGACTTCCAGTTTATTAATATAATGTTGACGGGAGTGACAGCATTAGAAGCTGACTGGTATATAGCTGTGGAAGATTTTCCTATTTTAGTGCTTAAAATGTCATACTTTGAGTAATTACGGCAAAATTGGGTAAGGCTAATTTGAATTGAGAAAGACTTCATTGATGTTTCTCCTGTGGAAACTAATGGGGAAAAAATGTTTGATGTATTTACTTTTTGTAAATAATAATTACTTTACTTGCACTTGTGTATGTGCTCTGATATGACGTGTTTTATTCATACTGTCCTGCAGATGCCACTTTTTATTCAAGTATTTTAAGTAGTTGACGGATTTTTGTAGTTCAGGGAGCATTTCTGCTTTGGAAGAGAGGTGTTGCAGTGGTATTCAATTATTAATTTAAATGGGAAGTGATTTCTCTTTCATAATAAAATTGAATGCAAGTAATTTTTTCTGTGATCTTTTCATCTAGCTTGATGACTTACCATATGAAGGAAAAATTAATTACACATTATATCCAATAACATTTCCAACTGAGAGTGCGACAGAATGGAAGAAATTGTTTAAACCATGTGCTTCACAAAGGCTGTTCTTGCCAGTAAGTTTCTTCTGCTATTGGACAGCACAGAAGTCTGTGTATCAAGCTATCTTTGTTAATCTAATTTTTGCTTAGTTTTAAATAAAGGACTACTACTCATAAAAGTCACTCTTGTGACCTTCTTAAGAAAAAAAATCCTCTGAAATTACCATTTTTCTGTGGCACTTTGGAATAAAATTCCTTTTCTCACTTCCTGCGTTATGGCACTATATACTTAGCGCTGTAGGTTATGTCATCCTCTTAGAGGTATGAAGGATTTATCACATGTCTCTTCATTTATTTGGAAAGTTTCTTGCTTTCCAAGGTCTGAGAAATGTCAGGAGAATAAATCAAGAAATAGCCTGTTGTTACCAGAGTGTTTTGTATAGCCTTTTCTTTGCTAATCTAAGATTCTTCAGAAATCATACTTCAGGCTAGATGAATTGTAGCAGTGGCAGGTATCTCCCAAATACTGTCACTTCTTGGGGATCCTTACATTTCTCCCATTGTTTGAATAGATGTATAGCAAAGCAAGGGGAAGACGCAGGAAGGTAGGAGCTTTTTTTATTCCAATGTTTCACCGGGCCCACAAGCTACTCCTGAGAACCCCAGGATATAAAATACAGACTTCGTGTTACTTTCCTATGTAAAACCTGTTTCACCCTACAAAACTTCTTCAAAATGGGACAAAGGGAAATAATATCAAATTCCTGGCTGTGAGCCATCAGTCTAACATGAACGAATTTGCATGCGACCAAAACGTATTAAAATGTGTAAACTGCAGTAACTTCTGTTTTATGAAGAGAAGTTCAATAAAACTGTTTTCTTTTAAACTTTTTTTTTCCTCACAGTTAATCCTCAAAAACGTGGATTCACTGCTGTATGTTGATACTGACATCCTGTTCTTGAGACCTGTTGATGATATTTGGTCTTTTCTGAGAAAGTTCAACTCCACCCAGATTGCTGCAATGGCACCAGAACACGAAGAACCTCGTATCGGGTGGTACAATCGCTTTGCTCGGCATCCCTATTATGGAGTAACTGGAATAAATTCTGGAGTCATGTTAATGAATATGACACGTATCAGAAGAAAGTATTTCAAGGTATGTATGTTGTCTTTGTTGCAATTTTTGTTTTTCTACAACTTTTAATTCCAATCCTGTTTGAAATCCACCTGGGACAGTATTTTTCAAGACATTTTTCTTGTAACTGGAATGATGATCTAAAAATAAGCTGTGTCTAAAATGGTATCTAACTTCTATTTTTTTAAAATGTCATTCACTGCAAGGCTTGAAATTCTTGCATTGTAAGTCTGTTTGTTTTATTTTTCTTTAGTTCTGCAATATCATGTGACTGGATACAGTCTGTTGCTATAAATTACATTTCTCAGTAGATAGTCTACTATTCTTTCGTCACTGCAGAGATCCTCAGAAAACAGTTTATGTATACAGTAAACTAACTTTAAAATTGTGTGTATGAAGTAATATGACCAGGAGGTGGTGCTAAAGCATTTAGTAACTTATTTTAACTGTACTATTTGTAAATTTTGATCTTTGAAATTGTAACCAGGTGATGATCAACTTAAGTACCTTTTGGTTTACTTTGCAGTCTTAATTTCTATAGAGAAATAACTTCATTTAAGTCCTAACGCAGCATGTGCAGCAACAGAAGCGGTTGTTGCTTCACAGATTTTTCCGATATGCTTCAAATACAAATACAGAAGCAGTATTGTGTGATTATGCTAGGGGAAAAAGTACTTCTCTCTGTTCTACTTTATTTTTATTAAATCTGCATTGAAATAAGGCGTTTGGTTAGGAAAAATAAGCCTACAGCCAAAAACTATGGGAAGGTACAGCCTTAAGAGTGGCAATATAAATTTGCAGTACCTGTTACCTTTTTCACCCATTTCCAATTTAAGAAGTGTTTGGCTTCCATCTTAACATGCTTGCAATGCCTTGTTATGGAAATACAGGGAACTTGAGAAAAATAAGGAATAGACTGCCTCGGCTGTAGTTAAAGTATAAAGTTACTGTAGCTGTAACTTTCCCAGCTCTAACTGTAACTGCAGATACCTGTCTTGCTTGATACAGAAGTAAAAAAATAAAAAATAAAAAATAAAAAGATGTCTACCAGGTCTACTTGGCTATGGTGCCTAATGGTTCCTGGTCCTAATATCTTTATCTTTTCTGTGTTTTATGAAACTGCGTGCAGGTATATGCTATAAATAGAGGCACTGCATACATACTCATGTGTACACATACTTGTACAAGCACATGTGAATATAGTGTGATCATTCCACAGTGCATAGCTGGAGATAAGACTAAAACTGGATAAAGAAGCTTCAGGTGTTTTGTGCCTGCCTGGTGTCATCTTTGCAATGCAGCAGTTAGGAGATAGGATGTAGAATATGCAAGAATATTTAGGAGATGGAAGAGGTAATGTCATGTGACTTTTTATATTTGTATGCATATAGTGGATTTATATACGTTTGGTGGACGTAATCTTTCTGGATTTCAGTCAGGGCTTTGATATTGTCCCTCGCAGCATCCTTCTGGACAAACTGATGAACTGTGAGATGAACAGGTTCATGCTACACGGGGTGATAACTCCAGATAGTGTGTACAAAGGAGAGGTTTGTGGATATGTTTAGACAAAAACAGAGAGTCAATAAGACCTAAGTCATTATATACAATTTTTGTGACCACTCAGTATTGCTTAAGGCTGTAGTTCTGAGAAATGTGGTAAGCCAGTGCAGAAGCTAATTCCTTCTTGAAGGAAGGTTACCATCTCTTTTCAGCAGCTTTTCACTGCTTTTCTTGCTTGCTTTGTCCTTGCCTCTGTTGTTTGTTGGACCCTTCCATGATCCAACTAAATTTGGTAACAGGTGAGAAAAGAAATCCTTCTGCTGGTTTAGTTAAGTAAATCAGTGCTGTCACCAAAAAAAAATAATAAAAAAATTAAATAATAAAATAACCAAGTGTTAGGCACTACAGTGCTAACACAAGAACAGGATGGAGTCATGTAACCATAAGGAAGAGAACTCGCTCTCATATAGCATTAATGAAATTATAAATTGGTCAATGGTTTGTGGAACTACACTTACAGTTTCTTTAGATATTACTTTACGATTGAGTATGTTTCCTCAACTTTATATCCTCCTACAAGTATTAAGAGGAAGATGACCATACGTTGTTCCAGACAAAATGTGATAGCTCTTCTGACTTCAGGCTTAGCCAGACAGAAGTCTTTTGGGACACAATTCAGTAATGATCAAACTAATTAAAGCAAAGCATATAATCCAAAAACACTTAAGATACCATCTTAAGATTCCACTTAAGATACCATCTTAACATTCTTATGGATATTTTGCTTGTACTTCTGATCTTACACGTTTTGTTCCACTCAAAAAAGCTGACATTTGGAGGGTTCATAGAACTTGTCTGTATCAGATTGGTGGTATCACAGAGTACCACAGAATTTTATTTTTTTGGTAAACCTCTCTAACCTTGTTTCTAATTTGTTGGATATTGGAGATATGGTTTATATTCTCAAATCCTTTAAGGATGATCTTAGTTATTTATTTCATATTTACTTGAGTAACTTTTGAAATGTAATTCTATTATCAGTTCTGATCAAGCTCGAGCATTCTGCTTCTCACTCTGACCTCACTTTTTACAGAAGGAGGTTATGTAACTGTTCAAGTAATTTCTCCTCCTCAGTGATTCCTACACTGGTTTCATTACACATCAGGTTTAATAAATTAATATTTAATTATTTTCTATTTATGCAAAGGTTACCGAAACATTAGAATTTCCAATTCTTATATCTAATAACACTATCTGTCAAGTAGTATTGCTTCTAGACGTCTGGCGATATGATTTATTCTTACCTGCTTTTTATCTCCTTGGGATATACTCTGCATTTCATTGCCATTAAAACTATACAAGCTAAATGAAAATCATGTGAATTAATGGTTTTAACAATATTAAGTAATATTATGGGTTTCTCTAAAACTATTTTTTTTTGCTTCTTTATACTCTTATCATAGTTATTCTGGTAATGGAATTAAATTAGCTCACGGTTGTTGATTCTTAGCATTGAGTACAAGTTCAAACCTTAGGTCAATATTCTGTGGATGGCAAAGTCCATGTGAGGGACTAATCACTGTGCTTCAGTCTAATTGATTTGCTTTTGAAGGGTTTCAGCCTGGTATTTGGTCTGAGTTTTCTTTTGTTTAATCACATTGCACTGAGCCTAATGATAATTCTCGATAGAGACAAATTATCTTGTGCATTTCTTATGCCTGCTATTGTCAAATACCTGCAAGCAATCATAGTCATTTTTTAAGGGCAGAAGGGACCGCAATATCATTCTGTTTGGCTTCTTACATAATATAACCTATAGATCTTTTTTTGTATTAATTCCTGTCTGAAATCTGATAGCATTTCTATTTTAGTATACATTTCTGAAAGCCCTTCATATTTGATGGCTGAAATGATTTGAGGAAAGGCTAAAAGCTGAACTGCTAATGTTTCTCCTTTCTAGTCTGTCAGTGGAAAGCTTGTAGGGGAAGGTCTTTGGTATAATTCTAAAACTGAATGTTGTATCCCAGGTAGTCTTTTCTGTTTCGTAATGTGGTGGTTTTGTATTCAAATTCCAAACAATACTGGAGTTTTCTTTTTTTTTTTTTTTTTAATGACTTGATTAGAAAGAATCATGACTATAATCCTGTACTCATTCAGGATTCTTCTCCCTTTGAGACCTATTGTTACTCTATCCTCAATCTCCAAACTCAAGTAGAAAGTACAGAGTGAGCAGCCTTGTTCCTTTTTTGTTGTAGTTGAGCTTAAAGGTGGTGTAAAGATATGAAATTAGCTTTAGAATATGTAACTTTTTATACCGCAAATAATAACTTCTTGTGGTAATCTGGAGCTCAGCGTAGGCCAGCTCACTCCAAGTAGCACCTCCTGAGCTAAGCATTAGAAGAACTTTTTCTTTTCCTTTGAGCTATGATTTTGCTTAATCAACAATTTGGGAAATTAGCAACAGCTGTTGGTTTAGAGTCATGCTGCCTTTTGCAAGAGAAAAGTTGTGCCTTTGCTGTGGAAGTTGAAGTTCAGTAACTAAAAAAAACTCAATGAAAATTCTTTCAAAACCTTTGAAGGATGTATGTGGTTTTATACCTTGCTTTATAGCTAGTCTTTTTAGCTGCGTTTGGAATTATTTAATAACTTTTATATTGATCATTTTGAAACTTTTAAAGGCAGCTTTAAAACCTGTGTATGCTATCAGTTTGTGATAAAGATGGAGAAAGCGTGAAATCTGAAGTGTGGAGATTTAAACAGTGCCCATCTACTTGGCACACATCTATTAAAATCTGGTTTTGTGTTAGATTCTACTGCTGTATAAAACAACAAAACAACAACACAAAAAAACCTTGCTGTTTCTTAGAAGTAATAGTTTAAGATGTTTTAGAGGAAGATTTTAAGACAATTTAATATGGAATAGTAGGAAATGTGTATAGTTTTGCTTATCGTAAGTTAATTAAACGAGAAATAAAGTATATTGGAAATGTCCATAACTGTGTTTTCCCTAAATGTGGTCATTTAAAAAATAAATAAATGTATAAACACGTATAAAACGTTTGAGACTTGTAGCTTTGGAAAGCAAATTACAAATTCTATTGGGCATTTCTTTCTTCGTAGGTATAGTTATCTTGAATGCATAAATGTTGTTCTTTGTTTAACAGAACGACATGACAACAGTCCGGTTACAGTGGGGAGAAATTCTTATGCCTCTGCTAAAGAAGTACAAATTAAACATAACATGGGGTGATCAGGATCTACTGAACATTATGTTTTTTCACAATCCAGGTAAATCCACATTAATTTTAAGTCTAGCATAACAAAGTTGATTTTTTGTTTGACATTTAAAAAATGAGAAAAATAGTTTTAGCAGACTTTTCAGTGGAAATGTGCAAGAGACTTTTCTTTTTTTTTCCTTTTCTAAAAAACTTTTTTCTAAGTTGAGAAATAAAATTGAAGCTTGCTAGAGTTTGACTTGTTTTAAAACAGCTGTACAGAAATTCATGAAGTACTATTAACAAAAAAAAAATAATAATAAAAAAAAAAAAAACAGAAAAATGAATGCATCTCCTGAAAAAATGTTGATACTTAATCCAGAGCTTGCTTTTTTTTTTTTTTTTTTTTTTTTTCAGAAAGTCTGTATGTCTTTCCTTGCCAATGGAATTATCGGCCTGACCACTGCATTTATGGAAGCAATTGTAAGGAAGCTGAAGAAGAAGGTATATTTATTCTTCATGGAAACAGAGGTGTTTACCATGATGATAAACAACCAACATTTAGGGCTGTCTATGAAGCAATAAAAAATGTAAGTGTGTCCAGCATTTTACTTTGTACGAAGTTATTTTGTATGTATTTTATCTACAATGCTGCATGTACTTTATTGGTTTGGTTGATACCTTCCTTGCAACAAAGTAATGTTTTTCCTCTTTGAAGTATTTTTTTAAGCATTTCACCAGTTTGTGGTTTACTGTTTGGATAGAATTCCAGTTTATTCATCTTGTGACTAACATCATCTGAAATAGTGTGGGCTATATCTAGGTTAGGATTCTAAAATGTTACCTGTAACTGTAATGTTTGAAAAACTTTTTTTCCCGTTCATTTACTAAGTATGTTTAGTGAACTGTTTGTACAGGCATGTGGAGATTGCCCTAAGCTTTATTTTTCTGGAGATTTTAGAAAACAGAAAGAACCCTTTTTCCTCCCAAAGTTTTTATACGCTTGCTGCAACATTTTAACATTTAATTTGCATGGTAGAAAATACTTTTTTTTCAATGATTTTTTTCACCTTTTCTAGAGATTTCAGTGTATTAATATGTTGCTGTTCCTTTAAATAGTAAATGCAACAACTTCTTTTCATTCTGCAAATAAGTCATCTAATAAACTATTTATCACTACATTGGTATACTCACTGAAGAGCTGTAAAATTTAGTACTGATGCACATTTTAATGTAGCAGGCTATTGTGTGCATATAACCTTCAGAAATCAATAGTATATTTTAATGGTGCTTTATCACGTGTTGTCATATGGATATAAAAATGAGAAAAAGTACTTATGGGGGTCTGAGAATACATCGCAGGGAAAGTGAATGTGTTTCCATAAAAATAAGATTTCTTTGTTTCCTTTGAGCATTGTCAAAAACAGAAGAAAAAAATATTTGTTTTTATTTATAATGCCATTTGCTTTATGTATATGTCACAGAAAGTGTATAGAACACTGCTGATCCAGTGGTAATAAGGTGAACAAAATTGTTACTTTGAAATGCTGTTTAGCTTTTCATTTTTTTATTTAAAAAATATGGCACTATAGTATTAATGACTTCTTTATTTCATGTCCGTGTTAAACATAGTATGTGTTTAACCATCATTCAATTTAATGAAACTTTCTGCTTTCAGTAGTACTACTTGCTTGTCATACTGTTGTTTCATGATAATTTGATAAGTTGTACTCCTTAAATTTTAAGTCGTTCAGGAAAGTTGCTGGTCAACAAAGAAATAACTAGAAATCATTTTAGATTTGAAATTTTTTAATTTTAAAAGGTAATTTTAGACATCCTCCATGCTTATGGAATTCATTTGCTTATTTTAAAACAAAAGTTCGCTTGTTAGGCATGCTATTGAAATCATTTGAGAATATTTATATACCTCAGATATCATTTTTCAAATAGTTCTCAGAAGAGTTCTTTGAAGATCTTTTTTTATTGGTTATTAAATGTTTTAAAGGCCTTTTAATAAAATCGTTTAGTAGCTCTGAAAAATGACAGTGTTCTATAATTAACTTAAATGTTTTCTTATCTTTACAGTATACGTTTGGAGATGATCTAGTTCATTCCCTGTTGCGGCCCCTAGAACTGGAGTTACAGAAAACAATGCATACATACTGTGGAAGAGTATACAAAGTGTTCATAAAGCAGCTAAAGAAAAGCATAAGGGACTTGTCTGTCAGAAGATCAAAGGGAAGGTGATTCTAACTGCAAGCTCTTAAATCAAGAGACTGAATTAACATACTGGTCAAAAGGTGCAACAGTTCTAATGTGGCTTGAATCGGCTCTTAATGTGCCCAGATAAGAGTTTACTAGAATACGTAAAAATGAAGAAAATATTAATGTAATGAAGAACCGTGACTTTTTCTGCAAAGGTGATTTTTGGCTCTTTTGAAGTTTAATCACTGCTAGTGTTTATCTTGGATCTGATGATTTGGGTGATACTGACTTCTAAGGTCAGTAGTTTTAGTCTGCTTAATTCAGTTATCTCTAATGATCAAACAAACAAGGGAGAGGTGAAGATGGCTCAATTTGGAAGTGTACCTCATTGTCTAAAATCCTGTTAAACTGTGAATGTAGCAATAACCAAGTCAGCAGCACTAACTTCACTTTAAAGGTGTGAGCACAAAGTTGTTTACAAGTGCAGAAAATACTCTGTTTTCAAAGAAATGTGATATTAATCATTGACAATCTGTGTGCCTTTATGTTCATCTCTTACATGTTGGAATCCTGTTTTGACAATCTTGTTTTGCTTATTGTAGATGTAAACTGCACACTATAAATAGGATTTTCTGAGACATGGATAGTATGTGATACTAGTTTTCTCTATCTGTAGATATTGAGACTTTTAAAAATATAACAGCATTTGTTTTAGTATTGTTGAGCCATCTATCCCAAATGATATATCCCAGTTGAGGGGGTTTATATTTTAGCAACAATTCAATATGAAGTTATTTTTCTTACAACACTTTTTAAAACTTAAATGGTTTTGCAGCTTTATAGGATGTTTTGGAAGTAGAAAAAATGGTGGAAAGCTGCCTCTGTTGTATTTTTATACTAAGAATCATTACTTGATGATTGTTACAGAGTATTTAGTACCTAAAATTGAAGAACTGTAGTAAAAGTTCTGATATTTCATCAGATTGTATATTAGATAGTTTTTTTTTTTTTGAGATATATCCTGCATATTTTTTAATAACATGGCTTTAAAATAGTTTTGGGCCAGACCCTTGACTGTATGCATTAATGTCAATAAGGTGATACTGATTTACAACAGATAAGGATTAGGCTTTCTTTAGATATATTAGTGAAAAAAACATGTTCTGTTTATGTAATCAAATTCCTTTTTAGAGAGAAGCATGAAGAAAAAGGCTGACTTGTAATGTTACAGTAAAATATTTAAACATGCATGGTATGAAATGTATTTGTAAAGTATATTTGAACTGAACTTGGATGAACTGAGATGAAGTCTTCATAAAGTAAGTTTTCAGATTCCAGAAGATTCAGATTCCTGCGTGGTGAACCTTGGAGGATCCACTCACTGACTTGCACCTTCATCCCAACTACATTTGAGAAGTTTAATTTTTGTGGCTGTTTCTTTGCCAAAGGCAGACTGGCTCTGAATCTCAGATCCATGTGAGCTGAGCTGGATGAATGCTTTAGCAGTACAGAAGCACACTCCATTGTAAGCAGAGTTTGTATTCTGCTCCTAATCTCCCTGCTGGCTCAGGGTGTAAATTTGTGTGATGGTAAACAGAAAGTCTGCTGCGCATGTAGTTACTGTTTCTTTTCCTTGTTATATGTAATCTTTCGAAGTCTGAAACTCTAGAAATCCATGTGAAGGTGAATACTGTTATTGTCTGATTTTACAGCATGCAATACATTATTTTTTTACATAAATACTGATTTTATATCAAGCTGTCTTCAGTTTCGTTTTTTCACTTGTACTGTGTTTGTGTTTACAAATTCTTTCCTTTGGCCTGTTTTTTTCTGCATTTTTTCAGAAACTTTCAGTTTGGAGTTGATTTTTAGTATGGTGTATGCATGTGAAGACACTGCTTAAAACCCAGTGAACTATTTTAGAAAAAAAAAGTGTAATGTGAACATTAGCAGCAACCTTTCCAGTTAAATTTCAGTTCATGGGATTAGAGTAAAAAGGTTAATATTGGAATTTATCATAGAATAAAAAATCTTACTTGGTTCTTATTTCAAGACACATTTACTTAGCATTTTATAAATAGCAAGAAAATACTGGCATATACCATTGACTTTGTGTACATATATAAATTTAAGCTTCTCACCCTCAACTCTTCATTCCCAAGTAACTCACACAAACAGTTTAGAAAACTTTAAAACAAAACAAACAAACAAAAAAAACCATACACCAAAGTGCTGAGTAGCTTCCATAAGTACCTCTCCAGAGTATTTGTTTTTGAATATGAATATCTTTGTAATTCTATAATCACTATTAAGTTTAGAAAAATGATCTACCTTGAAACACAAATCTGATTTACAGAGAAAGCCATTGGAGACAGTAATAATGAAGACAAAAAAAAAAAAACAAGTACTATGGTAGGAAACTAGCTGTACTCTGAAGCATTTCAATGCTTGGTTTCTAAAGTTATATACATATAAATGTATAAACTTAAATTTAGTCTGTAAATCTATGTTGCTGCCTAGTTCTAGAAACTTTTTTTTTTTTTGCAGACATGGTAAATAACTGAATAGGGCCATATGAATTATAGAATTTTAGAAATCCCATTTTTATTCTATTATAATATTTAATGCTGATAGGTTTTATTGAAAAATGTAAACATGCACATTCAGGTTAAATTAAGATAGATCTATCTTCATAGTGTTTGATTTCTCTTTTGACTTGTTACCATTATTAAATCTATATTTAGAAGGGGTCACAGTCTCATGGTAGAAGAGTTCTGTTTGAAGATGTGTTCTCATTTATATGAAATCCTATCTATCTTTGTAGGTGGCATGAAATGCCAGCTATCCATTAATGATACCGAAACATCCTTATATATGGAACTTGTACCTATGCCTTTTAATAAGACTGTATAAGCCTTATGAAAGTCTTTCCACTTACTTTTTCTGAATTTTGGAAAAATTACAAATAACATTGTTTTTAATTTTTTAAATTGTTTTTAATTGTTTAAAAATGTTTTAAATTGTTTTTAAGCTTTTGATTTGAATTTAGAAAAGTTAAGAAAAGAGGTTTAGAAGGAAAAAAATTCAAAACAGACTTTAAAGTAATAAGGAACTGCCTTTTGATGTTTTTGATCTAAATTTTGTCGATCTATAAACCTCTAGCAAATTGCTGTTTGGAAAACACAGGTGTCAGCCTTTTTCAATTTATACCAGGTTTCTGTCTATACTAAACATATTCCACCCACACCAGGTTTCCACACTTTAGTCTGGGAAATTTCCATAACAGATGACTGAGAAGTCAGTCACCTTTCTTCTCCTCCTCCAAATTAAACTTCCCATCTAGACGGCATGGAAGAAGAAATAACTGCAGTGTAATGGTAGAAGGAGAGAAGGGTCTACATGGATTTAGAAACAGAATATGTGAGGCAAAGATGGTATAATGAAATGACTTCTGTTTTTTCCTGCCTTGTTTATAAGGGGGTCTCCAAACACATGAGAATGTCTAGAACATCCATTATTTAGTAGTCTTAAGCTGTTTTACATTGCCTTCTTTCTGTTTCAAATTAAAATATCTACAACTATCAAGCAGTTTTAACAGTATCTGTTTTATTAACTAAATAAAACTATTTTTCACCCATTTAAGTGATGTATTCCTATATAATGTTAACTAATGTATAAGCTACTTGTCTCCAATTATTTTTTTAATAAATTTTTATTTTGAGTAACTAGTATTTTCACTTTCTCTGCTGTCATATCTGATGTCATCATAATTCTAGCTTTCCTGCCCACTTTTCTGCTTTCTAAAAGGATGGAACTTAGAATAGCTCCAGTCATTTTGTGTATTAAAATAAGTTGCAGAGAACTATAATGTGAGGGTATGGCTTTTTCTTTATTAGTAGGAAGTGGATTCTTTTGTAGCACAGTACAAGTATGAAGAAAGGGGAAGATAGTTCTTTTCACCACGGATCTTGGAACAGATCTTAGATCTCAGATGTCTGATGCTCTGTCGCTATCAGCTTTAGCACTTCTTCCTGTGCACAGAAACACTCAGAAGGAATGTCATAACTCATATTTTTCAAAAGGAACCTTATATATGTTTCTAATCTCTTTGGATCTTCTAAAGAGATATCCGTTCTCTTCTGATTTTTTTTTTAACTTCAGCTCTGTCAAATTGAATTTATACAAGTTAGAGAAGAAATTTTGCACAAATAACAGCTAGGTTATTTGCTCAAGCTGCCCAGGTGAGCAAAGCATGAACCCATAAGTCAAATTTAAAACAAATAAATTAAACAATAGTATACATACGTTAGGTTCCCTCTAAAAAGAAAAAAAAAAAAAAAAGAAAAATAGAAGTTCAAGTTTACATTTATAACTTACTTACTTTCTATGGAGGCAAAGGAGCAGGCTATCCCTGTGTGTTAAAAGACAAGCTAGCAGGGGAGAAGACCGGCCTGTCTGAACACAGAGCTGTGCCTAGAGCTTAGGAAGGAAAAGAGGGTTTATGACCTTTGGAAGAAGGAGCAGGCCACTCAGTAGGACTTCAAAGACATCATGAAGCTGTGCAGGGAGAAAATTAGAAGGGCCAAAGCCCAGCTGGAGCTCCATCTGGCTAATGCCATTAAGGACAAAAACAAATGTTTATATACATACATAAGAAAAGGAGGATTAAGCAGAATCTCCCTACTTTATCGGACGTGGGGGGGAAACAGTGACAAGAGATGAGGAAAGGGCTGAGGTACTTAATGTCTTCTTTGCCTCAGTCTTTAATAGTAGGACCAGTTGTTCTCTGGGTACCCAGCCTCCTGAGCTAGAAGATAGGAACAGGAAGCAGAATGAAGCCCTCATAATCCATGAGGTAATGGTTAATGACCTGCTACACCACTTAGATGTATGCAAGTCTGTGGGTCCAGATGGGATCCACCCAAGGGCAGTGAAGGAGCTGGTGGAAGTGCTCATCAAGCCACTTTCCATCATTTATCAGTAGTCTTGGCTATCAGGAGAGGTCCCAGTTGACTGTCAGCTAGCAAATATGATGTGCATCTACAAGAAGGGCTGGAAGGAGGATCCAGGGGACTACAGCCCTGTCAGTTGGACCTCTGTGCTGGGGAAGCTCGTGGAGCAGCTTATCTTGAGTGTGATCACACAGCACTTATAGGACAACCAGGTGGTCAGGCCCAGTCAGCATGGATTTATCAAAGGCAGGTCCTGCTTGACAAACCTGATTTCCCTCTACGACAGGGTGACCCGCGTAGTGGATGAGGGAAAGGCTGTGGATGTGGTCTACCTACACTTCAGCAAGGCCTTTGAATCCCACAGCATTTTTCTGGGGAAACTGCTCGTGGCTTGGACAGATGTACGCTTTGCTGGGTTAAAAACTGGCTGGGTGGCCAGACCCAAACAGTAGTGGTGAAATAGTGAAAAGTAGTGGAGTTAAATCCAGCTGGAGGCTGATCACTAATGGTGTCCCTCAGGGCTCAGTACTGGGGCCAGTTCTCTTCAATATCTTCATTGACGATCTGGATGAGGGGATCGAGTGCACCCTCAGTATGTTCGCTGACGGCACCAAGTTAGGTGGGAGTGTTGATCTGCTTGAGGGTAGGAAGGCTCTGGAGAGGGATCTGGATAGTCTAGAGGCCAAGGCCAACTGTATGAGGTTCAACAAGGCTAAGTGCTGGGTCCTGCACTTGGGGCACAACAACCGCATGTGGCGCTACAGTCTGTGAGAAGGGTGGTTGGAAAGCTGCCCGGTGGAAAGGGACCTGGGTGTGTTGGTCTATAGTTGGGGAATGTGAGCAAGCAGTGTGCCCAGGTGGCCAAGAAGGCCAACGGCATCCTGGCTTGTGTCAGAATCAGTGTGACCAGCAGGACCAGGGAGGTGATCATCCCCCTGTACTCGTCTCTGGTAAGGCTGCACCTCGAGTACTGTGTTCAGTTTTGGGACCCTCAGTACAAGAAGGACGTCAAGGTGCTGGAGTGTGTCCAGAGAATGGCAACGAAGCTGGTGAGGGGTCTAGAGAACAAGTCTTACGAGGAGCGGCTGAGGGAACTGGGGTTGTTTAGCCTAGAGAAAATGAGGCTTAGAGGAGACCTGATCATTCTCTACAACTGCCTCAAAGGAGGTTTGTGGTGGGGTGGGGATTGGTCTCTTCTCCCAAGCACCAAGTGATAAGACAAGAGGAAATGGCTTCAAGTTGCACCAGGGGAGGTTTGGGTTGGGTATTAGGAAAAATTTCTTCACTTAAGGGCTTGTGAAGCATTGGAACAGGCTGCCCAGGGAAGTGGTTGAGTCACCATCACCGGAGGTATTCAAAAGACATGTAGATGTGGTGTTTAGGGACATGGTTTAGTGGTAGATCTGGCAATGCTAGGTTAAAGGTTGGATTCATGATCTTAGAGGTCTTTTCCAATGTAAATGATTTGATGATTCGATGATTCTGTATTTCAATTAATTGCCCAATCTTTAACAATGACGGGTAATTTTCAGTAGAAATGTAGGTTACCTCACAGTTGCCTAGTTGTAATCCTAGTAGATTAATGGAGATTATTACTCAGCTTTAAAAACAGAAGATATTTGCAGAGATTATACTGAAATTTTCACTTGAGGAAGTGAGGAGAAATTTTCGTTGTGAAGTAGTTCTCAAAATATCCACTTAGCTAGCCACTTAGTGGATCTATATTAGAACAGCTTGTGCTCCGAGATATTCAGGAAATTTCAGATTTGTGGTTCTCCAATGCTTTTTTTAAGCCCTTGTGGGCCTATTAAAATTTTAAGTTTCTGGAAGTAATATCAAGCAACCAGGAATTATTGAATTAAAGAAGTTATATTTTGTTTCTTCAGTTTTACTGTTACTTTCTGCAGAGCAGCAGTCAATTCTTTAGAGAATCCTCATTTAAACTTATGAATGTGCATCTTCCTGAATATTTGATAGGAAATTTCCACGTTTTTTCTTTTTCCTTCTCTCTCCTCCCTGCACAGCTTTTAAAAGATAATCGCTATGCTCTTCTTTCATTTGAATGCTTTCAATTTTTTCTTTTATGTCCGTATCTTACGAATCTTAATGTTCTGCCAGTCACATGCAGACATATTTCACTACAGCAGTTCACATTAAATCAATTTGTAATGTTCATATGAATTGCTTTAAAATACAAAAGTAGATGTAGAAGTTATCGTAAACTGAAAATTTTTGTCATTGAGTTAATGAGTATTTAGGGCATATTTTTTTCAGGTTTTAAAGAAAATGAAAGCAATATTATCAGTTTTAACTCCTAATTTACAATTAGAAAATTAATTTTTAGTCAAAGCTGATATTTTTAGTATTAAAAATCTGTAATTTTTAGTGTAGCTGATAATAATGCTAACCTACTGTTTCTCACTGAGCAGGTGATGCATAGGGGGCACTGCTTGCCGCTTAGATATTGTGAATTTCAGAAGTAATGCAGTTTCTGACCAGCCATTGGTACTCATATTTTGTCATCTAAAAGTATTCCCTTATGTTTCATTTTATGGTTTCATTTTACATTTTTATGCCATGGTTAATGCTACCCAAGATGAGTCAGGACTGCGAATCTAAAACCAAGAAATACAATCCACTTTGCTATTCAGGGTATGAGTGTTATGCACTGTATTTGTCTCTTGATTAGTTGTTCTTTGTACCAGTTTAGTAAGTAACCTAGATATTTTGGGAGTTTACTGCCTGTCATGAGTGATCAGCTTTGCTGCTTGCTGCCTCCTTTCTCTACTACCCCTCTACTACCATTGCTGCCCATCTGATTGACGAATTGCTGTCACTCCATGTGTTCGTCTCACAATGATATTTCTGGATCTTGGTTGCTGGTACGCCATTAGCTAACATCGCTTTTGCTGCCAGGTATATGTTTTCAGAAATGGGCCTTTCCGGTTAACAAGCAAACTATTTCAAGCCAGACGGGTACCTGGGGTGGGCACGCTGCTTTCTCCACAGTGCGAATCAATGAGCACACATCTGGGCACAGAAGTATGCTATTGACTCAAAGTAGCTCCTAAGCAGTGTCGTATATTTCTTGTCTGTAGCTTGGGGAGAAAACTTAGTTTTCCCTTCAACTTTATGTAGACTACTACAAAATTTGATACTTGTTTTTCTCTATGGACAAAGGCTTTTTACTAGAAGCATGCTTCAGGAAGAAAGCTTGGCCCATGGAGCCGGTACAGTTAAACAGAGATGATCTGAACCTTTCTGCTTGCCTGAGGCAGACAGGCTCAGCAGGGCTTTGGAGAACAGCAGGAACAAAAGACAAGTGCTGGGGCAAAGAGTGTGCACTGGGGTGCTTGGTCTCTGTTCTGCTCCTGTAGGTGCTGGGCAGCCTCTGAGGGAAAAGTCTTCAGTAGACTCTTTCACTTTTCGCGCATGTACAAAGACAGAAAAGTGGCTTATGACTTCAAAAAGCCCAAACAAAATTTTAGGATTACAGGATACAATTGAGAGTACACAGTGCGTAAAACTGTTCTAGCTGAAAATGTAACAGCTGCAAATAGCCCATTGAAACGTGTAGGTTTTTGAGAAGTACCTTCTTCACTGGTCCAAATAAACAATGAGTATAACTGAGAAAAAATATGTGATGGTGGGATATTGCTCAAAAACTAGATCAGTAACTAATTTTTGTAATAATCCTGTTGGCCTACTTTGATCTGCCCTTGGCCAGAATAATGGGGTGTAATTAATAAAAACTGATTTAACTTGAAAAGATAAAGGTTTAACAGTTCACAGCTATTTAAATATCTATATAAAGAGAGAGAACTTCCTCCATTTTTGCTGTCTTAGAGACCTAAGCAGTGTCTAAGTTAATTAGAGGTTGCTTTGTTAATGTACATTTGTCTGAGAGTACACTGGGAAGAACTTCCATTAAAAATGCTTTTGTATTTTTACCATTTTCAGAGTCTAAGGTTGAGTTTTACCTTCTTGCAAAATAGATGTATTTTGAGGACATCACATCCTAAAGCATAAGTGTATAATAACTATTACATGTTATAAAAATCCAATTGCTTTGGAAGTAATGTTTTTGTAGACTAGACACATTATCCACTTAGTCTCTGAAAATACATAATTTTTACGGAATAGATTATATGTTGCATTGGACCTACTACCACATTTCCTTTTTGTGTAAATTACGACTCTTTGAGGATCCAAACATTTATTTTTGTGTCAGCAAATCAAGACTCCATTATCCAAAACAACATTGAAAAGAGGAGTTTTGAAATAGTTCTTTCATGGTATTCACTAGCATGTTTGTGAGCTTTAAAGGACACGAACATAACTGCGTCTCTTAAATGGAAGCATTTGGCAGAACTGTGCCTGGTTGAAATCACTAGGACACTGCCTTAAAATACTACATAAGCACAAAGGACGTGTGGTGATGTACAGCCTTTAACAAGACGGATGAATGCAGGCCTTCTGACCTCATGTAGAAAATCTCAAAAATCCTTCCCTAATTAGTTTTACTCCTAAAAGCAAAAGTTCCAGAAGCTCCTTGAAGTCCGCCAGGGATTTCACTATTGTTATTGATTTAATATGAAAGTGCTCAGATACTGTAGCAATGGATGGCAGCATAAAGCACTGATAAATCGATTAATAGAGCTTAGCCTTGGGGTGTGTATTAGTTCATCTAGTCCGATCTCTCATATATCACAAGCCATTAAATTTCACCCTGTTGCCTCTATACTGAACCCAATAATTTGTTTGACTAAAGCATAAGTTGTGTTCAGCTAAATCATACCTTTCAGAAAAATGTCCAGTATTGGTTTGAAAGCATGAAAAGGCAAAATACTTTCCTTCACCAGTTTGTTGCAATGTTTCATTTTTCTCACGGTTATGAATGTGTCTCACTTCTCATTTGAATTTCTCTGGCATTAGCTTCCAGCCATTGATTCTCTTTATGTCTCTCTCCCCTGTGTTAAAGAGCTCCTTAATACCCTGCAGCTTTTCCTCATGGAGGTACTTAGACATCGTAATCAAATCACTTCCCAGTTTCCTTTTGGATAAGTCAAACAAATTGAGATCATGAACTCCGTCTCACTAAAATGTGTCATTCAATTTTTGTAGCTCTTATTTCTACCTTCCCCAATTTTCCAGAGTCCTCCTTAAAATAGGGGCAAAGGGATGGTATACAGGATTTCAGTATAGAGGACTTGGTAATTTTAATACAGAGGTAAAACCTTCCTGAATTTGTACATTAAGTGCTCATGTTAGCTTACTTTTTATTCCTGGGATAAGATCTACATTTCTAGATGTGGTGTCATTTGTCTTTGTTAAAATAAACTGTGGTGCCATTTCACAACAGCAATGCAGACTCATCTGTATGACTGATGTTGTTATCCCAGTTTATCATCTTGCAAGATGTTGTCATCTGCAAGCTTATCAGCAGAGATTTTATATTTAAATCCAAATCACCAATAGAAGATTTTAATAGTGTTATGTCCTTTACAACATCACTGGAAACAACTCTTTGATAATGCTTTCCTTCAAAGCTTATTGCTTCAGAGTGGTCAGTTAATCTTGCAAGATTTTGTTGTCTCTGTTTTTTCTCTGCCTGGCAAAATTTCAACTCCAGGGAATAAAGAAATATACTGAGGAATAAAAATCTGATTTATTTTCCCGGGAACCACATTAATTACTTCTGCTTGTAGTATTTCTAGTTTCCAGTTAAATTATAGTTAATTATTTTGCAACTTTTATAATAACTTCTATGTCAGAATAATCTCATGGTAGTCTGGCTACGAGTAACACAGTCATTTTATCTCCCAGTTTGAATAATATTAAAGTTATTTAATTTATCTTTCAGAATTTTCTGGAAATGCAAAGATTTATTGGAACTATTAACAACAGCATTCTTCAGGGTATTCTTTTATGGTTTCTTACTGTAAATTGTCTGAATCTACTGATTATGAAATATTTATATATTTCAATGTTTGTTTAACTTTCTTGTGGTTTGTTAAGGGACTAGAAAGTAATTTCAACATCCTCATGTGATGCAAATATATTTTATCTCTGAATACAGAATACTTAACTGAATGCTTTTTCATTATCAACAACGTTATCATTAGCAATAAAACCAATTTTATTTCTTTTGCTCTTTATATATCCCAAAAAAATCAGCATTGTATTCTTAGTCCTTGATACTGTTGATTATATCCTTTTTTTTCCTTTTCTTTTTTTTTTTTCTTTTTTTTTCTTCCCTGCTGATGTACTACTTACCAGTTTTGCAATATGAACATTATGGTAACTCCTACATCATTTAGTCATTTGTACTTTTTCCTTTTGTTACTTTTATCTTGCTGAAACTCCACTTGGAAGAATCTTCTTTGTGCCGCTCTGTAATATGCTTGTCTGCTAGCCGGAGTTACTGGGCAAAGCTGGATTATCTGCAGTTACTCTGTGCCTTTTCACCTCCAGGTCTGGTGAAACTTTCATTAACCCTTAACTTTCAAGTCTTGAACTTGTGTGTTCACACAGAGAATAAGCAACAGACCAACTAACTTGCTACAGCGGATTTCCTGCAGGACAATCAGCAGTTTTCAAGTCTATTATAGTCAGTGCACAGGGGAGAGGGAGATGTGATTGGGGAGAGAACTGTTGCCTGATAAATGGCCATTTCAAGTGAGTTCATGTTGATAAGCACACATGCCATAATATCATAGAGATGATGTCTTGCAGATGTGTTGGAGTGACATCTTGTTGTTGAAAAGAGGGGATACCCCACTCCTTTATTCCCTTTGGGATCATGCTGTGAGGTTCAGAAACGCTGTGATATGGTATTAAATCAAACAAAAAATAAATGCCTTCTTCCCCCATCCTCTTAATTTTGTGCAAAAAAAAGCTACATGTACACCCCAGTATTTGTTGTAATATCCTGATTGAATGTAGGTGTAACAGAGAAAAAGTAACTTCTGAAACTTGAATGCCTGACGCTAGCAAATACCACGCATTTTTGAAAGATGTAAAATAGGTGGTCAGCTGAATAGCAAGAAAAGTATTTCAGAGCCTTAGCAGCAGAGATCAAATGCAAGGTAGGAAGAGTATCAAAGTAGTTCCTAGAATTTCTAAAACACACAGAATCCTGGAAGGGTTCAAGTTGGAAGGGACCTCTGCAGGCCATGTGGTTCAGCCCCTTGCTCAAGTGGAGACACCCAGGACCACATCCAGGCAGCTCTTGAAGATCGCCGAGGAGGGAGATTCCACTACCTCAATGTTCCTTTGCTCCATCACCTGAACAGTGAAGTGCTTTTTGATACTCAGAGGGAACCTCCTGTGTTTCAGTCAACGTGCATTGCTTCCTGTTAGAAATTGTTAATACTGTTGAAAACCAGACCTTTCAGAGAGTGTGCGTGTGTACTGGGTTTACGTGGCAAGCTTTGGGGCTTCAGGGGTGGCCTCTGTGAGAAGAAGCCAGCAGCTGCCCTGTGTTAGATAAGGGCCAGTTTCAACTGGCTCCAAAGGGACCCACTGCAGGCAAGAGCCAAGCCAATAAGTGGTTTGTGCATCTGGGGGACCAGTTTTAAGAAATGGGGAAGAATTGCTGTACAGCAGCAGCTGGGAGAGAGAGGTGTGAGAACCAGCCCTGCAGCCCCCAAAGCCAGCGCAGAATGACGGCAGGAGGTGCTCCAGGCACGCAGCAGCAGTTCCCCTGCGGCCTGTGGAGAGGCCCCTGGTGGAGCAGGCTGTCCCCCTGCAGCCCACGGGTCCCACACGGAGCAGATCTCCACGCTGCAGCCCGTGGAGGAGCCCCCGGTGGAGCAGGTGGATGTGGCCTGGAGGAGGCTGCGGCCCATGGAGAGCCCCCGCAGGAGCAGGCCCCGGGCCGGAGCTGCAGCCCGTGGAGAGGAGCCCACGCAGGAGCAGGGGGTCTGGGGGGAGCTGCCGCCCGTGGGGGACCCGTGCTGGAGCAGTTTGCTCCTGGGGGATGGACCCCGTGGTACGGAGCCGTGTGGGAGCAGTTCTCGAAGATCTGCTGCCTGTGGGCAGCCCCCTCAGGCTCAGTTGGGGAAGGACCCCACGTGGACCAGGGGCGGTGAGTGACACGGAGCGGCGGAGACGAAGCTTCAGGGACTGACTGCAGCCCCCATTCCCCATTCGCCATTCCCCTGTGCTGCACTTGGGGAGGAGGTGGAAGAGGGCGGATGGGGAAAAGGTGTTTTTAGTTTTGTTTGTTTGTTTCTCACTGCTCTAGCTTGTTAGTAATAGGTAATAAATTTCATTAATCTCACTATGCTGAATCTGTGTTGCCTGTCACGATAACTGTTGAGTGATCTCCCTGTCCTTATCTCAACCCTTGAGCCCTTTGCATCGTATTTTCTCCCCCTTTCCCTTTGAGGAGGGGGAGTGAGAGAGTGGTTGTGGTGGAGCTCAGCTGCCCAGCTGAGTAAAACCACCTCAGCATGATGCCCATTGCCTTCAGACTGCAACAAGGAAAAATTTTGCTGACCAGTCTAGTACCTGTTTCAGAACAGAGTTTGTCTTGCAGGTTTTTTCCTGCTTAAAGTTAACTGTGTAATTATATCTCAGCAAATTAGTAGGAAATATACAGATGATTAACTTGGGAAGAAGAGACATCCTATTTCTTTGCAAATGATTCTCCTGCAGTGAAGAAACTATCCTTATAATGGTACAGTCAGAATTATTTCCATTGGAGTGCTCTAGCTTTTGCCTGCATTGCCCTTACTGGCCAGTAGAAGATTATTTCTCAAATCGCAATCCTCTAAGTTGCAGCCTTGTATTAACATAGAAGTATGCAATTATTCCTGATGGTCTATGTATAGTTATATTGGATATTGTGTTCTGCAGTTATGTAGAGTTATTTCCGTTCTTTCCATGTAAAATTAAGCTACCACTTAATTCTGTTTTCTCACTTCAATAATATTAAGATGATACTCATCATTTTGTGGCGGAAGAGGATTTTTTGGCTTTTATTTCTACAATATGCCAGATACTGCTGTTCAGATATTCTTTGGTGCCACATTATGAAGGAGAATGTGCATGTGCAAGTATTACAGTTCCTTTATTGAAGACATCAAGCTGGATTCATATCATCAAGCTTCTCTGGACTGACAGTGGTAGACCACCATTTAAATGAAGGAGGAAAATAGGGATTTCCAGACTTGTGCAATATAATTAATCTCATCCTAAGGTAGACATCTAAAGTAAATCAAATAAATTGCAGTCTTAAAGTGCTTGTTTTTCCCCATTGATAGAAAGAGTCTAGGAAGCTCACTCAAAAACAAGTGTCAAAATGTGAACTCCTCATGTGAGCTAAGGTGAATCCCAGACAAAACTGCATGCATTTAAGATTAATTCCTTGCCATTCCAACTATTTTTGAATGTGTTCAGGAAAGAATATTAGCTTTTTGAAAAATGTTTCTTTGATAATGTTGGAATAATTTAATTAGTAAGTGTTGGTCTGTGGTTAACAGGATCACTAGATAGTGTGATATGTTTCTGTTTCCTAACTGAGCAGGATTGCATCCTGTAATCAGGTGCAAATACAAATACGATTTCAAATTATTTTTTCCCCAACTAGTATATTTTTAAAATCCACTTTGTGTTCTTGTGAATATTCTTGTTAGCGAACTCAACAGTGAACTAAGACTAATCAAACCAAATTAACTTCAGCCAACTGACTGTTATAGTATCCACACACCGCATGTAGGAAGATATCACCAGTTTGAAATTTGTTGTTGATATGTGAATTATGATTACCTCTACATCTATTCCTCAGAATTTCTAATTCCGGCTCACAGTTTCAGTTTCCTAATATACTCTTGATCAGAAAAGAAGGCCATTATGTAGCTATTGCATTAATAAAATTAGAAGTTTGAACTTCAGAGTCTTGTATGAGGCCCTTCTATCTTTAATTTCTGGGAAGGAATCCATCTAGCCCAACAAAATTGGTTAGTAAGTTTATTTTTTCACTTCTGCTCTGAGTGAGCTCATAAATACTGGTGGACATCAGCTTGAAAAAGAAATACCAAATTGTCATATTCGAGATCTGCATTCATTTTCAACATTGTGGAAACTAACGGTACTCACTGCTTCCCACCTACTATCTTGTTACCCAGGCCTTAATAGAAGCTTGTATCAAAAAAGCTGTGGAAATAAATGTATCTCCTTTTCATCTTGTTGAAAGAGTAAATCTCAAGGACATAGAAGGGGTTTATTACGTAGTTGAAAGAACTTTAAAAGAAAAAAAAAAGACAACTATGTAGTTAATGACTTCAAGTCATCCTTATCCTGAAAAAATCTTGATGATATAAAAATCAGTAAAGATAGTGCCTATTTGACTTAAAAATCATGCGCTTCTGGTCAACAGAGTTGCTTAAAATTTGAGATGGATCTACTGACAAAAGCATCAAAAGGCTTGTCAAATTCAGGTCAAAAGACCACAGTGAATTACACCTACCTCACAGAAAGCCCTTGCAGGTTCAACATGGAGCATGTTTGCCAGGGACGTGGCAGCACCATCACCATCTCTTTCTGCATTGGATGACCAGTCAGGAAAATCAATTTTTTTTTCATTCAGGTAGCTTTTGAAGTTCTTCCACATCTTTATCTTGTCCCATTTCCATCTTCAGAGTTTAGTTTTGCAAATCTGGATGTGTATTGGCCAGCATCAATCTCCCCAAAGGTCATTTCAAGGCTCTTAAAAGCACTTAGGCTTCATGTAGTAACATTATATGACTTTGTATATGCAGCTTGCTCTTTGTGCCAACCATAGCATCCAGATTTGTTTTTATTCTGTTTCCTACACTTTGAAGTAACGTGATAATGTCAGTGTCGGTGTGGACGTAGTCAGAGGTTCCTTTCAGGGGTTCTTCAACCCAGAGGATGGTCACAGGGGAGCTGGCCAGGTTACGCTTCCCACCATGACAGACATCTCCAGGTAGCCCCCTTCAGTTGCCTAGACACTCAACACATTTAGTTGATCAAACATCAATATTTGCATGTAAATATCCTCAAACTACAAACAGAATGGAAGGCTCTTCCTAATGCTTATGGCAAAGTCAACTCAACACAGAAATTCTGTGGTAATTTCCCTGAGGCAGCAAATCTCTGGAGTGTGTGGAGCCAAACTTCTAATCAGTCATCCACTACTGCGTAACCATAAGTTTTAGACCACCAGGTCACGAATGGGTAACAACATCTGATTCTCCACATGGGGATAGCCTCACATTGATTCCTCTGCAGCCTGGGAGGCCAAAATCTTTTTGCCTGAGCTGTCTCATTCTTGAGGCCTCTCAGACAACTTTCTGGACTGGCCTCTCCCAGTTCTTCTCAGCCAGAGAGTATTACCGTAGGTGAGTAATTAAGCATCCTAATTACCCTGTGCTCCCACAGAATTCTCTTTCCTCTGCCTCCTTCATTCTTCTATAGAGTTACCACAATTTCTACCTTTTGATAGCAGTCTTTAAGACTTCTGTCCCTGAAACTTAAGCATCTTCATGTTGTGGAAAGCTGTTGTGGATATTCCCGGTAATTAGAGCGGTTTTGTTCGTGCATAGTGAGAAATGGCTGTGTCAACAACCAAAAAGGCACTATGTGGTGCACATATACAGAAAGTGGTCTAAGTTTTGGGGTTAGCATGTGGGCAGAGACCTGTTTTCCTCAGGGAAACCACCATATCAATTTAGGATATATGGAAAAACTAAAAAAAATAAGAACTTTTCCATTAACTCAGTAAAAATTATTTTGGCAGTCATTTTTGTCTTTACATCTGCTTGTAGAAATGTTTTTGGTTTTCTTCCATGATTTTGTAATACATTTGCTTCAAGGCATCTTCACCAACACACAAGGTGAAGCTGAAAATCCAGTACCATAAAATCTGAATGTGGGGTTAAGGTTAAGAAGGTTAACGGGACTCTTGTGGCTAATCTCTTGTGCCAGATTTTTCTAGGAAATGGTTTCAGGAAAAGTCACTAAATATGAAAAGGATTACACCTTGTGCAGGGAGGATAAGATGTTGAAAGGTCTCTGTGTTTAAGCATGGGTGTACTCTTACTACAATATGCATGTGAATATAAAAACCAAATGCATTGTGAAGAATATTCACTTAGGAATAAGCTGTCTTCCCTTTCCATCATTTGAAGGACTCCGTCAGAAATGACTGAAATGTTTGTGAGGTTGCCATACTTAAATGAAAGGTGCTTTTTGACAGGAGATCGCCACTCTACCAGAGTGCTTCTTCTCTTTTCATCATTTTTCTTCCCATTGCAGATTCCTTTGACTGGCAGCTGAAATCGAGAACTTTCTGACATCAGAATGTGTCTAACAAGCAAGTCTCATTAAAACCAAGCAAGCATATGCCTATCTTAGAGGCTAACACAAAGTCTAGTTACAGTAGCCCTTCTTCACTATTTCCACTCCTAAATTTCATAAGATTGTGGAAGTAGTTTGTGGGTAGATTAAATGTTGTTTTTTTCTTTGGTACAACCAGATGCTTCATTTTGCACAGGACTGGCTCCTGCCAGCGCAGAGCCATGCGCCTGCTCCCACCAGAGCTGCTGCCTCCTGCTGCCACACCAGCCCTGGTTTTAGTGACTTGGTGTGGAAAGCTGCCCCGGCACATCATGGGCACGGGCACTGAGGGTCCCCTGTCTTTGGGAGGAGTCAGCGGTGCCTGACGGATTGCAGTCCCATGGTCCTATTTATATGGTCCGTCATACACTTGAAGGCGTCCTTGTGGGATATCAGGTTGCGATGGTTTTATTCTGTGCCATTCCTTTCTCATCTGGCGACTACAATAAATCACCATTTGTTTGTTTGTTTATTTTCTCTGGAGAATGCAGCAATTATATTTAATAACTACAACAGTTGCCAGGAATGCCTGTTTGGGCCTCTTTCTATGAGTCCCTTTTGTGTCAAACTGGTTCTCTTTGTAACAGATCCTGGTTTGGTGCTTTGCTGCTTTGAATAACAGTTTATTTGCTTTGCATTTGTCGATAATGAAGTAGCCAAAAGTCACCTTTAGTACTTTCCTTAAAGTAACTAATCTCTTGATACCCTGGGGCTTTGAATCGATGGCCTTAAATCAATATTTTCTATATAAAGTTATTGTTTTTCTTCACCCTACACACTGTGGACTGGAAATCGATGGGGTACATTTGTGAATTTTACAGAACATTGGATAGGCAGAGATTAGACGTTATGCCCTTTTGGGAAATGCACAAAGGGAATTAAGTGGCACTCTTCTCAATAAAACCTCAAGTAACTATCCCCATTTTCATACAGTTTTGTTCTTAAATATCTCTTGGGCACTAATTGAATAGGAAACAGCATTTTATTTTTCAGGACGCAATGAAGTCTCGAACACCAATTAAAAGACAGAATGTTTGGGTGGTCTTTAATAATGTAATTGGTTCTGAGGACAGGGAGAGTTCACAAACTGCTTTGCATTTCTTTCACATTCAGTCTTAATTTTAAGAGACCATTACTGCTTACAGTAATCTAGGAGTCCTAGATTCAGCAGAATCTCAGGGGAAGGAGAGCGCAACAGTGCAACTTTAATAGCATCAGATGTGTTTTTGTCTCAGGCTTTTTGTTTTGCTTCCTAAATTTGTTATATTAAGAGTATTACTACGAGCTGTGTTCTTTGAACTCCATTTCATCTATACTTTTTAAGAGATGTTATTTGGCCTGAAACTGAGTTTTCTAAGAAAACACATATTAATTTTACATAATATTACTTTCTTTATTTCATGAAATTAACACATTCCTGTGGTTTGGAGTAAAACAGAAGGAACATGAGCAGGTTTTTGATGCTCAAAGCCTTCATTTTGTTAAAGAAGCCTTTCACATTGTTTTAGTATTTTTTTTCCCCTTGAAAATGTTTGATAAAATGGTGTACAATTTAAGCTGCTCAGCCACTGCAATAAAGTGATACAAACTAAGAAAAATGAAAACAATGACAATTCAGCATCTGTAAGAAGTAGCAAGTCTCTAGCCCTCTAAATGAAATTTATTTTGAGATAAAGTAATGAATGAAAAACACCTCAGGTGTTCATATTTTGTGCCTGTATCTTTTGAATTAGATACTGACTTTATCTATGTCTTGGGCTGGAAAGGATGTTCTTGTATAATTTAAAAGGTGGAAAACAATTGCCGTGCAAAACCCAACAGCAAGGAAAACAGCTCCAAATGTCAGTACATAAAACAATAATACATCTTTAGCTTTGCATTAGTACAAAATTAGGCCACATATCTTGAATACTAGGAAGAGAAATCACATTTCTGTATTTCTCCTGTGACTTAATGAACCCCGTGAAGGCACCCTATGAAGATGGAGAGTTGGAAGGGTACTGCAGTCTTCTGCTTCCTTCTTATGGTTTGGCTCTCAGTTTTAGGGTGAGGTCTGCCTGCTTTTTTTTTTTTTTAATTATTATTAATATTTTCCTAGTTTCCTAGTTAAGTCTTTGCTACAACCACTTAGGGTTTAGCTGTTAAAGTAAAACCCAGCTGTTAGTCTCCTCTGGACTATGTATCTTAGGCTGCTCTTCCATTTGATCTCCTCTCTGGATTTAGCTGCCTCTTTCCTTGCCTCTGATGATCATCTTGGGGTGTTGCTGACAGAGCCACTTCCAGGGCAGGCAGTTCCTCCTGGGACTTCCAGAAGTGTCCACCTGTACTCAGTGCTCTCTGCCAGCCCTTCCCCACCAGTACACACATGGTTGGTGCTCCTCAGTTGTTTCAGCCTCTCCTCGTGCATTGCTGCTACTGCAGGCTGCCAGTTCTTCACAGTAAAGGCTTCTGTGCCTTAGCTCAGAGTGAGAACAACTGTCGTGTAAATAGTATCTTGAGATGGCAGCACCCACACAGTCCACAAGAAATGGTAAAGATTCAGAGGCCACTCCATCCAAAGTAGGCTGGTGTTAGCAGCAGCCTCTGAAGGCTTCTCTCTGAACCAGACTGGGACTGCCTTTTGATTTTGGGGTTTATCCAGGCACTTTTGTAAAGTGGATTGAACAGTGAGTTGTAGATCTCTTTGGCCTTCTATTAGAGCTACCTGTCTTGGTAATGATTGATATGAAATAAGTTATGCAAAGAACTCTAATTTCTTGTCAGAGGCTTGTAGAAGGACAGACAGTGACAAAGTACAGCTTTTTCCTCTGAGAGTAGGAGTCAGAAATGCCTTGTATTTCTTCTGGCTGGTCAATGCAATAAACTATCCTTAGCCATCAAGGCCTTGATTTAGTGCTCAGTGAGAACAATCAAAACATTTCTACTGCTCTTAAGAGAAGGGAGAGTTTGAATCAGCCTTTCCCCGAGGATTGCTGAAACCAAGCTAAATGAGCTGCAGGACTGAAGTGAGCAGAGTATCGCCTGCCTTCTCCACAGAGATGAGAAAGAAGCAGAGCAATGTTGTTGTGGAACTCATATATGGGCTCGTATCTTGGTTTGTATGTCAAACCTCTCATGTTCACTGGTTCTGCATCACAAGTGATGGTGGGCTGGAGATGGGCAGCGCGTCTGGCTGCCTGGTGCTGGCTGCAAGGCTGCGTGGTCTGCACAGCTCTGGGAGGCGGGGGGCTGGAAATCCCCCCTGCTGCGAAATTAAGTACAAGGCAGAATGTATGCAATGGGTTTTTCAGCTTTTCATGGGCAATTTCTTTTTCTTAATAGCAACAGCAATAGTTAATAGTTAAGCAAACTGTCTCCATATAGTCTGTCTTTTAAGGGGGTTTCTGAATCTGCCCTTGGACTTGCACTTTCTGTTCTGCCAGAAGATGAGGTCAGGCAATTGCAGAGCCGGACGAGGTCAGCAGTGATGGCCATCAGTCCAGATGTGCTGGATATCGGCTTCATGTGCAGGGTGGGTGGACAAATGACATTTCATGGTCAGGTCTGCAGTTGTGGTTCTGCTGCTTTCCTCCCTCAGACTGATGGGTTACTGGCTGCTCAGAGCTAATGCTCTAGATGCATGTTTGAATAGTCTCTTCATTTATGATTTATATCAGGGTTCATCTGCTGATAAAGGACATGTAGCTTTTGGTCTTAGTTCTTCTTAAGCTCTCTAAACATGTAACACTCTTCTGCCTCATTTTTTGAAGGCGTGACTGCCTGGACCAGCCACAAGCTCTGAGTGCCACTAGTGCAGTGTTTCTCTTTTAGCCTGAAGGTCCTGAGCTGCTGCTAGCAAGTGTCATCTGACGGGAGGGAAAAGCACACCTCAAAGCATATCTCTTAGAGGAGTCTTGTTAAAATACAAAGGTGAAACTTCTTTATTTTATTCTATTTAATTTTATTTTTTTTATATTTTTTTTTTTATTTTTTTTTAATTTTTTTTCTTCTTCCAAACATCAGGGAATCCTGTTTTGGTAGCTTAGATATTTCAGGTAGTAGGTTAGTCACCCAGTTCCCAAGGTAGTTTACTGAGAGAATGATTTAGCACAGGAATTTTTCCCAGTGGATGTTTCCCCCTGTTTCTTTCAGATATTTCCTCTAATCAAAGGGTTTCAGTACTGCAGGTGGGCACAGGTACCACCTGCGGTGCACACACTGGGTGGGATGCCACCGCGTGCAGAGCAGAAGCTGCCCATGCCACTGCAGGTGCACATCGCCAGTGCCACTGCCACAGGGATCCAGAAAGATCCCTGTGAACCCCAGGCTGTGCCATGTCAGATCCAGGTGTATGAACACATCTTGCATACCCAGGTGTGCTCAGCCCTTCGTGCCGTACTTGAAGCTGACCTGCTAGCTCTCTGGCACTTGCATTAGTTGTGTTGCCTGTGTGACCTTTTAAACAAAGACTGGAACAAAAAAGAAGTGTAGATATTTAATCTTTTTTCAGCACCACCTGTCAGTAGGTTTTCTTCTTCACTTCTGGCTGAGGTATTTCCATAGAAAACTTTCATGTTACTTGTAATCCTTCTTGTCTGTGACTTTATCATTTTCTGATTTAGTTGTTCCATTTTTGTTGTTTTCATTTACATTCTTTTATTGGTAATAATTTAACCTGGTTTCCTCTGTCTGTACACTTACTCATGTTTGAGATCCCTGAAGAAGACATGAATTGACCAAACTGACCCTTATGATTATGCTTTGTGCCTTTACTTTACATTAGGATAATTTGTGCTTGCGTGTAATATCCTGACCTTCTTTTGCAATTTATTTCCTAAGAAACCTCCCTGATCAGTTACTGAGGTTTTTTTTTTTTTTTTTGGTTCTTTCTCAGAGTTCATTGTTTTTACTTCATTCTGGGCTGCCTGACATAGAACAGTGGAGAAAAATATCCTTTCCCCCTGGAGAGAGTGTCCAGGGCAGAAAGAAGAATGTGTGGGGACACTGGGCTATGTGGTTGTCTTGCTTCCAGCTTCTGCTTGCATTTCTTATTTAATTCATTACCATCCGTCTGCCTGAGAGGCATGCCAGATTGTCCTCTTGCCTTCATTCTTGCCCATCCTGTGATGCTATAATGAACAGTTACTCCCTCTTTATTTGTACCACTCTGCCAGGTTGGTATTTTTATGCAGATCTTTGCAACAGCGCCAGTAATTCCAATCCTGTTCCCTAAGCAAGCCTTCATTCATAGAAGCCTCATTTTTATAGCAGTCTTCTCACACAACAAAGAAGCCAAAGCCTTCTCAGTAACACTGTGGACATGTGCTAATCTTCAAGAGGCTCTTCATCCCATTATAACCTTTTCTTGCAAACGAAAATTTTCGTAGCAGGCTGCACCACCTGCTAGGCTCGTGACTCACATCCACTACCTGTTGGTCTCAGAGCTGTTGTTGATGGCATCATTAGTGCTCATCTGGATAGCCCAGTATTTAGTGGATGAGCTCCTTTTCCGAGTGACAGATAAGGGAAGATGGTGCATGTCTTGGGATGTCAGGTTTAGGGACTGTCCCTCATCCTCTTCAGGACTGAGAAAGGGCCACCCCACTCCTTGTTAGATCTGAGTTGGTGGCTTCGAACTGCACAGTCCTTAGAAGAAGCAGCTTTTCCATACCTACTGGGGTGATGGTCTTGATTTTGATTTGGACAGCTGGTAATCTGAAAAGTTTTTTTTTTTTTTTTTTTCTACTTTGGACAGAAACTCTCCGTCACCCATGTACTCAGCAGTGGCTCACGAGGCCGTGTCAGATGGCAGGTTACCCCCAGGCTTGCTGGGCCTCTGTGGAGTCACCAGCACCCCTTGTCCTGACTCTCTCAGTCTCTGCAGAATGCAAGGGGTATGCCCAAGCCTGATTTGCTTTTGAGACTCCAATGAAAACTTAAACTATCCCAAATAAAAGCCTCCCAAAATGCTCATCTTTGAATGACTACCAGTCCCTCATAAGTGATGAGGAATTACACAAAGATGTTGACAGTGGCCTTTCTGCCACTAAATCTTTCTTCTTTGGAGAAAGATCTGCAGGCTCTGTGAGCAGAAATAAGGGCAACATCACCTCTGGGGTTTGATTTTGCCTGTAAAGTTGAGGCAGTCAGATTCTGTAGTGCTAAAAACCACAGCCATGCCTACCTCTCCAAAGAAACAATATTCCTCACTTTATTTCCTTTCTGTAGCTTTTGATGGCTAACTGAATCCTGTCTCCTCGTGTCTCTTTCTAATTATAGTCTGCGTCTATCTCAAGCTTGCAGTCACACAATGCTGTATGACAACAGCCCTTTGTACGTCCTAGCTGTTTGGAAAGCTTAAAGCAGGGTTTGGTTTGCAGTTTTTGTTCCTGCTGTGTGTTCTGAAACATTTGCATGGCTGTACAGCAGATGGTGCTCTGCTTCCCTTTCTTCTTGCACAGACTACCGTCATTGGCTAAACTTTTCAAAAGAAGGTTGAGGATTATTAGTATTTTTTTCTGCATTGGCTGAGCAATTGGAGTTACATATTTTCAGAGATGGTTTACTTAGCCATGTACTGATTTTTTTTAGAGGTGCATGAAAGCATAAAGTCTGTGGGTTAATTTACAATACTAATCCATTTTCCCTGCACATTTAGAGAAAAGCACTGACTTATTTATTAAGGGATACATTTCACATATGCAAAAACAGTACCCGTTTCAAATGAATGATCCTTTACTAAAATGAATGAATTGAAAAGAAAATACTGGTTGAATTTAAGTTATTAATTCAGTGAAACCAGCAGAACCTCTAAAGCAAGGATTTTCACAGCTTAATTAACCAAAATGTTTATCCAGCTACCTGAAGTTAGATACAATAAAGAAGTGTTCACTGGTTTTATGCTGAATAGTTGAATTCCTGCTTTAGCTCTTTCAGCAGACAGAATGTTATTTTCTGATGCTTAGTGCAGTTAGCCCAGACATTCTGCGGGCTGTTTCACAAGTAAGCTCTTAGACAACTAGAAGTGGTGTTGAAAAAGTCAAATCCATTTCAAGGATTTGGTGAGAAACACTGCCGTAAGCTTTGAAATATTGCAGACTGCAGTAATACCATAGTAATCTTCAACAGTATTAACAGCTTAAACAGGCAAGCCTATATAAATTGGCTTAAAACCAATCAGGGAGTACAACTTCACTAATTCAAACTAATAACTCTGTGGGCTGTATTGTGGATTATCGGATGTTGCAAATTAGGAAGTAAAAGCATGATGCAAAGCTCATGGAAATCAAAGTAAAAACTTCCATTGAAATTACTTTGTTTGCATTATCCCCTTACATGAATTTCCATAACAAAGATATCAAGGAAATTGAAGCACAATAGGTAACATTTATTTTGACTATTTTACTTCACTTGCTGTCATTTATGATGCTACCTATTTCACTGTGCAGTACTGTACTTGATAAAAATGTATTGCTATTTGTGTGATAGCAGATTTAAGAATATCAAGCATTGATCTGAGCCCAGATACTGTACAGGCACACACCAAAAGGACATTCCTTGACCTCAGTGCTCGACACCTTGCCAGTGTGAGGCTGTCTTATGAGCAATCTGTTGATATTAAATTTTTCTGAGGTGATGATAGTCTATGTATGGTATTTCTGATAGGAATATCTGCATTTGTAATTCAAACAGAAAAAAAACCACCACCAACAACAAAACTATAACAATAGTTTTCTTCATTCAGAATCACAGAGTCAGTTAACTATGAAAAGGTAAAGCAAAATTCTATTTCTCTCAGCATACCATTTTTTTTTAAATATATCCAAAGCAAATATGTCCCACACTATATTTTCTATTTAAAAATATATGTATGCTTTTATTTTTCTTTTGAGGTGGGAGGTAATGGCAGTATAAATATCATCAGTAAGAGAGTGAAAAAATCTATTTTTATCTTTTCAAATAATGAAATAAATATGATTTTCTGTCTTGGAAATTTTTTTCCCAAGCTATCATCTAAGGCATGTATCTTCTGATTGCTGAAAGTAAAATATTAAATATACATATATTGCACCATGTGCTTTATCTCTGTATTAGAACTAGAAGGAGCTAACCATAAGGAACAAGAAAAAAGTGGGTGATAAATTTCTTCCCCATACTCACATGTTTTCATGTGTAGATTTATAATAATGAAGTATTACCTCTGTGTATAATTTCCATAGAGCTGGGAATCGGGACAGTTACCTTGGACAACTCTGGTTAAGGTAGGATCAATCTGGATTGTTAGCAGAGGGAATATGGGAAAAGAATGAGGGAGATGGCAGAAGTGAATCATGCATTGTGTTCACCGGAAAGGGTTTGAATCTGGGACTGAAGGAGCTCCGGATCTCACCCCTGCCTGGCCTTCAGGCCAGTACAATGTTACTGTATATATATTGCATATATGAGCTGTACTGCTGCCTTCACAGAATGAAAATGATAAGTGAGTGGCTTGCTTCTCTTCCCCCAGAAAGAAATGCTTGTAGATGTAGAGAACAGCAATCCAACTCCCTTTGAGGCCCCACTGAATTCAATGTGGATAGGTTTTAATCCAGTGCAAAATGTTGATAACTCTATTCCTCCCTTCTTGGTTGATTTGATGAAAATTAGCTTTCAACATTCACATCTTATCAAATCATGAGATAGAATTATGTGCAAGCATGAAAAAGATGACACCTTATTCTATAAATACACACTTGGTAGTAACTTTCAGATTATGTTAGCCAAGTTCACACAGTATTAGTCAAATCCCTGTCATTAAGAAATGGTATTTCATAAGAAAGCTGATAATAGGATACAAAGATCCTAATATGATTAGATGATGACTTGTTAATGGGAATTCTTTTTTGTCATAACCAGTGATTTTCAGTTTACTCTAATAAAGATGATCTCTCTGATGGGGGATGATAATATAATGAAAACCTAGGAATGGTGTAAAAAAATAAAATGAAGATTCAACAGTACAGTCAATAATTTTGTAGATCCAGGTTAATTAAATTTTAAGGACATAGTTTGGGAAAGAAAGGAAGAGAGAGAGAGAGAGAGAGAGAGAGAGAGAGAGAGAGAGAGAGAGAGAGAGAGGACGACTGTAAGGCAGAGCCAATGGATCTGCCGTGACAACAAAAACACTGTGTGCTGCCTACTTGTCAAAGCCCTGCTTGGCTCCTATGGGTTTGGGATGCTTTTCTTCCAAAGCACTGCTAAAATCAAATCAGGGCTTTATACTGGAAGCTTTGTGCCCTCCAGAGCAGAGCAGTGGATGGCAGACCTAGTCCATTTATATGAGCTGACCAACATAACTGCATAACTTCCCCATCAACATTTTCACCTTAGCTTAATAAGACTAGCTCAAAATTCCTCTGACTTGTTTGGCTTTCTTTCAAGTATGCTAAACCAAAAAAAGGCCAGATTTTATTAGTTACCAATTTTTGTGCATATTTCTGAAGAGGGAACGTAATGTAATGTTTGTGAGAGTGAAAGAAATGTACCTTTAAATTGCCTTAGCAACGCTTGTTTTTTTCTCTTATCTCCCATCCCAGCACTTATTAGGACTCAGACCATGGATTAAGAAAGGACTTTTTCCTTATGGATTGCACACACAAATTATGTTGGTACATCAGTCTTCACCAATGGAAGTTAGCTGCACTTAGGATACTTCTTTCATGAACTGTCTTTAATGTAGGAGGAGTGTCATCTAAACGATTTGGGCTCCTGAGTGAAGACTTATACGATTTTTAAAAGAAAAAACACTGTAGTCTCTGAATGTCAAAGCTGTGATTAAAGAGCAAAAAGCTGACATGGATACCATTGTAATAGGGTATGTCTCAGTAGGAACCCACTGCCTCCATCAGCTTTTTACGATTTTTGTATTGCTAATATGATACGAAATGCACCACTAGGAATACTGTCAAATATCAGACTATTATTTCATAAATTATTACTGTATTACCCTCTAAATGTCCCAATGAGCATAACAGCACAAAAATATGATGTAAAAACAATAAAACTGTGCAAACAGCAATTACTGAACAGTTAGATGCATACAACTTTTTTTATTCCTTTTTCCTTATTTCTGTCTTGAATAAATAAACAGTTTGCAACTGATAGGGTCATTCAACCACCTCTGAGATGTCATTACTTCTGAATTGGAACAGGGTAGCTAATTAGTGGTAGGAATGTGATGTGACAGGTTTTAAGAGTGGGTAAACTGGAGAATGACTTTTGATATTCAAATTTGCTCTCATCTTGTCTCCATATTCTGCTGCTGGCACTAACAAAAGATGAGAAATACATCTCATCAAGCCTGTGGAAGGTCTGAGAACTCACACATCTCCTTCTCAGCACTCCATCTATGAGCCAGTTGGAGTGAAGAAAACTTTGCCCAAGAAAGATGACAAAAATATAAGGAGGATGGGGAGGATGCTTTCATATTCTTTCATGTTTTTGGGAAGTCATAGAGCACAGCACTGTAGAAGCCATCACCTCTGAAGGAGGAAGAAGTTTCATCAGTCAGTGCTTGTGTCCCTAGCCTGCTGATCCTGTGGCCTCATAAAACCTGCCTATCTATTTCATGGGAAACACTGCAAGTTTGATCAAATTCCCATTATGAGCTAATACATCAAAAAGTGTTTTCAGATTTCAAGAATGTGAAATGAAGATGAAATCAAAATTCTGGAAAATATATTCTGAGATTGTCCCCCCCCCGCTCATTTTCCTTCATATTGTGCTAATAATTCACTCTGAATATATGGAAATAAAAAGGTTTGTTTTTTTCTTTTTAAAGAAAAATTAAATATTCCTCTTCAAAAAAAAATATTTGAAATGGTTTTTTTGTTCCTTATCTGAAAATATTTTTCAATGAAAATTAGGCTGATATTTTGTTAAAAAAAAGAAAAAAGAAACAATTTAACCATTGGCAAAACAGCATTTTCCAACAGAGAAAAGCTTTATCATAAGATTTATGACTGTATCATTCATTCAGAATAATTTAAATAAAAATAGGAAGGTTACAGCTTATATGATTCATCTGAAGGTGAGAAGTTCTATTTTAAAACTGTGTCAAAGTTCATTTGGGAGATACTGACTCATCTTTAGAGATAGCCCAGAATATAAATAATGTCCTGGCAAACAGTATTAATAATGTGTTCCACAGAGATATCATTAATAATTACAGTTTATATGTCTATGACTCCAAGAAAAGGTTCTTACGGTGCAATAAACCAGAGAAGGAAGCTCAACTAGTTTATGACTTCATTAAAACTGTGAACTATAATTGTAACCTTGCAATCAGCAAATGCAAATGCTCTATTTACAATACTGCTACCTTTATTTTACAGGCAACTTTCTCTTCAGAGGAGGAGAGCTTATCCTATTTTTCTTGACTTTCAGTTGATTCTTTGGAAATAAACTAATAGCATGGAAATGGAGTTGGGATTATGGAAAGTATCTGATGCCCTTTTCGCACATTTATGATGTGCCTTAAGCAACAGCCTTGGTTGTAAAATACAAAAGGGCTAAATGGATGTAGTTGTCATGAGAGTATGTGTGTCCAGATTGCCAGCCAGAAAACTGTCACTGATAGTTGGGGTATAATTGACCACTGTGTATGATAAGCACATTATCGATTGATTAATGTGACCTTGTTGTATTTGAAATGTCAAAGAGGAAAATTGAGTTGTCATTTTATATCATGTTCTTTTCAAGTAACAGATAAATATTATAATTAATGACTTTCCACTAAGGTTATCTAAAAAATTTAGAGAATATTAAATATCACATTATTCACAGTCATCATATGTGAATATATTATTGATGATTATCGATAAATCTTTGTTTATATGAAACAGGCCCCAAAATAAGTTTGCATACTTAAATAATTTCTCTTTCACGATATATGTATTCTAATGACTTTTTTTTTTTTTGAAGTTTAACTTAGTGAATTGACTGAATTCACCAAATTCCTTCTACAATTTAGTAAGGTTTCATTTGTCTTTAGTCCATGGCAAGCTGTAATATTGATTTAGAGGGCTTAGGTTTGTTTCTGTTGAAGTCAATTGTAAAATTCCTGTTGACTAGAAAAAGATCAAGAAATGACCCATACAATTTCTTGCTGCTGTTTTTCAGTGTTTATGCAAAAGAATCTTGAATTTTCTCAGGTAGTAGAAAAAAAATGTGCTTTAACAAATGAATTTCCAAAATTTTTTTTTGAGCTTTGAAGTAAAATTCAAAGAATCCTCCAAGGTTAAAACAAAACCAAAAAGCATCTGCTGCAAGACACTGAATAGTTATAGTGTTTTATACTGTTTGTATGAAATATACCTGAGAAGGGGCCTGCCTAACAGTAGAAGAGTTTTCTGCCAGAAGATACACCACCATCTAAGTCTCTAGCATTTTGCAGGGAAAAGAAACATTGTGGCAAAAATATCAATAATAAAATGCTTAACCAAATTGTTTCAACCTTCATATTTAAATTTGGCAAAGATTGATTTTATGTCATTATCCTTCCTGAAGCACCACAGAAGAATGTTGCAAAGGCCCTGAAGACCCTTTGAGGGGGGTGAAAAAAGGCTGGTGATCAAACCTACCTTCCCTCTCATGTGCTGAGTTAGAATGGAAGGCAAAAACTGTGTGTAATTCATATACATTTTGCATGCAAAAAGGTCCCAGTAACAGAGTTCTTGGTCCTAAGAATGTTAAAAAAGACAAAGCATCTTCCTGAAACTCAAGAAAGCACAATTCAAATGATGAATTCAGAAGCTCTCACAGTTTTGCCTTTAGTGTTGGTGACCCTACAACTTCAGCGCAGCAGTATCTCTAATCCTCACAAAGGCCAGATCTGTTCCTCTTAACCCTGAACCATCTCATCATCACCCCTGAATCATCTGCAGCTGTCAGGGAACTGCCACTGGATATTCTGTGAAACACCTGACTGCATTTTTACCTCTCTATTTTTTTCCCCAATAGTGGGATGTTTGCACACAAGCACAAATGTGCGGGGGTGGTTGATGAAGGGAGCGTAGGATCCGTCGGATGGGAGGGGACATCAGGAGGACACCTCACGTAGTCTCTTCCTGCTTGCGCTAGTTAAATGAGTGGTGGGAACAAACAGGTGCTGACCCTGCCTCTGAACACAGCCGTCAGGAACCCACTTACCAGAAAGCTTCTTGATCTTCCTGAGAGCTGGAAAACAAAACCATATCTTTATAAATAAGGGGCAACCAGTTGTCCGACACAGTTGAGCACTCTGGGTAATGTTTTGAGCAAATGTTTAATTACAAAAGGATGGTGTCTAAATTGTCATAATTAATCTGAACCTGTGCTAGAGTTCACAGCAGCCAAGACTTTTTACACTGGCGAATCACTCTCATTGAAATACTCTGTGCTTAAATAGCAGGAAAAGCTGCTATTAGAAATCTCTGTAATAGCTTTTATGAAAGCTCTGGCTAATTTAGAGCCCAATTAAACCCAGAAATCCAATTATTTCTGAATAACATAATTGCAAGAAAGTAACTAGCATTGTAAGTATGCACTAGCTATTATGGAAGATGCTTTAATAAAAGAAAATCAGTTCTGAGCCACTGAAAAGATGTGTTCGTTATCATAAGGATTGTCTGTAAATTTCACAATTCTTCTATATTCACTGCTCTGCATCAAGGGGAAGTAAACCCTCTTCTTGGTGCCCTGTAACTAGTACTATGTGCATTTCTACAGGGTCCTTCTGGAGAGCAGATGAAGCTAGAGCAGAGCTACTTATACAGCTGCTTGGATAACATCTGTTGAATGATGTAAGTAAAATGTAAGTGTAAGTCAGTCAGTAAAATCAGAGTCCATCCAATGTCCCCACCCCATCCCTGCCATAAAAAGCAAAGGAAGATTGCTGTGATTTTAGCATTAAAAAAGATACAATCTGTTAAAAAACAAAACAACAACAAAAAAAATGAACATTTCGGATGTAAAATAACAATAAGGATGGTGCTAGAAATTGAAAGCCTTAATGTAAATAAGCAGCAGTTTGATAACACGTGCCTGAACATATTATCAAACGGAAAGGGAAACCACATTCAGCTGGTAGGTATATAGACTGATGTTCAGTAATTATTAATTAACCATGGGTGTAATTGTGAGCTTGGCCACCTACGTGCACAGAAAGGTTAGAGAAGTAAGGGAGACCAAGCTACAGACTCTTAATTTTTCTGTAAAATCAACTGGAATTTCACTTGAGTGAAAGTTTGTCATGTTGAAAATTAGCTTACCAATTTCATAACAGTCTATGTCCTGAAAGACAACGTGAATAAAGCACTGACCCTAGGGGAAAGTGGAAAGAGGAGAAAGAATGGCCTATTGAAAGAGTAAGGACATTTCAATTTGTTATATATGTTAAAAAATTATATATTTTCTGCTCACTCAAACAAAATATTTTTGTAAGATAGTTGAGTTCCATTAAAGAAATACTAAAAATGTAAATTCCTTCAAATGGGCAGAGTTCTGGTACAACAAGGTTATCAGCCCAACATATCTTTACTGTCTTTACTGTATATAAAGCTTTGCATTTAGTATTTCCCAGTTTGGTGAAGGCCAAAGTCATCAAGGTCATTCAAGCTAGAAGACTTTTTTTTTTGGTGGCATTTTTTTTTTTTTTTTTAAAGACATCTGAATTATGAGCACTTAAAAAACCAACTCTGTACAGAGTTAGCAGAAGGAATTTATGATTTCAATTCTGGAAACATGATCAAAGAAAAGAAATAAAGTCTAATTCTAAAGTGAAAATTAAGAAAAGAAAGTGCTCATCTTCCAGTAGAATATAAACCCCTATTTGGCATGCTCAAAAATAGTAACTTTATTTAATATGTGTTGGGAAATAATTACCCTGAAGGGAATCAGATACACAAAATGTAAGGTGCTAGTTTTACATTTTGATTTTAGAAGGTTAGTAGACCTTTAGGATTTACAAAAATAACTTAGTGTGTACTGTTTAGGAACTGTGCTCATGATCCCAATTTGAGACCATTTTGGTGCTAGAAAAATATTTCTTTGTTTGTAATGCTTTTAGCATGAGGAAATCTTTGAAAACTGTATCTACAATATGAAGGGTTTCTCCAAAGATGATCAAATCAATGGTCAGGAAAAGGTTGCACAAATAGAATGCATTAGCATTGTCTCCTTGGTAAAACAAACTCAAGAAATTATCTCAGAGAAATTGAATGATTTTACTATTGCAAAGCATAATGCTTTGTGTGGTTAGAGGAACTCAGCCAGAATCCGGTTTCAGTGAATTATAGGTCTTTATAACCAAGTACTTTGTTGATTTTTTTTTTTAATTTGGTGTTGGCATCATGTCAAATTTACATGTTTGAGGTATAATTAGGCAGTCTGATTACAAAAAATCAACTGTAATTTAAAAATATAAATTAACATAAAATGACAAGCATTAAAAGTTAATATCAACTCAATGTTCACTCTTTTGCATTCAAATGACTTTTATTAAGTTATTAAGGCCATCTAAATATCGGTATAATTCTCAGCTAATAAGCTACAAGTTCCATAATCTCCCTGTCTCCTTACCCCTCCATTAGGTCTATTGTTTCTCTTCAGTTTGTTATTCCAATAAAGCATTTTAGAATTATATTATTTCATTTTTCACCTAAAACGTGTAAATTGAGTTTAGAAAAACAATTCTCTTGCAAGCCAGACCTTGGGTGACCAAGTGCTGTGCTGATTCTAAATGCACTGGCCCATGGCCTTTCTTTGAAATACACAGAACAAAGCAATATCTGAATTTAAACAAGGAAATCAAGCCAATTCGCTTAGAATTATGATGGTTGCTTTTCTAATGCATATTCAGAGTGCTAGAAAAGAAAGTATGAAATTTAATTGTACTATAAAACTGTCAGAAGAAAATATATACTGAATATCAAGCAGCATTACAGTTCTTCAGTAGTGATAATTTCTGGAAAACTTTTTATTTAAGGAATCGCTACATTTTTAATGTTATATTTCTAGACAAAGAGCAGTTCTAAGAGTGTTATCACTGAAAAAAAGTGACAAAACCAAATATAATGCATTTTGTTCATTCTATAGAGCAAGACACAGAATGTTCCCACAAATACTCAGTGTTACCAGTCTGTTTAGAACAAAAGTCAAAACATCCAAAGGCGTAAAGCATCTCATGTAGTATTTTCTGTTTTTACAGAAATAAAAACCTGTAGCAGTCTGCAAACAACAAAACCACAGAAGAATCAACTGATATTTGCAAGGGCTCTTTGGAGATTTTGTATTATTTATGTTCCAGAGACCATAATCATAAAATTTAAACTATACCCCATTACATGTGGAAATGCACCTTAGCATAACTTCTATTACACTGACACCGATTTGTTTTGTGTGCACACATGAACTCAGCCATTGAAACTACCTTTTATCTTCAAGTCTCTTTAAGAAAGTAAAATTAATGGCTGATATATACAAAATATAATTCTTGTATATATGCCAAGACATGTGTGCACATACATTTCCACCAAGACATCTCTGAAAAATGAGTTTGCATTTTTAGTAAAATGTTTTTACATCGGTGAGAGGAAATCCTGCATGGATCTGACTGAAATTTTCTGCAGACCAAGGAAACAATCCTGAGCTGACTTGGTTGGGCTTTGAATGGTGTCCTGACTGCTACTACTGATTTCACAAAGCTGAAGGCATAAATGAACCCATTAGGGAATCAGGAAGTTAAATTTACTGATCATGCTTCTAGTCACATACATTTAAGTGCATAGCTAGTTACTGTAATCAACTATGATAACAACTAATGATACAAAACCATTAAAAGGAAATAATATTAATGATATTTTATCATGTCACTGCACCTGTACTAAGTCTAAAGGAAAGAAGATACTGTACTCCTCACCATTACCCATGGCATTTTTTTTTCAAAAAAGAGACCCTATTGTGGAGTCAGTATTTCTAGCATACTTGCTTATTAATTTTTTCTTAAGAGACAGGTACTATTTGTGTGCCATTTTTGTGGATGGCAATATGAAAAGAGGTTCTTTGTTACTGGTGCCTTAATTTCAACAGCACAGGATTCAGTCTGAAAATCTGTTCGTATTCATTTTGGTTGTCATTATGCAAAGCTTTCCTTCTCTTCCCTGTACACAGGTGCGGCTATGGAGGAGTTTTGTTTGTTATATTAATATCTCTGTTCAGCGCTGATTGAAAGCAGGAGGTGCAGAGGTGTGTGGAAGCAGCCTACCTGTTACGGTCACAAGGAAGAAAACCTCCAAGTGGAAGTCCTTGATCCAGATGGTGCTGGCATGGTGCAGTTTTCCTCCTTCCTTATGAGAAATTCAGTGCCTGAATTTGGAGGAAGAGGCTTATGAGGAACTCTGGGATCTGTCTCCAGCTGCCTTCTTCCTAGCTGAGAAGTCTTTCCCATCACTTGCTGGTTACGTTGTGGATGATCCCTGTCAGCTGTGGGAGGTTTAGTGAATATACCTAAAGAAGCAAAAACTGCTGACAAAACCAGAATAATCTGATGAGTGATGATGATTTGGAATGCTGGCAGAGATTGGTATTTTCATAATAAGGGACTTACTAGTCTACATAAGTTTCTCCTTGACAAGATTTGTATTATTTGCACTGGCTTGCAAGCCATTCCTAAGCAAGTGCCTTGGGTGTTTAGGCTACAGTGGGATGTATTCAAGGGTTAAATTTTTAGCATGGTGTTTTGCTTTTCAGTATGCTGAAACAGAGAGCAGTCTCCCTGTCAAATCAACGAGAAATCACGCCGAATGCTGGATACACAGGTGCCTGTACCCTCAGGCCACTGGTCCAAATCCAGCTCAGCATCCAGTCCCACTCAGCTCCGAAGGCTGTAACTAAGTGACGGGTGTCTGGTGGCCTGGGCTTAATGAGGAAGCTGTACCAGCCCTATTTGAGTGGAAAGGTGCTGAAATGCCTCCTAACTGATACCTTTCTACCGCAGAAATACACAGTGCTTAAATGCCTCTGGAGAGTAAAACATTGTTTTAAACCCAAAACAAGTCCTTCCATAGCATGTTTTCTTTAAGGCACAGGCTTATTTGCCAAACCTTGGTCTTACACCTTTACTGAAGGATAACAGGATTCTCTACCAGACTTTTTACAAGAGCACTGAATATGTTTTGAATGAAAATATTTACATTTTTCCAACACATACTAAGAAAATATCTTACTAGCCTTATGCAATTCACCTATTATATCTTCGATATCCTTTTTTCTCATAAGTAGTCTTTAGGTTTTGGAAAGTACCTATGGTCATGTTTGTTTACTAAAGCCCGTGGATCCTCCAAGGAGGTGAGAATCTGAGAGATGCAAAAGGCGCCATGAAAAAGATGAACGGAGAGGGAAGCTTGGGCAAGACCAGTGTAAAATAATCAAGTCATGGTGATTCATGTTTTTATATTATATCATGTTTCTCTATTGTGCACAGACTTTGCGATTTTCTGTATTATTATTGTTATTATTATTATTTCAACCAAAACACCATAGACCATTAAAAAAACCTGTCGCTCATCTGAGAGGTGGAGGTTTAAGCATGGAGATAAGGAAGAGATATATGGATAAAAGGCAGAAAATACATTATGTAAGGTGGAAGCATATGGAGCGTTCGTGCTGACAGGGCAGTCTGAGAACTTGCTTAACACCTCCCCAAAGAAATCCATTCTTGCAGACTATTTCCAGACACTCCTCCACTCCCTACCTCTGCAAGAGAGGACACACTCAAATACTGTTTTATCTTCTGATGGCTGGAGCTGGGTGCACTGTTTTGCAGGTAATCTACCTCACGAGTTTCACCAGACTAAGTACTGAGTGGTACACTCTAGAACCAACACACTTGTTAGCTGGGAAAGGACTCCCCTTAGCTTCTTTAAGAGCAAAACACAGATCATTTGCAGTACAATAGAGATATGGAAACTGCCTTATTTATTAAAAGTGTGGTAGCGTGCTTGATTACATTTACATTCATAGTTAATTCCCGACACTGCTGAACATATGAAAAGATAATTATGACAATGGTGCCAGTTATTTTTAAATGGCTATATGAATATACATTTTTTAAATGACAACGTTAAGTGCATATCTTTATCAAATGAAAAATGTATGTCTGTTATTCATTCATTAGCAAAAATTTGCATCCACAGTAAAATGACTGTGGCTTTGACTGAAGGAAGATTTGTCACACCTCTAAAGCAGAAGTGCAGGATGAAGCGGAGATATTCTCTGAGTTTTTGTTGGCAGTGTGCTAAAACTGTGAGTAACACAGCGGGGAGTGCTGAGGACTCTGAAGATTCCCAGTGCCCACAACCCAGATGTTATTCATGGCTCTGCTACTCCCGTTAGCAGAAGGTAAACGTGTTTGTGTAAGGAAAGGGCAAACGGATCACTCCATGTGTATTGAATCTTTTAAAAATCCATAACTGAAAATATACATTGAGTTACATTTCAAAGCATGGCTCTTTTCAAAGCAAAAGTATGTTCTGAGACCCTCTAGTTAAGCTTCTAATCTCTTAATCTGTTGTGAAAAATATTGCTGAGCTTCCTTTCAATGCAATGCAAGAGTTAGAAGGTTGAGCGATACGATTTCTGACCTGTTTGTCACACGAGGCCACTTATTGAGAGGGAAAAGGCTTGTGTTTACTTAGCTTAAGAGAAGTTCAGTGTCCGGCATGAAGTACTGAAGAAATCTGAGTACGCAAATGTGTCTAAAGTGTAAAAGAAATGTTTGTGACTCTCAGGCTGGCAGGCAAATTATCAGAAGAGAAAGCACCAACTATATGTATAGGATGGGGGAACGTCATGCTGGAATGCATGATGGAAAGGGTCTCCAGCGGTGTGGTTTCTATTTGCAATGCTAGTTTCCTATTCTGGAACCTCCGAGCAGCAGCAACTTTAAAAACACTCTTCAAAAATCTCTTTCATCATTTACACTGAACTGACTCGGGGTGGAGACAGTTATAAAACAAATGTCCTAACACACTGACTGCCAGTGTGCTGGCACCATAGCCTGAGAGCATGCATGCCCAAGCCTTCAGGAATTTGTTGGTTTTGTGTGATTCCATGAAAAACCTTAATGTTGATTTTTTTTTCTTTTGGCTAGTTCCAAATAATTTATTATTGTTATTATTATTTTTTTTTCCCCAGACAGTCCTATGAAGTACTTAATGCTGGACTAAGACCTTAACATTGAACATATTGGTTTAATTAGTGAACTTCTGGGGTGAACTTCTACGTGCTGTCACTAAGCTGTCTTTGTGGCATTTCATTGATGCAGGACCACATTGATTCCTAGATAGTTATGGGCAAATCCCTTTGAAGTCAGAGAGCGGTCACAGACACACTAAAGGCAAAAATGATGTCCCTTAAAATGGCAGCTTGTAAAACACTTCTGAAGCCATTTTTTTGTGTTTTGCTGAAAGCTGGACCTTCTTCAGGTTGGGTGACAGTGCAGAGAGAACACATTTTTTTTCAAAAAAATCTTCAGAATTTGTTTCTATATAGTATAATAACAAAATAGTAACCTTCCAACTCATTCCAACTTGCAAGTCATTGGCAGTTTTGCTAGCGACATTCAATGGCAATTGGGTCAGCCTCACAGTTAGAGGAACTGTTACAATAACAGCTAAGGGAAATGACAGGAATGAACCATCCTGGTCCCTAAAGACTTTAAATCCCCCAAACATTTGCTTTATCCTTGTTCTCTTTTGGGGGCTGAGTGGAATTCGTCCTTGTTCCTGGACTTGCAGTAGAGCTCAGCTGCCTGGGTGATTGCACAGGGGATTTGGAGATCAATCAGGACCCAAACCCAAGCCTCAGCTCCTCAGTTCCTCTCCACAGTAAGTGATTCTTTTATATAAAAAGGCAGAAAGCTATTCCATTGAAATCAATGACAAAACTCCTGCTGCTCCAAGAGAGGTTGAATTTCATTCTAAAAGGAGTGGGTATATTTAATGTTGCTGAAATGAAAAGTTTCAGTGGGACTAGTAAACCACATTTTGACTGCTCCTGGACAGCACCTCAAATAAAAACTAATTTCATGATTCTAATCACAAACAAACAAACAAATAAATAAAAATGAGATGGGCTTAAAAATTCTGAGAGATATAAAAAAAGAAAAACCTATTTTAAAATCAGCAAGTACAAGTTTGGGCTGGAGGTTGCCTATTCAAACCCACCTGAAAGTCCCAAAATAAGGTTATTGACACAAGCTATGTTGCCCCAGTCAATGCACTGTGTGTACATGCATTGGTACATGTTGGGGGTTGACCCTACAGCCAAGAACCCACACAACTGCTCACTCACTCCACTCTCCCAAATTGTGTCTCTTCCAAAATTCTTGCCCACCTTCCACTTACTGGCTCTGGGAGGGTGGGAGCAGAGTGGGAAAGAGGGACAGCCTTGACACAATCTGAGCACTGCTCGGCAATAGCCAAACGAGTGGTGTGTTATCAACACTGCTTTAAGCACAAATCCCAAACACAGCACAATACAGGATGTTACGAAGGAAGATAACTTCATCTTGGCCAGACCTACTGCAGTATGACGTGGTGTCTAATAGCGTTATGCTGGGAGTAAGCAAAAGCCTCACTGAAGCCCTCATTAATTTGACATAACTAACAAAATTGATCTTGTTCCTTTATGGAATAAGGAGAGGAGACAATGTTGTTGTCTCCCAGAGCCCAGTGATACCTTCAAACCTGGTACTGATATTGAGCCAGGGGATCTCAGGTGAGGCTTCTGTGGGATTTCATGGACTAAATCTATGCACAGTGACTCTGACACTTCCAGTTCACATCACACTGAGTGTGCATAAGCCATCTGTGTGCTGCACATGTAGTTAATCAGCCAGACCCTGGGGCTGCCAGATTTCTGGCTAGTCAGACGAAGCTACTGTGTAGGTGTTCCCATAAATTGCCACATGGCTGGAAGTCCACTAAATGCAACAATCTCTTTCCTCCCACAAATTCTTCTCTGTTAAAATTTTCCAGAAAAAAAAAATATCAAAAAAACACCATTTACAGCAGGCAGACTGATCTATAGTAGCTGTGCATTCAAGAGCATTTTCAGTTTTACAGTTTAATGGTTCAGGGAAGTGGGTGTATGACAGAAGGGAAGCAACCTGTTTGCTTTATACATAGAAGCAGTGGTTACTCTAGTGCTTTTTAGTCGATGTACCCAGATTTCTCAACAGAAAAATTTATAGTGGATTTTTGTGAATGGGTGTGTGCTTATAGTGGAGGTTTGAAAGAACAAGATAATACAACATAGGAATTGTACAGATCATTCATTCCAAAGATAATACTAAGAAGATGAGACTCTCAAAACCAATGGTCATTATGTTGTGAAAAGCCTAATTTTCTCATGTACTGCTTTGCAGACACTCTGTGCTGATCCCTGTGAGCTTAGGTAGCTAGTAAAACCTGCCCTGGAGACTTCTGCCCAGACATGCAAGTGCACAGCAGCTCTGTAGCACATTTACTTAACTTTTTGATCGATATGAAAGATCTACTTTGTTGAGTTTCAGCATGGATGAGGGTGGGGGCACACAATTGCACCATAAATTCCCACCATTCACTTGGGCAAAGAAAGCACAGGACAGCCAGTGCTGGGACTTACATTCTCTTGTGCATTGCTTTTCCTGCCTGTGTTTCCTTATGTGTAAGTTGCTCTGGGGACAGGAGGGAAGTCCTGCTGAGGAGGGCTGTAAGGACACTGTGTACTTCCAGCTCCCATGTGCTGCAGTGGTGGCTTTCTCCTCTCAGCATAAGAGGGAAGTGAGGCACAGAAAGTTTGTCAGTGGCTGTAAGGCTGTGGCAGTGATGCTATGCCCAAAGGTTGTAAGGCTGCAGCAGGGCAGTATAGCCAGCGTAAGAAATGCCTTGCACAGGAAAAAAGACAAGATAGAGCCATCAGGTAAAACACTACATGACCCTGGTATAAAATATCAGGTAATATTTCTAGGACACATTGCAGAATATAAAGAAGGCTGGAACAGATATTTGATCCTGTGTGTACTCATAGAAATAGAACAATTTTTATTTTTATTATTTTTTTTTCTGCCAAAGAAACTCAGATCACACAAATATATGTTTCCCTCTAACTTCTTCTGTTTCTAACAGAAATAATCCATCAAGCCCTTGAAAACCGGCTACCTGCTTGGGGTAACAATGACACGGTCAGAAGCAGGTTTTTTTTTTTTTCCAGAGGATCTGGAGTTTGTGCAGTGCAGAGAATAGTGAATCAAGGCAAGAAGGAATCTAGAGCTTCTCTAAAAGGGCTGTACTGTCGTTAATTTATTAGTCTAGGCATGCGAAACATCTTTTGATGCAGGCTGGATCCTCACCATCAGCTTCAACACCTTGTCTGCGCTCACTGGGCTATCAGTTTGTAAAACCCCTTGGCTCTCAGAAGATAGCTTTTTTTTTTTTTTTAATCAATGTGCAAGTCTTGCAAGTAAAGCTTGGGGCATGAGGCACAGACAGGAGAGAGGAGAAACTGAGGTTGCACAAAAATACCATAAATCTTGTATTTCCTAATTTTTACAAATGTTTTATTATAATTTCAGTAATGCTTCAACGCCATCAAGGAGGGGGAAAAAGGCAGAAAAGATAGGCTAGGAGAATTCAAAGGTTTGGAAAAGTAAATTAGAAAAAATTCTTTCCCAAACAGTTTAACATTGTTGGGAGCGGGCTGATGGGTGGCAGGAGACAGCATTTTTACTTGTGGGTGGAAGTCAATAAACAACACTCATGCAGAAACCCGTGCTTTACTAGCTGTGCTGTGCATTCATTTGTTTGCATGTATTTTTCATACTACTCATGAAAGTCCCATCTGAAAGCACTTTTCAAAAGGATTAAAGCCCATGGCCATGGATTAGTACTGTTTCATACCCAGAGAGAGCGAGTTATTGATTCAGAAAAATACAGCTTTTGATTTCATTGAATGTGAATATGTGTTTATTAATATTTATACACTCCTCTGGAGGTGCATGGTGCTGTGCAGACTACTGAGTCGACAAGGTCCCTGTCCTAAGATGCTTACAAGACAGGTAACACAATGAATTATGACACAGGCTAAGAAGGGTCAGATAGAAGGTGAAAGAGGAAAGGAAATGACAGAAAGCAAAAGAAAGTGAATTTGTTTCTTGAAAGAGACATTGTTTACAAAGCACGGTCATCAGGTAATTTGACTCCCTTTGGCTTTTATTTTGGATTTATTTTTCACTTTGTTTTATTATGTTTAATAATCGGGCATGGGTGAGATAATGCATAACGCTAGAGCTGAGATTAATGATGAAAGACTAAGAGAAAGCTGTGGCTCTCGAGGAGGGATTTGAGGAAGAAAAGCATTTGGTTTTTCACTCATTAGAAGCAGACAAGCTCAGGCACAGATGAGTTTCACACTTGTGCTAAACTTTAAATTAACCACATGTGTAAGTCTTTGTGGGAATAGGGGACTAATTGGGTAAATTAGAATACAATTAACTGTGAAGTCTGGCTAGCACTAGCTGACAATATTTGAAGAGTGAAAGAGCTGAGAAATTCTACATAGTTAAAAAAAGAAAAAAAGCTATAAAGACATTTTAGGAGGGGAGGGGTGACATTACAGGATGGATGCTAGCAACAGAATCAGAGGTGTGTTTGGTGCTCTGTACTGTTGTTGTAACCTTACTTGGCTATACTAATTTTTCTTCCAAGATTTGTTTCAGTTCTCTCCTCTGAGCTAAGCCTGTTACTGACCCCCAGAAACCTTCATCCCAAGACATCATAAACAGAAAGATGCTGTACTGCTCCAGAATTAGCAAAGCTGGGTCAGTTAACAAACACATTCTCCAAACTTTATCATGTCTCCCGGAAAGTCCTAAATGGTTTTAATTAGTTTGGGAAATGACCACAGTTATCCAAGTGTTGGAGCTTTGTGGGCATATATCCTGAGCATTCAAGCATCCAATGAAACGTAGGTGAAAAATTATGCCAGAACTTTCTAAAAGATACCAGGTAGGCTATTATAACCATACATAAAATTTAGTATACTTTAGAAAACAGCCTCTTTCCAAAGAGGCTTCCGCCTGTCAAAGAAGTAAAAAATGTTCTTCATATTTTTGGAATTGTCTCAAATTTAATGAACTCTTAAAATAATACCTGTATTTCCTAAGACTATCCATCAGAGAAGGCAATTTGTAAATATATATATATATATATATTTATTTAATGCCTGTTATATGCAGAAAGCTGGTCTTCCTGTCATTAAGTTTTATGCTATTTGCAAAACAGGTAATGATGGAAAGTCTCAAAATATTTTATCTTTTGGTGGATGACATGGAAGAGTCAGACCCTGTATTTGGATCTGTTTGACTTTCTTTTGCTAAATTCCCATCACATTCCAGTATGTAAAGGACTATGTTCATAAAGAAGATCTCTGACTGAAGGAGGAATAACATATACTGAAATATCTCCAGTGATGGGACTGCTTGGAATAAGAAACTTCTTAATTCAGTAGTGTTAATGTTTTACATGCTTGGTGTTAAGAGAGAATAATGTATGTGGAAACTACTTTGAGCATCTTATGTTAACTCTTATTTTATTTTTATTTCCAAGAAAATAAAAATAAAGTAGTGCATTTAAATGTCCAGACCAATAGAACTCTTGCTCTTCTTACAGCCAAATAATTATTCCTGATCTCTGTTTTGCCTTTTTTTCTGAATGTACATCCAGCAAAACATATGACTATATATATGCACAGGTTATATGGACATATATATATAGGCATAATCAAAGACCATCATATTCTATTCTTATATCCCAAGTTAGAGTCATAACTTTCATGAATCTGAAGAGGACTATATTTATCTGCATAGAGTATAAATTATGTTGAAAACAATAGTTAAGACATGCTTCAATAAAACATAAAAATCACATTACCTGAGTCAAAACTACCTCTGTTACTTTCACCTTCCTCCCAGACTTGCCTTATTACTGAAGAACTGACCAATCCCATCAGACAATTTTGAAAAAGCAAATTTGAAAACTGGTAACATTAGTTTCACCATGATCTTAGGAGAAATCTTTTGGAAAAAAAAAAAAGTATTTTCAACACAGTTTCCATCTTTTTTTTTTTTTTTTTTTTTTTTTCAGAATTTTCACAGAGTCTAAAAATTTAACTCATCAAATTCCCCATTTAACAACGTAACCTTTTCTAAATGTACCTTGGTTTGGCTGTGATCGTTTTTTATTAATCATACTCCACACATGTTCTTTTGCATACTCTCAATTTCAAGAACCCCCTTGCCCTGTCAAATACCCATCTAGGAGATATCAGTGAAATCAAGGTCTCCTGCTTCAATACAGGCTTAACAATACAGGTGAGGGCTCCACTGCCTGTTCCCAAAGACTAGTTAATAAAGCCTCCAGTAATGCTTTTTAATGTATTATCTGAATTTTACAATGGTTAAAATTCACTTAAGAGTCACCTCTGATTTTTATTCACAAGATATTAAGAATTACAAAAGCATGATGATGATGATCGTATAACACAATCTTAACACATTCATGAATGCTATGTCAATAAATGTAAGCTGCTATTGCAGTGAATGCTCTTATTTTATTGTACTTGGGCTGCTGTGCATTATGTTCTCTTACTCCCATTTGTGCTTGCCAATTGCAATCCTCTATACTTTCCAAATTAAAGTAAATTCTCCCTTTGCTAGAATCTCAATTAACTGCTTTTCATTAATCTCCTTTGTATTGTATTGCTTTAAAAAATCAGATGCGAAAGATTAATCTGATATTACTATGAATTATACTAATGGCAATGAAAGGCTTGAATAATACCAATTGTATATGCTCTGGAATATAAATTCCTATGTGCAGAGTATTTCACCATTGGATTTAGTTACAGTAGATGAAATCATGATGTATACACCCGGGGTGTGTTTGCAGTTTAAGCAGGGCATTTCCATTGTTGTCAACAAAGAACAAGACTTACACAGCTAAAGTAAGGGTAAAATTTCTGCCCCATAATTTTCCAGTGATTTAAAATTTAAGTATACTGAAATACCTTTTTAAAAGACGTGTTTTCACAATAAGCATTAAAGAAAACTCCAACCTCTGACAGTCGTAAATAGGACTGTTTTTGCTGACATTAACATCAGTTCTTAATGTAGATTCCAGCATTTGGCTAATTTAAAATTTATTTTTAAACTGCTGAGAGGTTTATATTTGGAAACAGCTGCTGATCATGGCCCTGTAGCTACCTTTAGCAATGTTTTATTATCTTGACTAAGCTCATAATGGTGATTCTCTGCTCTACCACTGACATCTTAATGGCTTCCTCACCAATACTGATGTTGTAGGAAGTGTATGGGACTGACTTTTACATCTATAATGATATGGTAATGTGAGCCATTACAATGTCAGTGGTGGTTTATTGGCATTGTGGTTTAAGATTATGAGGGCATTACAGTGCCATTGCAAACAAATACTGCTGTTTTTAAAATAAGCAGATGAAACGCAGAAAGGTGACAAAACAGTTGTAATATTAAACTCACAATAGCAAGATATAGTTTGCTTAAGGCAGCCACTACCCTAAAATTCATCTGTTATCAGCATAATTCAGCAATACATACTGTGCAGTCATCTGTTGGAGATTCCACAGCATCAGGCAGAAATAGCAAATGACCCAGGGTAAATACATTTGCCCATTTTGTGCTTTATAGAATTCAGCCTAATTTTAGACTGTATCAGTTGGAGGATCAGAGCCTGCAGTCAGAAACCATCTGATGCTGGGGAGATCTCTGAAATTTCAAAGCCAATAAAATATAAAACAAAATGGTCTTTTTTTTTTTTTTTTTTTTTCCTTCTTCTTCTTCCAAGAGGAGGACTGTTAGAACAGAAGTGGAAACGACAGAAAGCAGACAACATTGTCTGGTAAGAGCTTTGTAGATCAAACCGGCAGATCTGTGAACATGAACTCAGGCTAGACTGCAAACTGACCTGAAATTCACATATGACCTTGAGGTTTCCAGAGAAGGATTTTGAAAAGCATTTGAGAAAAGTCTGTTCCCATGGAGTCCATGTTTACATGCTGCATCAGGCTTTCTTATCTGAACTCTTCCCAGGGAAGAAAATGAAAAGAACAATTTTCAGTTGGGTTGATAGTAGGTACTTTGATTAATACTTTGCTGGACAGTCAGAGCAGGCATAGCAAAGAACCACTAAGAAAAACCCCAAAGAAATTTGTTTTACATTGACTTCATGTTCCGAGGGACATAGTCAATTTTGTCTCATAAGAATATAACAGCCTTCTCTACATAAGAAAGTGCAGTGGCACAATAGGAATAGATCTACAAAGCAAATCAGTTGGTGCTGCAGACCGTGCATCCACGTTTTGTGTTTTTACTGAAGAGTTGTTTGGATCAGATTCTTCAGGTCTGGAGGACTGAATGCTGATTAACGGTTGGAGAACAGTAGGTGTATTTCTGAAGTGCATCCTCAGATCTCGTTTCATCTCAAATAAATCCTGTCCATGTTTGTGTGTGTTAGCACCACAAAATTAAGCATACTTAAGTGAGGGCAATTGTGAGATTCACTTCAAAAATATGTTCCTGATCTCAGCTAAATATTAATGGAGATGCACCAAGTGAGTTCCATGTTCCTGATCCAATCCTAAAAACTATCTCAGCACTGAATTTGAGGACAGGATTTGTTCTTCACAGTGCTCCAAGAACAACAAGAGTGAAGGCAAAAAGAGACGGCAATCATAAGGATGTACTATGATGTACAGAACAAGGTGCAGAGGAGTCAGATGAGCATTTGGTGTTGAGCATAAGACCCTGTCATCACTGACCTTCCAAAATTCTGAATATTCCTACTGTGGAGCTGATCATTGCATCTTAAAAATAGCTGAGATGTTTATTACCACTGCTGCTTTTATTCAATGATGTATGTAAATAATTCTTGTTTTTCTCAGAAGGATTTACAGAGAAGTCATGTCATCTCTCAGCCTTTCAACAATGGATTGCCATGGCCAGACTTCTTCACAACCTATCTGAAGGTGGACTTTCTGTATCTCGCTCACCTTTGCAGTCCCTACCACACTGGTGAGCCCTGTGGGATGTACCTCCCTTCCTGGAGCTTGGCTGTGCTGGAAATGTTGATGTATCCTTAGATTCCTTTTGTGTCTCTTCATGGCCATAGTATATTAGCACATCACAGTGAACATGTGTTTACCTAGTATACCCAGGTCATTCTTTTTCTGTCTTATTCTAATAGGAGTGCTCCAAGCTTTTAACAGAATTTTTTTTTTTTTTTGGTAATAGAATATCTTTACAGGCATGGCCTTTCATTCCTATTATTAAATTCCCTCTATTAATCAAATCTTCAAGGTTACACAGTCCCTGCACTATGGCACTGCACTCTGGAACTTTTCGGCAAAGAATGCCTCAGCAAATTTTGGCAGAGTCCTGGTTCTTCCTGTGCCTTGATTATGAATGAAATTCCCTCCAGCCCAGTAGTGCATATTTCATTAAAAGCTGTGTCACCTCTCCTTCAGCTAGTTAGTTATGCAATATTGAATTCTGTTATTAATGCCCATCTTTTCTTCTTTAATAATTTCCCATTTGACGTTTAGCTTATACTTCACTGTAGACCCTTGATGTCTGTACTGTGTTTAATTTGTATAGAAAATAACATACAATATCTAAGAGTTTAATATGTAAACTGCTAAGCAGATGATATTAGCAAGTTTAACTATTTTCAGTGTATGCATTTTATTTCTACTGTGAAGCATCATATGGAAACCCGAGGTGCATGAATGGGTCAACAACTCTAGCCACGCATCTTCCAATTAATCACAGGCAGTGGTGGACATTTTACCACTGAAATACTTTGGGTATCCAGAAAATTTGAAGAATCTGGAGGCAAGAAAAATTAGAAGCACCTCTTGAGTAGCCTGGCCTGAGAATGAGAGAGATGGTGAATAAACTTCTCTTCATTCCACATTCCTTATTTTTTTCAGATTAGACATGTTTTTCCAGTTTTTGGTTTAGTGGTTTAGTTATCAAAGATATTTCTAAATGTCTTATTACCATGAAATTAAAAAGAAAAAAATACATAACATTGTTTTTATATTAAACTCACCCTGGTTACATCAAAGGTGTAACACTTCTTCCAAGGTCCAGAGTTGCGCTATGGCACATAACTTAGGAATCTGCAGAGTTCTGTACAGCAGGAAAACAAACCAACAGGTCAGCAACTATTGCTTGATTGCTAAAGGACTGAACTGTTGGCTATTTGAAGGTAACAGACAATTCACAGGCAATTCTGTGACAATTGTCTTCACAGACAATTTACCACCAGCAGAAAGGTTTTGCCTTCAAAAGAAGAGTTAGCTGTGTGTATTTGTTGAGAATAGATGACTGACTTGGGTAAAAGGATGTTTGCTTATAATGGCCCTTAAAAGTTACTGGATATGAGAAGATGACAATGACCCCTCGAGTGTATTCTTTCATATTGAAACAGACTGAATGGTAGATGAGTAGCATGAAGAGCTTCAATTCTCCTGCAGGAGGAACATGGCTGTATGAACCTTGTAGAGGCAGGGGTTTATCCACCCCAAGCACAAGACCTTTACATCATAGCTTGAGAAACGTCTGAGGATGGTGGCTGCAGGAGGGCTCTGGAGATTTTCTGCTTGGGTCTTTGCACTCTTGTTTAAGAAGGAATTAAACCCTAGGTGAGAGTTTGTGAGATGGCACTGACTAATTTATTTTTGTTACTAAATCCTGGATGGACTATGATATGATTGGAAATTAATCCTCAACGCTAGAAATATTGGCTAGAGCTCAGGAAGAAAAAGAGGGTTTATGACTTTTGGAAGAAGGGGCAGGACACTCAGGAGAACTACAAAGATGTTGTGAGGCTGTGCAGGGAGAAAATTAGAAGGGCCAAAGCCCAGCTGGAGCTCAATCTGGCTAATGCCATTACAAAACCAAATGTTTTTATAAATACATAAACAAGAAAATGAGGACTAAGCAGAATCTCCATCCTTTATTAGGATGGGGAAAGATAGTGACAGGAGATGAAGAAAGAGTTGATGTACTTAATGCCTTCTTTGCCTTTAGTAGTAGGACCAGTTCTCTGAGTACCCAGACCCCTGAGCTAGAAGATAGAAACAAGAAGCAGAGTGAAGCCCTCATAATCCATGAGGTAATTGGACCTGTGAGGCCAGTGGAACTGGACTGGTACCTTCTTTCTGAGGCTGGCACAAGCTTTTGTCATACCGATGGTGACAGGAGTACCATTACAGTTACCATGTATCCAAGGAAGGAAAGTTCAGAAAAATAGGAAATTCTTAAAAGTAGAGATGGGAGTTACTGGCAGGAATTTGACTGAAGGAGCTCTGTGGCGGTGAGCTAAAGGAGAACGTGCATTGTTCTTCAGCAATGTGGGAACCCAGGGGTCTTCTCTCTGGACAAGAGGTGGAAAATGCCACGCTTCCAGCAAAATGCCCATTGCAGCTTTGTGGTGTCGGACTAGCAATCACAGCACTTCTAACAACCCATTTGTAAAAACAGCCACTCTGAAGAGAGACATTTACGCAGGAAACCTCCGGTAGTGCAAAAGGCAAGATGTATGGAAAAAAACAGAGGGGGGTGCCAGCAAAACTGAAAAGAGAGGCTTAGAGGCTAGAGTAGGAAACCTACTGAGTGGCATAATATGTCTGGCATGGAGATACATATGTATAGCTACTCATCAGACCTCTCCCTTTTCCTCCATCTCAGCAAGGGGCAGCTAGTTATCTCACCCACTGACCTGTGTCTGTCAGCAGGCTGCTCAGCACAGGCAGTCGGGAAACTAATTCTTCTCTGCAATGGGAGAGCTGGAAATGCTATGACACAGTCAAATAAATGTACGAGCAGAGCTAAGAGCCTGCCTGCAACGCCTGGAAAAAGCTTCACTGGTTTCTTCAGTCCTTGCATCCAGCTGAGGACAAACAGTCTGAGCTCTGTAAGCTCAGCTGGAGGGCAGCAACCAACAGAAGCTGCCCAGTGAAGGGCAGGAGACACGGAGGAGGGCACTGGCGGGCTGTGGTGTGGAGTGTGCTTCTGGGGTGCCAGTAAAACCCCTGCCACCCTACTTGCCTCTCAGTGAAACAAAACTGAGTTTGGCAGCTTACAATCTCCTTTCCAAGACCCAAGCTGTCACTAGCATGCAGCCGTGTTTTCACAAGCATCATTTGCTTTTGGAAGTGTTGCTAAATTGTTCTGCAAACCCACCCACAAAAGAATGTTTTTAAAGAAGGCTAAATTTCCTTGTAAGAGACAGTCTACAGGTCTATTTTCCAGACTGAGCTGGAGAGGGAGAAGTTCAGCAATTTCAAATCTCTATCTTTTTAGCTGGTCTGCTCAGATTGCTAGTGGTGAGGCTGCTTCCTGGGCTCCACAAGCCTCACCCACAAGATCTAGCCTGGGAAGCCGTCAGCTCATTTCAGACACCAGCAGGCCATAGTAAAGCCATTAGACAATAACGATTTTCAATAACTGCTAGATTGGATTAAGTTCCAACCAGTGACCTAAAGTTGAAAGGCTGTAGCACTCCTCAAGAGGACCCATGGTCTTGTTACTCCAATGAAGACTGTGTACATTAGCATATTCTCGCATGGATATGCATGCACAAATAAATCAAGATATAAAAGTAAAGGGTCAGTATCCTGCTTCAGCCCTAGGGGGCAAGATGTGCTCGGTTAGCCCACCAGTGCAACACAGAAAGCCAGAGGTAGGTCTTCGGTACCTGTGGAGCTCAAACAGAGTCTGTTATTGTCCACTGGGGCTTCATAACTTCAAATAAAAGATTATTCCAAAAACAACATGACCTTTTAGTTTAGAAATATTGGATAAATGGAAATGAAAAGTCCAACACACCCAGTCAGATATGGAGAACTTCTGAAAGAATATGAAGTGTATATTTTACTTTTTTATTATTTATTTATTGTTTAGAAAATCATGGTTTTCATAGAACCATGGAACGGCTTGGGTTGGAAGGGACCTTAAAGATCATCTAGTTCCATCCCCCCTGCCATGGGCAGAGATGCCACCCACTAGAGCAGGTTGCCCAGGGCCTTGTCCAACCTGGCCTTGAACATCTCCAGGGATGGGGCACCCACAGCTTCTCTGGACAGGCTGTGCCAGTGCCTCGCCACCCACGGAACCAAGAATTTCCTCCTAACATCTAATCTAAATCTCCCCTCTTTTAGTTTAAAACTCTTGACAAGGCAAAATTGAGGGTGGCAATCTCCAAAGTGCCTGAATGATTATGCTGGGTTATTTCTTAAAATAAATAAATAAAAAAAAAATAGAAGATGTAGCATAAGACAGGAAAAAACAAAGATCAGTTAAAGTTGTGGCTGCAATACTATCTGCCACTTCTGAGAGATAGGATCAGAACGAAATACAGAGAAACCACAACATTTCTGAAGAGAAACCTGGAGCTAGGACCAAAAGAAAAAGTGTTGTACTCACGCATCTGACTGTGGCAGGCAGGATGACTGTGGCAGTTAGCATGATGTCTTAGGAATAACATCAGGCTCTGCTGTCCAAGGCTGCCAGACCCTATTCAACCAAAGGAGGGACGTGGAGGTCAGACTGTGAGAGTAGGTGCTCTGTTTAGGAACAGCAACTACCTCTGTCCATAGATTAAAACAGGACCTGAGGATTCTCAATATGGGACTTTCAAAACCTCCCAGAGGTTAGGTTGCCTAATTCCTCATAATTTTAATATGACTTGACTTCTGAATCCCTCAAGATTAATAGTGTTGCTAATCTTCAAAGAAAAATCCCTTTATATTTCACTCCTGAAAATCTTTGAGTGAGTATTTTGAGGTGGAGTTGGTATTATATTAAGAGTATTTAGGAAAAAAAATATAAATCTTGACTGAGATAGCGAGCATTTTGTCTTTTTTGCATATTGCACACACTTCTACACATCAGCCACAGTGTAATTCATCATATGGTTAGGGATTTTCATTTGGGACTTTGTGTATTTCTAGTATCTGTAATCTTTCCTTTCATTTACCTGTAGTACATTCAGACACCTTTGGTCTTTTGGTCTTTAGTTTACTACAGAGTGCTGAGAAATACTTTGTTGTCACTGGTAAGCAGGGCTTTGTGAGCCAGATGTCCCAGGAACAGCAGACCTACAAAGACCCAAGCTTTTTGTAGTTCTAGATTATTTTTTTTTTTGGTAGACTAAAGAGTTTTTCCATATTGTCTGTGATCACTGGGGACTAGGTGATCCATGCAGTCTCTTGCAGACCTGTGTTCCCAGAAATGCATGATGCTTTTAAACAGCTGCTTCATGCCTAAAATGGCAAGTGCTTCCTGTCTGTCTTATCTTAACTTACTAATTATGAGCTTATCGAATATACCAGTACCATAAGTCAAATGGCTAAACTTTCAAGTTCTACATTTCAGTAACAACATTAACTTGAAGCTGGTAGTTGGTCTGGATAATGGCTGGCTAGTGAGAGCATTAAATAGCTGTAGCAAATCTTGTTAGCTATAAATACCTTGAGAAAAAACACTATACTGCTGATAACAACTGCTTTATCAAGAATTATCGATAAAAGGATTTTTAAAGAATAAGAAAATCACTCAAGTGAAAGAAGAGTTTTTTTTTTTAATTATTATTATTATTATTATTATTATTATTTTACTTCCTCTCAGAGCTTTCAGGATCATTGGAGATGATACGGACAATTTTTATGAAATGGGAAGCTGACATTGAGAATTGTTCAGTTTCAAGATGCTGGGTCGGGCAGCTGGTGTGTAATCTGGTTGGAAGGAGGTCTGTGCTGTGTCAGAACAGGAACTACACAATCTGTATCCACTCTCTCTCTCTTTCTCTCTCTCTTTTTCTTTTTTTTTTTTTTAAAGATGGAAATAAGTACAACAAATGCTTGGAATTAGAAGTTCAATATTAAATGTGTTAAATTGCTCGAAGGGTTATGCTTCTCTTCATTCTGGCTACAAATATTGAGAAGCTGTGTTACTGGAGAAAGTCTATGCTGACACCCAGATAAGCCTGGCTGCTGATGTACAGCAGTGGTTTTACTTCCTAGCAATTTAAGGAAGAACAAGTAGCCCAGAAAGGCTCAGAATATAAAGGCTGTGTCTGGACTGCAGCTAAAGGGAGCAGAATAGGCAACAGGCTCAGATCTATGCCTTTCAGAAGTTTCCCAACAATTTCTATGTATTTTACTTTTATTTTCTTACATTTTTATATATAGACAGCTGTGATTAGGTGACTTTTACACAGAAACAAATAAGAGGCTGTCATGAACTCTACTCTCTTGAATCCCTTAACCCTCAAGCTGGAGGTGGTGGATAGGTACCTTATAGAAGGGGGAACAGGAGAAAAGCAAAGCAACTCTGTTTGAAAGCTGCTTTAGGTGACCCAAGGACTACACATTTGCAGAAATCTGTAAGCAGCACTCCGGTGTCAATTCAGTGGCCCAACACAAAAAGAGCAATCAGGCCAAGGAAATGTTAGGGTATGGCAACACACATTTCCCAAGAAATCAAAGCATAAATGCCTCTTCTATTTGAACTCTGTAGTTGTTCTCCACTACTAAGTTTTTGCAGTGGTTCAGCATGCATTACAGAAAAAAAAAGCAGACTACCTTACAAAAATCAAGGCTGACTAAATCCATAGGTAGGGTCTGTATTCAGAAAGATTGCTTAAATCTACTAAAGACCCAAGAAGTGAAGTTTTGCACCTGCTAGTCACCAAGGCAAGTTCTTGCCATTTGAGAGGTGGTTTGCATTCTTAATTTTGTTCCTCCTTTGATAAGGCACTCTAACTGATTGCAGAGCAATACCAGCTATGTCAAGACATTTGTTTAAGATCTGGCAGCTGTAACAAGCAAGCCCAATGATTGAATGGGGCAGGGGAGCTGTGCTAAATGGTTAAACCTCTCCCGTGGCTGACTGACATTTGGCAAATACAGCCACATTCTCTTATTGATGTGCTTACTAACTTCCTTGAATGTTATTGGAAAAGATACATGCTCACTGAGGAATGAAAAAAGACATAGCTCATTTAAAACAGATTCTTGCTGCGCATGTTCTAGCACATTTCTTCTCGCAGCTGAGAGCCACAGGCTTGTTCATGTCTTCTGTACTCGTCAACTGTGACTGGGTTTCTTGAGTAATGTGTTGCTCAAAAATGTATTTTAATGTTTTCCTTTGCTTTTTCTTTTCCCGCACCATAGTTTAATCATTATAACTTTTATTTTCAGAAAAAAATGCCTTCAGTGAAACATTCATGAAGGAGGACAGAGATTGTGTAATATTCTCTAGCAACATGCATGAACAGGGACTGGCTGTGTATCGCGGAGGGATTGGAAAGGAACTGGAGAGACTTTTGTTGTTGTTTTCAAAATGTTTAATTGTCACAATACTCTTTTACATTTAGTTTAATTTTGCAGCTAATGGTTTGGACTGCTGAAGAAGCAGGCTACATTATAGAATGGCAATTGTTTAAATGCCACCGGTTTAATTGGGTATTCTTTTCCATAGATCAAAAGAATTAAGTCATTCTTTGCGATACATTCTAGTAAAGAGCAGCCTGCTTGGAGACTTGAAAAAAAGGAAGAAAAAGAAAGAAAAGACTGCATGGTGTCGATACTAATTTTTGTTTCATGTCTATTCCCTCAATGAGATGAAATCTTTTTTTTCTTTTTTTTTTTTTGGGGGGGGGCGGGAGGTATGCTAGCATTTATGAATGTACAGTGTGGCCCTCATGTGACAGGCTTGCTAAGAAAACCTATAATGAATGGATGCACAATGGGGCTCTTCCGGTGTGAGGGAAAATATTCTTTTCTTAAAGTGATAAAAGGAACCTTAGACTGCCTGAGCACAGAGATAGCTCACCGGCCAAGCCTGCAACGTGTTCATGGGAGGTCCATCCTTGCTCACCATCACACAGACCTTGTCTCCCATGTTGAGACGGCCTGTGATCTCTCTCCCACTCTCAGATCTGCTGAGCCAAATAGCTATGTCCACGGAAACCACAGTTTGTGGTTATTTGATCTGTGAGCTGAGTCTGCCCAGGTAAGTGGCAGGATCTGAGATGAGCCTTCCCACTGACAGCTTCGGTGCTTGTGGTCCGCCACAGCTGGCGGGCAGGAGGAGAGCATCCGTAGCTTCAGCTCCAGTCCAGCATCCGCAGCTTCAGCTCCAGACCTTCATCCACACCTCCTGGGCTGGGGTTGGGATGTGAGGAGCCTTGCCAAAAGCTGCTGGTGCCACACAGGCAGGGGAGAGAAGCATGGGAAAGGTGTGGGAGGGAGCTGCTGCTGGAGATGGTAGCGTCCCCAGCACCCCCAGGCAGGGCAGCTCTGGCAAGGCAAGCTGGCTCCGAGCTGCCCATAGATCTCAGTCTATCCCTGGGAGGTTGTGTGTGACACAAGTAAGGCATGTTCCCAAACTCCAAGTCTCTGAATGCAAGTTTTCAGCCTAGAAATGGTCTCAGATGAGTCTGGTAGGAATAAGCACGATGTGTGCACAGGTGAGTCACTGTGTTAGACTGCTGCTGGGGACCTGTGCTCCCACAGAGGTAACTCCTCTCTTTAATATTAAAGGTCCCAAATCTTGTCGGTATATTGACTTATTCATTAGTAGTTTGTATGTATGAATAATTCACTATCTACATACTATATCTCTACTTTAAATGCATTACAAAGCATATATTAGACAGAGATTGACCTCTACTGTGGTTAACATTAAGATTTATTGTTCCAGGAAGCTCCAGATATATTGACTTGAATCAGAGCCTGGAGGTTCAATTAAAGTTGATACTGTATTAACAAAAGGCCACAAGTCACATTTCTTCTTCACTCTGCTTTGTGAAGGATTTTAGTTCTCTTTCTTCATTTTTTTTTTTTTTCCAATGAGGCTGGACTGTAACTGTAATCATAAGCAGTTTGCCTAGCTCAGCGTAGCCTTCCTGGTTTATTTAGCTGCCTCTGGGATCCTCGCTAAATCATTATTAATGGGATGCCTTGCTCTAGCCTGAAAATAATATTTGTGTTTTCATCTGCTCTAAAAAAATGCTTTCCTTTCTAAATCCATTATTTCAGTGTAACGTAGCAGATTCTCTGCCTTTTTCCTTTTAACCCAAGAGCAGGCCTCATATAAAAAAGAAAAAACTTATTCCAGTGTGTTAAAATGGAATGGGATTGCTAACAATAAGGCAAGAGTGGGGACAAAACACTTTGAATTTGCCTCCTCTTCTGTCCTTCAGTGCTGAAATTAAACAAGAAAAGAAGATTTTGCAGACAGGCTGGGGGAGTACAACCTCCTCTCTAGCTGCCGCATCTGATAATGTTCCCATTTCCCTGGTGATCATTAGTGTGACCTTCTTATTCATTTTCTTTTTCTTAAAAAAAATAAAAAATAAAAAAAATGCTCTGGTATCTTTGCACTCTCATCATGTGCTGCACATTTCATTGCTAAGCAACAATCAGCAGTGCACAGCCCAGGCACCACGTACCCGTTTCTCACTTCCACCCCTAAAACGCAGCATCTTTCACTCAGTGTGGCTGAAGCTGATGCTCTGAGGACCTGCTCCTGAAGCAGATGAGCTCACATGCACAGCGTGTCAGCTCTGTAATAGTGCACTCTTGAGGAAGCAGTCCTTAGGCAGGCACTCACACTGCCACCCACACACAAGTGAGGAGGGCACGCGAAGGGCCAGAGCCATGCCCAAAGAACCACAACGATCTTCATCTAAGGATGAGAACTGTCGTGGAAAGAGTAGTTATGAAAACCAGGGAAGAGAGGAAAGTAAAGGCTGCTGCATGAAAGTAAAGGCGTGTTACTTGGAGTGCACGAGTGCTTTACTTCCAGTAGCACACAGCTAAAATAAAGGAAACCAAGGCCCATTCAATGGGAAATGGACTGAACAGGATCTTTAAATCATGGCTGTTAACAGGAGGGTTATTAAGAAATTTACATTTGCTGAGGAAAGCAGCTTTTTTCTCAGTACATAAATGTAGATGTCTTCAGAAGAGAATTAAGTCCTAACCACAAAACACAAAACCTGGGGTAAGAAGTAGTGTTTTCATGACAAAAAAAAAGTTTTTCTTCTTGAAGAGTTCACTGAAAAAGTCACCATATACAGGTCACTCAATGCCTTGAACCTTTCCAGCTTTAGTCCTGGTAAAACAGTATTTCTTCTGATTTGGATTCTGAATTCTTAGATTTATTACAACACAGAGAGGTCACAGAGAAGAAAATCAAACTGGCTATCCAGGCAGATTGCCACAGCCTCCGACTCTGCCACCTGATTTTGATCAGAGACTCCACCATAAAGGGGGTTGAATGCAGTGAAGGAGACTAAAGTCAAGGAAATGTGGTACAAATCAAGTATCTCTTCAGCCACTCTAGTGGCTTCTTACACCATTATCAACCCAAAGATATGCTGTTAGCAATATCGTGTAGGTAAAAGGCAACCAGAAGTTGATACTAGCTGATACAAATGGGTGATTTGCTGTAAGCAGTAGTTAGCTATCCCCATGAGGTCACTCATGGTTACACTTAGCTGGAGTGCCTGAACCTATTAATAAATCTTGCTCAAAGTTCAGGTCCTGGTCTCTCAGCATTTGCTTATGACTCTCAGTGGGAAGTGGTGTAAGATTCTTTGTATGGGACCACAGGGAAAAATTCAGCTTCTTGCCCAATATAAAGCAAGCGGGAGAAATTCCAGTACCTGCAGGACAGATTCCTGATAATGAAGGGTGTCTGATATATTGTTTGCTGTAATGGATGGCTCCAAGCAAAGTATTCTCAGACTGCTTTTAAGGACCTGGTTTAATTGCTTCATCTTGCACTCAGCTTGTGGTATATGTGGCATCCCCCTGATTGTAAAGGTCTAGGAGTAGATAACTACAAACCACAGGCCATTATCTATAGTTTTTCTTCACGATGAAACTCCGCTGGGCAGATGGGGACTTTCAAACCCATTCCTCCTCTTCTGGCCATGACAAGTCCCCAGGGAGCATGCTCTCGCCCTGTCTCAGCTAGGGTTTATGGTATGCTATTGCTCTTGCTAACAACATCTACCTAACATGTTCTAAAAGTCTGCCCCTGAGAAGGATAGGTCCCTTAGCACACATGGAACTGGTGCATGACTCTTCCTAATGGAAGAGGCTGCACAGTAGCTGTCCCCATCCTCTCTTTATCTTGAAAGATGTGAACATTTAGTATTTGGCTCATTCTTTAAAATACAGATTTTCATAACTTAACTGGATGTGCAAGTATTTTAGATCTCATCATAAATATTCCAGAAAGCATGACTGTTGAGTGGCATGATACTGGATCTACAAGAACAGTGCATCTGGTTCTACTTCAAAGGCAAGAAAGTCTGTCTTACAAATGACTATATTATTAGCAGAATTATAGTAATGTTTCTATTTCTTGTAATAATTTGGGTTAACATTTTAGCAGGTAGGCAAGTGGTAAAACCTTGATTAATTCCTTTAAGCACACTGGTGCAACAGCAGTTTCAAGACATCACCACAGTCCTGTGTGTCTGCGGTACATTTTGAGGCTCTTCTGTGTCCTGTTTTTAGCTGGAAATAACAAACTACTCCAATTTCTATCAAGACACAAGTATAACCTCAGGTACCTGCTACGTTTTGTGCAGGTAACACGGACCAAAAAATCATTCTTTTACCACAAGCAAATAGTTACAGCATGCAAACCTCACTTTGACCAAGCCTTTGGCATAGCACACGGAGGCTATCTAACAAGGAACTGACATTGCTCCTCACTCCCATAAAGAGCTCCTCTTGCTGACCCTGGCCTAGGGTCTGACATGCTGGGGTGGGCCTGAGGCTATGGCGGCTCATGCAGGGCGTGTTGATTTTGTTAGAAGCGGCCAAGGACATTAATATGCATTTGCCCATGGCTGGGTGGTCTTGCCATGGCATCGTACAATCTCAGTTTAAAATGAGGTTGATAGGGAGGTAGCTTGCTGACCTGTGAAGGCAAAATAATGTTTGTCTAGCAGGCTGTGTCTAGCAGGTGTATTAACCTCTGGCAGTCCCTCTGCAGAAAGTGTGAGCCATAACCTCCTGCTCTAAATGTGCTGCTGTGCTCCGTGATTCTTGTCTAAGAAGAGAACTCCAAGGGCAGAGATCGTAATGATGCCCCAGCTGTGCATGGGTCAAATCCACAGATGAAGAAAACCATGTGCTACCTCCAGAACTGCCTGCAAACTAAAAGCTCAAAAAAAAAAAAAACAATATTACAGACTATTTCATTTTATTTTTTACAGGCTCTGGAAAAATTGGGGTTGGAAGATCTCTGAACTAAAATTCTCTGATAACATTTTTTCGTCAGGCTTTTCAATACACATTTTTTTTGCAATTCTTCACTGAGACTTTGAAACAAGTAAGCTATTAGAGCCTTAACTTCTTTGTTTATAATGGAAATGCTCACTGACCCTTGACTATAGAGGTGCTCTTGCACTGTTGTAATAAACACCAGGCATATCTAACATATGTGCAATCCAGGAATGCGCTGGCTCCTTGCCAGAACACTACTTTATGCCTGGTATCTAATCCTGCTGGCAAAAACAGTTGGGGATTTAGATATATTGGGAGCAGTTTTCTCTGTTAAACACCTATGTGTGTAACTAAAATGGTACTTCTCTTTACATTTTAATTGTTCCAAAGAGCTGAGAATAATATGTTTACTTCTCTATTTTTTTTTTTTGCTTTTCTAAAAGCATCTTTATCCTCTTCAGTTCTCCTTCAGAAATTAGCAGAAAGTCTTTTGCAAGATGTTGCGAAGAATGTATGTGAGCTCCTCTCTCGATTGAAATTGGTGGGAATTTTGTCACTGTCTTTCATAGTGCCAAACTTATCTGTGGGAATTTTCAGCCCTGATTGATAAGCTTTTCAAATAACTGTAGCTCAGTACTTTTTTCTGGCTGTGGGAAACTGCTTGTCAGCTAGGATGAGCCAGTCTAAATGTCTGGTGTCCCAACACCCTCCTGATTGCAGGCTGTGTTCTCCTACTGATCTCCTCATGCAGTAAAACAAAACAAAACAAAACAAAACAAAACAAAACAAAAACAACCAACCAAACCAATTAACCAAAACCAACAACAACTAAACACAACAAAAAATAAAACAAAACCAAATAAGCTCACAAAAATAAAGACAAGAGGTGAAACAACCCATCCTACCTCCCTTCCACCCAATCCCTCCAGATTTCTGCTGGGTTAGTGAGTTGAAATGGGCTCCTCAAGATGTCAAGGAGGGGCAGAGGCATGGAGGCAGATGGAGGAAAAGCAAGTGGGGGAGCAGGGAGATTCTCTGGGAGCCCTTGAGCTCTTACAGCAGCTCCATTGCCACATGAAACAGAACCCTTGGATGTTTGCTACAAGTCAAGGCATTCTTGCATCTCTTCAGTGAGGAGTGTCTAGATGCCCTTCTCTGTGTGTCCTTTTTACAGCCCTGACCTTTGCCGTGGAGATACCCCATGGCCTCACCTCCTCCCCATTCCTCTTGGGTCTCCTCTGAACAGGGGCAGCCTATGGATGGACATCGCTTCTGCCCCTCAGTGGTGCACCAAGTCTTTGCCTTGCTCTGAGGTGAGTGGCAAAGCTGTGCACCGCCAGAAATGCACAGCCTGTGTAAACCAGATATCTGGGCAGAGATCAAGAGGAGACCAGTGCATTAAAAAACATTGGTGTTCAGCTGGGACTTCAAGAGGAGCCAGAACCTAGATCTGGGTGAATTTGGATGAATTTCACCCCATTTGCTGTTTATATTCAACTCACCTTCCTTCCCCTGCCATGTATCTGGGGTTATGCATACGAGGGAGCAGGATGGATAGATTCTGATTTTTAGAACTGCCTACTGGCATGTGTGAACATTTTACAAATGCTGAAAATATTTCCAGCTTGGCTGGGAATTTTCTGATGTGTTGGTATTTGCAGTCCATTAAGATGAAGGGTTGGCAGTTGTCACCAGCATCTAGAGCTCTGTAGTTTCTTTAGCCTATCTGGAGCTTTGATCTACAACAGCACAGATGAAAAAGTGTTAAATCAACATATATAAATATACCTTCCCCCCAGAATTCATAACTGTCCTTATGACCTCAGCCTTGGACCTTTCCTGAAGTTTAATGACCAGTTGGGGTTAATGGCCCAAAGTTCCACCTCAGGCTATTAACACTCTCAGGCAGTCATTAATTCTCACAAAACACTCAGGGCCTTTATTGCTGTTGCTTAAGTGATGCTCAAATGCCTGTGAATATTTACACCCCTGCTGTGGATGCAAGAAATAGGACCTGTGCACAGTATTTCAGATGCCTCACTGTTCAAAAAGGCCTCAGTACCTGGTAGCAATCGCTTCCACAAGCGATCCAATAAGCAACTTCAAGATACTACACTGAGTAGTTATCTAAAATTGTGGTTTGTTGTATAGTTGTGCATATTGCTTTAAAAATAATGAATGTAGAGGCAGATTCCCTGCCCTGAGGACCTTACTGCCTGAAGTCCTAATTACAAAAACCTTTTAAATATATGCTTAAGTTCATCTTTATTTAGAATAGTTGCAGGTGGTAACATGCATTTGATTGCTGTTATACAGATACTTCTAAATTTAAGCTGATATTGCTTACAAAATATATTCATCATAACACCTTATGTTTAATGCTTTCAGTGAGATGAGATGCAGGACTGGGCTGCTCAAGCTCCCTGCCACAGCATGTCCTTTTCCAAGAAGACATCATTGTAGAGGCCAACAGGTTACTTAAGCAGACAGTTTTTGAAAAGACAATGTTGTTTAATACTTCTGTATTTAGTAAGGAACATTGGACTGGCCTTGTGGAGCACTGAGTCAACTTTCAGTTCTCTTGAGCAGAAGAGGTTTAACACCAGTGTCAGATCATTGTTAATGAACTGACTTGGCTCAGCTTCGGGGGTTCTCATCCCACCAACCATCTCAATGGCTGTTTTGTGAACCTCACTGCTTTGTGGACTATAAGCCTTCTTTATGCTATGGGGCATCTTCCCATTTCCATTACCCTGTGAGGTTGTTTTATTCTTAGACGAAGGCATTAGACTGCTTACTACAGGTGGGATGGGAGCTACTGACTGTCCTCATGACAACACATGAAAAGCTCCTCCTCCACAGGAAAGAGTTTTTAACTGGCACCCATTTAGGTCAGGACCTTGCTGCTGGTGTTATGCTGTATATCCCCTCTGCTGGTTGTAGGGCTTTTGGTTTGACATTTTGCTTCCACAATGAACCATCCAGAGCCATGGTTACACATCATGTTTGGAAATGACATCTGGGTGTGTTTCTGTATTCCTTCATTCTTTTCTTTTTGTTCTGGGATCTCTTTGCTTTCTGTAATCTTCCCCCCCCCCCCCCCCCCCCCATTTACATATTTATTTTAAAGTCATGGATGACTATATTGCAATGGATAGATATTCCAGAATGTTTTCTTGTAGTAATTTTGTACTTTTTAATGAGTTTTCTGTAATGAGTCATATTTCTTCTCCATTTTCTTCTTTACAGATATCATTAGTAGTGTCATCAAGACTGGCATATGTTTTCGACACAGATCTCTTGATTCTGGTTCTGACTCTACTACAGATGCTTCCTTGTGACTCAGCCAAGTTACGTAACCACTAAATATAAAAGGATAACAGCATTTTGATAACTTTTAGGCCATTTAGACATTAAGATCTATTAACATTTTTAACAGTTCAGATACCAAGTGACCCTAAGACGTGCCTTCATGTTGGAAAGCTTGATTAATTTTTCTAGCTGTACCAGTTGACCTAATAAAAATATTATCTGAATGTGCAAACCCTTCCTGCCTGTATCCTTATACCTCCTTTACTACAGCAAAGTGCCTGTAGTGTAACTGAAATAGGTACTTACTAGGGGAAATACAGACACTTACACTAAGAAACAAGGAGCAGCCAGAAAATGCGCTCTATTTTTGTCTGAGACATGGGCCATGTGAAATAGCATTTTGTGATGTTAATTCTCTGATAAAACAATCTTTGCCTAAATAGAGGCAGATCCCAAGGTTATGAGCATCATATAAACACTTAGAAAGGGCAGAAAGGAATATAGAATTTTTAATGAATTATCAACTAAAGTTTTAAAGAAAAAAATACAATTTAAAAAGTAATAGCAGTAGTAGTAGTAATCTACCACCAGTGGGCAGAGATGAATGTTACAGAAAGGGCCTTCCTAGGAAGAAGAATCTTTTCTAGGAAGGGGCTCCCCCTGAATGTTTGAACCATGACTTTCCTAAGACAAAATCTGCTGTAATATAAAGGAAGAGCTCCAAACTGCAAGACAATGCATAGGAAAAAGAAGGGAAACTGGGGAGATACCTATACTACCATCACCTTCTTATGATATAAAGAAAGTAAAATCAAGTGAGGATATCCAAAGACAAAGGAATATCAGATAGAAGGAGGAATACAGGAGGAGAAATGCCCCCAAATCCCAGTGACTGGATAGAAAATGAATCAGTGCCAATACTGTACTTAACCTACCTAGGAAACCAGGTGAAGTGAGGCAGTGATAACAAATGCAAAAAAGCAACCTGCACATGAAGATGGAAGAATTTATATTATTGGAGCATGACATGAAACAGGATATTAGAGATAGCAAAAAAATGATAGAATGCTAATTGCAACTGGAGTGCAGGTACTGCAGGGTGCACTCCGTCAAAGAAATGTAGAAGGAATTGTTCAGATGTGGTAGCATTATGTATTAAGAGTATGGCTGGCAGTGAAGAAATCTTAATTAGTAATATGGATATTAGAGGATTAGTCTGTGTCAAAATATATGTTAGGAAAAAATTCTGAAAGAGATTGTAGAAGGAAAGGCATGGGGTTCTACAGTGAACATCAGACCTGAGATTGCATCAGTATCATGAGAGAGATAAGCTACTAGGGTATTGTATCATTGTGGGAGACTCTAAATTTCACAGATAGTGACTGGAGAAGAGACGGTATAACCACTGTAGAATCTAGTAATTTTGAAAGTAGAAGTTGAACCCCTGAGAGATTATAGTATTTTAAGTTGGTGATGGACAAGTAGTGAAAATCTTATAGAAAAACTAGTAGAGAAAATAATATGCTATCAAGTGATGACAGCACTGACCGCGTTTCACTTTAAATGAAACAGCAGTATATCCAAAGGTAAGCTGGTATCTAGGGCTTTTAACTGTAAAAGGGCAGACTACATTATAGCAAAGCAGTCTGAAGAGCAATGGCACTGAAATGGGGTAGAATGCAGGTTTGTGATTCATATTGCCAGGCATAAGGACACCAGATCTTGATGGCCAAATAATTCTATTAAATAGGCTACTGAGATTTGCCAAATAATCTTCAAAAATCAAAAAGGATTTGCTCAGAAAAAGAAGCCAGAAGTTGGAGGATTGAAAGTAAAAGATCAGAATACGATCTGTGAAAACTCAGGATAATTTAGTCATTGTGAAATCAGAAGCAAGGCTTATAGATCCTCTAGTTATAGTGAATAAAGAGCTAGACAAATGTAAGGGTGTTATTTAAAGCTATTTTAGGGATGGCCCCCCAAAACAATTAATACTTTTTGTCTGCCTCTGAAGATGAGTAAGTAGAACACAGATGCAATAAGAGGATTGCTTATGGGAAATAGGTTTATGGAAAGGCCCTATGGAGTTTGGATCAAGACACATCAAGCTGGTACGTCTACCTGAATGAAGACAAGTAAGTGTTGCAACTTCAGTTAAAAAAGGGTGCTAAGAAAGGGCAACCTATCAACTATAGACCAACTATTTTGAAACACAAGATTTTAGGAAGAACGAAAGACAAGAAGAGAAATAACAGATGCCTTAAAACACTGATTTACTAAGAGGACCAAATTTCAAGTTACCTCAGTCATTGATTTATTTTGCTAAGGGAAGCACAGTAACACAGTAACCTACCTTTCTTCTATAAGATATTTCATGGAATTGATTCATGTTCTGTGAGATGAAAATTAGTGCAAGGAACCATCCAAAGAGCAGACAGTGGCAGATTGTGCCGAACAGGAAATTAACACTCAAGAGTAAGATTCCAAATGAAATGCCTTAAATACTTTCATTAATGGCCAAGAAGTGGGTGTACACTAATTAAATGTATTGAAGGCACACAGGTGGGAAGCATCCCAGTAGGACTCTGGTTAACTTGCAGCTCACAGTAAAAGGGTGGGGTTGGCTGAACTAGGACAAAATCCAAGGTGATACATTTAAAACACAATAGCAAGAATGCTTGCTACCCATTGAAAATGGGAAGAAAAAGGGAGAAAAAAAAAAAAAGGTGGATTTGTATTTGTCAGGCCCTGGATGTTTCTGAGCCATTGGTGAGATATGATGCATCTCATGAGAAAAAAAAAAAAAAGGAGAGAGGAAGATTATAGGCAGCGACAAGAGAAGTAATTCCAGTAGAGAGAGGGAAGCACTGCTGCACTGTAATATGTTACCTGGAACCCCTATGCATGGTTTTGGTTGCCTACATTCAAGAAAGAAAAAATCAAACAAAGAGGTGCAGAGAAGTGCTGCATCACTATATGACAGGAAAAGAAAGCTTATCATACAGGACTAAGGTGGGGTCTGTTGGGTGTTGTTAGCCAAACAAAAACCAGACATAGATAGGATTACTGCCTATAAATGCACTGAGGTGTTAAAACCAAGGAAGAGAAAGCACTTTAGTTGAAAGGGCAATGCTGACACACACACACAAAAGCCCAGGAATAAATATACTCTAGAAATTAAAAAGAGGCTACTATTTACTTATGCAGTTTGCTATGGTCAAAACCCTGTCTGCTTTTAAGATGGACATTGATAAAAGGTGAAGGGGATTATACACATTACCAGAAATATCAAAGGACTGGATATATGACCCAAGAAGTCCTCCCAGCTTATCTGTGACTTTTTAAAATTTCTGAAATAAGAAAATGTCATACTTGGAATATGGTCATTGGACCTAGAAAAAAGTTATTATCTCAGTTGAGCTGAGCTTAGTTTAAGCAAAAATATTTGCAAAAAAGAATAAGACTTGTGTTCTTTTGGGGAAGCCACACACTGAAATTTCTCTGTAAAGGTTTGAAATCGGAAGAATTGCTCCTTCAGAAACAGCACTTTCTGGCTGAACATCCCTCCGTGTGCAGAGCACTGTTTCCTAGCAACTACTAAGGACCACTGGCTTTATAAATCAATCTCTGCCAGAATATCACAGAAACCACAATAAACGGGAAACATTTAGTAGTCAGAAGGCTTTCTACTTCCTCCACTTTCTGATTTGCACAGAAAACTCTTTTAAAGGAGTAGATAATATCAGCATCTCTTCATAAGTGAACTGAATTTAAAACCTGTTTCAGGTGGCTTGTTTTTCAGCTCCCCTGGGGTACATGTCCACATGTCCATGAAAGGTCCGTCTTCAAGATGTCAGTTACTGGCTTTCTCAGAGACAAAATTATCTGAAACTTCATTTGAAATGAAAATAAAAAAGAGAAAAAGAGAAAAAAAGAAAAAAAGAAAAAAAATGCAGATAAAATAGGAATGAATAGCATTGGATAAAACTCCAAAGAGCACGGGGAAGAGAGGGAGTGATAACAATCAGTCAAAGCCTGCGGATGTGACTCTACCCGTCTATGCAGTAAATTATCTTCCAGTGTCATGTTCATTTATAAAATTTAAATAATCTGATTGACAGCAACATTCATTTCTTTTGATTTTTTTTTCACTTTTAAATATTTCTACTCATTTCTCAGTTCATCTATTGTCCACACTTTACAAGCTTCCAGCATCTGCTGATGCAGCTAATGGGCTGAACCTGGATCTACCATGTTGTTAGTTCACTGGAAAATCCCATTTTCCTTTCATGTAATGCACAGGAGAACATTTCATTAGGGTTTTGTTTCAGAAATACACCAGAGGTTTTGTCACTCTGGTAACACTGGGTTTACAAAGTGAAAGCTCCCAACATGTAAGGGGAGAAAAAGGCTCTCCTAGTGCATTTAAAAATTATTGAAAGGCTCATTAAATAAACAGTATGTTCATCTATATTATTACCGCATGTTTCAACAGCCCAATGGGACAAAATAGCTTCCATCTTTGGGAATAGTATTAATTACTTAATTTTCAGCACAGAGTGGTGTCCATCATGAAATCACAGCACCAATCTGAGAACGCTCTGCATATCATTTTGCCATCAACACTGTCAGGACAAGAGTGGTGGGTGACTTAAGGGTGAGTTTGAAAAAGAGAGTACTCAGGATACTAAACTCTGACTGATGGCAGCAGTTGACAGATCTGATGCTTAGATTGTAAACTCTTTAAGGTGGGAAATTGCTTATATATCACAGAAAAGAAGCCATACGCATTTGTGGTATCATATAAATAGTAGGCAGTCATTCTGCTTCTGAGCTGGAAGTAAAATTAGGAAGGGCTAACATTTTCCTTTTCAAAATTTTCCTCTGCTTTTAGAAACTTTTTAGGAGATTATTTTTTTCACAAAACTAATTCTGTTTTGTTATAATTAGTAATGTATTGTTGTAGGCTCAGAAGTTATTTCCCCTTTTACTTGTACTGTTTATAACCAGCTGATTCATTCTATTCAGAGATGAGACTGTGTTACACTGGCATCTCAAATTATTCTTTGCCTTTTTTGTTGTCGAGTTCTTTTGAAGAAGATGTGTTTATGGCACCATTGTTCAATCAACAAAGTATGCAATTACAAATCTTTGGTCTTCTGGTGTACTTAGCAAATCTTTTCAGTGTACAATTTACCACCTGTGGCTTTTCTTCATCTCTGAAAAATGCTATTATCTTAAATGGCCTATTTCTAATTGCAGTGTGTTTAATTGCTTGGATACACAAGGGTCTGTGTTGACTACTGTTGTTTTCTGGACATGTTCAGAAAAAATGGGTATCTGTGTACAGATGTCTCTAGAAGGGGCAGGAATTTTACTGCACATTTCTCCTTAATGGTAACGGCTGTCAGCAGGTTTATGATAACATTCGTGGAATTATTACCCTCCTGAGAAGTATTTCCATTCCAGACCATCTCTATGGGAGATCTCTATAAAGATGTTACCCTGCCATATCTCTTCTCCTTGGTACTCCATTTGAAATGTGTGGTGTCACTGGAAAACTATCTTGAGCCAAGTGTGCTTCTGCTGGCTTCGGAAAACTGCTTGACAGTGGTATACATGACTATATTTCTTTATTCTAAGAAGGAAGATGAAAAAAAATCATTCAAAAGAGAGAAGGGAGAAGGTCTTGTAAACAGAAAGCACCTGGAAGCATGCTCAGTTACTCTAAATGTATGGTGTCGTTATTTGTAGAGACATGTTACTAATTTGCAAACATTTGGAGAACTGTCAAATGTTTGTGTGAATATTTATGAGTTCTCTGTGTTTCACCGCTTTTAGCACAGGTGGTCATTTGACCAAAAATGTCCCTCTAGGAAAAGTACTATTTGTTGTTCATCATTCATCTTCCTATTGTGTAAATAGTTTGCCATCCAGTTAGAGAACAAAATAAGTAGCCTGTGATATGGGACACAGAGCAACTCTTGCAATGGACAGCTGAATGAATAGCTTCAAGCAAGTCACGTGCAGAAAATTATTTCTCTCAGCAACTAAACAAATATTTATCAACTGTAAGGCTTCCAGGGCAAACGTTATCTTATTTATTTATTTGCTTATTTATTCATCCTCTATGACAATGGGATCATAAACCTTGTAAAGGTCTGCAGGCATTAATATAATAAAAGTATACAATAATAGAAAATAATAAATCCCATTTAAGAAACCCCTATTGGATAGTAGAGATCTCAGAAATAGAAATAAAGATATATTAGAAACAAATTTCCTACAAGTAGATTTACCTTAAAATAATTACCAAATCCTTCTTGATTTACTGATAAGTACTCAAACTAAAAAAAGATTCTACTAAGACAGATTGTAAGATTTCACTCCATAGACTGGGAATTTATATTTTAACAAAACCAGAAGAGAGTCTACAGAACTGTGAGCTGTGTGAAATGAGCTCCAGGAAGTATTTTTAATGATCATGAAAAAGAGAAAATGTTTCAGCACACAGATCTAAAACCTTTAAAACATATTTGGTTTTTTATATTTTAATTCTACCTTCCAACCATTAATGTTCAGTGACTATAAAGTTAAAGAGAAGTAGAAGCCTATTTAGAGATATTTTTTTGGATAAATCTCTTATCACACCAAGGGGGAGCCTGCTGCATAATTTGAGCTTGCATTGTGACTACTCACACACCATATGTTGATCACCGGAGATTACATACGCATATATGTTACATCCTGCAGTTACAAATGTTAATAGTTAACAATATTTAATGAATTAGGTTTATGAGCTGTCATAGTTCTATTAGGTTTATTCATGTCTTTGCAAAATATATATATAAAAGAATATTTTACTGTTTTCTCGTAAACTTCTGAGCCTTTGTTAGCAGAGGTTGATTTCAAGCTGAGGGGGAAACTTTGTAATCAGAGATGACAGGAGTAACAAATCAGTTTTTTTTACGAGTCTTCTAGAGAGCTAGAACCCCCAAACAAAGACATTTAAATACAATAACTGAAGAGATGATTCATTTCAATCTTGGCAAACCCCCACCCTCCCATCTCCAAAGGAACCTATGATAAGTCAGCCTTGTCCTGATTTGGTTTCTATGGAACTAATGTTCAGAGATCTTTCTTTCCTGTCTTTCAGATGTTTGACTGGAAGACAGATAGCACTCATGGTAGGGAATTGTGGTCAAGATCTTGAGGCCTCCTGGGTCTGGAAGATGTCTGTTTTTCAGGTTTTCTCCATCCAACTCCGAGGTGAAATCCCAAGGGATTTTACTAAATCATTTTCTGTAAATATGCTGGGTTTATGCTCTTAATACTGTTACCCCTGCAAAGACAAAGTTAGCTGCACAAGTGTCTTTCCCGGTGTGTACCCAAGACCATCAGTGAATAAAGCTCCTTACCAAATTGCTTCTTCAGTGCTTCCCAACCTGCTGCCTGGAGTCCTGGTCAGCACAAGGAAGGGAATTTAGACAGGCTCTTAGGTTGGGTTTCCTTTACACGGTCCTGAACCAAGCCTCGGGTGTCTGCCTTGGGGCAGGCTGAATTGGTCTCGTGGCTCTGAGGCTCTCCAGGCTGCACAGGAGGTAGGTAAGCTCCAAAGACTGCAAAGGGAGCTGACCTACCCAGTGCACACCCAAACTCTGCCTTGGCTCTCCCTGCACCTTTTCTCAAAACTTACTCTTTCTTTATCTGACAGATTCTAGGGTACTTTTTTGGAGATACTCAAGAAGGCACAGTGCTCCTTCAGAAACATATCTTCAGAAAATTATTTCTGCATTCCATTCAGGCATACACATCAGCCCATCAACATCTAGTTTTAAGTGTCAGTGTCCTAAAAGGTAATTTGTCCCATCTCATGGGTTCAGTTCTTCCACATACAGTCAAGTATGTCAGCAACATAAACCATTTTTATTAGCATCAACATCAGCAGTAACCTTACAATTACCTGAATTACCTAATCCTGATCTCATCCTTGCTTCAGGGCCCCAGAAGGTGAAGTTTGTCTCAAATGGAGAAGAGTGCTACTGTGGAAGATGAAGGAGCTAGTAATATGCACATGGAATATGCAGGTTCTTCTCACAATTATGCTATTGTTTACTAAGAGAAAAGTGTCTAAGAGTGGGGGTGGGCAGCACACTAGTGGCATCCTTGGCAAAGCTGATCTAACTGTTCTTTGTGCTGTCAGGAGATGCACATCAGCTATGAGAGATATTGCACTGCTCCCATAATAGCTGCTGCTTCTGTACAGCCTGGGGGAAAATGTCACCTTTCTCACCAGCTTCCTCACACTTCAACATACAGAGCCAGCACGAGTTATTTTTGTAGGAACTTCTAAATTTTGCTTTGGTTTCACACAGCCAGACTGAGAGTAGGACCCGTTCTCATTTTACTCACACTTCTCAACAGCTTCGGAGACATCTTTCTTACTGCATACAACTTCTACTTTTTGTATAGAAGTGGTAAAATTCAGACTTTTTTTTTTTTTTTTTTTTTTTTTTTTAGGGTGGGGTAAAAAACACAAGGCAAAGATCAGTTTGGAGCAGACTTCAAATTCACTTGAATGCTGCACAAAGATGGTGATGGAAAAAGATGTAGCAATCCAATCCCACTGAAACTGTTGGAAATATGGCTTCAAGAGTCGTTGAATTTGGGCTTACTGAAGAGCAATTAAAACCCACTATTTTTCACAGAAGATGGTCCTGCCTTGAAGCCAAGCAAACAAACCAAACACAGGCTAGTAAATCCTCTCCTGGATAATGATGGCTCTCTGTTTATCAGCCTGTTAAATTTTCTGTTTATCAGCACCAGGTTGCTGCTGGACTCTTTTGATTCTGAGTGTTAGTGTGTGATCAGATGCTGCCTTTGTCCAGCTTTAATTACGCATGAAACCTGAACAAGCAGACAATAATGGATAGAATTTATTCCATTGTTTTAAAATAGGGTTGTGTAATTTTGTGGAAGACCAAGAGAAATCACAATTGCTGCTTTAATGTCAAACGTAAAAAACACAGTCATGTTTGGCCATAAAAATAGGTCTCTTCATCTTTTTTTTTTTTTTTGACTTTTTTTTTTTTCCTAGTTGCTGCAGCATCTGTTTTTAACAATCTCCTGGTGAGGCAGATAAGCTGCTAATTCTATTAATGTTGCTATCAAAATCTGTAAAGTAACTGAAGCTTCCAATTTAGTGATTTATTATCCTGCACAAGGTAGGCAGAGTGTGTCTTTCATGTTCCATAATCAACACTAGAAGACCATTAGACTTGTAAAGAAGAAACTTCCCGCTAACCATTTCTGCTTGCATAAAACTCTTGATCAAAAAAATGAAGTGTCATTTTCCTTGATTGAGATCAATTTTAAATAATCAAGAATCCAAATAAATTCACATAGGAATGGACTCCACTGATGTCTGCTTGTGTTGATGCAATAGCCTGGACATTTCAGAGAGGTCAGAAATACATTAGATATAGAAAATACTGCTAACTCTTAAAAATGGAGCACATTACTTGTTCTCAGGCTTCCCAGTCTGAAGGGAGATTATCAGAACCAAACCCAGACTTTCTTTGTACATACTTTTCAATCCCCTCACATCAAGCATTTGCTAATATAACTCCACTGATTTTATGGAGATATTGTTGTAGGAAACAAGGGAGCGTGCTTAACCAGTAGCTCTTCTAAGCACATCCTGAGGAAGCTCTCTAGGAGCTTTACAAATCTTGTACTTAAGTTATATAGAGAAAAAGGTCTAATTGTTCAGTCAGATCTTAAAAAAAAATCATCTATGCATGGACAGGCATGTGATCAGGTCAGAACGACTTCAGTACAGGCATGTGGAGATTAGTCAGATACAACTGTTATTTGTAAAGGCTATACGGTGCCTGCCAGATTGCAGGAAACAAACACTGATGGCAATTGCTTAAGTCATAAATTGGATGTTATCAATGCCTGGTATTTCCTCTGGGATTGGGGAAAAGTTCACGAATATTTGTTGAGATCCTAGTGCAATCGCAAGTATAATCACTGTCATCCCCTCCAGATATTGATTAGCTGAAGACTCACCTTTTTTGTGCTTTTGTTGTATGATGAAACTGAAAAAATTCCAGCCAAACTTTTGCTGGTACTCTCAGCATATGTTGCTACACGTATTGGTTGATCCATGGAGTTGCTTAAAAAATACACATGCACTCACTAAATATACATGTGTCTGCAAGGAATAGATTAAAAAGTTGGATTTTATAGAAATTAGTTCTCTGGATAGAAGGATGCTATCAACTGATTTTATTTATGCCTTTAATTCGTGCAAAGGATGCTTCAAACAATATTCTGTACATGCATAAATCCAATCTATGTTAACTGGAGGAGATATAAAATATAATCCCCATTATTTGTAGTCACTGAAGAACTACTTTTAACAAATTTGCTGATGTTTTTCCTTGGGTTTGCAAGTGGCCTGTCCTAACATTATCTTTAATCACAATTTTCTAAATGAATGCCCAACATTTTCCTTAAAAAGACTCCACGGCAATATTTTGCTAATATGCAATCACAACTATTTTAATAGTGGTGAAAAAATTCCCATATATATATCAGTTTGGGACTTGTCACTCTGATAACAGCAGGCAGTATTTTTAGTACTGGTCTTGCTGTTTAGGGGATGGTATTACCGCTTCAGGAAATTCTGATTTTTGGCATGTGGTATGACCACCTTCTGTTGGTTTATTGTATTAAATGAAAACACTTTCAGTTCTATAATGCATAATATTTCTAATGTGATCTACATCAAAATGGGAAATGAACTCTGTAAGGATCGAGAGGAGATAACAGTACAGTTGAAATTGTTCTTGCAGTTCTTAAGACATTTTTTCTTTCTGAATCTCAGTGAGATGAATGCAATGCTGAAATTACCTTTTACAATCAGCATTACTCAGAGTCTTGAGGACTGTGCTGTATTTATCCCACTGTACCACCAATATATGATGATTTAGACATTTGTTTTGGCTTTTAATCTTTGCTCATATATATACACCTCCAAAATAAAAATCAGTGGAGTATGCACACTCATAAATCTGTCTAGACTTCCACTCTTCTGAGATATTTCAGAAAAGGCTTGACGCTTGTAATCAGAAATAGGTCTGGATGCTGCCTTCAATTCATTCAATAACTGCCCTTTCACCCCCCAGCCATTACCTTTTTCCTCTTTGGATCATTTTTAAGCCTGAAGGTAGCAAGGAGAGGGGAACTCGTTTGAAGCTGCTTGAGGAAGAGGACTGGCAGTAGTAGGAGCTGCACTGCTAGTCAAAACATCAGTTATTTTCTTCTACACTGAAAGCGCGCTGATTTAATATATTTAATGTACTTGTGCTGTAATGAACATTGCACATTTTGCACTCCTCAGAGCTTCCCCTCTCTAAACCCTGTGAGAGGCTCTTATTCCATCTTTCCAGATGCTGCCATCTCGCACGCCTTCTTAGCTCTGCCCTGGGGAGGCTTTGCTGGGCTTACCAAGTCTGGTGGGAAGAGGCCTGGGGGCAATCTGACAACTGCTTGCAAATACTTATATGCATTTTCAAAGATGACAGATGCAAGCATTCTTGCTGAAATAGCTAGTGATATAATATGGGGTAGTGGCCACAAATTATGGCTCATGATTTTTAGTCAGGACATTAAGAAAAACTTCTTCATCAGGAGGACAGTGCAGCACTGAACACGTTACCCAGAGAGGCTCTGAAATTTCCATCCCAGGAGGTTTTCAAGACTGGACACAACAAAACCATTGTTAACCAGAAGTAGTGTTGGCATAAGTCTGCTGTACATGGGAGGGCGGACTAGATAACCCCCGGAGAAACCTTCCAGCCAACATGTCAGTGGCTCTATACCTGTCTGGATTACAGGACTGTACAATAAGCAGAGGTTTTCATCCCTATATGTTGTGAACTCCAGACCCTAAACAGAACCTTAGCTATAATCAGTGACAGCTCCTGACTATCAAATTAAACACAGGACTAGCATTCCTACTGTCATCTTAGTCGTGCAACTTCCACAGAGCCCAGAAGTTGGCCTTGCCCTCCAGCTATCAGTGAAATCCTAGACTGTTGGCTGGGGCCAACAGAGATAAATTCTCTCTGTTTCTGGTGTAGAAAATGCTTGTTGGATTTTTGTGTTAAGGATAGGGCAGGGACATAAGGATTTGAAGAACTGGATTTTTTTTTTTCTTTCCGAATCTCATAAGGTTAGCAAGGTAGTGTAAGAGTGGGAGCCAGTAAAGCCAGAGTTAAGATCAGTGATAGTAAGAGCTAAAGTTGCAGACCGTAGATCCTGCAGAGGTAGGATAAGGCAACAGCAGAAGGAAAATATTAACAAACGTTTGGGCAAGTGACATTTTCTTGTTGAGACTAAATTTAGGTTTAGGGTTAGACATCTGAAAAACAAAAGCTGAAGAAGTATTTCTGGGCCATGTAAGATCATTAGGGCTAAAATAGGATAACCCCTTGTTGAATGGCATTGATTAATTCCGCTGTGAACATTGTCATTAAAGTTAACATTGGAGCTAGGAGCAGGGCTGGTAGAGGATTTTGTCTTCCTGTAAGATCCAGGAAAGCTCACAGCATGCCATTATTGTGTTGGCTGGTACATGCTTGGTCCTCAGGCTGCTGGAGATCACTGCATCATTGTTGCCTCCTCAGGTTTAGGAGGAGAGCTCACGTCAGTGAGCCTGAATAGTTGTTGGTATTGTTAGCTCTAGTCAGACTACTGGATCTTATCCAGTGATCTTATCATGTGTTGTGATAAGAGATGCGTTACTCTTAGTTCCCAGTTATGTCTAGAGTATCTTGTATCTCTGGGTTCTCCAAAACCCACAGGACTAGAAAGGTTAGTTTTTGGAAGGGGAAATGGCCCTGTAATACTTGTGATGTAGGTAGGAGCTGACAAGGGTGCCCTCGTGTCCTCCAGGTAGGACATCTGTCCTGCTCCACACACTGCATGGAAGCTGTGAGATGCAGCCTGCCCCAGCAGCCCAGGGCTCCCTCTGCTTTGATCAGCTACTCTCAGTGAAACTAAATCAAAGGTAGCTACTCGATGATGCAGACGTACTTGTCTGGGAAGGACTGGACCTCTAGCGCAGAGTTTTGAGTTCATAGGACTCTTCTTTCCCATCTTTCTTCTCTGTATTTAAATAGCATTAAAATACAAAGAAAGGGGAAAAGATCGCATGCTACATGAAGAAAGGCAGCACTGAAAAAGTGTTGCAGTACGTCTGGCTGGGCAAGTATTCAGCTAAGCCAATGTTATATAGGGTGCATCCAGTACAGAGTTCATGCTTTGAAACACAAAAATTACCTTTGTATAATCTATTTGTGCAGCTCCATTGGTCGATAATTCCTATTTAACCCAAAGAAAATGTCCCACTTGAAAGGAGTGATTTCAGTTTAGTTACTCTGGATTTGAACAGTGTATCTGAGACCAGAACCCGGCCCAGAGGCTATAGGAATAAATGGGATTGGGAAAATATATTGTTTTGAAAAGGAAAAGGTAATTTGATATACTGAGCAACAGGAGAACTATTACTGTGATTGAAGGCTTATTTTCCTTTTAAATTTGTGTTTGCTGATGTATTATTTATTGCTGGGATATGGTAGATTATTAGATTTTTCAAGATCATTTTGGTATCTGATTATTAAGCCAAGTTGCCCTTTTGAGACTTTACTCGATACGGTGCTACAATGCCTTTTTCATTGGCTTGTGTTCTTTAGAAAAATAAACACATTGTTGTTATTACTTACATTGAAAAATAAAAGTTATATTGTACTGGGAAATATTCTTCTGAAATGATATGTTCTTACTCTTTGAAAGGTAAAAGTAAAAATTAAACGCAGATGCCATTTTTTTTTCTAATTTAGGAAGTTTTGAAGCTCTAATTAAATAACTGACTAAGTATTCAGAGCTTTCTTCCTGTTCTGTGCTTTCTTAAGTTGTAATTTTCTTGCCACCTGTTTATTTTTTTCAAGCTGCTTATTCCATATCTGGTATATTTCTTTGTATTTGGTCATACTGCAGTAAGCACAGCTCTAATGGCCTAATTTTAAATGACAACTTAAGAATATCACTAGATATTAGTTATGCTCACACAATAAGCCTTTTAAGTTCTTGCCAGATGGAGCAGACAAATCATTAGAAGTTATCCAGCAGACACCAGTGTCAGAGAGCCATAGATTTATCTCTTTCATTTGCCTTTGGGTAAAAAAACACAGAACATTTTCTGTTGAAGTCTGTTTTGACAGAACTGGCCTAAAACCGTTTGATGAACAGTCCTCTGTCAGAGACCAGTTTCATTCTACTGAAACAGTTTGTGACATCACATCCATTTCTAGCATTTTTTTTTTTAATGGGAAAATTTTGAAATGAGGTTTGACTTTCCCATTTTATTTTGTGATGATTTTAAGTTAGTACATTTTACTTTGTAGCTGAAATAGCTGAAGAGTATACATCTAGTCATATATCATTGCACGGTGGACAGGTAACATTGGAACTTGGCTACATATAATGAGCTCAGAGACTGTGTCTGTGCTTTTGGGGAGAAAAGGACTCAAACGGATGTCTTCAGAGCTAGCCAGGACTGATTATACATCAGTGTTCAAGACATGAAATGTTCTCATTTCAGAGAGATGACAAAGGCAGGAGTTGCTTGCTTGGGAGAGAGGCATGGCTTTTTTTTATTGTTTTGGTGGCAGAACAAGAGTCAACAGGCACAAACTAAAACATGACAGGTTCTGTCTGGACACCAGGCAGCACTTCTGTGCTGGGAGGTGCCTGAGCACTGGCACAGGCTGCCCAGAGAGGCTGTGGGGTCTCCTCCTTGGGGATCTTCCAAAGCCCCCTGGACGTGGCCCTGGGCAGCCTGCTCTGGGTGTCCCTGTTTGGACAGGGACTGGAGCAGGTGGGCTCCTGAGGGCCTGCCAGCCTCAGCCATTCTGTTCGCCTCTTTCAGGTAAGTCTTAGCAATGTGTGTCATTCAGTTTTAGGTGAAATTACCAGGAGGAAATTGAGAATGTGCTGCTCTATCCCTGTCAGGTAGTTACATACTGGCTAATCCCATGTCTTCAGTTAAAGTTTCCCACCATCAATAAGTGAAAAGGTTCCCTAACATGAGACTGCATTTAGATGAGGATCTGGAAAATTTGGATTTATTTCCATCCATATTAAGGGCATCCACAACTTCACTGGCACAGGTTGCCCAGAGAAGCTGTGGGTGCCCCATCCCTGGAGGTGTTCAAGGCCAGGCTGGATTGGGCTTTGGGTAATCTGGTCTAGTGACAGGTGTTCCTGCCCATGTCAGGGGGGTTGGAATTAGATGATCTTTAAGGTCCCTTCCAGCCCAAACCATTCTCTGAATCTATGATTTCCACATAAGCAAAAATTTACTAAGTCCCACTGTTTGAAGGGGACGGGCAAAAGCTATTTCTGAACTAGTTCTAGTAGCCCTGAACGTCCTTCCTGCAGTGAAGGAGGTGGGAGAGTGATGTTGGCAAGCTGTCCTGAGCAGCAGCACGGTGGCAGAGGGAGGCTGTTGGAATAGCTGTGAACAAGTGGGCCTGAAGTGATGCTGCGTGTAGGACTCCAGAGAGCCATCACGACGCTCCTGTCACTAGCTGCAATAGGCTGAGGGGCTTTTGTGGGTAGGCATGGCCCTGAGCATAAGTCCCTAAATCCCTGTCAAGGCCACGGGGCCTCTAACTAGACTGTTTTCTCCCCAAAAGCAGACTTTGCAATCTGTTCTGTCTCCTGCATGTGCGTGTTTGGAGGGGAATCAGAGTGAGCATGATAAAAGAAAGCAATTAGAATCAGCTATGGTGCTACTTGCATGCAATGTTAAAGAGTCTTGCTATCTCTTTTTCTAGTTCTAACCACACATAAATTCATTTAATATTTAAAGAACTCCTAACCTTTGACACTGATAATCATTTAATTTTTCAAATATATTTATAATGAAAGGTTCGACTGCCAGTAAATCTTTTCCAGGAGGTACAAGATGTATGGGAGAGAAAAAAAGATGCAGAGGAACTGGAGAAAGAACACAAGGTTGATAACAGAATGGGCTGCAGCCAAACTTGTGTGTTTACACATGAGAAAAAACAGGAGTGACATTTCTTCCCCAGTACTTCAGAGAACTTAATGTTTTTTCTTTTGTTCTGGAAAAAATCTCCGTGTTGCATCTCCCAAGGCAGAATGTGAAATCCCACTATTACAGAGAAAAAAAAAAAAGGTGAAAACTTGGGAAGAAAACATGGGAGGGATGAACTGAGAACACAACAACTGTATTTTCCTGTCTCTTTCTGATCCTCTATTGTTTGCTCATCCTCCCCCTACCTCAAACAGGCCTAACCCCAACTTATCTGTGGTGTTTAACCAGTTTTTACTTTATTTTCCCTTTTATTGCTCTCAGAAGGCTACACTGGCTGAAGGCGTGTCTGTTTCTATATCTAATCTATATCTATATCTTCTATATCTTTATATCTATCTACATCTATCCATATCTATATCAAATGTATATCTAATCAGATCAGCCCTGCCTGTAAGCAGAACAAAAGAAAAGAGGTTTGCTAGTCAATGCAGAGAACAAATGATCAAGGCAGGATCCTTTGATCGCCTGTGAAGCAGACTACTTTCCATTCTCCCTCTTTCCATTCTCTGTCCCTGACATAAGTCCTGCACACACTACAGCTTTTCTAACTCAGGCTCAGTTCTTTCCTGAGTGTGGCACCAGTATGGAACTAATTAGACTCATTCCCTTTCGTGACACACAAATTAATTGCTTTGCATCCTCTCCCATCCCTGCCTCCCTTAGTTATCATCCCCTACACCACTCCCACCTTCTTGTTCTGCTGATCCCACTGATATGGCCACAATTCATTAAAGCGACTTCCCATTTAATTCTTCCTTCCTGGCTGTCATGTCAAAGCAGGGGGTGAACTGAGTGACCCCTTCCTGATTTTGCCATAGAATCACAGAATCAAGGCTCAAAAAGACCTCGAAGACCATCTGGTCCAACCATCCCCCTACCACCAATGTCATCCAATAAACCATGTCCCAAAGTACACAATTTCCAACCTTTTCTTAAACACCCCAAGGCATGGTGACTGCACCACCTCCCTTGGCAACCCATTCCAATGCCTAACTACCCCTTCTGACAATAAATTTCTCCTAATTTCCAGCCTGAACTTCCCCTGGCACAACTTGAGGCACATGGGGTCAGTTTTCTCATAATAAATCATCTGTCTGGAATTACAACATGTTGCCTGGTGATACACCCAGTTTAGACTTGGATGTCTATACAAAGAAGGCTTTTGGCAGTGGATACCCACTTTGCTTGTCTTCTCTCTCAAATGTTATTTGGCTGACTGAGTTACCACTCTTCGTCACTGTGTAAAGACTGTTGGCTTCTTACGGTTTAACTTAGAAATGCCCATTTGTTTACATTCATGTATATGAGACTTAAGGGATATTTATTATTTAAGATAACAGAAGCTGAAAAATTGCTTTGCAGAAATATCCCTGCTTTCTGTGCAAAAGAGTGGTGAGGTCTGTAAAATCACAGGCGGGGAGTCCGTAATAAAAACTGCTTAGGAGAACCTGGAGTAGGTATGGTTGCTTGTTCACATCCCCCAAATCTACCGAACACCCCATAAAGTAAGTTTTGAAAATTTCTTTCTAGTTGCAGAGAATAACGTGGAGTGATTTTCCAGGACCATATTCATTAGGAGCAAGGAGCAAATTGTGAGGAGGCAAGGTTTAGGGGCTTCAATTTATCTCCACATTTTGAGCGGCATGTGTCAGGTGCAGTAGCTCTTTCCTGGGGCTGGGAGCAGACGTCCTTGCTGCAGAAGTGGTGAGCTCCTCAGGCTGACACGTTGGCCAAAGGCAGGCAATGATTTATCGAACCTACTCAGAGGATGAACAATGAGTCGAGTGAGCTTTCTTAAACAGGGTCAGTGTTATGACCAGCAGGCTGAATAATCCACCCCACTGCAAACACAAGTTGTTTTTTAGGAGTGAGAATTATAGCACTGCTCCAAACTCTCTTTGGAGAAACAAATACTCATCTGCTATTACCAGCAGGGTTAACGAAGCCAGAGTACTGTCACTGCAAATGATTTTTTCATGTGTGTCAACACAGGAACACAGGAACAGAAATGTTTGTGAGAAAGTGTCTGTGAGAAAGAGACAATTTTTTTTGCCTCTGGCAATGCAGCCTTCCCCGTCGCTGTGCCACCAGTCACAGAGAGGGTGTTTGTGTGCCAGGGAGCTGGCAGCAGCCACCCCGGAGGGTTGAGTCCCACTGTGACAGCTCCTCTCCAGCCCCTCCTGAGCTGGGACAGGCAGGGTTCAAAAGCATTTCCACGGGGTGCAACAACAGAGCAGGCACGGGTGTTCAGTTCACTGTGCCTTAAAATCATGCACTGTGTTTCCCTCCCCTATATCTGAGTGTGTTTTGGCTTAAACTCTGGAGGATGACACCGGTTCTGAAGCCGCAGTCACTTCTACATGCACACTTGTGTCAGGGAGGGTCCAGAAGACAGCGGCTCTTCAAGTTTAATCATCCAGGACTGTTCTGTGCTTTTCATAAATCAAGTTGCTGTTCTGGAAAGCTGGAGTGTGACTGGGGCATTACATGTAGAAACATGGAAAAAAATATCACCAAGATCAACATCTCCTTCCCCAGCCCTGGAGTCCTCCACAGAGTCTAACTAAACCTGCCATGTTAGAGTCAGAGACTGAACATTAACACTTTTTAAAATCCAGCCTTTTCCTATATCAAATGCAGTGTTATACATAGCACATGTTTCTAGAGCTTCCACTGTGGAGGAAGGCATCACCCCACTATGTTCAAAGTCAAATCTGGCCAGCATATGATGACATGCTATACCAGTGCTTCAAATTCATAAGCCGGGATTCTCTGCGGGGGAACTTAGTACTAAAAGAAGTCCCACTGAGATAACTTCAGTTCCGTATTCATTCTGTTCAAACTCAGGCCGACTGATGTTTGCAAACTCAAGGATGAGTTTGGCTTCCTCATCTGTTTCAAAGATGGCCACATTACTGTGGTGGGCTGGTGGTTCAGCGAGCCTTGCTGGCTGTTCTTGGGCAGGTACAGAAATGCTCTGCTCTGCCGCCAAAGGTATGTATATAGATGGGGAGGCAGTGAGAAGATGTGATAGTGGAGCTCTTTCCCACATTTGCTACATCTGGAAAAGGATGTACTGGTCTGTGGCCTCAATTTTAATTTGATAGTCATATGAAGAAAAAAAAAAGCTTTAAAACTTTTAAACATCTCCTATCATTGCAGAAGTGCAAGAGATTCAATCCCCCTCCCAAACAGCAGACATGGAAACTTAGAGACTGCCAACATGCCCAGAAGAACTAGGGGAGGATATGTTCAATCAACACAACAATATCACCTTAGGCTTTTATCCCGGAATGTATGGAAAAAAAAATTCCACATACATAAGACCTTGGTTACTGGTCTGGCACAGCATATTTTTTTTACATATAAAATTCCATTTTTATTAGCATATTCCATTATATATCTTCACAGAAACAAGAGTTTCCCTTTCATAAGATTATCTTTTCCTCCATATTGAAAAAAAAAAGATAAACATGGAAATTTTTTTTTTTTGATTTCTCATAAAATATGCATATTACATTAGTGCCCAGAAACTCAGCTAGCAGTGTCAATGTAATTCATATGTATTGGATAGTATTGACTAAACTGGTATTCTGGCACAGAAGAGGATTTGTATATTATGTTCACCACAAGAACATTTTATACCCATGATAATCTGAAGGGCTTCAACATGGTAATACCACCAATGCAGTGACTAAACAGGCAATACAACAACATGTGCTTTGCAGTAATTCATAGGTAGCCAAAGGACTTAAAAAAATGATTAAGGCAAAGTTAGCAGATTAGTCCCTGACAGCGCAGTTGTTCTTTTCCAGAAAATACTGAATAGTTTTTCATTAAAACATGTACAATTTAAAGATTCCTACATGACTTTTGTATTCAGGTAAGAAGCCAGAGCTTCACTGGAAAAGAGAAAAGAGCAGCGTCTGTGTCAAAACCGCCTCTACTTGCTTTGGAGCTGTGGGCACTGGATGTAACCTCTCCTACATGTAAGGAAGGCGTTCAGGCAAGCTGTACAGAAGCTGCTCCCAGAGCATAAAACTCCTCTGATAAAAGGCTGAGTAATGGATGAATAATTCAGGTGTACATGATGTACAGAGTTGAGCATTTCTGACTAGGCTGTGAAAGCTACATTTCTTCTGTCTTATACCATTTATATGACAGTAGTAATTCTGTATCTAATTTTTAGAAGAAAAGCCACTTACATAAAAAGCAAATTAATTGTGCATTTTTCCAGAATAGAATAATTCATTCCTCTGTATACTTTCAGTTATGCAGGTGAGCACTGCAGAAAAACTGTGGCTGTTCAGGGAAATATTACAGACCATTTTGAAATACCTTTTTTGACCCAAGCTTTATCTCTGTGGTCGTGTGTCTTTGTCCCAGTGCTCACAGTCTTATCACATGAAAGGATCTCTTCAGATACATGACATTTTTGCAAAAATATATTGTATTAATCAGTTCTGGGTTATAAAGTTTCTAAAACTTGACACCAATCTATGCACAAAGGGAAGCAGGGATGGAGGAAGAGAAGAGGAGAAGGGAAGGAAGGAAAGGCAGAAGGACCCTTCTGAAAAGCCCAAGTTCCTCTGAAATCTTGTTTCCTGCTTCAGACAATTTCTCCTTCACTCTTCTGCCTAGGCTGGATCGAAGCAGATGGCTTTTGGGAAAAACGTAAGTTTTGTATTTTCCCAGTTTCTAAAGCCTGATAACATTTTTAATATCTAAAATTAGCTGAATAGGGAAGGAACAAAAACTCTCTTCTTTCTGCCTATCCATTGATTCATAAAGAACAGAGTCCTCTGGTATAATATTACACTCTGACCCACACTGATGTGAGAAGCTGTTTGTTGCTTCAGGAATCATTTGACTTATGTAAATATTAACCAACTTTATTCTATATATAAAAGAAGACTTATAACAAAGACTGTGTATTATGCAAACATTGCACTATACTTGATCACTTTTAAACCCCATTAAAACAAACTGTGTTTTCCCTGTATGTAGAATGACTCTCTCAGAAGACTCTATTTTATTCATTGCATTTGGCAGTCACAGCCACATAGTAAATGATCACATTATATGCAGCATCCTAATGTTGTGCAGAATGTAAATGCTGAGGAGGATAATGAATAGGGCAATTGGAGAACAAAATTACATTTCCTACTCACGGCTCTGATCAGCCCTAGTTAGCATGCTCATAAGTAAAGAGTTAGTTATGCGAAGATGGCTGGTGATTACATGAGTGAAGAAACACATTTGTTTCAACCATCAGAAGACTGGTAAATAGATGGGTGTGTTAGTGCTCCCAGTGGGTGGGATGTGCAGGTGAACGCCATGCAGAAAGGGAGCTGTCTTTTTGTTAGAAGATATTGAATAGACGTAGTTCACTGAAAGGTCTTTTCTGTTGTCAAAGCAGTTTCTGCATGCCACTGAAGATATTTTTCTTCCATGCATTCAGATCTCTGACTTGACCTCCAAGGAAATTTGCTTTAAGAGTCTTTATCTGATAATTTTTCTTTGAGATATTTAACTTCTGAAGTAACGTGGAGAATCGAGAAGTGTCAATGCTGTTCAAGCAAACTAAACCAACTCCATGCTATTTGTATATTTTTACCTCTAAAATGACTCTCCCACTTGCGAATAAGAAACTTCTACTGACTTTTATCTGCAGAGCCTTTTATGTGCTTTTATTTATGTATTATATTAATTACATTAATTATATTATATTTCAGTACAAGAGCTTTCCAAATTCTCTCACACTTCTGAGTTCTTCATGTTCACATTTTTGGCCAAGAACCAGCAACTGAATGTCTCAGCTAGAAGGTAAAGCTTTGAAAGGGTAAAGAGGCATAATTCATGAGCCAGATTCATGTCCTTGTCAACAGCTGCTGCTCTGCTACAGCAACAAATTGCACATTGTCTCAGATGTGAAGGACTTTGCACAACCAAAAGCTGCCTTTGGATGGAGTAGAAGGAGGGAATTGATTAAAAAAAAAAAAAAAAAAGAGAGAGAGAGAAAGATTGGATTGGTTTGGTTTTCATATCAGCTCCAACAAACACAGCTTGCTGTCGCACTGCAATGAGTGTGATGGCAGATTTTTACCACATAGTAATATCCTGCAACAATTTATTCTTCCCAAATGCTAAAACACTGCTTTGGAGACCCGGTGAAGTAGGTGTTATAGACATGAGTAATGCTGGAGCAGGAGCCCTTAATGTGCACCACTCATGTGGAATAATATTGTCCTATGCCACTCTCTGTAACCCTGCAGTGATGGCGTGGAGTCCATACCTCAGTTCCACGACACTGGGTTTCCTGGGAGCTCCACTATGTGGGAAGAGCTAGAAAAGTACATCCGAATGAAATAAAAGTATTAGTTAAGATGGGTCTGTTAAACTGCATTAAGCCCCGTTATAGACGTTCTTATGTAGCGTTAAAACAACCCTAATTCTATTCAGCTTAACTCGTTCTGGCAGTGAAGTAAAGAGAACTGACTTGCACTAGTCAAGTGCTGAGCACCTGCCGAATTCAGGCACTGTGCACATCTCTTAGCCCATACCTGCACGGATCTCAATACCTGTCCCAGGCTGAATATCCCTTAAATTCACTTGGGCCATTCATATATTTGGCATGTCTACTGAGATTTTACCTGAGAACATCTTTGATGATTGCCTGTTTACACCAGAAAAGATTAATTTTTGCAATGATGCAGCTATGTTATTTCTTTTATACACTGCATTTTGCATCACTGTCTGGTTTCTTAAATTTTGTCAACATCATCTGTATGCTTCTTATTCATTTTAGCACAGACACTTAAAATAATACTGTTCTCCTTAAAATAACTGAGAAAATATTTGTCGTATGTGTCCATAAATGATTCTGTGTATTTCACAAGACAGACATCAAAAGGATCATGAAGCCCTCAAACACCTTGACTTGACTGTATTAAGCCACTTTGCACTGATGTGGTATATTTTTATCCCTTTAAGCTCTCTACTCCTTGGGCAAAATACACTGTTACAGAGTTCATCTCATGGTGGAGGGCACTGTGCCAGCTTATGCTAGGACATTCATATCACACATCCTGGAATCGCCATTCATTCTAGTGCTGATTTTTCTCATCAGTTTTTCCTAGTCCCATAGATCATGAGGATTCCGTTTGGGTGGTAGTGCTGCTCTTCTCCCACATGTTCTTGGAAAGGAAAATGAGCTCCTTTAGCTGGAGTAGATAGCCCCAGGAAATTAGGCACACTCTACTTTCAGTCCCTTCTTTTTGCCAGTGATGGACAGCAGAAACATGCAAGTAGCAGCATTCCTGCTATTTGAAGGGTTTCTGGGGTAGAATAGAGGCAAGGACATGAGTACAGCAAGGCCAAGGGTAGTGGAGTGGGATAGGCTAAGTTACAGAAAATAATGTATAATGGGGCATAAAACTAATAGTTTTGATGTTGCAATTATATTGAAGTCTATTAGTTCAGATACTGTTTGGGACTGTGGAGGTTCAGAAAGCTGCTACCATGGAAATTCTGTATAACCCTATGGATCAAAAAACTTATTTTCTCTCTTTCTGAAATAAATATCTAAACAAAATAAATATGTCTCCAACAAGCATGAAGAGGTGATGTATTTTCAACTATAACTAACAGCTCTGAAGCAAGTTGCTTTTACTGATAAATTAGTAGCTGCTAATGTAAGAATTCTTACATCTCCAATCCTTTTTATGTTTTGTAACAATAATTGTGCTGCAGATGACAGCTAGTGCCAAGATGTTAACCACTTGTTCCTTCTTCTTCTGATTTGTGTAAATTAAATTAGGCACATAGACTTAGATTAATATTTCTGCAGAACTCTTTTCTCTGCCTAAAATGCAGAGGCTGCACTCATTTTTATTACTGGGATCTGACAGCTGCCCCTTGCATAGTGGCTTTGGATTAATGTTTCATGGAGACAAATATATTTTCCTCAACGAGTGCGGGGTGCTGCCATTAGATTGTCCATGTTAATAGAATTGCATTCACACTTCAACAGAGTACATTCTATATAATCACAATTTCTTAGCTAACTAAATACAAAATGGGAGATAATCTAATGGCTGCAAAAACAGTTGCACATTTCATACAATATTCCCTTAACTGAATGTAAGAAGTTTAAAGATCATGGGCCTGATACTGCCTCAATCAGAAATCAGTATAGAGTTCTTGATGATTTTGAATGTAAATTGATTCAACCCCCAAATTTTTGCCTCATCTTTCCTTTCTCTCTGTGCCACTTGGAGATTTGAGAACTCACTTAACTATAGCTAAGCCACATTGTGCTATTTTCCAAGTCATTTTCAAGTGAGTGTGTATGTTTTCTCTTTCACACCTTCTGTACTAAGCTGGTGGAGCAAAGAATCCTGGAAAACTTTTCCTAATGTATAATGGACAAGAAGGTGACTGGGAATAATCAGCATGAATTTAGGAAGAGGAAATCATGTCTGACCAACCTGATAGTCTTCTGTGATGAGATGACTGGCTTGGTGGATGAGGGAAGAGCAGTGGATTTTGCTTGTCTTGACTTTGGTAAGGCTTTCAACACTGTCTCCCATAACACCCTCATAGACAGACTGATGAATCACCAGTTTGATGAATCAGTACAGGCAAGATAATTGGACAGCGAGGTGGATTGAAAACTAGCTGAACTGTCAGGCTCAAGGAGTTGTGATCAGCTGCACATATCCACTTGGAGGCCAAGAGACATGGAGCTCCTGGAGACAGTCCAATGAAGGACCACAAAAGTGCTTAAGGGCCAAAGCATCTCTCCCATGATAAAAAACAGGAAGATGGGTCTCTTCAGACTAAAGAAGAGAAGACTCAGGGGGGAACTTACTCACTAAATAACTTGTGCGATGGGAGCATGTTAATAGATGGAGCTAGACTCTTCCCAGTGATGCCCAGTTAATGGACAAAGAGCAATGAACACAAACTGAAATACAAGAGATTCCATTTAAACATAAGAAAAAGCATTTTTACAGTGAGGGTGTTTAAACATTGGAACAGGTTGCCCAGAGAGAGTGTGGAGCATTCATCTTTGGCGATATACAAAACCTGCCTTGAAATTTGCTTTGAGCAACCTGCTTTAGCTGACCCTGCTTTAAGCAGAGGGTTTGGATTAGACAATCTCCAGAGATCTCTTCCAACCTCCACTACTCTGTGATTATGTTTCTGTCAAAATGGAAATTTCTGCATCTATCTTCAGTATATTTCACATTAACAAGAATCTCCTATGCAAATTTCCATGCTGCCCAGGTCTGAAATTCCTAAATTGCCAATGATAATCAAAGTACAATATATATATTAAATTATTATGTATTTTAAGACAACAATATAGCCGTCATTGTCTAGTTATTTGACATGGTGAGTTATTCTGAATTAAACAGTGACAAAATGAACATCTGAATCATGCTACCAGTTACTTAATTTACATCATGAGCAACACCAGAAAGCTCCATTTGCCAGTACTGCATGAGCCTCTGATACAGTGCAGAAAGTTATACGGAAATATGAGATGAATATTAGGCAAGCTGATCATAAAAGAAAGCAATGTATTTACCAGTATTATTTACACATGTACCTTTACATATCAGAAGTCATATTTTCCTGCGTCTCCTGGAATATCCTGCAGCATCTTGGAGGAAGAACTGTTCAGCATCTCTTGCTTGACTTACTGAAAGTTACTCTCCCTGATCAGGGAGCTCTGGAACAGGATGAAAGCAACTTGCTCCACTGAACCAAATTACCGTACCATTAAGATACGAATGGTTATTTGTGGGGCACTCCCAAAGATTAGTTGGAGCTGACTAGGTTGGTACCCAAGAATAAATCAAGGTAGAATAAATAACTGTTAATAAAGACTCCTTTTCACTACACTAACTGAATTAATTTATATTGTCAATTTACTTGTCTGCTGGTTGCTGTTCTGATTCAATTAAAACTCTTTTCATGAATTAAAAAGGCAGAATCACCTTATTGGATTGTGGGAAACATGTTGTTTACCTGAGTTATTAATAACACCTCATATTATTAAACCTGGAAGAAATTCTGTAAGCTAATTCACTATCCCCATGTTGCAGTTCATCATATTTAGCAGTAAATTAAAAAAAATATATATCATTTTTCATGAGTCCAAATCTCTCTTGAACTACCCTTTTGGGCCTATTCCATTTCACACAGAAATCAGGGCAAAAGTTCTATTGTTCTGAGTGAGATCTGGACCAGGCCTTCAGGACTACTTGAGAGAATATGTAGTTGCAGGATTAGGCCCTTTCTTGTTTGGACCCATTAGGGCAACACTGCTTTTTCAACAAATGCTGAAGTACATCTTAATGCCCCTATTTGCTGTGTACTTTGTTTGTATTCCCAAGAAACTGAGAAAAAGGTTAAATAAAAAAAAAACTACATTTTTCTCCAAATGAAATTTCCAGAAATAAATAGTTCTGTCTAAATCCTTTTAGTCATTGTTTTAACAAAAGCCTTTTGCCTTTTTTCAACCTAATTTTTCCTTTTTCTCTGTCTCAGTTTGGTTTTAAAGTTTGGTTTAAAATTTAACAGTTTAGTTTTATTAGCTGTGTGAAATATATAAGAGCTTCAGGTTATTTGAGAAAAATCTGAAATAAATAAAAAATCACTACCGTTAAAGCATTACCCCCCCCCCCCCCCCCCCCAAACCAGATATTAATCTAAGGAGCAAAACATTAATAAACTTTTATTAAGAATTTAGTTCTTTTGATTCCAAACTAAATCATAGGTCTACCTTGTTGAAAGGTAAAGATGGCTCATCTGTTAAATAGCTACTGAAGCTTGATGATATATGATGATTAATTGTAATATGCAAAGTCAGCCCCAGGTGTGCAGACCTCATAAAGCCAAAGATGACACTAGTGGGTTATTAGCTCCCATCATAATGGTAAAATAAGCCAACTTGTGAGTTAATTATCAATTATTATATTATTTTATGTATGTGATTACAGTGAGTGTTCTGATGGTATATAAAAAGAGAGTTTAGCTATTCATGTTTTCATTTGTAGTCATTCATTTGTTTTGATTTGAAAATGTAATGCTTGATTTGATAGCAAATCTAAAAAATATGGTTTCAGACTCTGTATGAATTTTACTGTATTACTTGCTTTGGCAGTCCCTAGGAAGGTATTTATTTCTTTCCTCCTTGTCAATAATGAATGACCCTACATAGCAGAAACCTTATTAGAGTCTATGTTTAATGATTGCCCTAGTGATATGAGTGGCCTGATAACAAATTGAAATGTCAGACACTCCATGACCCTCAGATAATATTGAAATCTGCCAGCCCCTATTAAAATGCCTTCAAACTATATTATCCTGTGGTAATAGATCAGTTCCTTACCCCAACTAATATAGTTATCATGTGGGACACTGGAGCATGATCCTTTTAATCAAAGAAGTCAAAAAAGCAGTAGAACAGTGGGTAAAAATGAGGTATTGTCATAGCAAGTCATGATGAACCCTCTTCATTAAGGTTGAAACCTACATGGGAAGAAGGAAGGCTGTGATTGATATTCACTCTGGTGTGTCATACTGTAAAGAGAAAGAAGTAATTTTCAGATTTGAATGAATAGGATTTTCTCTCTCCCCCTCCTCCTCCCCGCCCCTAACCTCTGTTTTAATGGATTACTTTATTGCATAAGCCATACTCTACCTTTATAGATCTAAGTGTTATCCAACGTGCTCTTGTGCTGTTGTAAGAAAAAAAAACACAAAAGAAACAGAATGTCTTTTTCATTGTTATTTCCAATGGCTCCCCCAGCATTTTTACATGAAGAACATGGCAGTAGTTTTTTTCCATTTCCAAATACATAGAATAAGGAATATCAATAAAAAAATAATGATCATCATCATAATTATAACAATGATAGTAAAAATAACAGCAATTTTAATAATTGTAAAACCAGTATTACATCCTTCCTCCTTAGGACTTGCCCCTCACTGAATTATGTTAATGTGCAGAGGTCATATTTTCACTGCATACATAATTGCACCTGAACTGGTGCTTTCTGCATAGATTTACCCGTAAGATTAGAATGATAAAGAGAACTCTTGGTAATCTCAGTCTGTCTCAAAGCACTTGATCTTCTTAGAGATAATATGAACCTGTCTTTCTGCTGTGGATGATGCTGAATTGTACTCGCCTGTGGGGTTCTATGATCCTACAATACTTTCTCCCATTTCTTACCACAGAAATGAAGACATATTTAGACAAGGAGTCCACGAAGTTTTAACCTTCTGGTCCTCCAGTCTTTTAAGGGAGATCAAGGAAATTGTGGCCTTCTGAGCCAGAGCATAACTCTGGGCTAGCACTTAATATGTTTACATGTATATACCAAGAATCCTAAGGCTGAATTTCAAACCTAGTGACTTTCCAGCTGATGTACCTCTGGGACTGACTACAGCTACTGTGCTGAAACCCCTAGAACTGTCTGAATGATGCATTTCATACGATACACAAGGTAAAACCTACTTGCCAAGTGGACTGGTCCTGGGACCATGTACTTTTCTCCCCACTTCCAAATACTGTATAAGCTCTTGCAGTAAAGCACTTGTGACTGATGTCAGGCAAAGCAAACTGTCCAGCGTCTTTCCTAGGGGAGTCCTGACATCATGGGCAAAGTAAGGGTGATGTGTAGGAAGGAGGTCAGTGCTGAGCCTGAGCCCAGGTTTTCACACAGCTGAGTATGGGAACCTTCTGGGTTTCAGAATTGTAGGATTTGGATTTAAAGTTCCTATGCCATAAATTCCTAGATGCAAAATCAGGATGATAGCATTCTTTATCTACTAAGGATATGTACGTGAGCACATACCACTTGTGTGGAAGGGAACATCAGCTGGCTTCTGTTCCTTCTTCCCTTCCCCACAGTAACCCCCTCTAGCAGTACATTCTCCTACATGCTCTCCACCCTGCCCCATTGCCTCATCATGTTTGACCTCTAAACAAAAGTTTTGGATGACCCTTTGATCAAACTATTGAATTGTAACTCCCAGTTGTCTTTTCACTACTGATCTATTTTAAATTACATCCCAGTGCAGAGAGTACTTACTGGGGTCTCCAAAGCTCGCACAGGCATTATTGACCCTGACTCGTAGCTATGACCAAGAGGATCAAAGTTACAATCTGGCTCCAGAAAGATCCTCTGCAAGAGCTGAAAACCACAAGACGATTTTGGCAGGAGGCTGTGGGTTTTATAAGAAATATAGTTAAATTCAGCTCTGTTCTGAAAAACTGACTTTGTAAAAATAACTCCATGATATATATATATATGTATATATTTATCAAACACATCTAGCTTGCAAATAAAAAGACGTATATTGTATCTGCCAGTCCTGCAAACTCACTCTAGGTTTTTACTGCCAGCCATAGCTTCCCTCCATTCCACCTATAAGTAGCAGCAGGCTCCATGAGCCCTCCTTGAGATGAATGTAGCACACTTCTTTCAAACTGTGTTGTCAGTGACACTTCTGCAGCTCCCTTAACGTCAGTGGTTTTCCACAGGTAAAGCCAACAGAGCTTACGAATATTTCATTAATGAAGTACAAGGCCCTATAGCTACTGGCTCTTTGCTACCTTACTGTTCAGAGACAGCAGTAGGGAAAAAAGAAAAAAAAAAGAAACGGGCTCTAAAAATCAGTTATATCTTCATCATGTGTTGTATTCATATTGGAAGAATTCTACAGAAATTCCTTCCATTGTTTAATGGGCCTGAATTGCTTCTGACTATCTGAAAAATACATAACAGCTTGATTTGTTTTCCCCTGGGCTGGCTTTTGATGGTGAGCTGCATTTGGAAGGGCCTTATCCTACAGTGAAATCTGAAAGAAGAGTGAGGCAGCACGGCCTCAGGGCCAGGCTGGGACATACCCTGTTTCCACAAAGATGCATTTCTCAGCACTCTGCCAGGAGCTCTGGTGCGTTGCTTTTGGAGCTGAAGGCAGTGAGAGGACTTACGGGGTATAAAGCATAAGCACAATGCAGAATCAACCTCAGGGTTCACATATGTATACTACTGAGTGCAGAAATGCTAATCATTTGGATTTTCAAATTAAAATTTCAAATCTACAAGCCAAGAATATTTGAGTAAAAATGCTTATGGTAAAATTTTCCAGCTGAGATATGCTTATGGAATTCTTTCCTATAACACTTCTGAATGCAGAAATAGTCATACAAGGCACAACTACCCTTAGACAAATAAAGAACATGCTTTACCATAGATATGATTTTTCTTTTCACACTGTTGTCCAGCTTCCCTGCAGCTCTTAATATTAGTAAACTTGAAAGACCAGGAAAAAACAATCTATTTTTATCCTATTCTAATGTACCCGATCAGCTTGGTTAGAGACCAAAGGATGTTCTTAAACATTCTTTCTTATTTTTGCATTCAACATTCTGCATTAATCCACTTTCTTGACCTGAACTTTTGTTGAGTATCCTTTAGATTTTGTCATGTAGTTCTTCGCATAGGGTAAATTATACTTTACAAAAATCCTCCTGTTTTGGTAATTTTCCTTTCATCCCTGGTGGCCATTTTCACTCTTGCTGTATCTATTGTGAGATGACATATGTAACCTTTGGGCATGTAGAATATTAATTCACCTTTGATCACATTCTCCTGTGTATCATTCCCCACAGCTTTCTGATTTTCTTCCAAAATCAACTCTGAAGCAATTCAACATCTTCATTTTTACTCGTGATCAGTTTGATCAGTTCACTTTAGGTTTAGTTATCAGCACCTGCTCTGTTAATTTTTGTGTTTGTTATTTGTTTGTGTAGTTGGTTTTGTTTTGTTTTGTTTTGTTTTACTTTGTTCCTGTGTTTGGGTGCCTATCCTTTACAAATTTCTTCTTTTGCTACTTTTTGGTTTTATTTCCCTGAATCCCCATCCACTTCAGAGAAATAAACATCAGAGAACAGCTGTAAAACTGATCTCCCAAACTTACTGTAAGACATATCAAAGGAGGAAAAGGCTTTTTGCATCATCACCTTCCTGTCAATGCAGGACTTCTCTTGGGTGATTTTGCTAGCCATCCCTACTTAAAAATGTCCCACAAGTAAGACCTTCCACTCCTTCAGAGGCTACAACTACTCTACTGTATTAAATGGCTATTTTTGGTCTTGTGCCTTAATCAAGATGACAGTAGGACTATCCCTGAGTCCCTTTGCAGAATGTGGTTGCTCCTTTTCCAGTCACATGTAGATCCTTCCCTCACCGTCACACACTGTTAGCTCATGTAACTATCCTTTGTTGGTCACTTTCTACCATCTTGAATTACTGTTGTTCTTCTCAAGCTCACTCTACCTTGTCAGTCTTCAGATTCTGTATTCTGCACACCGGAGACATTTTACACACCACAAGATATCTGTAGAAATTTCCCCTCAAGGATACATCTGAGTTAAGGGAATGTCACGTGTATTTGTCTTGAAGTTAATTGTTATCCTGAATAAAATCCCACAGCCTGAATCTCTCTGTCCATTTCCTTTCTGTTCCATGAGCCAGTGCCTCTGCCTATGCAGCCCACAATTGCGTTACCCTTTTGCACCCATCCTGCAGGGAATGCTCATGTGTAATTTGTTGCCCACTGTCGCCTTGAGGTTTTTCCCTTCTATTGAATTTGTGGCTTCCCCCAGCCCAAGTTATTCTTCCCCTGTGGCATGCATTAGCTTGCATTTTTACAAGCTGAATCTCATTTTGCTATTCTCAGCCTGTATTTCTCTGAGCTGCTTTATATTACATTTCTTGATCCTGACTTGTATAATATCTCCCAATTTAACATCATCTGCAAATTTAATGAATGTGGTTTTATTCTTCTGTCTTCGTGATTATTAATAAAGGTATTAAGTAAATATTGGTCTAACAATAGGGCTCTGTGGCATTGCACACCCCCCTTCACGTCTGCACCCCTTTTCCCTGCACCCCAAGCAGTCTTCATTGCACTGTCTGGCAGTACTCTTTCCTTTCAGCAGCTCTACTTCCATGCTTTGCTTTCATCTACATAAATGTAGTTTAAATTTTCACATGCTATATTGCTGGTTTACCAAAATCCACATCTTTGGATTTACAGGTTTTGCTAGCATGGCAGCACATGAGCAGCACAGACTCCAAGCATACATTTTTTTTTTTTTTTTAATTATATATATATTTTTACAGGTATAGTTTATTCTCTGGACACAAAAGAAGGCAAGGTGATCTGGTAGGTGAATCATTAGCAGCATCACCTTCAGCAAAATGCAACCAATTTTCTGTTCAGCCCCAGACTGCTCACATGCCCTTGGCAAATTGCATCTCTCTATAAAATGGATCTATGTCATCGAATGTGTAGAATATTTTGAGGCACAGAGATGGTAGCATGGACAGGCTAATTTTAACTGAAAGTTATCTTCTAACTCTTGCATCGCAGACGTAGTTCATGTTTCTAATAAGTAATCTCTTCCCTTCTTTAAGTAAGTGAAATTTTTACAAAAGCAATGCAGTGGCAAACATAGGCCTCTAGGTATTATTTCCAAAATATTCTATCGTACATTCCAACTATGGTGTTGATTGCTCCATCAACCAAATGCACAAGACTTTTGGAAAGTATAACAAGTCTGCATATTCTTATGACTGTGCAGCACTTCACCTTTCCTCTCTGTTATTCTGTTGTCAAAAAATAGATTAAAAAACAAGAGTATATTTCAGTCTCTCAAACATTTTTGTGCCTGGTTATTTTTAAAACATCTTTTTCTTTCTTGCTTTCTTCCCCATTTTTTTTTTCTCATTGATATATTTATAACTGTGCTTCTCTTTTCATCTATACCTGCAGCTGGCATTTACTCTCACTTTTTCCTTTCTTAGCTGTGGTTGAGTATTCTTGCTTCATTGCCTCCTTCCTTTTTCATTTCTAGTTGACAGCATCATTGTAAATGTGAACTAAAAAGAAAATTGGAAATTCTGTTTACTTCACTACTGTGCACTGAAGGCTCCACCTATGGAGTCTAACAGAGACGCTTATAATGAGAATACCCTGCACCAACAGACATGTCTTTTCTCTGCAGATCTCAACATGTCTTGCAGGGATGTTTAGCATTGCTGTTGTGTTGCTGCACAAAGGTGGCCTTGAAGAGATTGAGAGCACAGGACAAGATTCATTGGTGTTACTATATCATGTATGCATTTCAAATCTTATTTCTTATTTATCTCTACTTATCACCCTTTTTATTCTTGAGGTAAATCCAGATCCTTTTCCATCAAATGTGTAATGCTTTTTCTGACTAAACTTAATGTATATGGTGAGGTGAAAAAGACTTCCTGAGGCTAGACTTAGAATTTGTTGCAAATATCTGTAGTGGAGTTATGTCCTATTTCCAGGGATCTGTGCATGGGAGGAAGCAAATCTAAGCATGTGTTCAGTGGAACTCAGGTGTAAATCACCATGAAAATGTCTGCTGCTTTAAAGTACTGCTTCCATTTTGGGAGTATTTCTGGAAGATTGGGCCTAAAAGAAGGTAAGTAATAGAAGGAATGACTTCATTTTTGCCTGATCTATGAGATCTGTACCTTTCTGAACAGTAAGAATTATTTCTAGCAAGTTACACTCATAGGTTTTTGGTGGCCATGGCAACTAAGATCCTCATCTACCCCGCAAAAGGTGAATAAAGAGAAGCTAAACTTTTCTGTTACCCTGCCTCTCCATGTGCATTTCTGTTCCCCCACCTCTAGGTTTTGTACAATCTCCTTCAGATTTTTCCCTAACCATAACCTGGAGGGATGAACTTCAGCAGTGAGGTTCCTTGTTTTGTTATATTTGCTGAAATTGCCCACCTGTATTTACTCTTTATGATGATGGCTTTCTCAAATTAAAATATCAGTGAGACATATAGAGAACAGTGAAGTGAAACCATGGCCAGTCCTCTGGGAAATGCAAAGACCATCCTCCTACTGATTAATCCAGAACCCATTACTCCTTTTCAGCTATTATGTTTCTATACCTGAAAGCAAAGTCTTTCTTCAAAAAAGTCTGCTTTTATAAAGCAGAGAAACTCATTCACAGGAATGGGAAGAGCTTTAGCATTTCCTAGCAGAAAAGCAAAGAATGAAGATAATCTTTTATATTTTTTTCCGCTTCTAAAAATGTGTAAGTCTAACTAAATATGTCCATCAACACTTTAACACATGCCACCAGCTTGTCCAAAGGTAATGTCACTATTGACTTGGCAGACCTGTAACTAATAATCTAAAAGTGAAATTCCTTGTTTAATTAGCTGTGTCTTAAATCACCCTTTTCCCCATTGTAATAATTAGTGGATAGCTATACTGATAGTTACCTGTTAATTTATAAATCTCTCATCATCTGTTATCTTTGAATTTGCTGATTTGTTTCTGTATGAAAACACAGCTATTATCTTTTTTTTTTTTTTTAAAAAAAAAAAAAAGGACAGCCAGAGAAAGAATCAGAAAGAGACAGTTATCTTTGGAAATAAGGAACAAATGGGGAGACAGTTGGGAGCAGGCCCCTCTTTTAAGTTCTAGATGACTGCATTATCTTTAGGAAGAAGTGAAGCATTGAAGACTGGAGACAGTGAAAAGTGTTGTGAATTTCCTGCCAAACATTCATATTACCTGGATTTCTGAGGAAGCATTGTTTGTGTTCAATTTAAATTTTAAAAGATCCAATATACCAGTTAATAGATTTTTTTTTTTTTTTTAACTTGGAAAAATCCTTCAAAATGCACACAAGCAGAGCTTTGGAGGAAAGATTATGCCAATTTTTTGTACAGAGGGTGTTTGTGAAAGAGACCACATGCATTCTCAGTCTGGCAGGGTGAGATATGATGCAACGATGAAGGTGGTAATGCATCCTGTTTTTGTGTGAAACTATCCACTCTGAGATGCTGAAGTGACTGAGATTACTTGGCTGATTTTTCAGCAAAGTCTCACCCATGGTGCTGTTGGGTTGCATTTGGCAGCAATTCCACCCTCAGAAATTGTCAGGCAAAACACAAGAGACCTCTTGTACTGAAATATTGTGGGATGGGGCCATGGTAGAAAACCTGTCCACCAGAAGGCTTATTGTTCTTGAACATTTAGAGTAATTGTCACATCTGAAGGTAGCATTGTTGTATGTCTCTGGAAAAGGAAGACTGTTGCTATGAGTTAAATTCTGTAAATATATTTGGGAAAATGGTTATTTAAAGAGACAGAATATCATTTAATGAAGGCCAGAAGGAAAATATGAACAAATCTGATACAATTTGCCATGACGCTATCTGCCTTCTTCAGGTTCTTCTTTCTGGATAGTGTTGGCCTCTGCTTCTCTAGCCTACTCATACAATAAAAGTAGTGAGGCCAGGATTTTTTCTGCTGCCTTTTTGATATATTTGTTGAGTAAAATAAAGGATTGACTGCTTTAGAAGATAGATTTCCATCAGGGCCTTAGAGATGGGGATCCTGGAGTGTTATAAAAGAGATACGGCCTCCTTCCTGACCAGCCTGACAGTATCAAAGTTAGGAAATACTGTGTCTCCTGAGAGAAAGTGATCTCTGCTTTCCAGAGAGGTAAGATGTTCTCTATGCCTTATCTTTCTTATCTGTCTTTCCTATCTCCAGCTATATTCATGTGAATGTGATACAGGCCTGGGACTACTCTCATGAAATATACATTTTTGTGTCAACTTATTTCTCCTGAGTTGTATGATTTAACCTTGTTGGGGGTATATCTGTAAAATAAATTCCCACATTTTAACAGATATAGAGAGAATGAGTCTAAATATTAGGCTTTCTCTGTGTACAGGCACAAAAATAATATTGCCTGGCCTAAACTATATCTCTGCCCTTCAAAAGCCCATCTGAGACTAATTGTACCTGCCTAGCTAAATCAAAACAGAGTGAGAGCTTGTTGCAAGAGATGGGATTAGAGGCTATGACTGAAGTATCTCAGGTCTCCCTGATCAAGGCAAGCTATAGTGTAGCCATCAGAAAAGAAAGAAAGCAGATGAGAGCGACTATGACTAAGAATCAACATCACAGATATAATATTATAGGCAGGGAAGACCTTTTGCCATACGCTTTGTGAACAAATTCCATTCAGGTTGTGTTGTGCACTTGCAGCAATGCTTGTATTTCTATGTGAATAGAAACACCTCTTTATGCAAAGGCATTCCAAGGGAACAAAATTTAAATCAAAATAGACCACACTTTTCTGAAGGTTTAAAATCATAAAAAAATAGTTTATTCTAGCAATAATCCCCTTAGAATTGGTTATTACCACTATTAATGACTTTCCAGTTAGAATATTAACAACCCATAACCAAAATCTGCTGGTAATGAATGATTTCAAAGGGTATTATTGCTTAATTAATGATACTTCACCTACCTGCAGTCAGCTTTGTAAGTACCCATTTTACTGTATATTTCAGGATGCTAAAACCAGTTATTACATGTGAAGGAAACATCACAAAAAGAGACAGAGGAGGTACTTATTTTCTGGTTGTTTTGCATTTTGTGGCCTGTCACCTAACTTGCATCGGAATTTTCTTGTCTCCTATTAAAATACAGCTTCTTATTAGGAATTTTATGTGCAGTGAAATTGCATGATGAACCTGTATAATGAAAAGCAATGCCTGCTTTTGGGAGAGGCTGGTTGATGGAAATTTAAAATATATATTTTCAATCATTGTTTTATAGATCACCTGTTTTTCCCCCTCCTTGATCTGAATGACAATTTCTTTCACAATACCCCAATTTCATGCTTTGGTTTGTCATGTCCTATTTAGAAGCCTTGTTTGATGTCTTGATACCATGATCACATTTGTTTGCAATTTACAATTCATGTTAATTTAAAAGGATAAGTTTGAGAAATACAACTGGTGACGTGAAGTAAGCTGAAATAGGGTCACTGGATGTCTCATCCTGGGTCACAGGATGACTACAAGCTGTGAAGGGAGTGATAACATTTTGGTATACTTATTAAAAAGTCACAAACTTTGATTTCCTGTGGGTTGCTGGGGGGTCCACTCTTCCCTGTGCCTGTAGATGTTATGCTTAGGAATAAGACATAGTGCAAATCCTTTGTAACAAGCGTATCAGCAGTCTCATTCCTGTTTGCTGCTGTACTGCGTCATACCCTGAACAACAAAACTGGGAAAACTCTTTCATGCATAGACTCTCAGGGTGTACCAAACTAACCATGTTGGCATTTTGTGGCTTTGACATCTTCAATCCTCCTATGACTAAGGATTCTCAGGGGTCAGTCTCACATACCCTTTCAAAAGTAATCTTATTCACTCAAGTGCTTCCACTTCTCAGTAGTAGAGCAGTTCTGGGGACTGTAAAGATTATTATTCCTTTGACCATAAATCTGACTGAGCTCAAGCTTTTAGGTAATAATTTCTTTGAAGGAGATTTATTTATTTATTCATTTATTTTAAATGTAGCATCTCATGGAATTCTTGAAAAAAATATTCTAGCGTATTTCTGGTATTCATTCTTCTTCAGTAGAATACTTCAGAAAATGCAAAACTCGAGTTTATACAACTTCACACTGAATAGCACTTTAACTTTCCACTTAGTAAAATTTTCCTTTAAAGTCAATTTTGATCTGTTCTTCTGAACATCTCTCTAGCCTGTCTTATTTCTAGACCCCTCAGCTGAGAGACTAAGAGCTTCACAAAGAACACAGGGAGGAGTTCAGTGCACACACAGATGGTAAAAGCTCAGATGAAATTAAAATTAAAAAAGTATTTAAATTAAAGATAATCTTTCATTGTCTGAGAAAATAGGGTAGCCATACAACAGTGTGGTTGTTCCTTGCACTCCTGTGGGCATTATTGCTTTCATTTAAACAAATTTTGGGCTACCAAAAGATGATAATTTTAATTTGAGATGAAGGTCTACCATCTGTGTACATAGTGGACTCCTCTCCCTTATGTATTATCTACGCAAATAACACCCATTTTATTGTATGGGGAATGTGATGAAGATAATAAAAGTGAATAGAGCCAGGTGCTGATCAAACAGATGTTATTTTAGTCTGACTTCTACCTGGTTCATCAGCGTGCTTCAACACAGACATACATCACTCCCAACATTCTAAGCCTGAGCTAACCATACTGGTTTGCATTGTGATTTACTGGGTGAACACAAAGGAATAAATAGAGGTTACCACACTCGGGTGTTTTTTGTTGCAGATTTCTGGAGGTGAAAAACTATACACAGCTCCAATGGGTCACTCACCTTTGTCAGTCAGTCTTCCAAAAATCTCAGAAGTTAATTTTTTGTCTCTACTGACATTTTCAAACCAGTGAGGTGAGGGGAACAGCATACAGATGCTGTGGAACATTTACACAACCTGCTCTGTAAAATTCAGCAATACTGCATAATCTTTATCTGAACTTCTTCAGATATAAAGTTAAATATCTCAATATAGCCCATGTGGAATGTAGGCTAAAGCTAATTTTAATGCTAAACTAAACACACTTTGAATCCATTTCAGTGAGATGGTTTAATTAACTAGGCCACTTCTCCTAGCCCCCTGTACTCAATGCAAATTAATGGCACTCAGAATACACATTCTCTCAGTGTCTTGCTGCTGTTTGCTGCCTATGAATCCTATCTCCCATCCCACACCTTGCACTTACACGAATGATTAACTACCTCCAGAACTCATTTCCTCCTAAGTGGCTTCACAGTATTTTTCTTCTGTGGGTGAGCCAGCACAAAACCATTCTCAAAGGTGTCAGTACTATTGTGCCAGTCATTGTTTCTGATAGCTCATGCTAAAATATAAAATACAAAAGAAATTTTTTATTACCTACTTACTTCATACTCTATCACTTACCCAAGGGCAAAGATGAGGGTTTTTTTCATATTAAAAATGGTCTGTTATCTTTGTGTGGAGGTGGGGGTAGGAGTTTTAGGCAGACTCAGAAATGAGCACTTGTTTAATATAGCAGGCAGGTAAAGACAGTCTAAGAAATGATGCAATACTTTGCAGGGACAGGGAGCAGCTCCTCTTCTAAATGTGAACGCTGTTGAGGCCATTATATAGACCAGTCACTAAAACACTCTTGTGCCTTGTGTCGCAAAGAGGGAGTGCAATATAAGAGCTGGATTTTCTGCTTCATGAGATTCCCACATGTAAACCTTTTTTTTTTTCCTTTTTTTTTTTTTCTTTTACCAGGAGGGAATAAGAAACAGGACTTTGAAAATCATTTCAAGTCAAATTCTGACAAAATCCAACCTTCAGAGTTCTCACCTGAAGAGCACTGCCAAAATGTCAAGTTGAGATGAAACCCTGACAGGTCACTTTGGTGTGGGCTGTAGAAAGAGACCTTTGAAAAGCTGTCTTTGTTTCCACACACGCATCAGATACAAAATCCTATTCTTGCTCTTAAGCTCTTAGCCGCTGATATTAGCTCTTCAGTTGTAATCCTGGAGGCCCCTAGCAGACAGTGCAGCTCTGTCAACTGGGCACTCTATTAAATCCTTGTAACAGAGAGTTACTACCCCAAGGGACCTCACATTAAAAGGGCAACAGGACACTGGAGGTGATGTGGGAAATGCCACTGTACTTAACGGGACTGAAGCAAAAGCCATCCAGGTCCTTTCTTCCAGCACTGGCAACAAGCAGAGGCTCTGATACAGAGACACGAGTTCTCAGTGGGTCAGAAAGAGGCAAGATCTAATGCAGTTGGTCTGCACATGTACAGCAAGCTGAAGGCACTGAGCTTTCCTGCAATTGCAATGGAGATTGCTGTGGAAGGGTACCATTTTCTGGTAGAAACTAATCCTGATTGGAATTCATCGCAGGAAACATTGATTCACTGTTGCCTGCATGTCATAACATCTGGGCTTCTCAAATGTTTATGCTATATAAGTTATGATACAACTGAAGAATTTCTCAGAAATATTTGATTGAAAATATAAGAATGTTTTTTTTTTTCCCCCTTTTACTTTGCAACATATTCCTGATGTGATCCTCGTGGAATTATTTGGCACTGGATCTGATGTTTTGTCTTTAATTTTAGAAATTTGCTTTTTACATATGTCACAAGTAGTCACTCCTCCTTAAATCTCTGAAGAGTTTATATGCAGTGTTATGTAAACTGTCTGTTACAAAGAAACACGGTGTTTCACATGTGCAAGCGAATCAGTCTCACGTTTTCAAAAATGAGATCCTACAGGATTCAGCTGGTTCTAGACCCAGGCCATGGCCACCCACACTCTTTCTCACTGCTCTGCCCACCTGTCTGTATGGTGGATCACTGAGATGGTTTCATTTCTTTAAGGAGGGGACATGGAGGCATTGTCTGCAAGGACATGGTTTTGACCATGTAGAGCCCTTCACACTCTTGCCCATCACCATGTAGGGAATACAGCTGGGCAGCCCTGTCTGACCCATTTGCCTCTTCTAGACTCCTCCACTCACTAAGCAGCTCCCACAAAAAGCAGTAGTTGATATCAGAGTTGATAAAGAGGGAAAATATTGGGCTGTATCTGATATACAGCTCTACCTATTGTACAACTGGTATGCAGTCACAACCAACACTGCTAACTGCAGAACAGCCCAGGGATCATTTATGTCTGACATTTTCTCCAAGCACCTACTGCTGTGTGGTTCCTTTAAGCCAATACAAGCATACTTATTATTATTGCTTGTTATGGCAACAAATTCAGTGATGTTTTATGTATTGCCAACACAGCTGATTGGCATGAAATAAAAACAGCCGGTGAAGACAAATAAGGCTAGTTGAACAAGGTAAAGTTTATTAATTTTTTAATGTTTTTTTTTTTTCCTGAATAGGAGGGTGGGTTAACTATCTGTTGGAAAGGCAGTGTAAATCAGCTCACATCACACCTTGTAGAAGAAGAGAAAAGATGTGTCTCTAGAAGGAAAAGCAATCAACAGAAGGGGTGGAGAAAAAATATAAATCAGGATGTTTTATGCTTTATTCCACCCTGTTGTTGATTGCTTTTCCTTCTGTAACCTCCCTCCCTCCTTCTCCCCCTTCCCCTGTCCTTCATTAGTAACTCAGCTTACATCTGCACATACCTTCTCACATCATTTGAACACCTTACAAAAGTAAAAGCATAGTTTATAGGATGGGTTGAGTGTTGTGTTACTTCTCTTTCCATTTCTGTCTTGACAGGGCAATGTCACAGAAAGTTTTGAAACAATAACAACTCACATTGAATTTGCACTTTGCTACTGAGCTGTGTACTAGAGCTTGCTGGACTTTGTTTCTAAAACGTCCAAATCCCAGTGACTCTGCACCATGTGAGTGCAAGGCCACACTGATGATGCCTTCTGAAGAATATTTGCAGTCCTCGACATGGACATCATCCCAGCCCAAGCCATTACCAGGAAGAGACCATCTTGCTTATGTAACTGCTAATATGACTTGTCTTGGGACTGAGACAAAAAGTAGGGTCCTATGCCAGGACAGATTCTGCTTTTCTCGACTGCATGTTTCTTTTTCTGCCCATTAGTTTTCAGTGTCAAATTGCTGTTCTTCATTTTTTTATCATGTGTTGAAACACCTGTTTTGAAGAGACCTGCCACTGAGATTGTATACCTTTCTTTTCTACAATCTCTATTTGAAAGGATAATTTTAGTGGGATCCCAACTGTTAGGCTCTGTCTCTGAGTGATTTTATGACAATGCATGACAGCTGCAGTCTTACCAATTCCATTTAAATTTTGTGGAGAAATTGCAAAATTCATACATGTTCCTTGTGATGAAATTGAAATAAGAAACTTCAGCTCTGTCTTTATAATCCTCTTAGGAGAAGTATGATAGTGCTCATCTGGATATACCATTATCAGGCACAAATACATATTGGTGTTTCTGAGAGGAAGAATCAAGAGCTGCGTTACAATGCTAAGTTAAGGTACATAATGATGTATGTACTTGTGCTAACACATCTGCTAGATACACAATATATATTTCAGAGGGGTGAATATAGTCAATGAAAATAGAAAACAATCTGTGGGTAATGACAAAGATGATCTCAGCTTGTCTTCTTTTCCTGCAAATCTTGCTTAGGTGGCATGCTTAAAGAGTGCAATCAACAGATTTTCAATAAAAACTTTTAAATTTGTGGGCCTCAAACTGACAGATACTATCCATAGGACAATAAGGTCTAAATGGGAAATATAAGTTAAGATTGTTTCATTCCTTAATTCAGAGAGCAACTTTACTTTTCAGCCCTGTTTATTGAGAACATATTTCACAATGCTGCTTAGGTGATATCACAGTTTTATGTCGAAACATGAACATAGCTGCTGTAATATGGCCTGATTTACAGAACATCCATGAGGACAAGCAAAAGCAACATCACATTTCATGGATTTTTTTTTCCTGTGGGGAAACAAATACTTTAAAGAAAATGATATATAGTGAAGTCACACATGAGACTGCAGAGTTTGGTCCTTTGTTATAAATCCTACAGTGGTTCCCTTACTCCAAGGTGAACAGGTCTAGGTGGAAGATGATATTGCTCCAGAATGATGTATTCATCCATGCTTTTAAAATAGACTTAGGAGCTCCATCACTGATTGCTGTCAGTGGCAGTTTTTTGTGCTTCCTTTGGAGCTCAGCTTTTGGGATTGTCTTCCTAATCATATGGGATAAATTTCAAAATTTGTATAAATCAAAAATGTACAATTTATACAACTTTTTTTGTCTTCCCACCATGTTCTTAAAATACTTCCAAGCAAGGCTGGATTTAATTAGAAAGGATGCAAATATTCCTATTCTCATATTACAGATGGACAAATGAAGGCATGAATGAGTTTCCTGATCTGTGTAATGGTGACTTATGAGGTTTTGGCAAAAACAGGGAAGGAATCCAGATGAACAGGAAAGGAACAGTTTTCCTGTTACAAGCACACAAAATATTCATTTCTTGATGATCTCTTATAGAAAAGATCTAGGTGATTAAGAGGATAGATGGGGAAATGTAATATAAATGTCTTTATATATATGTATGTATACATATATATGTATGACATCCAAAATGCCTGTATCATTCCATGTTTGTACTACTTTTTAAAATTTACACTCAAAAAATCCCCCAAATATTATTACAATGTGCTGGTAGGTAATCTTGCCCATGAGGTATTTTAGTTGTTAAAAATAAACAGCTTAATGATGCATCATTTTTTTTCCCTTTCCCTTTTAAAAAGTATTTAACTCTTTCTATCGCAAGAACTATGCTGCTTAGTACAGAGAAAGAGACAATAGAGAGGAAAGAAATACTTATTTTCTTTCTCTTTATATGCTTTCAGAGTTGAGACATAAATTACAGTGAAGTTAACAAACACCAAAACCCTTTGACATTTGACACAAGAGCCTTTTCTCTTTAATTTGGCATCCTAATAATACTTGGAGTCCCTTCGTTCGAGCAAGTCACTGGCAGATGCTTTATTGTGTCTGTTGTTTCTCCTCTGGGGCTGTACATTAGGTTAAAATATCACAAATAGCTGCTATTAAAGTGTGAGTCACAGTAGCTATAATTTTTCATGACAGCCAAAGAAAATGTGACATGTGTAGGAAACTCTGTCATTGATGCTAACACTCAGATCTTCAGGCAAATGTTTAATGACATACTCAGCATGCTGTGCAAACTCCGTTGTCTACCAAACAAAAGGTTACTACTAGAGAACTATAAATATTCGGAAATGTCACTAAACAATAGGAGCTCTTTTCTTCCTGATCACTGAAGGCAAGATAGGAATCAGGCTGATATGAACTGCATAAAAAGGAGGCTTTTTACATATGCAGTTATTTTTGTTTGACTCCTGCAAATATTCTGTTTTAGAATATCCGCTGTCTGTGCTTAGTGCAGAGCCATGGCTTTCCTCTTTTGTTTTGATTTAAGCTGTTGTCTGGCAGTAAGCATCCAGGCTTACTACTGTTCAACTGCTTTTATTCTACTGCACGGGGAAGTAGGAGATAACTAACACACACACACACCCTCTGAGACTGCACAGCACAAAGCAAGAAACCCTTTCTGCAGGCAGGCCCTGTGCTACCTGCAACATTGGAGTAAGCTTTCCTGGGCTCATGCTCACTGTCATTTACCTTCAGACACCATGTAATGACTCAACCTTTGTGATTACATTTAGAAACAGGGCTATCTTAGCAACATCCCAATGACACATAAGGTATAGAGAACACCTGGGACTTACGGATTTTAACACAAGTGATGTAAAGTGGTGCAATGTGAGCTAGAATTCATAAGGACACGTGTAATATTGCAAAATAAGCTTATAGCCATTGAAAGTCACTTCCAATTATCAGCTGTATGAAAGGGAATAAAAGGAGATCGTTCCATTTCATCCACAAAGACCAGCAAACCTGCAAAGAGCAGACCTGGAAGTACAGCATAAATATGGCAAGGGAACTCTTCTATAGTGTTGTAAAATGCCATGGAAACTGCCCACTTGGCTTCCCTCTGCTTCATGCAAGGGGCAATTGATTTTGCCTTTTACTGCGTGAGAGTGAGTGTCCAGTGGCGAAGCAGAGATGGGTTTTCGAACTGCTCAAATGTATGATGGGTCTTAATCACAGTGTTATGACAGGTTAAGAGCTTAAACCTGCACAGCTTTGAGATGATGAAGCTGCCTGGGGATGGGAACTCACTGCAGCATATTAGCACCTAAATCAGGGTTATGAAATCCTGGGCAAGGAGCGAACTGAACAAAAAGCAAGAGCAGAATGTACAGATATCCCTACGGATTAAAGCGGGGGAAACAATTTGAAAGATTTCTGCTCTTGGAGGGCAAGGATTGCTGACTGATTTCTGCATCTCCAGATAAAGTGACAGAGGTTTCGATGTTTTAATTTAAACAGGAAAAATATCACTGGCGATGAACTCACTTTTTTAGGCTGTCTCTGCAGTTCCTGTGATGGGGAGCTAGGGACCTGTAGGATTCACTGCAATACTGTTACAAACCCCAGCTCGGGGAAAAGCCAGGGCCTTTGCAGCAGTAAACATCAGGGCTGCCATGAAGCACGTCGTATTTCCACCAGGCCAAAATGGGTTGCTACAGCCAATGCTGTTTAGATAGGTGCTTGGATATCCCACAGTCTGCCTTTTTGTGTATCTGAAGTGCACGGCTGGGTTACCAAGTCATCCGAAAAGCAACGTGAGTGTGAGTCTGGGCTCTCAGTCAAAGCACAGAGTGGGGTGTTCCTTATGTTATGAGCTTCTCCGCCCTCCATGGGAGCCCTCCCTCAGCTTTTTTGCCCTTAGTGTCAGCATTGCTTTAGTCCAATGGGTAACATACAGCAAAGGGCAAATTTATAGTAGATGATAACAGTGATGTTTTTTTCACAGTTTTCAAAGCAGGCTCAGTGGCTGACTCTTGGAGGCTGTGGATATCTGTCTCCAGATGACTGTTTTGGGAGACTAAGCCCTTGTGAGCTTTGTGTAGATTGGACAGAGATATGCAAAACCCAAAGAAAGATTGGATTTAAGATTCACCTGTCTCCTCAGAATTTCCTAAATACACATTTATATAATGTCTTTCTGATCCCTGTGACACTGCTTAACTCTCTATATACATCTTCACAACAGCCAGGGAAAGCATGTCGGGCAGCCTCATCACAGGAAGATGAGGCTGAGGAGAAAGAAAAGAAGCTGAGCAATCTCAGACTGAGTGCAAGAGCCTAATGAATAACTTTCTGCAGTGCTAGTAGAAGGCTGGGAAGAAAGGGCAGGGAAGGAAAAAGAAGGCATTTCTTCTATTCTGTACTGGAAGCATGGGAACTAGAAAGATGGATGAAGACACAGACAAACTTCAAAGAAAAGCAGAATGCAAGGTTAGTCATTTTTTCATATTCATATGGCAGGAGAGGCATAAATGAGAAATAAGCTCAACTATGGGATTTTGTATGTTGGCAAAAGGAGAAGCGTGAGCTCTTAGACCTGTGTCTGAGTGACCAGCTTTAAGAAGGTAAAGGGGATTGGGACTGAAGATGCCTCTTTCTTAGAACTTCTGTGTTATTTGCATGTAGGAGACCCATGAGGATGCAGCCACAAATGACGTGTCCCAAACTGGACCAGAGAGGCTGAACTCACCCTATTACAGCCTGAAAAGTTCAGAAATGTAAAAGAAAAAAAATAAATAGGAGAAGCTGTGCAGAGCAGGAGGTATGCCTTGAAGGCTGTAGTAGTTTTCTGAAGCAACCATCAGTATGCCCATTTTAATGATTTTTTGAGAATGCAGGACATCCCAAAGCCCCGCCTAAATATGTCTAGTGATCCCTGATGCCAGTGTTCTTGTACATAGGTGTGCTTCTGATATTACCAATGCCTTTGCAAGTGGCCAGAGAGAAGCACTGGGACTCCAGGAGGTCCCAGAGGCCTAACATTGTTCTGCAAACAAAGTACAACAGAGGAAGATTGGCAGACATTAGAGAATTACTGTCTGAGCTAACATCAATGGAAGCTTTGATGCAAGCCTCTTTCAGGGAATTACAATAAAAGGTAGAGTGACTGAGGTTGAGGCAGGCTTAAACAAGCATTCAGATACAGATAAGAGACTTCAGGAGCTTGAAAGCAAGGACCTAAAAACTAGATAATTTGGAGAGTTGAGAGAGAAGAAATAACACTGGATTGAAAGAAATCCCAGACCAGGCTGACATAAAGAATGTGGAACTCTTAAAATTTAAAAAAAAAAAAAGAAAAAAAAAGTTAAACTTCTGCAAAAGGAACCCCTGAGAGAGGGAAGAGAGGGAGAGAGAATTTCCTGGGTATATGTAGGTGGGGAATGTCATACACATTGCAGACAGCTGTGTGTTCTATGTGTTTTCACTCTAGTGCCATGTTTTTGCCACTATACCACATGCTACACTGTACTAGTTAAAAGACAATGAGCACTTAACAGGAATCATTAAACTGAAAAAGAACATAACCTATTCAGTTCCTATGAGAAACGAGAAATGAGTTCAGCAGAACATGAGAGGAAGCACTGATCAGAGAGAAAAGATACCCAGAAATGAAGGGAGAAGCTTAAATAAACCTAGCTTGCTACTCAGCATTTGGGGACAGAGGTGCCCCAAAACGACAAGCCCAAGCAGCCAAGACACTGAACTAGAAGCTTTCTGGAGTGATACAGAAGTACCTGCTGAAGGTAAGGGAGCTGAGTGCCATGCTGTTGTACTGGGACATGAGTTCCCTACCTCTGTACTACCGTGGAGCCCATAGCCAGCTCTTCATGACAGATAGCCACACAATTTTTTCAGTAGCACCAAACATGGCTCATTTACCCCTGTAAAAATGCAACAGCTTAGAATAGAGGAAGAGGAGGTGACCACGTCCAAACACATCTGCCAGCACTGAGATCACTTGCCCACAAAATCAAGAGACCTGAGGGGTTTCTAAACCACTTTTCTGACCTTAGGAAGCCTGCATCCAGCACAGTTTTTGATGGATTTTCATAATTTTTTTTTTTCAATTTTCTACTCCAAAGTCTTGCTTTAAAACCAGGAAATGGTCCCAGGAGCAGTGATTAAAATGTTGGCCCCTTCTCTCATGAAGAATTACCCATACAGTTATGAAAGGAAGGTGCATTCCTAGCTCTATAATATATATATATATAATAAAATATATTATATATATATAATATATATTATATATATATATATTTTTTTTTTTCCCCTGGGCACTGGCACAACCTTCAAAGGCAAAGAAGTCAGGACTAAGACCTCCTCCCTAGAAAACTAGCTACTCTTACAGCACCAGCATAGAACAGAGAAATCTGAATCCTTTCAGGTAGGAGAAGGACTTGAGCAGGTTTCCCTTCTCCTGCAAGAATGTGCCAGCCAAGGTTTAGTTGACGCAAGGAACATTTACACGGAGACTGTTAGGATTGCAGTTTTACATAGTTTTGAATAATTTCTTCCTAAATCTCCCTTAGGTGCTTAAAATCCTTCCTTGACCCTAATTGGCCCATTACCACCGTTTGTCTTCAGCAAAACAAAAAGAATTGCCATTCCCAACACTTAGAGAGGGATATTGTGAGGGGTGTTAAACAGGCATACCATGTTTCATTTGCAAGGGGTTATTCCCATTTAGGCAAAACTGATAGGATGGACAAAGAAGTTTTAAAAGATAAAGCTATAGGCAAGGTTAAGAGCTGACATCACAGTAATTCAAATCCTGGGTGAAAAACAGCTAGGAAAGCTTAACAGAAATAAATATGAAGGAATATGTGAGGAAACGGTAGAAGACAAAAAAAGCAGAAAAAAAAAAAAAGCCTTACTGAGGCATTAAATAAAGTAAGGCTTTGGCTCACAACCCTGTTAAGTTGGTTTCCTGGAATCCCAGCAAATTTCTAAATCAATAGAAGCCCATCTTTAATTGACTTGAAACTTAAAAAAGACAAATTTGATTTTCCCTTTCAGAGGCCTGTCTGCTTGTTCAATATTGATGTTGAGATATTCACCAATGTGTTGGCTAATAGGTTGGACTCTGCTGTGTGATTAGTCAGTGGAGACCAGAGGAACTTTTTTCAAGGGCGTTAGTTAACACATAATGCAGGAAGAGGTGTAAGGGTATAAAAGGTATGCCACTGTCCTGTGATGCAAAGCAAGTCTTAAAAGGAGCTGAATTAAGTAATTTAAAGAGGAGTACTGGTTTGTGTGGATAATGGGAAAACATCATGTTTTAGATCAATAGCTACAGTTCCATTACAAAACCCCTTAGGTTGGAGTCAAGGTTAACCACAGCTCTTTATATTTTCAGCATATACTTCCTTTTTATAGTGGCCCTGTAACCCTTGCAGAAATTATCACAAAAATCACATCTTGCAGGTATAAATTGTAGACGGCTTGGAGAATAATGTCATGCGGAATATAAATGACATTTTAATGATGATTGCTGATCCTTTTCTTATGCAGACCATTGTAATGAAAGAAATTAGGAAAGAATTTGTGAAGTTTATAGAAGATCCAGGGCTGAGTCAATTATACCAAACTTCTAGCATTAGTATTTCAAACAAGTCAGGCTACTCACAAATCATTACAAGACAAATGTGAACTCAGTGAGAAAAATCTTAATCAAATCCTGAGGGGTCTCTAGTATCTCTCTCCTGGGAAAGACATGATGCAAATTACAATTGTATTGAAAAAAAAAAAAAGAAAAGAAAAAAAAAAAGGAGGGGGTGAGATTTAATACAAAGGAACAAGCTAATAATACTCTGAATCACTAAAATGGCAAAAGTGAATCTTCTCACCATGATTATTACTTCAGACACTTTCACCATCTCTCCTTATTCACTTGGAGAGGAGCTGTAGTCCTCCATTTTATATATCATTTAAACAGAAGAGTAAGTCATACTCAGCTCGAATAATTAATGTAGGGCAGAACCGAGGAGAAGAACAAAAGACATTTAGAGTCTTAATCCTCACTGACTGCGAGTGGTGCCGAATCATAATGCATCCCTTTGGAAAAGCCCCCAGTACACAGCCCAGGTGATTTATACATCTGCTCCCCTATCAGCTAATACTCCAATAGTGTAAGAGCATTAAAGGAAAATTTGAAACAAAACAATCCTTTTTCCCTTAGATGTACTTAATGCCAGTAGAGTTTAATTAAGCTATGGATGTAGCTAGGCTCTAAACAACTCCCCAGTGGGTCCTGGAGGGTTGGCCAGACACAGAATAGAAATGGTCAGAGTATTTTGAATAATCAAGAAAAAAAAAAAAAGCAAATATTTAACATTCTTTGCAGAAACGAAAAATCTTCAGTGCTTTTATTTTGGAAACAGAGGAATGTTTTTCAAGCAGGGGCATTGCAGTATCTCCAAAATGCAACATGCTCTTTTGCAATCTGCCAGGCAGATGGACACAGAGCCAAGTGGTCCACGCAGCCAGCTTGCTGCCAGGATGGGGGCCAGCAAGGAGCCAGCCGTCTGTGAAATGGGGGCGACAGCCAGCCAGGAGTAGCTGTTTCCCAAGGCTTCTTATTGCCCGCCAGTCTTTTTGCTGGGAATACTGCATCCCAGGAATCTGGGAGTCCACCAGCCTACCTGGCCAACTCTAGAGCCCTCCAGGGTCTGAGGACAGCTTTCAGAGCAGCCTGCTAATACACTTGTTGAGGCAGTGACTGGAAATGTCCTTTGGACTCCTATCTTTGTCTTTTTAGATGACAGCTGAGAAGCTGGTGAAGTGAAAATGGGTGAAATTTGGGTGGTGCTCCCCACTCAGGGGAAAAAATAAACTTGAAATTGTCTAACCTGCTTTAAATTGCAAAGTATTTAGGGAGCTGTGCCATCTTCATGTCTGGAAGTTGTGAAATGCTCTTCCAGCTTCTGGATGATATGTCTGACATGTCATTTGAGGGATGCCTGACAGTTTTAGAAACAGATCTCTAAAACTCTCACTTTCAAGCTAGAACCTTGTCATCGCTCTGGATCTTCACAGTGGTACAAAAAAGGCAATAAATTCCTAGCTAAAGACTCTGCTCACCTGTCCTTAGGCTGAGCAAGGACTGCATATCCCAGGACTGCATGTCCCAGTCCCACACAGAGCCCCTGGAGTAAAGAACTAACCAGAGCAATGGTTGGGAACAGCTCGCCTGCAGACACCACTCACAGAGGTGACGTCAGAACTGCAGCTCTTGTATCAAAAACTCTTACCAGTTGCACCAGAATAATGTGCATTTCACCAAATAAATCAACAGTTTACTGTCTGTACCCCTGGTAGTCTGTGCTGTAGAATCAAACTCCAGAGGCTGAAAATGTTTTCATTCGAGAAACAAAGGAATGCATTCCCCCTCCCAATTAAAAGTGGATTCATCTCCATAGGTTTACGCATTACTAACAATGACTCCACACAGGCTCTGTAGAGGCACAGGTCAGGACTGGAGGCGAGGTCTAAGAGGCAGACACACAAAGGGGTTCCCTGAAGGCTTTTTAAGTTTCAGTCCTCAGAAATCCCTGGCTACGTGCCAACTGCTGGAAGTTTTCACCCACAAGCTGCCAGGAGATGCCCACCAGCCAGCACCTCATCTCATGGCTCTGCCCACCTAGATTCACAAAATAGCCACGTGTGAAGGACAGCATCTCTCACATAGTGAGCTCTCCAAAACAAGCAGAGAATGCAAGAGCATTGCCTTAGATTACACACCTTTCCATCCTAAAAATTTAGGCAGTGCAACATTTAATGTTTGTGCGTAGATTTAGCCATAAGGCTGCTGCTTTCTGGCCTGAGATTTTCTGCCAAATACCTGTTAGAACAGCTACACACAGCTCAGCACTGTTTTCCCATGAATACTGAAATTGCACTTCTCTCATGCGGTTTAACACATTAACCAGTGAGTTTTTTTACAAGCTTGTCTGTTAAGCAGAAACATGCATGCTGAGTTCTGAATCCTAAGCATCGAATCATTTTCCATAGCTTCCTTAGTGCTCCATATCCCAAATTATCTTGTGGCTAGTGAAGCTGTGGTCAGTTGCCCATGATAAGTTTTTGCCCTTCAGTTCTTCATGTGTGTAACGGAAGCAGAGGAGAAATGCAGGTGTAGGGTAAAACAAGTTTAATTTAGTTTGACAAATAACACATGGAATTTCTTTCATGGATTATTCATTTTATATTTAATGCAATAATAATCTCATTTTTTAAAATTTACCTGAAGCTGCAGCATTTCCAGTTTGCTGTGTTAGAAGTCAGAGAATCCAGGGACACTTACTGCATAATTTAGGTCCCGTTTGTCACAGATTGCACAGGGTCTTACCCATTGGAGTTATGGGGAAACAGATAATTAACAAGATCTATGGTAACTTCAAGGTGGTTACTGGATGGGAGCTGCCTTCTAGCAGACACTAAAGACAGGGGCAGTGAAAACCTAATTAGCATTCAAAAATACTTTAAACAAGGGATGTCACAGTCTGGGCAAAAAGGGGAGATAGTTACACTTCCGCCTAACTATATAGCTACATAAAATAACCATATAAATGATAATGGGCTATATTCTGCACAAAAGAAGACAGCCTTTGAATAAAGAAGACACTTAATTGTACATGCATCTTTCAGTATTAGTGAATATCTCCTGAACTAATCTGCATCCCACAAGTCTGGTTTGGGGACTAAAATTCTGATGAATTAATGGATCAGTTTTTTTCACTGCTGTCAATTTCCAGAAGCCAGCAGACAATTCCATTTTATCCATATGTGGATATAGGAGAAGGCTCTTGGTTAAGGCGGTAATTAATGCAACATGGTAATTAGTGCCATAACCAAGGATTACAAAGCTGAATGTTACTGGTACAGATGAGAGGACTTTTCAGGTTGCAATGTGAAGAAAGGGCAGAAAAAAAATCCTGCAAGAATCAGCAGTAGAGCCCTGGATCTCTTCTGTCTTTGCTCATGGCTACTACAAAATATCATCTTTTATTTGCTTTGGTATAATATCATTATGTGAGATAGATTTAGCTGGGGTAACAATTATAGACTATTGCTCAGTTTAAGACAATAATCTTCTGACATTTTGCCACAGGTAGAAAAGGGATGAAAGGTTTAACTCAAACAGTTTGACCATATGATTGACCTAAAGCTACTGAGATTTACAGAAATATTTTCATTAATTCTGTAGTATCTGGATCAGCAACTAGTTCAAGGCATAGAAAAAGCATGCCTGCTCTCAGCTTGTTGTCATCAGGGCCCAGTATCCATGAACAGATGCTAGAACAACAAAGGCTGAATTGTTATTTTTTTTCTGTTCCTACAGGGATGGGATCCTGATCTCCGTGCTTCCAATTGAAATTAAGATATTTCTAACAGCAAGCAGGACTTACAAAATGGAAGGCAGTATTAAATGTTAAAGCAGTTATCCAGTCCTATAGCCAGATGAATGACAGTGTGGAATAGTTTTATTTAAGCAACCAGAGCTATACAGAAAAATGTTTGGGCTATGTTCCCATGACGCTGCCAATACTGTCACATGCTGATTCAAATTTACATGGTATAATTTGCTGTTCAACATCATCCCAATTCTGATCTTGATGACAATAATGTAATTTTGGATTTCAAGATCATCTTTTTCCCCTCCTTCAGGCCAAAGACAAAGAAGAATGTTTGGTTCCAAATCACTAATAGCTTTTGCTCAAAGGTCTGGTATAAAACAAATAAATACACCAGACTGGCATTTATTTCCTGATTATATGCAGCAAATAAACCTTCACCTTTTTAAAACAAAAATTATTATTATATTGACATTAGAAAGCCCTCTAAAGCATTCAAGTGTGCTTACACAATGTGACCTCAAGCTAAAGGTGGACCAACCATAGATAATTGAGTCCATGGGTCTTGCAATAAATAAGACCTCTTAATTATTTAATGCTTTTATGCTAATTGCATTATTTACTAATTAGAAGAGCCTGATATTTACAGAGATCATCACTCTGTGTGTGCACAGAAACATGGAGAATAATGATGCTCCACTCTTCCTTCCCTGACACAGGTGGCTTCACACCCCATTGCCCTCCAGGGAGCAGGGCTGGGTAGGGAGAGCGGGCAGAGGAAAGGGCACCACATTGCTGCCACAGCAACGTGACACTGGATGGAGGCGTTGCTCCTTCTGCCATCAGCACCATAGGCTTACCATCACTGCCTGAGATTGATGTAGCAGTCTGAATCTTACATCTGCAGGGGACTTTTTTTTTTTTTCTGAATAAAGACTAGCTGGAGTAGTCGGGAAAGTATTAAACTAAGGTAGAATAATAAGGAAGGCTGGCAAGTAGTAGAGATTCTTAGTATGATTGTGTGTGCTCTAAGGGTTTCCTTCAACGGTTAGTACAAGGTCATTAAAGTTTCTAAAACAAATCAAAAATGAAAATATTCTAACTCAGAAGTTGTTGAAAATTGAATTTATTTTCAGCTTTATTGTGACAGGTGAAGACTAATTAGTCACTGAAATGGAAGATTATTGTTGCAGAGAGACCAAAATTACGGCATGATTATTTTTATTGTGTTCAAAAAGTAAGGCAGATCCAATCTGGAACACACACAGCTGGTGTTTTTGAAGGAGTCAAATTTTCAATGGGAGTAGCACTAACTGGAAGAGCACTAACTGGAAGAAAAACCTTTGCTTGTAAACATTAATTTAGATATCTTCCAGAAGGTGTGTTATATCACAAGAAAGCTGTGATTCCACAATCAAAAGAAAAAGTAACTTTGTCTCTATACCCTTCTACTGTAGGGATAAAATGAAAGAAGCTTTCACAAATGGGGGAAATCCAACAAAATGTAGCACATGAGAAAAGAAAGAAATGGACAATACTTCATATAATTTATGAAGTGTACGTAACTGATAAGAGAGGTGAATGACATCATCGATTTGTCTCTGGACTACCTAAAAAGGAGATTTTAAAAAGTATATAAGGAGCAAATGAAATCTGAGAAATAACATAAGCCCAGTACAAGGTATAGATGATAGAACCATTAATAAGCAGAGGAAATGCAGGAGTGTACAATAAATAAATCCCTATTCTGTATTCAAAATGAAGCAAGAAGAAGTGCTTCTTTCACATGAAGATGATGGAGTACTCAGTAAGGAACTAAGAAATATATTGGAGACAAAAAACAAACAAACAAACAAACAAAACTTTGTACAGTGTTTAAATCATTTAAAATCATCAGGCCTGGATAATATACCTAAAACTCCCAAAGAATTACTTGAAGAGATTTCTGCCCAGAGCACAAGCAAAAACCTGGTAGGTTGGAAACAAGCTGATCTTAAAAGAGTTGTGAATTTACTGAGGCACAAAAAATCTCTAGGACAATCAGTCTCAGACAGAATAATACTAAATGAGATTCAGGTAATTGTGACAATAAATATGTCTTTGTAATAACCTCAATTACATGTGTGGGAATTGCCCGTTTGGTTGATAACATCCATTCTGGTGAAACAGACTTTTGTAAGGCATTTGCCTTGTTACTGCCAGGCTTTCTGCTTAAAGGTAGCACCACAAAAAATCAGTGTATGTAACAGTAAATGGATTAAGATTTGGCTAGTAGATGTCTGTGAAAGTTGCTGTCAATAATCATCTCTGGAAGTGTACTTTTTTTGAGGTGTTTTACAAGATCATTACAGAATCCTGTGGTAGTCAATGTTATAGAAGTAAACACAATACTACCACTAAAAAATGTTCACTAGCATAACAATTGTCAGAACTGCATGCAATTTGGTGGGAGGGTACTTGTAGAGAGGAATGTAAATGACCTGCCAAGCTGACCCCTCTTGAAACAAATTGCGGTGTAATATAAAAAAATATGAAGTTATGAACAAAATATGCAGGGCAGATTTAAAGAGAGTTAGAGGTACCTCAACACTGTGGCTTTATTTTTGGATTTAACAACCCTTTGGTTTTCTCACATGCCTATCTTGAAGTTATATCTTCTCAGATGTCCAGGTACAGGCACAGGCTGAAGCAGTACTCAGAATATAGGTTGTAGAATAGTGTTTCAATGAGATTACTTTTAATAATAAAAAAACTAATGTGCAACAATAACTTTTAAAGAAATTATCTTCCACTAACTCACTCTCTCTACTAGTACATGGGACTCATCAATTCAATTAAAGTTTGGAAACTGGCCAGCATGAAAAAATGTTTGCATGCAGTTACAAGTATGAGATGTTTGCAAAACTTTAGCTGTCATGACGAAGCTCTAATTAAAATGAAAATCAAGAAACTAGTGACTCCTTTCCTAAATGTCTTAAGTGCAAAATGACACTTTTTTTTTTTTTTTGACTCAACAGGTCTCACTAGCAAATGTTAGTAAAATAACTGGTAGAATGACTCATGCCAGTGAGACAGATGACAAAATATCATTATCCAAATTTTGAAGAAGAGAAAAATAGAATCAAAGGAAGCCTAAGGATCCAATCCAGAAAAGTTCCAGTTTTCTCCAAGTTTGCAGCCATTAAAGAAAATTGAAGATGCTCATTTCTTTGCTGAAATTAATTGCTGCCACAAAACATTGTCGGTGCCAAAATATTAATGGGTTCAAAAAGCAATTGAAAACATTACTGAAATAGAGACTGTCAATTAACAATGGAGATGTGGTTCAGGCTCAGGAAATTTAAGAATATGAGGAAGCAGCACAGTATTCTTCCTCTTGTCTTATATTTTCGTGCTCATCCAAGATATTGGGGAATATGAACGCTTTTGTCAGACCCAGTATAATCATTCATACGTTCTTGTTATGATCTGTACCTCCTCAGAGAATCTATGCAAAGTTTCAATGGATTTCAGTTCTGAAAAAAAAAAAAAAAAAGTACATCAAGTGTCAACTGAGTTACCTGGGGTTGTTGCCTTGCAAAAGGCTTTCTCTATAAATTATTGCACACCAAGCATGCAGCAAAGTAAGCTTCTAGGGAAATAAATGATCCAAGAACATTTTAACTATATCAGGATTACTTACTCCAGGGATTTAGCTGAAGCAGAAGGATTTGCATGTCACGAAGATCCTGAGAAGCCTCTCAACAGTAACATGTTTTTCTTTCACATGGTGTGTGGTCCAGCAGATGCTGCTCTGTGTTTCTATTTTTTCAACAGTTCAAATTTTTGGAAGCCACTAAGTTAGCTTGAAAGCCAGATATATTTGTAAAAAAAATCTGTATATCTTTTAAGGGCAGTCTTGGAAGAAATAACAATTCAGAAGGGTTAGGTAGTGCTCCCATTCTGTTCTTGAAAAGCCAGGAATTTGTAGCACAGAGATGAGGATAACACTTCCACACTTGAAGAGTGATGCAAGTATTCAGATTTACTGTAGATCATGATGCAGGATAACGTAATAGGAGCTTTTTAAACATACTTTTGATTTCATTTAGTTACCTATTCTGGAGACCATAGGTATGGCAATGTTGGTCAACACTGCTTGATGTATTGGCAGTTCTCTGACAGGTCTGGAAAGACAGTATAATGTGGGCATTATTCACCTCCATTTGCTTTAGGTCATGCATTATTCTCCAGTTCATGGCTTCATAAAGCTGTGGAATAGCCTTTCTCTAGGAGAACTCATGAAAAAAAGAACATAGTAAAAAGGGTTAGTTGTAGCCATAAATATGATAAATGGCTTGCTAGAAACTACATTAAATAACAGCAATATCAGTCCAGAGATGAGTTCTGCAACATTCTTATGGCAAGCCTGTGTGGATGGATGATTCACTATGCGCTTGCTTTTCATGGACATCATTTAATGGAATGTCCTGTGTCACTAGTCATTTGCACTACAACTATGGAAGACTTGTGTGTTGCTCTTTAAGATTTCATTGCACTTTCCTCATTCTCCAAACCTCTATTAAATGATGGGAAATGAAATCAGATGTGGTACAATTTGGGCTTCCCACTCCTTTCTGTGGTTCTTTATCCAGATTCTTTTGACTGCCCAATTTATTTATTTTTATTTTTTTTAAATTTTATAGTCTTTGTCCAATTATGAGGTTTTTTTTTTTTTTTTTTTTTTTTTTTTTTTTTCCCAGTGTAATTCTCTGTACTGTAATCCTCCAGACAGCAAGTCTGGCTTCTCAGATTAGTGCTGAGTCCTGTAGCAAGATCCTGACTACTCAGATACAAACAATGCCCACATTTTGTGCAGTGGCTCTATTTTCAAAGCACTCCAGGGAGCCTAACTGAAAACCTGACTAGCACATAGGCTCATGAAGCAACAGTTCCCTGTCTGCATAGAGTTAGTCCTTGTCAGAACTGTCTACCATCCTGGCCCACCACTGTGTTTAAAACTGAAAGGAAATCTACACACAAAACTTAATAAAAAGTTGAGTTCACATCAGGAATGCCTCCTGTTGTATTTTTCCCAAGGATGTATCTTCTAAATACCAACTTCAACTACTGGTATACTATAGATAAAGAAACTCGCACATCCTGTTAAGCAACTTTTGCTTAACAGTGAAAACTACAGAGGGGAAAAAATAAAATAAGAGAGCAAGTCTCAGTGAAGAAAGCAAACTGAAGTATTACTGATTAGAGACTCCTGTGGGGGGAAAAAGTTATAACAAGGCAAGAAATAGCACTTCCTCTGACAGTGATAGAAAAGATTTGAAAATGGTAACAGAAAATCTACTCTCAGGATGACTTATTACCATAAGTAATAAATCTGTTCCATGAGATCATAGCCTATATGAGGATTTTTGCCTAAGAGTTGCTTGCAGCGATGCATCTCATTCAGCCCGTTAGCCTTGCTGATGCACCAAACTTGACCCTGTGTCTTGGAAATGTATTCACTATCAGTCAAGCTTGTTCACATTAATGTAGACCACTTTTGTTTATCATAGTGATATCCTTCATTTATATTTATTGCGTGCTGCCTCCTTTAGTTGAGCTTTGACCTCAGATTGACCCAGATATGCACATACTGTACACTGAGGTACTGTTACTTTTGTGGCTAGCATTGACTGAAGAGCAGACCAGAAAAGTCACTTGGGGCCAGGCTACACGGGAAAAAAAAATAATAAATTAAAAAAAAAAAAAAGAACAGACATATCAAATTGCAGTTAAATCCAGCCACATTATTTACAACATCTCACACAATACTTTTATGCCTCAGGGCATTTATAGCAATTATTCAATACAAAGTGTATATTATTTTAACCCCTCATTATAACAGATTTGACAGATTGTATTCTGGCTCAGTAATCATCACTGAAGCTATCCTGAGGCCTGTCTCAATGTTTAGAGGTGATGTGAGAAATCTTCAGCCAGTAATCCCAATTTGTAAAACCAGCAGGTTGGATTTGGCTCCAATTACTTACCTAACACACCTTCGGTGAGGTATAAATAAAACAGACATGCCTTAGTTTTCATGGTGCAGAGCTAGGTGAGAGAATGCTGTACAGGTGTTGGCTGATCCCTCCTGCTCAGGATATGATTCAAGCCCCTACCTGAGAGTACTATGCTGGGAGGATTTGTCAGAGTAAAGAGAGGTAAGAAATCATCCATGATCTCTTTTCGGTAAGGTTTCATAGCATTCAGTCTGTGGGAAGCCTATTTTCTGCTTCTTCCGAAGTACGAATATAACAGGACAATTGATAGCAACCAAGGTACTGAGGCATAAGGAGTTACCAGCTGGCAAGATATGCTATGCTACCTAATTGCACAGATGCTCTTTGTCTGTTACAAGTGAGGAGTGAAATGTGCTAGCTGAAATTATGAAGGCAGTTTGTATTAGAAATAAATATTTTGTTTCACTTAGCCTCATCCTAATGTTACTTACACAAAATGGCTAAAGTGACCCTTGCAGTGATTTAAGCTAATGCTTTTTTGTCCCATGTTTAGGTGACATATCCACATATAGCCAGCCACTGCAGCTCAGTGACAAATGGCAACCTACTAAGCTGTGCAAACTCATTTGTTTATGGTCATCTGCTCATACCTGATATTTGGTTTACCTTGTGTCGAAAAAAAAAACAAGCAAACAAACATAAAACAACAACAAACAAAAAACCAACCAACCAAAAAACAAAACAAAGAAACAAACAAACAAACAAACAAACAAAAAACAGGAAATGGGTAGGCTTTGAAATTAGGAGAACAGAAGCTTTTGGTAAGTTTAAATGGCATTCCCATATCCTTACCCTGAATTGTGTATGGATTAAGAAATATGGGCAATGTAGCAGAGGCTGGAGAACACAAGCATGACATTGTTTATTCAAGCTCAATGCATTTAGTGGGCTATAATACCAAGCATCAACCTTTTGCTGCTGCTGTTGTTGAGTTCTTTATCTTGGCCATAGTCAGAGGTTTGCAGTTCTAGGATAGGAGGAGGCTATTAGTGGAACTAACATGGCTTTTCTGTTTGATTTTCCACTCCTGCATGCTTATAGCTTTTATATATTGGTTAGCAAAACACATGAAGAAACTGGTGCTGTGCTCTTTGGAAATATCTGAGTCTACTCAGGTTCAAGTTCTTTCTCCCTTTGCACAATGGCCAATGTGGTGTATGACTACATCTCCTGCAAGGGTTTTAGACTTCACAGATGGCCATGATCCATAATAGAAGTAAAAGGAGAAGTAAAGAAATGGAGACATTTAACTGTTAGAGTACATTTCTTAAGAGTAATCTTAGGGGTCAGATTCTACATCACTCTGCGTTGTATGCACTTAGTTACACCAGTGGAAATTGTAAAGGAGATGTAATTTGCTTCCTGCTCATTACAGCAGCACTTTACTTTACAATACCAGACACTGCTGTAAGGGGCTATTGAAGAATCATACCAGAGGATTTTTTTTTCCTTATAAAGGAGAAATGGTCTTCTGAAAGAAACAGTACAAGTGTCATTGCCTGGACTTTCTCTCTTTAAATCAGCACTGGGAAAGACTTGAAAATGTATAGTAGTCTGGTGACCTGGGAGTCCTCTCTGCAAGCTCTAATTTCTGTGATCAAGAAGAGGAGGGATGTATATGGTATTGAATTATGCTCAAGGCACAAGGATTCCTGGAACTGATCACCTCTCCCAGGAAAACGTTCATCTAAAAGGTTTTTCAATACTTCTTACTAACAAGTTTGACAAGTGAAATTCAGGAGTTTCTCTGAAGTCTTGCTGATGTTGATAATATTTATTATCACAAATGTCAAGTTACTGTCCCAGTTGCTTTATTATTGCACTTCTCTTGTGTGACCTTCCACTAGATTACTAGTCTGCAGTTGTCTGTGATACTTCAGAGGGTTCAGCATGAACTTCCTGTGGTGAAGGGACAGTAAATGATTAGAAATTCTCTATCTCTGCAAACCATATGGTAGGCTGCACAAGGACCATTAATACGACTCCATTCTGGAGTTGCTTTCCCCCTCGTTTTCCTCTCTAATCTTTGACCTGAGCAACTCAGACTGAATGCTTGGGATGCCTTTCTGATAGTTTTCAGGGAGTTTAGGTGCTTGCAACCTGAGTGACTCAGGTGTCAAAGGTTGTATGCTTACCTTTGGAGGCACTATATATATTCAGATACTCCTTTCAGATCTGAGAAATAAGGTCTCTTTCATGGCCCACTCGACTCTGAACAATGTTGCCAATTTACAGCTTGACTCTACTTTTCAAGGATTCCGACTATATATTAAATCCCTTTAACAATTCTTTGAAATTTCTGAGCAAACAGCGGGGAAAGGAGAAGGACAATGTTTCTTTGATAATCGTGTCTTAAAACACTATTTAATATGGTGGTGAAGAATTTGAGAATCTGCTTCCCCTCTGCTTTTCTCTGAGATGGCCATATACATCTATGCAAAGAGGGTGTTGAACACATTGTCCACCTTGATAGCATTTTAAATTAGGTTTGTTTTGTGTGGGCTTCCATAATAGAACAATGCAGGAGCCTTGGAGAACAAGTGTATGTGTGATTTTGATAAACAGCATTAGTAAATGGGAATTTTTTATAATTAGATTTGCTTTCCTCATATCCCAGCAATAGCACAACCTACTCTCCTGCTGCTATCACTGGCTATAGCAGATGATTTCAACAGTCTTTCATGGGGTCTTCTCAGATATGACAAATATCTTAGAATCAGGAAAAGCACAAAAGACATCTACTATTTTATGGTGCCTCCTTAATTTTAACTGTTATCAAGCTTCAGTAACTGTGTCTGTATCTTTTTGGCAAGCTCACACAATCAGCCACATTCTTTCAACTCACCTACTTTCAATATGGCTTATGAAATTGTTAACCATTAATATGCATGGTGTTGAAATATTAACCCATTTTGTCTCTCCAGGGCATTATCATCAACAAATTGAGAAGGACTTAAAATGTACGTGTGGAGACAGATACAATATGTAGCACACCAACCACTGACATAAAACAAGCTCTGAAGAGACCCATCCTTTAAATATGTAATAAGTAACTGGAATGAGAGTTAGAGATGGAGTGTTTAGCGAGCAATCTTTCACAGTGAGACAGGAAGATGTAAAAAAGGACAGCCGTTGCTGCACCGGCAATTGTTTTATCCTGGAAGACACATAAGTTATAATGGAAATACCATAATGAACTTACCACATAGATGAGCTAAATTGGAAAAGAACTCCCACCAAAATGCATTATGCTAATCTCCTTTTTCACATCTCACTTATGCTTCTGCAAAAACACCAATCTTCTTGCCCTCAACTGTCTTAACATTTGCTTCCTTAGTCTGGAAAATAAATTCTAGTCTGAAGGATAAACCTTCAGTGAGTTTCTGCATCTCCCCAGATCATTACATTGGCAGATATATAAAATTCCTCTTGTGTCAAGAAAACCAAAATACACCAAAACACTTTTCTGACAGCCAGAAAATTCTGGTTGTATCTCCAGTGTTGTCTGCCTATAAGAGGAAAATGATACCTGCCATTTACTTTCTCTGGAGAAGGCTAAGCTATAAGCCAAAATCAGAATTCTTGAGGTGTTAGCTGCTTTATTTTGGTGTTTGGTTTTGTTTTGTTTTAGAGGATGGTGGCTATTAATACTTAGCTTTAGCAATCAGTGTGTATCTCTAGGCTGTTTTTTGTCTGATTCCTTGCAAAGAGTGGATGAGGTGAGCATCCTAGGGATGATAAACCTGAGATACAAAAGGTTTCTATCTTGCTTGCAAGCTTCCAACTTCCATCTCTGTGAGATACTGGGGTAGCCAGATAATGCTGAGAGGAAAAAAATAAATAAAATAAAATAAAAAAAAGGCAGTAAATCATAAAGAAGATCACAGTTTGAACATTTTTGTCTTTCATTTATCTGACAATGTGTTAGATGTGTTCAGATACCATTATTTCTGGAATGTCCATGACACACAGCTCTGATAATTAAAAGAGATATCTTGCCCTTAACCTCTCATTTTCACAGTGAGCGTGTTAAAATGAAGCATTACCCAATTGTTAAGTCTAGATATTGATTATTTCAAGCTGTATATGGGCTAATATTGTTTTCCTTGTGGACAGACTAATGTTTTTGTCCTCAACAAAGGACAAACAGATGTACATTTCTTCTTCAGAGCTCAGAGATTAATTTTCAGAAGGAAACTGGACAAAATAACTTGTACTACTGCTAAGCAGTTTCTTTCTTCCTTTTCTTTCTTCTCTTAACGAAGGGACCAGTTACAGCACAATGCTTCCATTCTTACCACACGAAAGGTAGAAAGCAGCTGCTTCCATGGAGGAGGAAACACATGCTTTGTAGAATAAAGAAAGCTTGTGCACTTTTTATTAAAAACTGCGTTTTACAACTGAAACATAATCTGCAGATGGAACAGCTGATATGGCTATTTTGCTGGTTGTTAAAGAGTTTATCCTACATTAAATTGACTCCCATGGGTTTAATTTTTCAGTGCTGTTACAACCACCAACCTTTCTTATTGAGAAGGTCAATAGGCACGATATGAAGTCTTGTAAATCATTGCCTTGCTATTTTTGTAATATATAATGTGACCCTATTCACACACCTTAAAAATTATAAACCAGAGCACATACTGTATATCAAACAAATAAATCAGCTGCTATAAATATAGTCTTCCTTTTGGTTCTGGACAGATTAATTCTACAGCATTTCATATGTTTTAAATTGTTTTTGGCTTCACAGGCAAGGTCTGCTTTTGTATTCAGAGAGCAAAGACCCTGGATTTAATCTATTTAAAAAGCTTAATAGAGCTGAAGTGACCCCAGAAGCATATTTTAAAATGATTCCACTAAAAGCCTTAATGACTATAAACATTAAATAAATTAAGTGATTATATTGAGGAAAAAAAAAAAAAAAAGCTAGTCAGCTGTTAGAAACTTCTAAAGTGAAATTTTGAAAAGGAGAAGAAACAAAGAGAATTAAACACAACCGTGACCTGATAGCCTATTTAGTGCTCCAGATATGTTTTTCCCTCAGGTGTATTTATTACCCATGTTTCACATACAAACTGAAAGTCTTGATACAGCATATAGGGAAACTGAGTCACTGAGGAATTTGTTTCATAATAGAAAACTGCACTCTTTTAAGAAGAAATTTATTTTCATCAGGAGACTGTTTCCTCAGCTATGCAGCAAAGCAGAATATTTATACCTCATGTTCTTGTGTGGTTTCCTCCATGCCTATTACCATCTTCATTTAGGTATGTCTCAGGCTCATGCCTAGAAACCTCAAACATCTGCATCCCAACAAAGTCAACAGTGAGCAATAGATATCCATGGTCATGCTTAGTATCCCAACAATTTTCCTAGTCCCAAGGAATTCTGCCTCCACTGTCAGAAGAAAAGGCATTGATTAGAGGCATTTGAAAAGGAACATATATAAGAAAGAGAAAAATCAGAATTAAGGCACTACAGTTTTTTAAAAGGTAGAGCTCTGAAACCCATTAGATGTTATGTTTCTGCTGTGCCAGTTCTACCCTGCAGAAAAGATTCCTCAAACTCCCCTTGGTCGTGGTCTAACAGACAAACAACTCCTGCCTTGGAAACTGGCAGTTTGGCTGGAGGAAAAGAGGGGGTGTACATGTGTGCGTGTGTATGTGCGGTGACCACCTTGCAGGTACCTTACATGACGCCAGCAAAATCCACCTTGCTGAGCTGAACCAACAAGGATATTCCTATTGAATTTCAGATGGGTAAGTGTCCTATGAAGGCTTCATCGCTGCTCTGGTGATGAGATCATCCTGCTACTGATTAAGCTGAAAAAGTTAAAGGTGAGAATTTGCCTGTTATATATTCGCATGTTTTTATATATATATATTTAAATATATTTTATACATTTTATCATATCTTCATCAGCTTATTGTTCTAATAATTCCTTTGTCTTTCCTTCCTCTACCTCCCTTGCCCCAGGATTTTTCCTTGTCAAAATAAACACTCATGATTCATGCTCACTACACTTTCCAAGGCGTCTGAGAGACACCGTTCTGGCTGAAATTCCAGTGAGAATCTGGAGTAAAACAACACTGAGGTTGTTAGATAAGCAACGGTCCTGTAGGGTCCAAGCCACCCAGGAAGTGTTGTTTATTGGGGAACCAGTCCTTGCCCTAGCTCAGTGAAAAAAATGAGATTGTGTACAGCTTCCTGCATTGTACTTTCATCCTTGTACAAGGCCAGCCAAAATCTGACATGACATAAAATGCTTTCCCACGAGAAGCATTGGATAGATCTATAGGTTCTGTCTAGGCAGGCAGCCAAGTTGTGATCTGTAAAATTCCCTCATACAGACTTGCATTATTTCTTCAGAGAAACCCTTTTTCTGGTAAGTTACAACTGACACTGTCTTACAAAAAATAGGGATCAAATTGTGATGTAGTTATAATTATCTTCTGTTTTGGGGAAAAGAGGCTACTTCTTGTCCGTGGTTCACTTGATATAAGGGCCAAAAAGTTTGAATTCAGTGATCTCATGATCTAGTCGGGTCTACTTACATTGATTATTCTAGTCATTTTAACTCATAAAAATAATCTGTATGCTCACATTTACCTTTTTTTTATTATTATTATCATTTTTTTGTTCAGGCAGCAAAATCCCTTTGATTTAAACATCTAAGACTTTTCTCCTTCCTTTTCCTCCACTTCTTCAGGGAGCTTCCCCAAAAGGGTTGTCAGATCAGCCCTTCAACTCCTTTCATTTTCTCTACAGTTCTTCCAAATATGTAAAGTAGACCTGGATCCTGATCTGACTTATGTTTTATATTTCATTGCAGATCATGTTTAGAGAGTGAGCCGTAACACAAAATGCTGGGAGTCCATGAGTTGCACTGAACAATATAGATCTAGAGAAGATTTTTTTTTGTTACATTTTAAAATATACATAAAAAAATACAATATACAACAAGCAAACAAACAAACAAACAAAAAAACCAACCAACCAACCAACCAACCAAAAAAAGCAGAAAGAAAGAAAGAAAAAGGTAAAACTTAATTACTGAATGCACACAACTGAAAAGCACCAAATAATTTTGTTTCTGAATCTCATCTGAAATGTTTCTGAAATTTAAATGCAGGTATCGTGATTTTGGCATAAAGTGTATATATATATATATATATATATTTTTTTTCCTGTGGCATTCTCATTAGCTATCAGCATACCATTTGTTGTCTGGATCTAAAACAATAGGCAACTAAAAATAAACACCTATATGTTTTTCATTTGACAATCCAATTAATCTTGGTTGCATTCATAGAAGTTTAGTGAAGGTGTTTTTATAAGAAATGGGAATAATAACACATGCTTGAAAGAAGCAGTGAGCAGTGCACAGTCGCAGACTTCTCCCAGGCCAGTTTCTGTACAGTCTTGGGCCAAAGTCCTGAATCTTCTCTGATCAGGAGCAGCCCACCAGGCAGGTGACTGACGGATGGAAAGGGATCGCGAGGAAATGGTGATACAACATAATCAACATGATGAGAAATGGGTTTCCTATGCCCAAACCCACTGCACCTGCAAAAATGGAAGCAGCTTCATTGTCTTCTTTCTCTTTGTTTTCCATTTTTCCAAGCAACACCCGCAAAAAGAAACCCAATCCCATAACCCTGAGACCTTTCAGGTTTTTATTCCAAAACAAGGCTAGTCCCAAAAGTTTCAGATCGGTATAAAAACAGTACCTCAGTCAATGACATAACCCACCAGTTTTGAAGCTAAGATTAGTTGTGGGGGTCTGGAATGAAGTGCGTTTTTCAATATAGCTACAATAGGCTACAACATGTAAAGTATTTCATGTATCAGAGTTTTGCTTCAGACATTCTGTGGAAATTTTGTCAGTGTTTTAATAATACAACATCTAACACATCACAGTATGCCATGATATTTCAATTGTCACACAAAGAATAAAAGTATTAAATAAGTGAACAGTTAGTATAATAATAAAACCCTGGGTAAGCATTTTTGGTAATATAAACAAGGAAAATCTAGACTGGATCATATATTAATTAGCAGAACAAGAAGGATAATTGCCTTAATCAAATTTCCTTTAGAAGTATGTTCTATATAATGAAATATACATGTTCTGTATGATAGGAAAATACGTTGCCATTGTCTGTTCACATGTTTACTGATAATGAAATATCCACAATCCAGCAACAGTCATGTAAGTAGTTGTGTTTTGACTATCTCAACTTCAGGATTTTAAGATGTCAGCAATAATTATATGGTATATTCATTTATTTTTCTGTGTTACAGAATATGCAGTTGACTTTGAATGACATTAACAAGCCTGAAACCTTGTTCAAGCTTTCAAAGTATTTCACAATATTAAATACTCATTTCTTACAGCTTTTTTTAAAATAGAAATTCAGGAACACTGGGGTTTTCCATTGAAAGTAGATGTTCTAATATATACAGTGATGTTCCTAGATAATTATGTAATTTAAAATGTAGTTCAGAATCTGAACTAACCTGCCCTCTCTAATCCGTGATTCAAAGGATGTTGGATGTTAAAGGAATTTTGTTAGCTGAAGCAATGTCATATTGATTGAGCGTAATAGTCTTTTGGGAAATTTCTCAGATGTTTAATCAAAACAGGAGCTCCCAAGGGCGCAGGAAGTTCCTGTTCTGCCCTGCTGGCGGTGGAGGCCACAACGAGGTCTTTTTACACATCCAGGTGAAGATTCACAATATGCATTTTATGCGAGCCTCAGAAATGATAGAGTGCTGAAAAAATCTTAATTGCTCATTCTTTGACTTCCACCCCAGGGATTCACAGGTATCAATGTACAACCCCTGGCCCTGTCTCCCTATTGTTTGCACTCCTGAAGACATATATGCCACACTGAGATAATGCTTGGGAAGTTTTATCACATTGTGCTTTCTCATCCCACAAGGAAATCACCTTCCCTGTGGACACCTGCCTTCATTTGCAGCTGGACAAGCAGGAGCATGCAGGTGGTGGAGCTGAGGGCTCCTCTCTCCCTTCCTGCATCTCATGGGCAGAGCCAACTTTTCTGGTGGTTTGTGGCCCTGCCAGTCTTCCTCTACCAGCACCCTTTGCCTTATGCTGTGTAATCATTAAGTACTCTGTTGCTCCATGGGGGAAAGCTGGGCCAGGGAGTGCATGCTAAGGTGAGGTGCTTCAGCAGCAGAGCTTGCAGTGGCCTTCAGTCAGGAGAGTGGGGAGATGGGGAGAGCCCAGCAGGCCCGTGGTGGAGCAGCTGTGCTGCACACCACTGCAGAACGAGTGGGGTGTGTTGAGGGAGTTTTTCTCTCTCAACTCTGAGAGAATTCAGATCCATCACACTGAATATTACTTAGGACCTACACATGCACAGCTGGAGTTGTGATAGCCTTCACAAAAGCAATTTTTGTTTTATTTATTTTTAGCTTCACAAAAGGTACCCTATTGACTTATCTCAGTGCAATTTAATAAAATGCACACAGATCTGCCTCTTTTCAAATGCAAAAGACAGAGAGATGATTGGAATGGAGATTCCCAACAACTCTCCTTCCCCTTCTTGGAGAAAGGTAACATCCTGCACCATGCTGGAAAGGCGGCTGAAGTCTGGTGGCCCCCCAAACACACCACGGCCTCTCTCTGCAGAAGGGCTCTGCTGCCAGTGAAATACAGGGACTGGTAATGCCAGCATTTCTCTTGACCCCAGCTGCCATGAAAGATCATGGGGTGGAAGGTGGGATCCCAGGCAGCCAGGTCCCAAGCTGTATTTGTCACGAGTAGGGGCAGCATTTCCTATTGCATCCAAAAGCAAATAGGAAGCAAAAGTGTTTGATGAAAAACTGACTTAATTTAAGCAGCTGGATGCTAGCCATTACCAGCAGGACAGTGCCATTACGATCGAGGTCACTGGAAGTCTAAGGTAGCCCCTGGGAAAATGCATACTGAGAGGGGCTTCAGGATGGAGACTGCTGTATCTGCCCTGTGGTCAGTGGTTAAAGAAGCAGGCTTCCTGCTCCTGACTCCTTCAGCTGTATCCCCAGTAAATATAAAGAGTCTGATTTAAAGCAAGAGGCTTGAATTTCGTTGCCTAAAAGGTGATTCAGGAAATTTTTATTTTCAGAGATGTTGAGCAGCTGCAGCTTCACTGGCCCTCGAAGGGTGGTTGCCACTGAGGAGATGCAGGAGTACATCAGCCTTGAAACCCAGCCACCTAGTTATTGCACTGGGCTTGGATTTTGATGCTTCATTTAGGCAACCAGAGTTAAATTAATATGACCTTTAACCTTGAACTCTGTGTTTCAGTTTCACCTTCCATGAAGTAGTAATAACACCTATGGTGTTTCAAATATAATAAGGAAACAGCTCTGAAATGCACTTCATTGCATAATTGCACATTTTTATTGTGTTTGTATATTCAACAACAATATAACATGCCATTACAGGACACTGTAAATTCCTATTATACTGCTATCTTTCCTTTTTCTAGGGTAAGTTATGCATTGATGATATATGCATATATATATTAAAATGCCCTTGAGAAATAAAATAACATGTGAAACTCATTTTTTATTTTCCAGTATACTTCATAACACTTTCTTCAGATTTCGTCCTTTGGATAGATTCCTAGTTTATCTTATGTGTGAGAAATGACCTTATAACCTATGTGTGACAGTTGTTTAGGTTTTATTAAGTGCCCTGCTCATTGGTAGCAGTGGGGCATTACTCACACATATTTGGGTGCTACTACAGAAAGCCAAGGAAAATTATTATTATTCTATATTTACCTACGTGCTTTCCAATTGCCCCATGGTACTTGGAATTATCTTGCACCAGGGTAGGTTTGCTTTTAAATTGGAAAAGGATATAAGTGTTTTTTTCTCTGCATTTGGCTCTCGTTCTCTGTGCTTTGGAACAGGCAGCTCTCATTTCTAAAAACAGTTTGCTAGCCCTTTAATTGGCTCCTGTTTAAAGGAATATTTTTATGTGGAAGCTGCTGCCTGTATGAAGAATGAGGAGGTAAATTGATTTCCATATAGAGTTCAAGGAAAGCTGTCAGAAGAGGAGGAAGCACATAGCTGGCATTGATCCTCTGAAGGATTCCTCTGCTGGAAATCATAGAAAGAACTAAACCTAGATGAGTTTACAAATAATGTTAATTTTAAAATTATTCTAAAGCATTTTTATTGCTATTATTATGAGAGAGGTTTAACATAACTTTTCCTATTTTCAATCTCAAATGCCAGCAATAATGACACCGTCCAAGAGAATGATATTCATTATAGTGCCCTGGGGCTGTGCACTCTCCTTACCTGCTTTATCTCTGACTCTCTTGTCTGGTTTTAATTTAGCATTAGGTGCAATGTGATTGTCCTTGCACAGGATACAAGCCATTGCACACACACTGACTTTTCTGAAAGAAGTTAAGAGTCTGAAAAAGCACCTTTGGCCAAGGTAGCGTCCACAGCAATGAAAGTGCCAGCTGTTTCATAAGCACCACTGATGTAAGACTATTGGAAAGGGTAATGCTCTAAATCACAAATAGGAGCTTTGGCTGAAGACAAAATGAAGTGAACGATTAGTATTCCTGGCATAATGGAGTACAACAACAAACAGTGCAATAGGTGCTCCATATTATTAAAAGGTATTGTGATAAGGTTTCTTCTGCATACACAAAGAGAGTATTATGCAGAGCAGGGTATTCATCCAATTTATTTTTCATGCCTTTTATTGACAAATAGCTAATGAGAATTACTCACATTTCCACTGTATCTTATCAAGCATTGCTAATAAAAAGCCCCTCTGTTCCTCATGTAGGTTGCATCATTTCATAAAATTTTCAGTAGCCTATGACTTACTAAATAAAGTTGTCACTCAAGCCTCGTTTCCCGCACGACTGCAAAGAATCAAAATGGACACTGAATTAATGCTGAATATTGTCTGTGTTTGATGAGGTCTCTGCAAGATCTCTGTTCTGTCACCTTTAATGCACTCTGCTTGAGGGACTTACCTGATTTCTTAGTCTTTCCAGTAAAGATGAGATACCACAAATCTGTCCCTGGCCTCATCTAATTTATGCCTTTGAAATCTTTTTTTTCAGGAGTGAAGAGAAATTAAAAAAAAAAAAAAGAGAGAGAGAGAGAGATCCGTCACTATGTTACTAGAATTCAAGTCAGAGTTGCTTGCAAAAACAGAAGAATAAGCATTGTGCTTTATTTGTTCTGGGCTTGAAATAGTATAATGGAAGTGTTATTTTACTCAGTATTATAACTGGGTGTCAGAGACTCAGAAAAAAAAAATCAGCCTAAAGGCACTGGGATTTTTTCATGAGATCTATGAGTGCAGAAAGACATAGTAACTGCAATACAGTATTTACAACTTTGTAAATCCATAAGATGCATTTCCATTTTGCAATTGCTATAGAGCTGTATAATACAGCAAGACAGCAGTAATCCTGCACCCAGTTCCTTAAAATTTTCCTTTATAAATGATTCCTGCAATTTGCATGTGCTGAACCTCTCACACCTTTGCAAATGTTGCAAGTTTTCCCTAGTCTTTGGGTGGAAGTGCTCAGGTTTGTCCTCAGGGATGTTCTGTTGGTATGTCATGTTTTGATGTGCACAGAGTGCAGACATGGAACGGCAGCTGGGTCTCCCACCTCCAGTGGGCTCTTCTTGAGCCAGAGAATATGATGTCTTGTAAGGATGCCTTCTCTCTTAGATACAGCAATCTGGCAACATCTCCTACAGCAGAGGATTAGCACATGGCTTGGGAGGTGGGAAAACCTGGGCAGCTGAGATCTTTAAATCTTATCTCATGATTGTGTGTCCAAGAGCTGAGATACTGCATAAGGAATGGAGATCACATCTTTCACCTGGGTTTTGTAGGACAAAGATGTAGGACATGCGACATGTGGGTGCATGTGCAAGGAAAAGGCTCAGAAGAGCTCAGAGGCATTTCCCTGATGTCCACTCTGAAGCACCCGCACCTCAGAGAAGGTCAGGGTTAACAGTCACCCTTTCTTTTCCATGCCTATCAGCTAAGTTTTCCAAGTCCCCATGCGGAGCTTTAGATGTCATGAATGCTGGTAAGGCTCACCTGGATGTGCCTGGTCATCTGCAGAGAGGTGGGTTCCATCAGCAAGGAGACCTGGCAGCAGTACATATGAACACACACTGGAGGCTGCACTCAGCCTGCTGCCACTCCTAACTCCTTTTGTGCCTGTAGCCTTTTGTCTCCAATTTCTAACCCTTCCTGCATCACCGAACATCAAATACCATGTTTCATTGTTTACTATTTAATCATATGCTGTGTTTTTTATAGCCTTATTGCCCCCAAGTTACAACTTTCCTGAATAACATCTGCCCTGTCTGTTTGTGCAGGTGAATTTCTTGTCTCCTATCTTGCTCCTATTTAGGGTCTCAAAGCCACCCAAAACAGAACAAGAAACCATTAACATTCTTCAAGGACAAATTGTATGCAGGAAGCCAGGATGCTCTGCTGTGTGTCAGTAAAAAGAAGTGCTGTCACCAATGAGAGGGCTATAAACTATAGCACTATTTTTTAAGCTGTTGCATCCTGAAATGCAGTATTAATTATATTTATTTATTTATTTGATGATTAGCAGTGCATAGATATTTAATAAAACCCCTTCCAGTTTACAGTGCCATGCCCTCTTTTTAGCATCGTGCCTGCTACATACAAATGATTCCCATCTCCCCTGAATGGCCGTGATGAAGTACAAAATCTGTCCTATGCCACATCATTTTCAAGTATGCTAAATGCATACTGAAGTAAGCACAGAATTCATATTGCTGTGCATGACTGGGATGAGCTATAACTATAGTACTAGATCTGTCAGGCTTATGATTTACTCTATCAAAAATGTTATTTTGTTTTAGGCTATTATTTGGAGATCTTGCTATAGGAATCATAACTATAGCTCTCAATTACAGCTGAATTCTAAATTGTAGGCAATCTCAGCTAATAATAAAAATATTTGATGACACAGGTCTTCTTGTTGGATAATACACACAAGGGGGTTCGTTAACCATCCCGAGTTTTGCCTCAAGCTGTGTAAGTGCCTTGTGGAAGATATTAATTTCATGTGTTAATGTTTGTGTCATCAGATGTTCTTATTTACACATTGGGACCCTGCTAATTTTCACACTGTGCTTAGAAGCATAGTTTCTATGAGTTTATAGCATTAAACATGTAACTTCTTGCTACCATTAGTGAAGCCATCTTCATAAGCACTGTTTGGTCACATTTATTCGAAGTTCAGAACTACTGCTTTTCTTTGATTTACTTATATTTTTTCCCCATGAACTTTGTCTGTGTTTAACACAGCATTATATCGATCAGTCCTGCGGCACCCGTGGAGGAAGCGTGAGCCACCTGCTCACTGCAGTAAAGTGTCCTCCCCAAAGAGCCTCAAGAGAACACAGCCAGGACACTGCAGGATGCCTAAGATGAGAGTGCTTGGGTGGAAGGGGTGGCTGAAGTAAGAGAGAAATAGTGCTCTGCAGTCACTATGAGATGAGCTCACTTTGAGAAGCAGTGTGTTTTGGAAGCCTGTGCAAATACTCTGTGCATGTGTGTGATTGTGCACATGTTGCCTTTGTCATATCTTACTGAAGTAAAAAAAACATGAACCCAGAATATGTCCATATGGTCAAGCTTGTTCACTCCCCAGAGCCCCTTAGTTATTACACTGAATGCTTGGAAATTAATCCACAGCCTCTGAATCACAACAAACTAGATAGGTCTGTTGGGAGGCAAACTTGGACACAGATCAGAGGATAATGTGTGCCAGACACCTCACCCCAGTGAGGACACGCAGACGTGTGCAGATGTGAACTAATGCACACCACATAACTGGGGACCAGGACTTCCATAAGGACAGTATGGACAGTTTGGAGAGAGTTGCACTGAAGTCACTTGGTGAATGAGACAATGGGCATTGGTCCTGGGGGTGAAAGGTCTAGAAAGAGGCAACCAGGAATGAAACAATGTTACAGTCCATTAAGATATAGCATTAAGATATATGAAGAGCTGAATTTTCTGACTGGTGAGAGAGCTCTGCCCAGGCTACAGGTCTACATGTGTGCGTGCAACGTGAAAGGGTACCAGCAATGTGCATCTTCTGCATTTCTTCTAAGAAGAGCCTTTTGCTAAAGCCAAAGCTTTGGACTACATGGATCTATTGGGCTGGGTCCTAACAAAACAATCTGGAGAGCTAAACTGTACGAAACCATTTGTTAACCCACCTAATTGCTTAATAAAATATGTCAGGGCCAAGCCTGATGTTCTCCTGATCCATATTGGGCTATTGTCTTAAACTGGTCAAGTGGTGCTTATTGATTGCTTCTAACACATTTACCTGTATAAGAAACTGAGACTGGTAGCAAGGTTCTTTATGCTGATTTGTACTTCTTTCTGTCACAACACCCTGAAGCTCCAAACATGGTCTGGAGATGACTGGCCTCAGCAAACAGACAATATCCACATGTGATCTGATTTTCACGCAGTCTCTGAGGTAGAGCTTGATCTGTGTTTGATGTGGTTCTCACAAAAGAGAGAATTAGTATGCAGCAAAGCACAGGCACACAGAGAGCTGGACACTGTTCAGATTTAATGTTTCTCTGTTTCTAATTTATTAATCCAGTACAGATGCACCTGTTTCTTTTCAGCAAAGTCCTATTCTCTCCCCAGTTTTCCACTTGCGCTGCCAGAGGCACAAAGTGAATAGCTGGCTTGCCAAAGTGTACACAGTGCACAATGGCTGGGGAAGGATTAGGACCTAAAGCAGTCATAACCTTGTTTAAACACAGATGTATTCCTGCACTCTGTAACTGTGAAGCTATAAAATCATTGCATTTTATGTCACCATTAATGTTTAGACTGAAGAGTGGATAAGATGTTTTGGTATTGAGGCAGAGAACAAGAAATCAAAGGACACTATTTCTTCATGGTTCTGTCATGGGTTTCTGTGTAAGCTCAGAGAAGTTGCATGGACCACGGTTTTCAACCCTGGCCTCATGAAGATCTCTCCAAACCACCACCAGTTCTGCTTGACACCTACTTGAACCTACACTGAGTCTTAAGCATCCTACACGTGCAGCCCTGCACTCCCCAGCCTTGTTGATTTTGTACAGATAGGCTAGCACATCCCCCCCGACACCCATCACCCATACACATCCTACTGCTGAGAGCTGCTTGGAAAGAGAATTAAAAGACACTTCTTCTGGCAAGGAGCAGTACAACAGCTGACTGCCAAAGCAATTTTTTTTTTTCTTTGTGCAGTTACTAATCATCAGCTCAGGGACCTCTCTTTTACATCTATCCACTGTGAGCTTGCTGGAAACCAACAAGCCAAAATGAACTCTTTTGAGATTATCTTTTAAGGACCCTCCCTCCCCGCAGTGTGACTGAAATTCAGCTGAAGTTGCCAGCTTCCCTAGTTTCAAGTATGAATAACAAGGTTTGGCATGGCTTATCCTTCTTACACAATCAGAAAACACTTTTCTGCTTTTAAGTGTTGCATGGCTTTTTTGAGGAGACTTTCAATATCTGTCTGGGGAAGGACTGCATCCCCAGATGCTGTGTTTGAGGATGAGGGAACATGTGAGGAAAGTAAATCAGAGACACTAAATCTTCCAAGGGATTTCATTCAGTTAATGTCCTTCCAATAGCAGCAAGAAAAACTCCTGTGACCCAGCCAGGGCTCTGAGAGGCAGAGGCAACCCCTTGGCCACCTTTCCTGGGAGGAAAACCAGCTGCTGAGCCCCCAGCCACCACCACCAGTGTAACTTTTTCCACCTTCTCAAGGTCAGTGAGCAGCATCCTTCTGCACCAAGGAAACCTGCTTGAGGGTATCTCACCCAATGCCAGCAATGCTCAAAGCAAGATGACAGTGCAGAATACATGCTTTATGCTTTTCTATTTGTCAGATACTGCTTGTGCTAATGAAATTGCAATTCATTCTGAGCAGGGATAGGATCAGCAAGCAAACTTACTGTGGAAATCAGTTTAAATATTTAGTCACTTTGGTTATTGAAATAAGAACTCTGAACAATTAGTGAACCTTTGTAGTAGTCTTGTGGGGGAAATACTCAGTCTGTGGAATATATGGGTGTTCTGGGCTGCTGTGGAATAAATACAACTTTGCTCTAACATTGTAACTAAACAGTTTCTGAAAAATAATAGAATAAACCATATTAAAAAACCCTTTACCCCAGGCTATTATAATGAAGAAAAAGTGTTCCAAATGTGAACTAATGAAGTACAAAGTAATGAATATTTAATTTGTATAATTTACCAAAGCGCAGTTAGGAATCCAAGCAACATTCTTCATAACCACAGTGTTCATTAGGCCTTTACTGTAACTTGCATGCAATCATTACATTTTTTTCCTGTATTACTATTACTATGGTATTACACAAAGGTGAATGAACATCTCATGAGAGTGTCTGGAAGGTTCAAGGGAAGAAAGGAAACGAGGAAGGCAGCGGTGTCTATTAAATTTAAATAAGCTACCTGTTTACAGTGAAAAGAGATAAAAGACTAAGCGCAGCAGAAGAGCAACCGAGAAAAGGAATAGAAAAGGTAATTGAGTTTTACCTTATGGGCTTCTTCACTTGGCAGTGTGAATATTATTGAATTAGCCCTATTACTATAAAGATTACACAAAAGCAGAACAGTGTGAAGGCTTGGTATGAAACTTTAACAATATCAATGGAGGTGAGATAAGTGCTACCAAAACTGTGCACAGGAATGTATCAGATAAAGAATATCGTCTTTTTTTTTTTCTTTTTTTTTTTTCTTTTCAATAGAACTGAACTACAGTGTGATGTGAATTTTAATAGGAGCACACAGAAAAATGAAAATGTGAACAGCAAAAAAGTCCATGCACAAAGGGAAGGATTTCACAGCCACAGCCTGTACAGTAAATATCAAGAGGTGAAATATTTGTATTAAAGGGAAAGTCCCTCATACCATACCTTTATTTAATAGACTATCCCTTGCCACATCCTCTCAGTCTCCAGCTTACCAAGTTGATGCTGTCTCAAGGTCGCATATTTACCTGGAATATGTATTTCACATTGTTTTATAGACTCAAAGTGAGAATTAAATGTCAGCAGATTTACATTTCCAAATTTGGATCTAAAATTATGTTTTTGTCTGACTGCAGAAAAGTGAACCAGAGTTTTGCATTGCTTCACCCTCTTTTCCAACACTTCTTTCCTCATACTCTTACCCAAATTTATATCTGCTCCTTATAAATAATGTACTTAGTTACTGAAAGACTTCTCAATACAATGTTTGAATAATCTCTGGAATCACAGCACAACACACCCACACTCATTATTTCACACTTTTCTTCTAGAAGGTAGTGGGAGTTTCCTGTAAAAATAATTGAGTTAAAATTAGGCTGTATTTTTCTTTCCGCATTTAAGCAGAAGTGTGGGGCTGCTGGACAGCAGTAGCCATCCCCACTCCAGGCGTCCCAATTACCATAAGAAGTACTGGTGCCTCAGGCTGGCAAGGAAGCCTAATCAGGTATTAAAAAGAACATGCTTTCGACAAATTATGTGTCCCAGCGGTGTAAATATGCAGCATGCTGTGCTCTGCATTTTGCCTTTCCCCCTCCCTGAATGCAAGAGCGGAGTGCCCTTGTCACGGGTCTCCCCCATCTATTCCCATGCCTTGCTCCCTGATGTAAGCCAGCAAAGCAGGTGGGCCTGGGGAAAGCCCTGTGAGTCCAGTGGGATTCCTGCCCACCTGACGGGGAAGCAGGTGAGCAGTTGCACAGCCCCTGAGCATCTTGATGGGTGGGCACAGGAAGGGCCCAGCAGGGTGCTGGGCGCACACCCCCGCAGTCTGGCTGGTGGTTTGCAGAAGGGGAGCGTGCAAATGGGGAGCCACGGGGGACTAATGGCAGAGGGTAAAGCAGTTAAAAAAATGAAATTAGAAGAGAGATACAAACCACCATCTAAAAATAGCCAGTGATAACTCTTGAAAGTAATTATATCTGAACGGACAATACTCAGGTTTCAGCACAGTTATTTCTCTCATTATCTTCAAGTAATTAAACAGAAAAATGAGTGATTCGCATCCTTTTGTACCTTGAAAAGACCAACAGTGATGCAACGCTAGGGAAGCTAAAGCGAGGCACATTACATCTCCACACACCAAGACACAAAGGGATGCTCACTGTGATACCAAAAAACAAAACGAGCTGAGTGCATCGAAGCAGCTGGAGAACAGGGATGTGTCAGTGACCACGCTGCTCACGAGTGTATTCACCGGATATTGAAAGACCAGTTTAACTTATTGCCTCAATTTACAGCGGCCTTAGCTTCCACACGCCTGAATAGGGTGATACCACTCCTGTAAGGATGGTGCAGATTTGTTCAGGTAGCAAGCTGTGTCAGACTGTCACCTGTTTCAAAGCAATGCACTGGTATGATTTTCTGGGAATCAGACAACACTTTTGGTTTATAAACTACAGCATAATCCTACCAAACATTGTCCTCTGGGGCATGACAGATTTCGTATGTGTCTTTGGAGAATTTTTGCAAAGACAGAGGCTGGAAGGTGACCTCTGTGTGACTCCATGGACCAGGTTTACCTGAGGTAGAGTGCTCTGTCACCACCTGCAGAGTTGTGGTGCAATGGGAGGAGTGGCTGTGACACCTTACAGCCTCCCAGCTGCTTTATAAGCTGTACCAAGCCCAACTGTAACCCTCTGCTGACATTGCTTTTTATTATTCTTCTCCACCTTCTTTTCCTCCCCATCTATTCCTGTCTCCAACTCTTCCCTCTCATTTTTTTCTCCTCCCTGCAGCAGCACCTACTCCTCTAGATAGGTTTGTCTCCTACCCAGCCCAGCTTTGTGTGTGGCATTGGTGAGGAAATCATGACTCTGATCACCAGCTTAACAGCCCACGAGCTTCACAGGAGGCCTATGATGACAACAGTTGCTTCATACTCTTGGCAGTGTCAACAATAAAAAGTGTGAAAACAGGGATTAGGCAGTCTTCTAATTTGCCAGACAACACAGCAAGATCAGGTTTTGCATTGTCCAGGCTGTTACTAGGGAAAAGACGTCACAAAGGAAACTTGGCGAGACAAAGAGGTGGGTTTGCAAGGCCAACAGTGCTGAAGAGGCATGAGCTGGGCATAGTGAGGAGAGGAGAGGTATGGCCAGGACAGCTGGTACCAGGGCAGAAAGTGGCTCCTCCTGAGCATTTGACTTCCAGTCAGCACTGAAATGCATTTCAGTCAAAACCAAATGCCAAAATTGGAGCTAAAATTCAGCCAAATGCCTATTCTTCTGCTGAAATTACAGCTGAATGTTTGTGAGTGGGACAGTAGAGGAACAGCTGGAAGGAAAGCTTGGTGCAAAATGGCAAATTTTCATTGTTGCTACAGAAAGGGTAGCAATCATCCAACCATTAGCATCTGAAATTATGTCAAAAATGAGGGGAATGGCTACTACATGAGCTAAGGATCCAGAATATCCAGCCTCACCTTATAGGTTTGCTGTGGCCCTCCACTAGCCATAACAGTAACTTTGGACTGGATTATTTCACAGGGAAAAGCTTCTGGCTTCCTAAAAATGATCCAACATCTGCCATGTTTGTATTGGAACAACTGGTGACAGGTTCTTCTTGACATGGAGTGGGATATTATTCCTTATGGTTAAACCATGGATGAAAAGGGAACCTCTTTCACTACCTCCAGTGGTTCTTTGGTCCAGTTGGGCGGTGGTCCTCATGGGAACAGCAGCCTGAGTGTGGCATTTGGTGTTTCACCCCTAAGACTGTTCAGCAATGCTACAGTCCTTACGCTCAGCAGGGCTGGCCACATGCCGATTTCTTTTAAAGCAGAATTCTTACGAGAAATGCTTCCCTATTGTAGCTCTAGATATATACTCAATTAGACTAGGGAGTAGGTTGTTTGTACTGACTCCTTACCAGCCACTACGGTAGGAGAGCCCCTAATTCCCTGCCTGCCCCCTCCTGCAGAAACTGGGAGAAGGGCACACAAGACAAATGGGGTGACACTGCAGACTTGAGGTAAGCCTCACTCAGATGGGAAGATTAAATGCAATTTGCTATTCACATCAAAATGACTTTGGAGAAACATTCTATAGATGTTAGAAATTTCATCAGTTTATTTTTATCATACGTAAGCATATTCCTTCTCCTTTCCTGAACATAAATGAACTGGTTTAATCCTGCTCTTTTTCATTGAATAGAATTATTATTCCATTTGCATCTCCCCTGCTGCTTCATATCACCACCGAGTATTTATTGAGAACCAGTAAAATTCATGGATTTTGCTTGCTTGCCAGGTACAGAAAAATACAGAAAGAGGTAAATGACAAACTTTTGTGCTTACTCAACAGGGAATGCTATGATTGTAACAGACTATTACATTATGTAAAAAAGTAGTGAAATTGTTGAAATGAGGCACAAATTTTCACATCTCATGACCCAATCTTGTGAAGTGTTGCTGTTGCAATTTCCAAAAAGAACGTGGGATGATAAGCAAGAAGATGGTGGCAGTTTACATTGCACAATACCATGTTATGGGAAGCACTCAGGACCAAAAAGCAGCAATTTTCAGTCTTATCTGCCAAAATATAATAAGTTTCCTGGGGAAATACAGATGTTTTATAGCAAATTTAAGCCCTTAATCAACAGAATCTCTTTAGCCTGCCTCCCCATACCAATTTCCTTTTCTGTCTACTCTCTCTCTCTCTCCTTTTTTTTTCCCCATTTTCTCATGATTCCTCCAAAATGTTCAAATGTTTCCATTGCTCCAGGGACTTATTTGTTAAAAATCTGTTCTCCAAAAGAGAGGATAGAGACACCAGGTTCTCAAAGATACATTACATTCAATTATCTTTGGAAGGATGTAGGCTCATGGTAGCATGTTTGATATGTGTAACTTCAAAATTTATGTTGTAAGACTGCTCAGAAATGGAATACTATTTATTATGCATGGAAATTTCTCAGCTCATTTTACTAGTGAACACTTTTTGCAAATGAGCAAACGATTTTGATCATTTTGTTTCAGCCTTATGACCCCATCTTAGGTATAACTACCTATATAAAATCTTTAATAAATTTAAAAATACTACATTGATTTTTCAAACATTTGATGATACGTAGGAGTTATCCAAGTTGTGAAAAATGTGAATAGAGATCTGCCATTCCAGAAGTAATTAAGCATGTTGTATTCAGGTGTTAGTAACATAAGTGAGCCAAAAGTTGTAAATCACATTTTTAGCTCTGCTTGATACTGAGATTATACTCACAAGCCTAGTCTCTGGCTCCAGAAAAAGACTATCTTTGTTTCTTTCCCACAAAAATGTTAAACTGTCACACCAGGAAAGATAAGGCCCACATAGATTACTTGAAGGATTTTTCATTGCTTCCAAAAGTGTTAAATTAATACACTGTGTGCACTGTATTTCCTAAAGAGAAAAGCACCAGGTTCCTTATTCTACCTGATTACAGCAGAAATAAAACTACAAAAATGAACACAGGGTACTTCATGCTTGAGGAAAGATATTATTACCTCATTAAGAAATGATATCCTGGTAGCTCAGAGAAAAATAAATAAATAAATAAAAACACTCCAAAATTACAGAACTAAAAAAAAAGCAGAGCAAAACTCTCAAATAATAAGAATTATAGAATCATAGAATCATTAAGGTTGGAAAAGACCTTCCAGATCATTTGGTCCAACCATCACCCTACCACCGATATCACCCACTAAACCATGCCCTAAGCACCAGGTCCAACCTTTCCTTGAACACCCCCAGGGATGGTGACTCTACCACCTCCCTGAACGGGTGTTCCAATGCCTGACTACTTTTTGAGAAGAAATGTCTCCTAATTTCCAATCCGAACCTCCCCTGGCACAACTTGAGACTATTCCCTCTAGTCCTATCATTAGTTACCTGTGAGAAGAGGCCAACCCCCAGCTCCCCACACCTTCCTTTCAGGCAGTTGTAGAGAGCAATAAGGCCTCCCCTGAGCCTCCTCTTCTCCAGACTAAACAACCCCAGTTCCCTCAGCCTCTCCTCACAGGACTTGTGTTCCAGGCCCTTCACCAGCTTTGTAGCCCTCCCCTGGACATGCTCGAGCACCTTGATGTCCTTCCTGTAGTGAGGGGCCCAAAACTGAACACAGAACTCAAGGTGCGGCCTCACCAGAGCAGAGTACAGGGGGATGATCACCTCCCTGGTCCTGCTGGCTATGATATTTCTGATACAAGCCAGGATGCAAGCCAGGATGCTGTTGGCCTTCTTGGCCACCTGGACACACTGCCGGCTCATGTTCAGTTGAGCATTGGCCAACACCCTCAGATCCTTTTCCTCTGCACAGCTTTCCAGCTACTCTGTCCCAAGCCTGTAGAGCTGCATGGGGTTGCTGTGCCCCAAGTGCAGGACCTGGCACTTAGCCTTGTTGAACCTCATCCCACTGGCCTTTGTCCATTGACCAATCCTGTCCAGGTCCCTCTACAGAGCCTTCCTACCCTCCGGCAGATCAACACTTCCCCCAACTTGGTATCATCTGCAGACTTACTGAGGGTGCACTCAATTCCCTCATCCAAATCATCAATAAAGTTATTAAAGAGGATGGGCCCCAACACTGACCACTGGGGAACACCACTGGTGACCAGTCACCAGCTGGATTTCACTGCATTTACCACTACTCTACTCTGTATGTTTTATTTGATGTGAGTACTTTATAAGTATGAACACAAACTGGCATTTGTGCCTCAAAGTGCCACTTTGCATCCGTAATAAAGGATTATTTAAAGATTTTTGCATATACTCTTGGCCTGTGTGTTGGAGTGTGTGTCTGTGTCTGTGCATACATACAAATATATATAAATATTTTTTATGTATATACATCCATAGATATTTTTTTCCCAGCCCTAGTTTTGTGGAGTGCACTGAGTATTCTCTCCCTCATTCTCTCTTTTTTATAAAGTCACAAGGAGCTAGAAAGCTATGCCCAAGTCCAGCTTTCACATACAACATCATATGTAAAATGCTGATCAGTCACAAAAAGGAGGAGAGTTTGTGCACACACAAAGAACGTCTGGCAAATTACAACAGATTCACTGCCCTCATTATCTCCATCAGTGATATTCAGTAGGCAGTAATGTTTGTGGCCTGACATTGTGAAGACCAATTCAAGATGTTTGATAATGTAGGACCATTGTGTAAAATCTTTTGATCAGCCATGCAGAGAAATGATAGGCACCTCCGCATTGATGGCTTGGGAAGACCATGTAAATCTGCAGAACTCACAGAACATGGGAAGATGCACAAGATGGGAGATGGAAACGTACATTACACAATGGTTGAGTTTAAACCAGCAAGTAGTACAGTAACTTAAATGTGTTTTCAGTTAAACATACATACCTTCAGTATTTGTTGCTCTGGATATAAACTTTTAGAAACATTCTGAGTAGGATGAATGTGAAGGTCTGAGAAAGCAATTCTCTAAAGATCCCACAAGAATGAATGATGTGGAGGAAAATAGAGAGGAGGAGTTGTAACGTGGCCCTAACTTACTCATCACCTGCACAGATTATCAGCAAATCTGTAGTGGGATATTTGTACTCCAGTCTCTGACTTTCTGGAAGGAGAGAGCCTGAACATGCATGGATTTCTCAGGCATATACTCTATCTATTTTTCTGGCTCATCCTAATCTCTGTAGGGATGAGCTGAGTTGGAGCTTTGGCTGAAATAATATTTTGCAAAGCAAAGAAAAAGGCTGCAAGTTATGGGAGGTGCTGTGCCCACCTTACTCTTCACCCCACTGAATAGTCATGGTCATAACTGAGAAAGCACAAAGAAATGACTATGTCATTACCCAGGAGATACAGACAGTTTGCTGAAATGACCTTCCACTGTCCTTGAAAACTAGGCCATTCTCACTGGATGAACATAGAAAGCTGACTGCAAACTTTCATACAGATACCTGTCTGCAATAAACATGTGGGAGCATACTTGGCCCTGCCCAAAACTTGATGCTGAAGTAACTGATTTTCTTATTTTCTCAGGACTGATTCTTTGAAGCACTGGCATTTTATTGCACTTCTTATTTCAGCCAGGGAATTCATAGTAAACAATTCACCACATGATCTCCAGTGAATATCAGAGTCTCATTTGTAATGAAATGAATTAAATGTGCCAAAAGTTAAAAAAAAAAAAAAAAAAGAGTATGTGTGTGTAAAACAAACCTTTGTCTTTGAAATTAACTAGTTTCAAAACATCTCTTACACCAAAGCAGAGCAAAACAGGAAAGCAAAGCAAACAAGGAACCTGGAGAGACGTGAGAAGATGGAACCAGACCAAACGACAGATCACAAACCTGGGGAATCAAGTAATATGCAAATAGTGGTAATCAACAAGGATAACAGGAAAAGCATGATCAAAGCTAAGCTATTCTGATATGAATGACTCCTACGGCATGCTAGAAGTGCATTAGCACCCTATAACCACAATAAAGAGCCCAACAAAGTAATTTGTATCAAAGAGTAGCATGCAGAAAGAAAGAATACATAATAAAGTAACACATGGTAAGCAGGTTCCACCTCTTGCCTACAATTAACTCAAGAAAGTGAAAAATGGTCTCACTGAGATGCATGACATTAAAGTAAAATTTATATGTATATAAAAACCAGCAGCCAATATTCTGCATAAAAGTGTTGAAAACATTTGAAGAACTCAAAACATGATGAAGCATAGGAAGGCTCCCATGATCTATGGAACTAATCAAGCCAGGTTTCCTAGGGATTCTCTATGTTCCTTACCTTCTCTGGTAATAAAACTTGTTTCTCAGGTTCCTACAAATCCCACTGCCACCATTCCCTTTGCAGCATTTGAAGTCCCATCCACACAGCAATCACTTGGTATTCTCATTGTCCTTCCACCCCTCTTACAGTCCCACAGTACAGTAACAACTCCCTGACAACACCCTCACACTTCTCCCCAGCTACCTTCCTTGTCACCTGCACCCTTCAGTGATACCCTCCAGCATGTCCCACATTCCTGGCATCCCCATTTGAAGAAGTCCTTTTCAGTCCCATGTTTCTTGTGCTTCACAGAGTCACAGACTAGTTGAGATCAGAAGGACTTCTAGCCCAACCTCCCTGTCCAGGCAGGGTCAAGTAGATCAGGTTGCTCAGCACCATATTGAAACCCCATCTGGGTTTTGAACACCTCTGGGGGTGGAGACTGCACAGCCTCTGGGCAACATGTCCAGTGCTTGACCATGGTCATAGGAAAAAAAAATAATCATATTTTTAAGTGGAATTAACTATAAAATAATCTAGCCACAGAGGCCGAAATCTATGTTTTCTACTAAATGTGCTCCACCTGAGGGCTAGGCAGAGGCTGGAAAGTGCTGTGCCCTGGTCCAGGGTCTGACTGGTCACATGCATGGACAGCTGGCAGCCTTTTAGCTGCTAAGTAGACCAAATACAACCATCAATGGGTGAACTCCCAGTACCTTCCCTTGGTTCCTGGCTTATTAAGGTCCTTTCTTCTACACAGCCATCAACTCAGATGTCTCAGACATGTAACTGTGCTTTGACTTGGCTTAAACTGGCATGGGTTCAAAAGCTTTTAGAAGGTTTAACAAAAAATGCCCAAGCTTAAATGAGAGGGTTTATCCCTTCCCATTGACAATATTTTTAAATTAGTCTCTAAAGCTTCTTTTATGTTTCTAAAATCAGGTGGGAAGAATTAGGCCTACATGTAATGTAAGCAGACAGATACAGGCTGCAGTGAGAGTAAAAATATGAGGCTGGAGATGGTCTGGTGACCCAAAGGGACATTTCATGCACTCAAGACAGGTATTATCACCCTCTCTCCTCAGCCATGGACAATACTTCAGAATCAATAATAACATAAGCTCTAAAATAAATAAATAAATAAAAATAAAAGAGCATGCTCCAAAAATCTTTAACAATGCAATGTATTCCATAAAGAATACAGATAGTGCAGTTCCTGGGAGTTGTACTTTTTAACTAAGCTTTCAGAGAGCAACACAGAATTTGAGCAAAAGAAAAAAAGTGTTGTGCCAAATCAGGAATACGTGATAAATCAGTGAATGGCAGGGAGTACCCCTTAAGCTCAAAGACTATTTTTTCTCCTTCCAAGGAATCTGCAGAATAAGATTTATATAAAAATAGTTCATAATAAAAAGCAGGTTGCCTGGGGAAAAGAGTAAAACTGTTCTAAAATAGCATCCGAATCTATGAATGGAATGAACTAATTTAATAACACTGAAAAATATTGCAGAAACCAGCTTCCAGCTGAGACAAGTTTAGTAAAGCTCCTACTGGCTTAGTATTTTGGCTCACCTGGTGGAAATGCCATGAGGGTCTCAGCTGGAGCCTCAGCTGTGCTAATGTGCAGGCCATACATTGGAAGTCCAGATACCAGATGGGGGACTTTGCTAACTGCTTAAATCGGCTCTCATGGCTGGCCACCAGTTGGCAAGCACAGGAGCAATTCTAGGTTTGCATTATGCTAAGAAGTATAATAGCAATGGGGTGAAATGAAATGCATGATAACAAAGGTAACCTTATTTCTTCTCAAGCAAATACAGAGGTATTTGGTTTCTGTGTGGTTTTGTATTTCCCATCAAAATCTAACATGGGGTGACACATTTTAAAGACAATGTAAATGAAAACATACTATACACATATGTACACAGACTTTTAGCTAAAATACTGGAACGCAGGAAAAGCTATTGATATTTACATGTTTTGGAATCCTGACTCTGGGAAAACTACACATTGAATTTATGTCCTTTGCTGTTTTAACATTTTGAAACTTTTTATAAAGCTATGTTTCATTGATTTGGGAGTCAGATATCTATCTTTGAGAAGCATCAGGGTTTTTTTAGCTTAAAAATTCTGCAAAGCTGAACACATATTTTTGCAAGGATACTGTTGTATGGCCAGATTAAAACAATTGCACAGCCAGGACAGTCTCCACTCCAAGATTCATTATTTCAAATGCAATCCTTTGCTTGCTGTTCAAAACATCTCCTAGACCAGAGCTGGAAACCTGAGCAACTCAGAGTGCAAGGGGTGTCCTGCTGTTACATACCTAAATGTCTTTTCAGTTGGCTGCTAAACTGGCGTTTTAGGCTACTAAGTCCAACCTGGTTGGTGGTAGTACAATAATTTCTATTGCACTTGGCACAGCATTGCAGAAGGCCTTCCAGTTCTGCTGCAGTCTTCGGAAGGCAGACTTTCATTACTGTGAAGGCTTCTGAATCTCCATGGAAGACCTCATGGATACTTTTGTCCATGTCACGTACGTCAAAGGGAACAAATCTGGTAATTCCAATTAGTTTATGTATTTCTGTAACCAGATGATGTGTATTAAGTTATTGATGAAAAGTAGACAATGCACTAGAAAAGTAGATAATATACTAGAAAAAATATGTTTTATCAGGAAGATATCAAAAATGAAAACTATTTCCACACCACTTTACTTTATCACTATATATTACTATCTTAATCTTTTACTTACTTTTATCTACTTACTATTTTACTATCATTTTATCACCATCCTTTCCAGTTCTTCCCCCCTAAAATTCACAAGCCATGCCAGGAGAATTTGGATCAGGATGCAATACAGCTGACTCCCTTCTCCCTTTGTGCTTATTGGAACAAGAATGATGAATATCAATGCCCCAGGCTGTGGTGGCATTTGGATTGCAGCTGATTCCAAATCTGGACATCAAGTTGAAGATTTTTAGAGCTATCTAGGGGCATCTATCTCACTTCCAGCTTTCAGATTTTAGCTAAACAGAGACCTTGTGTATTCTTAGAACTGAGTTACCTTTCCTGAAAAATGAAAGATTTTTATGCCTTTGAAAGGGATTAAACCTTTAGTCTGCAGTAAGCAATACGTAAACTGGATGAATTTGAGACTTAAAGCATCCACCAGCAACTCTATAAATTATAGAAGAAAATAAATCAAGGCCAGCATCTCAACATGAAAACTCAGAAGAAAGCTCTCTGAGAGAATTAGTAACTTTGCTGATAACTAGTTTTGATTTGTGAACCAAAAGGATATCATCATGTAGAGAAGAGGCAAAAAGTCCTCAAGTGGAACAATTAAATACTGATCAATAGTGACATAATGACAGAACAGTTTTCCAAATCTCTGGAGATGCCTAACCTTTCTCTTTATTAAGTAAAGATAATGTACAATTGCAGTGCTTAATTATTTGCAAAGGTTCTTTGTATTTTCTGTCTCTGTAAAAAAATTCTATTCTAAATTGATTTCATTTTAGCATTTTTTTTTCAAACCTCAAAATTATATCTTTTCATGTTTTCTAATTTTATGTGGTATTGAACATTTCTGTTACCTTTCCCCATATCTCACAGTTTTGGGCATGATTTTTGGGCATGATTGGCCTGGGTTAAAACAACATCACAGCCATACCTAGTGTCTTTATGTCTAGGTCAACACCCAAGTTTGTCTTTCTACTCATTCAGCCACTGTGCAAAGGACAAATGCCATCACCACTGCACTTTGCCTGAACAGCAACAGCACCCCTCTCCTGTGCAGGCATCAGTGCAAGGTGCTTGGAACTCCTTGTCCCAGGGATGTTCTGGTGCTGAGCAGGGACAAGCTTTGCAACTGCAGCTGCTGGTAGGGACATGTAGATTGGTCAGGCATAAGTCTGGAGCTAAAACAGTTCTTAGGAACCCTTATGCTGACTTCTATGAACCATCTCTGCAGCCTGGATCTACGTGGCATGAGCTTTGTAGTGCATACCATAATTCACACAGTCTCTCTGGGAATTTGGTGGAGCTCTCTTCCTTGACAGGCAGGCAAGATTTCCTCTAGAGAAAGCCAGGACACAGGGGAGACTGTACTCCTTCATCCAGATCTCCTCCCAGCTGCCCATGGGGATCTAGCATAGGATCCTAGCACAGACCATGCAGTTGATGAAGAGGACCTGATTCACCCTTGGGAAGAGCTAGTCTCCCCTGGGAGTTCAGTGACCTTTGGGTAAGGGGGCTCCTCTCCTAAAACTTCGCAGTTAGGAGGGATGAATTCAGACAGCCTTTTCTACACAGCACCCTTTGGTGGGGCTGATACAGAATACAACCAGGTTTAACTCAGCCTGTCAGGTTAACAAAGCCTGTTTAAAAAATCAGATATGCATTAAAAGAAACATAGTGAGATTTTCCTTAAAATGAAGGGGTTTTGTAACATTTTTACAGCTCAAGAACAGACATTGCACTTAACAAAAAAGCACAGTGAATATTGCCTTCTTGTTTACCAGGCATTAAACCATTAGTATTTATTTATTTATTTGTACACATCAGGTTTTCCTTTGTAAATGCACACATTTTCCCTTATTTTAGTACAAATGTTCTTATTTTCTGCTACAAGATGAAAGTCAGTCATATCATTAAAAAATCCTCTGTATGATGTATATGTTTCCAAGAGTGCCCCCAAATGAATTTTAATGTACAGAATATTTGCATTTCTTCTGCTGCTAAAGAGGAGCAGGAGTATAATCTCAGCCTTATCTTGATTTATACTTTATGGGTATGTACATAAAAGAACATAAATACTATTACTGCAATTTTGTATCAGATTTCATGCATTTTTTTTTCTGCTTCTTACTAGTGCTTCCCAATTTCATATGCCTGCTGTTTTCCTCATGAAAGAAATGAGCATATTGGTATAAAATATTACATCAAATACCCCTATGAACATGTGCTCCTGTTTCCTGGATTTTAGGAAACAAAGAGATGTTTCCAAGCTTTTCCTGTGCTACAGAGAGAGGGGATGGACAGCTTTGGTTAATATCTTTTTAGTGCTGATAGATATAAAAATGTGAGCTGCATCTCTGCTTCCTTTATACATTAAAACAGAATGAGTGCTCAGGAACAGAAGGAAGTGGAGTTAAAGGAATAAGGTTGTTTGGCAGCGTAACTAGAAAAGTCCTGAGCTTTGGAGTTGGTAATAATACTGGGATAAATGTAACTAACAATATCGCTATCATCTGCAACTGTGGAAAGGTTTGGGGTGTGTGTGTGTGTGAAGAAAATAAAGGAAGAGTTGTGGATGTATTTTTTTACGTACAGTGGTAGTTTATATCCTAAGATTGCTGTTGGAGCAGAAACCATATTTCACATTAATATCACTTAATATGTTATTCATTGCCTTGGGCTCCAGAAACGAGCAGTGAATTAGGTCACGGTGAATAAATACCTATCAGTGTCCATCAAGTGACATTCCTCATCTCTTTTCCCTCTTTCTTCTTTTCATGCGGTATCAAAATCTCATTCAGTTGTTTATCAGGCAGTACATGACAGAGCCAACCTTTTTGGGGGTGGCTATAAATACAGAGCTCCCATTACAGCTGGAGTCAACCTCAATACCAGCATAAGGCTGATGTAAATCCCCCTCAGGTACGAGCTGCGTTTGGTCAAATGAACATGATCTCAGTGACCCTGAGCCAGGAACCTCCCAGTGACATGGCACGGGGCTGGCACCAGCGGGGGTCTCTGTGCTGCACCCAGGTCCAAAGCCTTCCCTCCCACTGCCCACTCGTCCACCAGGGTTGATTTTAGCAAACATTGGCTCACAAAGAACAGCCTCTCAAGCTGCTCATCAGCAACCTGATAGCCGCCTTATTTTTGTAAAAAATGATTCTATTTTCTTTTTTATCTCATGTCCTTCGCCTCAGACAGTTGTTGATATATTGCTATTTTGATGTACACTGACATATGGCTCCAGAAGTACTAAATAAGTGATTCAGGCTGCTGCAACAGTTAATTTATACCCTGCAGACACAACCTTAGCTCCTGCTGACGCCCGGGCTGTGTGCAGGTGACACTGCCTTGTGCGAGAGGCAGTTTCGCCGCCCTCAGCACTGCTGGATAATAGAGGCTTAGCAATCTGTCTAATCAAATTCTGATCGGAGCATTAAAATGAATGTGAGAATGGAGTGTTGTAATGATAATTAGGGATCTGCAGCACCATCCAATTTTTCCCATCATATTTACAGCAATTCTTCCAATAATTAACTGTTGCACTTACCAGGACAAGATTAGTGGTCTGCACCTAGCCATGCAATAGTGTTATATTGCTTTATTGACTGCTGATGCCTGTCCCAGTGGCTGCTGTGCTGAGTTCAGTGAAAGTATGGTATGTGCACTGTGCTGGCCAACAGAGAGAAAAATCAGCAGGAACTACCAAACAAAGAAGTGAACAGTCGTATGGAAAGTTTTCTGGGAAAACAGAGATTTATGCTCACAATATGTTTTGTTTTGTTTTTTTTTTTTTTTTTTTAAAAAAAAAAAGGCTTCTGTGGGATATTTTTGATCAGCTGATGAGGTGATATTACCCTTTTGTCTCGTGGCTGGAATGAGAACTAGTTTTGCTGATATGGTTTCCCAATAGGGAAAAGTTCTCTTTAAATATCTAGTTAGAGACCTGTTACTATTTTAGGGGAATGCCCTGAAGGCCTCTACCTTGTCCCTTCTATTTATGCATTTATACTGCTTTAGTTAAGACTGTGACAGCACTTCTGTCATACCTACTGCATTTTCCAGAGGCCATGGGATCTTTTTTTAACACTGCAATGTGGCCATAAAAATGTGCTTTGAGCTGCAACCTGTACTATGAGAATTGAGACAAAAAGCAGACTCATTTCACCAAATTAAGCCTCCCCATCCCAAACAGTTTTTTGTTTGTTTGTTTGTTTTTTTGAAGTTCATGAATACATTTCACTGACTGGGATGAAATTTAACTGGACTAGCCCTGAGCAAGAGTTCACAATAGTGCAGGGAGCATGTATGCATTCACTGAAGAAAAATGTCTGCCTTTCTTTACTGCCAGGAAAATAGAGGTAAAAACCCACCTTTCAATAACAACAAGCTTGCTGGAGAGTGGAAAAAGGTTGACACACCAAGCTAAAATCCCTATTCCAGCTCTGCAATCAGATCTGTATGCTGTGAGGCTCCCTGTGTGAAGCAATGTAATCCATTTGAAATGTTGTTCCTTTGTTTTGCATCCCCTGGCTTCCCAGCAGCTGGCTGACAACATCGTGTCACTGAGCACTAAAAAGCTGAACCACCATGCCCCGGTCCAACAATGACTGGAAGAACATTTATGGTGTTGATGTTTAAATGGGTAGTATTGCGGTCTTGCTATATGTGGGTTTTATGAGACATCAGAGAGATGTTCTATGCCCATGACATCTGACTTGGCTTTGCTTCATTCCTTCAGTGCAGACAGTTCCCAGCTTTACTTTGCAGGGTGTACTTAGGCGAACCTCCCTGTTTGAAGCATGTAGCAAATCTCTGTATTATTTATTTCTGTATTATTCTCCATATTATGCAGTATTGTATTGATATGACAAGAGTTTTAATGAAGTAAGCTGAAATGTTCTTCTGCCTCATCCACAAAGGTCTTATTTTTCAAAGAAAATGTGTGCAAGCGGACAAGAGACAAGCAGTTCAGAAAGCTGAAGTGAATCAATGAAAGGCGCGAGGTCAACAAGAGTAAGATACAGCACAATAAACCACCATGTGGCTGGTTTCACTCAGAAATAAAATGCCCTTAACTTGTGCCTTAAGTCTAGAAGAGATTCAGTGTACGCATGCTGACTTTACAAATTTAATTCATGAACATAACCTTCTCTATGTCCCTGTGCAGACGAGCCCTAGTGAACACACCTAATGACTTTGTAAATTAATCCAGATCTCTGCAGGTGCTTGCACCACAAACTGATATTTGTTCTTTCAACCATACTTGGATAAAGGGGCAAACTTTGTACCCAGGAAAAGTTTCCACTGAATTTTAAGGAAGGACTGATCCTGACTTCAGATCCTGGTCTTCAGAACGAGAGGGTTTTTTGCAGGGAGTCCTAGAGTCTCTTGGCCAGTGTCTGTAGGAATGATTAGAAGTAGGAAATTAGATGACAGATATAATTAATGGGGTGCAAACCGGTAAGTAAAATCAATAAAAATGTTGGAATGTTGCACTGAAGACAAAAATAAGGAAAGGTAAGTATTCAAAGAAGGAAAGATTTATTTTCCCCTTCAGTAAACAAATTAGGCTTGTTGGGAATTTGCAGATACTGGACAAGACTTGGGGCTGTTTCAAAGGAAGAAGTTTAATTTTTAACTACAGCAGGCTGAAACAGTTGGACATTTCTAAAGAACTCTTTCTTTCTCAAACAAAGACCAAACCCAGAACTAGCTAGCAACTACAGCTCCGGGGGATGTGCAGGAGAAAGTTGCAATGTCGCAATGCCTGAGCGCCCCCCCCCCCCCAAAAAAAAAAAAAAAAGATTTACTGCCTCTGGCGTATCTCCTGACCAAAGGAGGGTGGAATCCATTGAAACCACCCTAACAGCCTGAAGGGGCTAAGGGGCAAATCAGGAGAGAAGAAAGAGTTATAAAGTTGGCCATGAAGCAGAGTGGTAAATGAAGAGCTAGTTGGTTTATGGTTCATGTTTACTCAATACCAGTTGTACCAGGTTGTGCTATTTAACGTGACACTCTGTGTAACCACAGGGAGCCTCCCTTTTATTGTGGAAGGGATGCTGGAGACAACTACACTTACAAGTATGGTAATTTATGCTACTCTGTGGTGTCTCAGCAGTCTTTTCTACACAACATCTGAGGGTTTGAATAATTTCTTACTGTCCCTAGAAATTATCTAGGGTGTACAAAATATACAAGGAGATTGTGGTTAAAGCCGGGGTAGCTCTAGCTGGCAAATATGTTAGAGAGAAATTGGTATTGCTGCCCATTGCTTAAAGCCACTGGGCACGATGTTTGGCAGACTGATTTGACTGTGTTCTTTTGTCTTTTCCCATGGATAATTTTTATCTCCCCTTGCTTCGAAAGCTAACTCGCTTCCTTTGAAGGACAGTAAGCTTGACAAGCTAAGCTTCTTGAACTTAAACCCAGCATGGCTATCCCCTGACTGAATCAGCTTTAACTTGAATTGTGTCTCTCTAATATTTCACACCGTTTCAATTACACTCCACAGCAGCTGAGAACTATGTGAATTCTAGTGCTAAATTTAATCAAGTGCTCTTCCAAGGTGGAAGAGAACGTATCTTCAGAATTAATGGAAAGAGACAAATGAAATCAATCCCTAGGATCTTGGTTCTGTCCACTCTGTACTAGAGGACATCCCAGAGAAAAGACCTTCAGTAGCAACTGAAGCCTGAAGTCTGATAATGTGAAAACTTAAAACTGCAAGGTATGAAACCCATGAAGAATGGAACACTTTGCCTGGACTGTAGAATCAACAAGAATTTAATAAGTTAATCAGATCATCACCGTTTCAGTGCACATAAATTTGAATTGTTCCCCCATTATGAAGTGCTTGTCTGTAAATTATTGCAGAGAAAGCCATTTTCAAATTAATGTTTGAGCTATTAGAAAATACAAAGGGCATTTTCATTAATTGGAGGCAGCTTTTCTTCCTCTCTCTTTATCATTACCTTTGTTACCCAGAATCAGTTTAGTGTTGAAATTTATTGACGTGTATGATTCAGTGGCATTATTTGTTTAGAATTTGTCCTATACCTGGTGGAATAAACTCATTAAGTGTAAATGAATAGTTATGTAGTCATCATCTGAAATGAGTCACTGCAGTTCTCTGAAGTCATTACAGTGCCTTTGAACACAGCTGGAAAGAAAGCCTCTGTGAAGGTTACAACTTCTCCCTCAGATTTTAACCACTGTTAATTTCCATTCTTTTCTTGGAATGGGTTCTTGTTTAAGGACAGTGGGACTCATTTTTCAGCAGAAGACTGGGACTCCCTATTTTACCAAGAATGTATCAAGATCATGCATAAAATGTTCCATATTGCTCCTGCCACAACGCATTTTTTTCAAGTTATGTAGAAGCCGGGATTCAGAAAGAATTGTTTGGGAAAACAAGAACATGGTTTGGGAAAAAAGCTGCTTTAAAATCACCGTTTGGGGAGATAAATAAGAACACAGCTTCTTCTACAGCTGATAAATTCCCAGCCACTGAAGGTCAAAGGAAGAGAAGGGGCTGCAGATTGCAGGACATAGTGTAGGATTTCTATTTCAGTAAAACTCTCCACAAGGACAGGAATTCCTCGTTGAGGTTAGAGTTCCTGTAAAAGAATGTGTATAAAATTAAGGCTAACATGGGCATGACCCTCTTTTTTGGGGGAAATAAATGTCT